>NC_141691.1:2117150855-2117750855 GCF_964263255.1 Lissotriton vulgaris
CGTTGTAGTCATTTCAGGAGTTTGGCCGAGGCTCCTGCGTAGAGGGCGTTTCTGTAGTCTAGCCTGCTGCTGACGAGGGCCTGGGTGACCCTTCTTCTTGTTTTGTTGGGGATCCACCTGTAATAATAATAATAATAATAATAATAATAATAATAATAATAATAATAATAATAATCCACATTTGTAAAGCGCACAATCACCTGTTAGGGTCTCTATGCGCTGGGGCCGTCAGGAAGATTAAGCAAGCTATTGCCCAGAGTCACATGGTGCTGGGCTAATCTGCCGCCGGTGCCGGGGATCGAACCATGATCCCCAGATTCCGGAGTCAGTCGCCCTAGCCGCGGCGCAGAACTTGCGGAGCATGCAGAGGGTGTTGAAGCAGGAGGACGAGACAGCGTTGACTTGGTTGGTCATTAAAAGTGTTGAGTCGAGGATAATCCCCAGTTTGCGTGCGTGGTGGGTGTCAGTGCTGCTCCTAGTGTGGTCGACCACCAGGAGTCGTCCCAGGCTGAGGGGGTAGAGCCGAGGATGAGGACCTCCGTCTTGTCTGAGTTCAGCTTCAGACGGCTGTTCTTCATCCACTCGATGACAGCTTTCATTCCTTCGTCGAGGTTGGTTTTGGCAGTGAGGGGGTCCTTGGTGAGAGAGAGGATCAGCTGGGTGTCGTCGGCGTAACAGATGATGTTGAGTTCGTGCTGTTGGGCGATGTGGGCGAGCAGTGCCACGTTGAACAATGTCGGTCTGAGGGATGATCCTTGGGTTACACTGCAGATGATCTTGGTGGATTCGAAATGGAAAGGGGGCCGTTAAACACTCTGGGGTCTGCTGGAGAGGAAGGAGGTGGTCCACTCCAGAGCCTTGTCTCGGATTCCTGCATTGTGGAGGCGTGTGTGTAGGGTGCGGTGGCAGACAGTGTCGAAGGCAGTTGATAGGTCCAGGAGGATGAGGGCCGCAGTTTCGCCAATGCCCAGCAGGGCCCTGATGTCATCAGTGGCGGCGATGAGGGAGGTTTCAGTACTGTGGTTGCTGCGGAACCCAGACTGGGACCAGTCCAGGATGCTGTTCTCCTCGAGGTAGCGGGTCAGTTGTCTGTTGACGGTCTTCTCGATGACCTTCGCCAGGAACGGGAACAGCGAGATGGGCTGGAAGTTCTTGAGGTTCCTCGGCTCCGCCTTGGGTTTTTGGAGTAAGACGTTAATCTCGGCGTGCTTCCAGCTCTCCTGGAAGGTCACGGTCTCAAAGGAGATGTTGATGGCCTTGCAGAGATGGGGTGTGATAGTGGCACTGGCTTTGTTAAAGATGTGGTGTGAGCATGGGTCTGACTGAGAGCGGGACTGGAAGTTGTTCATGATTTTGATGGTGTTGTTGTTGTTTATGTTGGTCCAGGTGAGCAGGGGATCGATGTGGTTGGTGGCCGTGGGGTCAGAGGTTTCGGTGGCTGTCGGGGCAGTCAAGTTGTTGAAGCTGTCGTTGATGTCTTCGATATTGCAATGGAAGAATGTGGCAAGGGAGTCGCACAGGTCTTGCGATGGTGGGATGTTGTTGATGTTGGAGCTGGGGTTGGAGAATTCCTTCACCATGTTGAAGAGCTCTTTGCTGTTGTTCACGTTGTTGTCTAGGCGGTCCTTGAAGGAGGCCCTTTTGGCGGATCTAATGAGGTGATGGTGTCTGCAGACAGTAAGTACAGCTACCTGCCTTCCCTTGGATACTAGACATGCCAAATTTTCATAATACATTGTAGCCTTTTTGTGCTTTTAATCCTTGTTTCCCCAAGTATGGGACAGCAGCACCCCTGTTAGATGTCAGCTTACTCCCGTCCTATCTCAATGGCTATCTGGGCAGGGAATGTTGTTTAACTGAAGCAGCCTGTAACATGCCCCGGGTCCAGTGTGCAACCACTTTACTGAGTTTGATCGGACCTTTGTACAACCTTTTTTGACTGCACGACCATAGTAAAAACATGAATGGTGTCAAATCTGGTTTGAGGGAATGTTCGTATTGTGCCCACAATTGCAGTCACTGCACCCTATTTGGGGTGACAAATTACACAGCTCCCCAGACTCCTTACAGTAGTCTTATCCCAGGTAAACATACCTGCTGACCAACTGTGCCCCTTGGTTTTTAAACCAGCAATAGCCCTAGTTCGCTTCATTATCCCCAGAATTGCTAGCTCTCTACAGAATAAAAGCTGGGTACGTCTACCTTCTAGTTGCCTTGTAATTCCTGCTGGAATGGTTTTAATCCACATAGCAACGAGTGTTGCATAATTTTAAAACCCATGATAATGTCGGAATCGAAGATTCCCCGATTCATGTTTTGCTGCAACCTTATGTGGGTCCGCTGAGACCACTCTGCCCTTGCAAGTAACCTCCTACCTTAAAGCCTGCTCCCTTACTGCACTTGCCTGTCACTTCAAAACATCAGGCAACAACCTATGCAGCAGGTTGAGGAGGGTTATTGGCCAAATGTACCCCCAGGCGGTGTTTCCTGTATAAGGGTTCCAGTTCGCATGCAGAGTTTGACAATGTCCTAGCAAGGCATACCCAACAGCCTGTTGACCGTAGGAGACTATCCTACTTTGATGTGTAAAGACTTAACCCTCGGAAGAGCTTAGGCACGGTGTGAGTTATTAAGTACCTAACATCTCACTTCCCCTTGGAAAGGTACACAACCGATTCAGTCTTGGGAACCTCCCTAAGCACCGCAATATACCATAGACCTACTGCTAGAGAGGTTACAACCCCTTTGCCTCTGAAACTCATAATGATATCAGCTGGCAGAAGCTGCAGCTAAAATTCATTACAATTGTTTGCGCTCAGGCCTGTTGAAAGTAAATGTTATTCCATTATTACTGTTGTGCACGATCGGAACCCATTGGCTCTCCTTGTGTTTATTCCCTGTCCTTACTGCATAGTGTGTAAAGCTTGCCAACTGTGGTCGACGTAGGCTATGCCATACATAACCTGAGCATATTGGCGCACTTCCACCCCAAGGGATATCCTGGCACTGATTAACAGTTTATCATTGCAACCCAACTCAAAGGTACTCATTTTATCGACCTCAGGAGGGGGAAAGGCTGAGGGGGGCGGCACACTATCTGTTGTGATGGCCTAAGTAAAAGGTTGCCCCTACGTAATTATAATATGCGCCATTCTTTTGGGTCAATGTGTGCGAGAAATGTATCCTCAAGTGCTGGGCTTGCTAAATACCTTCATGCTAGCATAAATTCCGGAAGCCTTACCAACCAACCAAAAGAATGTGTGCCCCGGTAGCCTTTCACCCGTATATACTGGCACCACAGTGTTCCTCCTAGCGCTCTCCCCGTACTTGGCACCGCTGCCGTCCATACTCCCTCTGGGTTGTCTGGTCCATCTTCCTTCGACCAAGATGCCACCATCGTAGCCCGGTTCAAATCCCAGAAATCGCCAACAGATACCATGCAAGATAAATATAGGCACAGATGCTCAGTGCACTCTCCAATTGTCAGGAAGGACCATCAACTCTGAAAACCAGCAGAAGCTGCAGTGAAAATAGATATGAAGTAGTTTGCTGAGAGTTTGGCCCCAAAACAATGCAAGCTTCTTCATTCCTGACCTTCAACAACAGTAGACATTTTGACCCTAAACTATGGTGCATAGTTGCTTGCATCCGGGACGGGTCTTCATCAGGGGGAAACAACCTTTACAGCGCAACTTTTACACGCACTACCATTACAACAAAACTTTTACAACGCAACATCCATTACATCGCATACCATTACAACGCACAACACTACAGCGCATACCACTACAACGCATGTCATTACAACGCAGTCATTACAACGCATACCATTACAACGCATACCATCACAAAGCATATTACCCTTACACTATTCAACACTTACCCTACTGTTGCACCCCTTGGAGTTAGAATAGTAATTTTTACCCCTACACTATCCAACACTAACCCTACTGTTGTCCCCCCTGGAGTTAGAATAGTAATTTTTACCCCTACACTATCCAACACTTACCATACTGTTGCACCGCCCTGGAGGTAGAATAGTAATTTTTACCCCTACACTATCCAATACTTACCATACATGCAATGTAATGGTATGTGTTGTAATGGTATGCATTGTAAAGGTAGTATGCGTTGCAATGGAATGCATTGTAAAGGTAGTTTTTAAAACATTTTTGTAATGGCATGCGTTGTAATGGAATGAGTTGTAATGGATGTTGCGTTGTAAAAAATGCGTTGTAAAGGTATGCATTGTAAAAGTATGCATTTTAACATCATACATTCTCATTCTCCTCGGGACAAAGGGGGACAGCCTGAGAGAGAGTGAATATATAAGTATCTCTTGAAGCTTTAAAGAGCAAGGTGTCAGCGGACAACCTTCAATTGGTTTCCGTGCGATGGTTTCTTTAATTGGAATATTCTTGTATTGAATGGGTACACTTTCTCCACCAGGCGATGTAAACAACTATGCACCATAGTTTAGGGTCGAAACGTCGATGTTATACATATTAATCTGTCCATGAAAAAGTTACAACACTAAATGAAAAATAACGCAGTTCGTTGTGACTATTGGACCCCTAATGGACTGATGATAATTTATGTTGTATATTATTGTATGTCAATATGTTATCTGTTATGATCCTTGCATAGCTTACTCATCACTTGTCACTACCAGTCACTATAACTTTTCACTTTGTGTGTGATTGTTTATCACGTTTTGTCTTGGACAGCCATTGTGTATATCTAACTGATACTTACAAAAAATAAGAAAACTCTTTCAAAATTCAAAGAAAGGTGTTGTGTCTTTACAAACTGTTCATTGATTATTCCTCTGTAAATACATAAAGAATAACTATTTATACAGATGAGCAAAGAAATTGATGTACACCCGACAGAACCACTACTTTGTTTCACTTTAGGACCCAGGTTCTGACGGTCACTGGGATACCCCATTATAACAAATGGTTGTTGAGCAGTACAGACATTTGTGTACTTGTCTCTCTTTGTCCCCACACTTTTATTTGCTCTGTTCCTTCTCCCTGCACACGTCGGTTCCATCAGCGTAGAGAACCACGCCGTGGGCTTATTTCTTCTTAGTTAGCCGCCTGCAAGCATCGGAGATGCTGCACAATATAGTTTAAAATCCAGTGACTAAACTAACGTCGAGACCCACTGGCTTTGTTAGTGCTTGTTATGATTCTCGCAGCACTGTCTCTGGATGCTCACTGCACTATACCCCTGTCAAGGCCCTGCGAGAGACGCACTCTCTTGTTATGTACGTCAAACTCACTCACCCTCGCGAAATGCACTCTTTTTACAGGTGCATAACTTCCTTCTGCGGTTGGCAATCACAGGAGCCTGTGGGAGAAACTGTGAGAACAGAGAGACTGTACGAAGGCAGCAAACAGGAGTTCACAGGATAGCCGCACCGCCACCGATTCACTAAATGTAGGGTCCCTTTCTGTCCGGGTCTCATCAGGGCAGCCTTTAGTACAAGATTGCCTCATTCACCGTTGCTTTCAGGGTCCGGTTCTGGTACACACACTTGTACTGTCTCTAGTGCAGTACTGAGTGTCTCTTACTAAGGATGCATCATGTGGCCAACGCTGAAGTACACTTCTTCTCACTGCTTCTACCTAGGGGACATATTATCAAGAAACAGCGTTAAAATTATTGCCGCTTTAGCGACAGTTAACTTCCGCTAAAGCAGCGATAATGGGCATGATAATATGCCCTTGTGAATTCCCATAGAAGCCCATGTTCTGATGTGAACCTGGGCTTCTAATGGAATTCTCTACAGCATTTAATCAAGCCTATTATCGCCGCTTTAGCCGCCCTTTCCTGCCGCTAAAGTGGCGATAATTTTAACACCTTTTATGATATTATGCCCGAAGTTTTTATTTGGGACGGCTGCTCGGAAGCTCTACATGGCTCGGATTTGGTGTTGTTCATGTGTGGGCGTCCGTGCTGCAGTCTGTGGCTTTCTCAGCTCCACGGTCATGCCACTGCTGGTTCTGATGCGTCGTGCTGCCCATGGACAAGTGCAACATAGGTGGCTCCTCTAACCAGTGCTGTTTGGAGATCGGCATACTTTGGGATTTCCAAACAGTTAGGACCCCCCTCCGCAACAATCTCCCCACGAATTCGGCCATAAGAAAAATGCTTTCAGCACTTTTTGCTTTTCCTTTAATGGCTCTGCCATATTATGCCCCCTTCACCTTCTCCCTGCTCCTCAAAACTTTCAATGCATAGACAATTAAAGAGGGCGATTGGGAGGAGGCCAAATATGGTTTTGTCCAGGGCTCTCCAACCAAAGGCCAGCTCTTGATAAGAGAAAAAGGAAAATGAGTAATGAAACCGTGCGCCGTCCATATTAAACTTATCAGCTGGAGGCCAGAGAAATGTGAGCCACAGCAATTAAAAAAAAAACAAAGTAGTCCTTATACAATGCAAGAAACAGACCAACAGCGTATCTAAGCTGTAGTTTGTCCATGCCGCTTGCCTTAAAACGGAAGTAACGTTTCGGAACACCACCCAATAATGAGCCACGAAAGTAGAGCAACACCTAAATGAACCAATGCCAAGCAGCAGGTGGGATTACCCTCCATATTCTGCTTACTATAGGTCTTGCGACAGCACATGCGCTGTCTATGCTCGACCTAAACAAAAGTGGACAAGACTGATATATTCCAGACCTCGCTGTAACTGTGCCTGTGATTGTAGCTTCAGACCTCCAAACCGACAGACAAAGTTAAAATAATTCACGTAGGAAGGGAACATTTTTCTTATGTTGCACGCAGCTGTGTCCAAAGGCAGCGACTCCCAAGCGATTACCAAGGCTCAAAAGAGTCCAGGTATGTGTCGAGAGACTTCCACATCAGGCCTCAAGGAGGATGCATTATGCTGGAACTGTAACCAAGCGATTACCAAGGCAAAAAAAGCCTTCTCACACCTAGGGAAGCCCTCGCTGCCTGACTCCTCGACGCAATGAGGTCTCACCTGTGGGAGAAGGCTGTCTCCTCTTTTACAATTCTCATCTTGCTGTCTGTGATGTAATGCAGGCCAGGGCGCAGAACTTGCTTCTCTCTGCCTCGAAGAGGCCCACTTACGACAGCCCAACAAACCTGCGGCAGCAGTTACGGGCATCAGGAGCAGTATCTTTGTGGTGCTGTACGAGCTCTACGACGCTCGTTACAGCTTCAGTTTTGGCATCGTCCCTTCCTGCTCAATCTCCACAGGAGGGGCAGTATAGGAGCTGTGAGCAGAGGGTGATAGCCATGGCAATTCCACCACATTGGTACACAAATTGTCACACAAAAAGTCTATTGTGTACATAGATTTATTTTAAAAGCAGCCTGCAAAGCAGGGCCGGATTTAACATGACAGGAGGCACCAGAGCAGTGCACACTTACGTGCATTAAATATACTGGGCCCCTAAACCTACATTCACAAAATATACTTGGGATGTACACCTAGGTTGTCAGTACCAATTGTAATTACATCTAATTACCATATACCTTTTGCACAGAGCTGGACTGTCTTTGCACTGTTTGTCTTTATTGGCCGGCCGTCTTGCAACAGACAGCCATACATGCGTACTTTAAACATCTCAAACCCAGCTGGGGTCCTTTAAAATACTCATTAAAAGGGCTCATTGGGTGAATGCAAATCCTGCAGAGATCTTCCAAGAGCAGAGAGAATCGAGTCTGGTCATGGGCGACTGACATTATTCTTTTAAACTTGCTCAATAAAGTCGGGTAGTTTGGTTTCACAACTCAGAAACTAACTCTTGAAATGCAAATTTCAAACATTACCCTCCAAGCGGTGTGAATGACACCGAGCTGTTGAAAGAATTATTTTTGTTTCTCTATTGTAAGTCAAGAGTTTCGTTTCTTGCCTCAAGTTTTGTTTATTTTCTTTGGTAACTTCCTGGTGTTTAAGGCGGGAACCGCTGTGACCTTTCAGTTTGGGACTGGGTTATGCACACACCCTTTCAGTGCATTGTCTGGAACAGATCTCTGCTCTGTGCGCAAGAGCGCATAGAATAAACAGCACCATGATGTGCTGGCTCCTCATCTTTAGACACAACATGGATGCCCAGCTGCATTATTGAACAGTAGCTTTATTGTTTTATCATATAAACTGGTTCTCGTCCCTTTGGGTAAGAGAGGAGCGTTCCAGCGGAGAGGACTCTTCTAGACTGAAAGCAGTGGCTTCACATGCAAAATCACTGCACCATGCTGAGGATCATTTCACAGCAGGTACAGGGCCCGATGGAAATCCCAGAGATCTTATACAATATATACATTATATAGTAAGGGTAGAATTGACTAGATAGATCATTTGACATGGAGGCGGTAGGAACATGCCCTTTTGGACCTGGTACCCCCCACTGTATACAATGTGACTTGAACTGAAAGTGCCCTGGGTTCCCGCTAACCAGGTCCCCAGTATCAGATCTCTATCCCGAAATTGTGTGTTTTCCCCAATTGGAGATACATTTAGTACCCTCTGTAAGTCCCTAGTAAATGGCACCCCTGGAGCTCGGGCTGGAGGTAATAAGGAGAGTCCCCAAGGGCAGCAGCATGAATTGTGCCACCCTAAAGAACCCCTCGCCAAGCTCATGCAAACTGCATGCTGTATAAGTAGGTCACCCCTACAGCAGGCTTTACCGCCCTAAGGCAGGGTGCACTATACTGCAAGTGAGGGCTTAACTGCTTGAGCAGATAGACCCCTGAACTGGTTAGTTCCATTACAGTCAGAACAAGTGATCAGGGAAGCCATTTTAAAAGCATGTGCTGAACACTGGTGAAAATCAGGTCTCAGCTTCACTGAAATTAGGGAGGTTTGGTATCAAACATCTCACATGAATAAACCTACACTGAGGCCAGGGTCAGATTTAGTAATACATGCACCCAAAGAGGTGCCTCCTGAAATCTTTCCAGCCACTGGTGTGCTGACTGACTGGTTCTATCTAGTGTGCCACCAGAGATGAGTTGCTGACTGCCAAGGATGTGGACCTTGCTCTCCGGGGGCCTTAAGCCAAGCCTGCTGGGCAGAGATTACTTCGCACCCCCCGCCCACAGGATGACCTGCGGATTAGAATTCCAAGGCCAGGGAGCTTCAAAGAGGTCCACTGCCTTTGGTATGTGAATCTGGCTTCTCTCACAGGAAAGTAAACTGACCCCCTTTTGTCCATCCAGAGCCCTTTGGCACCTGGACAGGCAGGAAAATTAGCTAAGCAAGACAGGCGTATCCACCCTTAGGCGAGTACCACCCCTGAACTGGGCTGCCTGAAGTGGATGTGACTTTTTAGAAGTGACCATCTTGGTGATGGCAATTTTAGGATCTCTGGGACAGGGTTATGCCACTTCCCCCAGGAAGTGGTCATATAGGGGGTGTAGTTACCTCAGGGATAAGGAATCCATTGGCTACTACCCTGTACTCCCCTAATTCCCCTAAATTCAGTATTTAGGGGAGTCCTAGACCAGGAAATCAGATCCTGAGACCAAAAGAAGAAGGGCCGAAGAGCCCCGAAAGCAAGAACTGCAGAAGACGCAACTGACTTCGCTTCCTTTTTGCCTATTTTTGAAAATTGTGTCAAAGTCGTCTTGCCCTGCAAGCTGCTGATCCTCCAAAACCTGGGAGGACTTAAAGCATTTCTCCAAAGTGTCAGGAACACCGTGGAGCAGCAGAGCTGCTTTCCTGCATCCTGCCGAGTTATGTAACAATGGGGTAACCCGAAATACCACTGGACCCAGGTAGCATACAGTACAACAGAAAATGGTCACAGTGGAAATCAATTATGCAAAATGCGAAATTAGGATATTCAAACATCACCATGGTAGATTGAAATGGATGTGAGTTTATTTTCTTCATCATCTCAAGATTATCGAAGACAGCATGAGTGTCAATATATTTAGGTAAAATGGTGCACAGAGAGGAGAATAGAGTGCTCAGGAGGGAGTGTGTGCTAGTGAGGGCTGTAGGAAAGGCAGTGTGCAATGTATACATCAAATATAGCTAAAACCTATCCAGCCTAATGATGGCAAATTAGTACAAAACAAACATAGCAAATTGTAGGCTTAGATAACTAAACTCTTTTGTCTATGCATGAAAAGTAGTAAAAGACTGTTGGTGTTTCGACCCCTACATGCAATAAAGGTAATTAGATGCTTATCCTGGGGTCTTCATCAGGACCAAAGATTAGGAGGGGGGAGAAATAGCACCTAGAGACAATCAGATAATGTACATTAGTCAGGGGATAGGGGGTGCTAATCATACAAAGAAAAGGGAATGACAATGGATGTTTACTGATTAGTGGCAGCATGAAAAAACAGGCCGCAAAAAGAAAAATGGCGGGCCCTAAGGATCCTAGATCAGATAGGACGAGAAGAAAAGGAATTCACATTTAGGCTCTTGTTCTAACAGGAAGTCTATTGTGGGGAGGTGGAAGGAATTACAACCCCCAAAGGAGCTGAGAGCACTTACTTGAAGATGCGAGCAAACTTGGAATAGTGATGGGTTCCTGGGTCTTATATTGAGGGGATAAGTGGGCCTTGGCTTCCACACATCCGGTAAAGGTTGTTCATTAACCTCCGAAAACAACAAACAACAATCTAGGTAGAATTGTGCTACAGGGACAATAACTGAATGAATAGCTGGAACAACTACCAAGGGGTGACTTGGGCCTATGCAGTTCATGCAGAACTCATATCTCATGATGAGGCAGTGTCATTGGGCAAAACCCTATAATCATATAGTTACGCAGTGTGCACTGAGACGTCCTAGGCTGACCTGGACGTCCATTACACTAAAGGTGCCTCTGTATCTTGCAGCCAGACCGTATGGCAAGTTGTGGGCTGAACGATTACACGTGCATATGTATAACGTGACTGGTCTTAAAGACCCTATTATGTGACTGCATATTGTAAAATAATAATCAGTAGAAGTGGCCAAGGAGCGGTGGAAAGAGTTAAAGAGGCCCCAAGTCAAGAGAGTGAAGAGAGTTATGATATGTAAAATTGTGCCAGGCATATCCAAGAGCAGAGTTATTCAAACTGTGGGGCGCGCCCCCCTGGGGGGGCGCGACGCCATCTCAGGGGAGAGCGCACTCAACCATAAAATTTCACCTTTCATTGTTTCCCACGGCGGAGAGGCAGAGTGGAGCCGCAGGGGCCCTAAGAAGGGGTGAAGACCATCAATGCCTCATTAACATGCAAAAGATCTTTAAAAGACCTGTGAAGTACTCAGGTGCGGCTATGTGTGTGCCTGTGAAGCTGAAGCTGTCTCATCCCGGGCTGCCACCCAGAGACGTAATTCTGTGACGCAGACTCCTCATGCCTGTCTCTTCTTTTGCGTTTGTCAGAATAGCGTTGCAGCGACCCGTTTCCTTCTCGCTGACAGCGCAAGGCATCCGTCATTCAACTCTCAGCTTGTGAAACCAGGAACTAGGATCCCCACTGGAACCAGAGTACTCTGCCTTTTGTACCGGTGGAATCTGGGTATGTGCCCCCTTGCGTCACACACGGGCCCCCCAGAGGCGACATCAGCCCCCTTCAACCACCATCCCCCCCAGTCCTGATGAAGACCCGCTCTGACCCATGAATCAGGTGTCATTAGGGTCGAAACGTTGACAGACAAAGAGGACCAACACGGAATATTCCATAGCAATCGCCAACTGTAGTGGCACAAGGGAATATCTCCAATAAAATACCGTTTCGGCCAACTTCTTTTAAAACCCCAATTGTTCCTTCACTTGTACATAATTCACTGTTTCTATTTTCTTCACTGCATGATAAATCACTGCACTACTATATCACTATCACTTTATCCTGATGCGCCGCTTTTGTAAAATTTATAAATGTATATATTGAATGCAGGGTAACTATGAATGACATTGAATTCATAAAATAATCTACTCATACCCCATTGGTTGTTTTGGATTTGCATTTTTTTGTTTGGTAAATTGAAGGCAAATTGATACTGCAGTTTGAGAAACTTATGAAATAACATATGAAAACTTGAAGAAATCGTTTGCCCAACAGAAACATTGTTTATCCAGGATGGATAAGGCCTGCCATAGGAGTGACCTATAGGTGCATATGTGTCCAGATATAGGTTTAGACATAGGTATACTATATCTAAGCAAGGGGTGATTACACGACCTTGCCCAAGCTGAGTGATCAGCCAGTTGTGTCAGTTTGGAAAGCCAGCCAGGGGTGGCAAAAGATATGCTGCAGCCCCTGGTAGGCCTTGGATGCACCTATGCCCTGGGTACCTATAGTACACTGTACAGGGGCTGATAAGGTGACCCAATGTCCAATTGGTTATGTACCTAAAGTACATGGATGTGAATTTAGAGAGAGAACAGCAGGCTGTGGGTCTGATTAGCAGGCCCACAGCCACATTAAATCGAAAACCAGTGAGGCAAAAAAGTAAAAATTGGGGTGACCATAGGAAAGCAGACCCTACTCTCCTACATAACCCCCCCCCAAACGCAGGGACATTAAACGTAACCTTGACCAGATAAGTCTTCATGTTCTAAGTAGAAATACCTGGAGAGACCATATGCATTACCATGGTCAGTCCCTGGTCTATGTTCCACTGTAAAGTCCATCCCCTGTAGGGACCACCTGAGCAGTTTGAGATTTTCACCCTTCATCTGATTTAGCCACAAGAGGGGCTTATGGTCTGTCTGAATTCTGAAGTGAGTGCCAAACAAGTATGGCTTCAGCTTCTTCAGGGCCCAAACCACAGCAAAGGCCTCCCTCTCAATGGCGGACCAATGTTTCTCTCTAGGGGTCAGCCTTCAGCTAATGAAAGCAATAGGCTGGTCTTGACCATCTACATTAAGTTGTGGAAGCACATCTCCCACCCCCAACTCAGAAGCATCTGTTTGGACAATGAACTCTTTGGAGTAGTCAGGACTCTTCAGGATAGGTGCAGAGCACATGGCCTTCTTCAGGTCATCAAATGCTTTTTGAAAGCTAACTGTCCACTGAACCTTCTTTGGCATCTTTTTGGATGTCAGATCATTTAATTGTGTCACAATGGACCCATAGTTCTTTACAAATTTCCTATAATACCCAGTCAGGCCCAAGAAAGCTCTGACCTGTGTCTGGGTGGTTGGAGGAGCCCCAGTCCTTTATGTTCTGGATCTTACTCTCCAGTGGTTGAACCTGACCCCCACCTACTAGGTGGCCCAGGTACACAACCTTGCTCTGCCCTATCTGGCGCTTGGTAGCCTTGATAGTCAGGCCTACCTTTTGCAGGTCCTCCAGAACTTTCTTCAGGTGGATCAGGTGATCCTCCCAGGTGGAGCTGAAGACAGCAATATCATCTAGATATGCTGCACCAAGGTCATCCAACCCAGTAAGGACTTGATTCACCAACCTTTGGAAAGTGGCAGGTGCATTCTTCAAACCAAAGGTCATTACCACAAATTGATAATGTCCAATGGGGGTTGAGAATGCTGTTTTGGCCTTTGACTCCTCAGCTAACCTGATTTGCCAATAGCCAGCTGTCAGATCAAATGTGCTCAGAAATTTGGCAGAAGCCAATTTATCTATGAGCTCATCTACCCTTTGAATAGGATGAGCATCTGTCCCAGTGGCAGCATTGAGACCTCTATAGTCCACACAGAACCTCATTTCTGTCTTTCCATCTTTGGTATGAGGTTTTGGCACAAGGACTACTGGGCTGGCCCAGGGGCTCTCTGATGGCTCAATTACTCCAAGTTCAAGCATTTTCTGCACCTCAGCCTTTATAAAATCCCTGACATGGTCAGGTTGCCTGTAGATTTTACTCTTCACAGGCAGACTCTCACCAGTGTCCACCTCATGGGTGCACCAGTTAGTTTGACTGGGTGTGAGCGAAAACATGTGTCTAAAAGACTGTAGAACTTGTCTGCAGTCTTGTTGCTGCTGGTCAGGGATGCTGCCATCTAGGGCCACACCATCAACTGAACCATCATCAGTGTTATGGAATAACAAGTCTGGGAGAGGGTCACTCTCTTCCTCTTGCTTCCCATCTGTAGCCATGAGCAAGCCCATGTCTTCCCTGTCAACAAATGCTTTCAATCTGTTTACATGGAGCACCCTGTGGGGGCTCCTAGGGGTGCCAAGGTCCACCAAGTAGGTGACCTCTCCCTTTTTCTCAATGATGGTGTGGGGTTCAGACCATTTGTCTTGGAGAGCTGCTGGGGCCACTGGCTCCAACACCCACACCTTCTGTCCTGGCTGGTACTCAGTCAGCACAGCCTTTTGGTCATGCCAAACTTTTTAGAGTTCTTGGCTAGCCTCAAGGTTTTTGGATGCTTTCTCCATGTATTCAGCCATCCTGGAGCGGAGGCCAAGTACATAGTCCACTATGTCAAGTTTAGGTTTTTTGAGAGGTAACTCCCATCCTTCCTTCACAAGACACAAGGGACCCCTTATAGGATGCTCAAACAAAAGTTCAAAAGGGCTGTAGCCAACCCCCTTTTGTGGGACCTCTCTGTAAGCAAAGAGAAGGCAGGGTAAAAGGATGTCCCATCTTCGCCTAAGCTTTTCAGGTAACCCTTTTATCATCCCTTTTAGGGCCTTGTTGAATCTTTCAACAAGCCCATTGCACTGTGGATGGTAGGGTGTAGTGAATTTGTAGTTAACACCACACTCTTTCCACATTGCTTTTAGATATCCAGACATGAAGTTGGTACCTCTGTCTGAAAGAACCTCCTTTGGAAAGCGCACTCCGGAGAAAACTCCAAGTAGGGCCCTTGCCACAACAGAAGCTGTTGTGGTCCTCAGGGGAATTGACTCTGGATACCTGGTGGCATGATCCACTACCACCAGTATAAATCTGTGCCCAGATGCTGTTTGGGCGTCCATTGGTCCAACAATGTCTATCCCCACTCTTTCAAAGGGTACCCCCACCACAGGTAGTGGTATGAGGGGGGCCTTTGTGGTGCCGACTGATTTGCCACTTGCTTGGCAGGTGACACAGGAGCAACAAAACTCCTTGGTATCTTCTGATATGTGAGGCCAGTGCAAGTGAGGGACAAGCCTGTCCCAAGTGTTGTTCTGGCCTAAGTGTCCTGCTAAAGGAATATCATGTGCCAAGGTTAGAAGGAAGCCCCTAACTTGCAGAGGTATAACCAACCTCCTGGCAGGACCAGGCTTGGGGTCTCTAGCCTCTGAATAAAGGAGCCCATCATCCCAATACACTTTATGGGTACCTTGAGCATTCCCAGCAGCCTCAGCAGCAGCTTGCTGTCTGAGGGGTTCAAGAGAAGGGCAAGTTAATTGGGCCTGTCCCAGATCTGCCCTTGAGGGTCCCCCTGTCCCCAGAAACTCAACCTGATCAGGTTCAAGCTCTTCAGAGACAGTCTCCTCTTGGATCACAGAACCAGCCTCCTGTGAGGTCTGACCCTCAACCTGGGGCAAATGGGAAGGCACTGCCTTAACCCTCTTGCTCTTTCTCTTGGGCTGTGCTTGGTCTATTGTTCCAAGATCCAGCACAGGTTCAGGTAAGCACTTTTTTCAGCACATGTCCTTGCTGTGACCTGGTCACAGCAAGGACTTGTGCTGAAATACCTAGCATCTCTGCATGAGTCCTGTACTCTACTTCTGACCACAGTGAATCATCTAGACCATTGCCCAAGAGACAGTGAACTGGAAGGTCTGCACTTACCACAACTCTCTTGAGGCCATTTACCCCTCCCCAGGAGAAGTTCACAACTGCCACACTATGGGGAGTAGTGACATTGCTAGCATTTGTCATCAGGTAATTATCACCCAGTATAAATTGTCCAGGGTCCACAAAGTTAGGTGTCACCATTGTGACACTGGCACATGTGTCCCTGTAGGCCTCAGCCACTTTATCATTAATCAAAGGCGTCTGCCTGTACTTGCCCAGAGTACTGGGACTCATAGCCAGGGACATGTCCATATCCCCTTCACAGATCAAGACTGCCTGAGTAGGAACTTTAACTAGGCCAGGCTCCATCTCAGTACCCATGGTTAAACCCACTATCACTTTAGTTTGGGGACCACCACTGCTGACTGTACTAGGGGGTGCAGTTGCCTTAGGGGCTGCAGTGGCAGGGGCTCCTCCTTTCTTAGTGCACTCACTAAACCAGTGAGAAACTGACTTACAGTAATTACACCAAGGTTTTCTTGGGCCATCATTCTTCTTCTTTTTTCCATTTTGGGACCCCCCCCTCCTTATTACTATTTTGGGGGCCTGAAGAAGACTTCTGGTCTTTTTGTTTCTGATCTCCACCCTTCTGGTCTGCCTTCTTCTGATCACCACCTTGGTTCTGGGGTTTCTGCTTAACCCTGGTTCTGACCCATTTGTCTGCCTTCTTTCCCAATTCTTGGGGAGAGGTCAGATCTGAGTCAATCAGGTGCTGATGCAACAACTGGTTCTGGCAATTATTAAGGATCTGTTCTCTCATTATTAGATTGTACAATCCTGTATAGTCTTTAACTTTACTTCCCAGCAACCAACCTTCCAGAGCCTTAGTGGCACAATCAACAAAGTCAGTCCAGTCCTGAGTCTGAGTCTTTTGGGTATCTCTGAACAACAACCTGCATTGCTCAGTGGTTAGGCCAAACCCTTCAATCAGGGCACTCTTCAGGACAGAGTAGTTTTTAGCATCCTCAGGTCTAACAGTGAGGAGCTTATCTCTCCCTTTTTCTGAAAAGGGGGGCCACAAGATTGCTGCCCACTGATCATGAGGAACCTGCTATACCATGCAGGCTCTCTCAAGAGCAGTTATCCACTTGTGGATGTCATACCCATCTCTGTAGGGGGGCACAATCTTACTCAGGTTTCTATGATCATAGGACCTGTCTTTATCCTTGGGGATAATGTTGCTGCCACCAGTGGAATCTAATCCACTTAACTTTTGCTCCCTTGCTAAAGCAAGTTTAACTTGGGACAGGGCTATCTCTTCCTTTTCTATCTGGAGTTGGACAGCTCTAATCCTAGTCTCATGTTCTCTTCTCTGGGGGGAAGTCATTCCCCTTTGAGATCACCTAGAGGCATTAGACTGGTTAGATTCACTGGAAGGAGATCTAACCCTTCTATTGCCAGGGTTAAGTCTACTATTGGGCCTGGAAAGGTGGACACCTTCTCCATTCCCATGTAGGCTTAAGTTGGCCTGGTTCAATATTCTAATTTGAACTTGGCCATCCTCCCCTTTTGTAGTTCTGAAAATTCTGGACTCGTGCAACAAACTTTGTCGTAGCACGACGATTTATATATCAAAAGACCGATAATGGCTAGTATACTATGCATAAGCATTTTCGTCATAATCGAGTAACGATTTCACCTCGAAATCGTCATTTTCGTTTTTGAACCCTTGGATTCCATTTTACGCTTGGCAGCCATTTTGTGAGTTGCCCTTCACATAGGCTTGTAACCACAGCTGAATTCGATATCAAAGGACACATACACCTTAATTGACTTTTCTGTGACCTGGGCAAGCTGGAACCATTGCCCCAAGCCAAACCTGTTTGGTCAGTTCCTCTCCCAGTGGCCGAACGAGATAGCATCAAAGCACAACAGGCCATAAACTGTTCCCATCGCACACACCCCCGCCCAAATCTTGCTCACACCTGTCCCTGCTCTTTTCTCTTCTTTTGCTTTATGATGAGGAGGAGCCCGGTTTTATTGAGGGTACACTGATATCTGATAGAAATGTTGGGCCTTGCCGGGTAATTGATCACGAACTAGACACACTAAATGTGGACTTGTCATCATGACTCTGCTTTTTCTTTGTAGTGAAAATATGTGAATAGCTCACTGTAAATCCAAGAATGTTTCCACTGTAAGAATGCTTGCCTGAAGCCTAAAAATCTGTATAAAAGGAGAAGCCAGGCTTTGTAAATTTGAGCAGTCTCCTGAGAATATACACACCGTGTTGTTGTACTTCTAGGACGCTTGTTACTTGGTTGCAGCCAATAAATTCGATCTTTGACTTCACCTAGAAGACTTGTGTTTCTGTGGTCTGAATCAGGAAAGTACTCGAGGTCTTTGGGTGTTGCCCCTGATACCGCTGGGTTACCGGAACAGTACCGGTTCTGAAAAACCCAGTACCTCAGTTGGCGCCCAACGTCGGCGGTATCAGCGGTACCGGTCCAAGCCAGAGGTTCGTGAGGAGCTTCGTCTGAAAATTCCGGAGGACGGCCAGCCACTTCAGCGACCCCTGTATGTTGACGTGGTTCCGAAGGTCTTTGCTGCGAGGTTCCCCGCGTCCCGACGGCTATGAAGGACTGCTGCCCTGACTATCACCCTGATTTGGACCCTTGATGTTTGGTAGAGCAAAACGCTAGACGAGTCTTCTGGTGACGTCATCGATACCTCAGTTAAGTATAAGTGGAGCATCTCCCAGTCCTTAGTTTGTTTGGTGTCCCCTTTTGGGACCGCTTTGATTTGGAACTTGCAAGCGCCAAAGCCGAAGGACTCGTGTATTCACGAGAAATATCGTAACCGATAATCCTTTGAAGTTTGAAGCTAGACTGGAGTGCGAAGATGCCTGGTCTTAGCAGACTTGGAAATTTGTTTTGTCTTGGTTGTAATAATAGGGACTCCCGACTGGAGGACTCGTGTCCGGTTCCTCCGATTGGAACTCCAACCTATGAATTATATGTAAAACATGTAGTAGGCCCCATCATATACAATGAAGTGTGGATAAAATACACCAGAAAAGATGGTGTTTTAAAATGGCCCCAATATGGTAGCTTTGATACGGAAATCCTGGATAATCTCGAAGTTAAACTTTTTAAGAAGAAAGCCCGGCCAGCGACGTTTGACTCTTTCCGCCTATGGCGTAAGGAGGCCAAACAAAAGGAAATTAAATTAGCGAAGAAAAATAAGAGAGAAAGGGGTATCTCTATAATGCAAGCTGCTATGCAGCATAAAGACAATGAAGAAGAACAGATGAGTGAGCAGTTGCACAGGCAATGTAAAATGGTAATAGATAAATGCTACCCAGTTTTGCCGCATCTTCAGCAAGAGGCAGCAACAGAGTTTGAAAAAGAACCCCTAATGTCGCATTTGTTAAGTTCACCACCCCCCTATACGCAAAGTGCCACAGCACCTCCACAACCTCTAGTTGTGCAACCCATGGTTGTTGTGCCTCCTGTTCCTCTACAGCACCCACCAGCTACTCTTCAGCTGGCTCCTATTCCTCCGGTGCAGCCTTCACAAGGGTCACCGGCTTTTACACCTGCTCTTCCTATACTTCCTGCAACTCTAGCTACTGTATCGACTACCACTCCTGGAACTCCTCCTGACACTGCCCCTGCATCTGCCTCATCTCACCCTGCTTTCCCACTTGTCTTTTCCTCGACTTCTCCGTCTGTCCGCCAGAGAGTGGCAAGCACTGTTTCTAGTCTTCTATATCCTTTGTTTGGAGCGACAAGCCCGATTCAAGCCCCTGAGAACAAGCAGTTGCGTAGCCAACTGCCTGATTCTAGGGAGAAAGAAGTATTGATCGTTTGGCACATAGATGGGTGACTAACCCGACAATATATGATCTAGAATCTGTTATGGATGTTTTCCATCAGTGGGAAGCATCAAAGCAGAGGTACGTTTTCGAGAAAATGTGTGTTTCCTATGCGAAGATTTAGAAGAAAATGATTTGGACTCTAATCCGCCTGAGTTGAACCATCTACGGTTCGAATTTTCAAAAGGTACAATTGTGGGTTCAGATGTTAGGAAAGCCGTTGCGACGCTGTTATCACTTAGGACTGAAGGTGTTTCCAAGTCGTTGTTTGATTATGATTCCTCTGTCAAGAAAAAGGGAAGACAATATCCCATGAGAGAGGTTCCCCCAGTTTGGAGGAAACGGAACGCAAATGCTGGTCCCCCCGTTTTGCCACAGTTTCAGCGTGCGTGGGTACACGTCCCATGGAAGCGAACTGAAGTCTTGGCCCTTAAACAGACATTTCCTGATCCCCGTAAATATCCTGCAGGATATTATAAGGAGTTATCACAGACTGCAAGCTCCTGTATCATGAATTTAGCTGACGTAGACATGTTGTTTGGAAATGTTGTTCCACAGCCTTTATGGGGAAAGATTCGTCATACGGATCATGATCAAGAGCTAGGCGACACATGAGTGAATATTGCCGCTGCTGATGCTAGACAAGTTGGTGGTGCTAAACCTGAGCCTTTAGTAGCAGAACTTCCTGGTAGAATTAATACGTATATGAAGACTTTGATGCCCGAATTGGGTGTAAATTGGTATAAGTTGTCTGCATGTAAGCAGAAGAAAGATGAAACGGTGTCCGATTTCTTCACCAGGTTTGAAGAAACGTTTGTCGACCACAGTGGTCAAGATATGAGCACAGAAGGTGGTCAGCGACTGTTCATCGATAAATTCGTGCACAATCTGCTTCCAGAGTTGTGTAAGAAGTTGAAGGATTCAGAGAGTTCATGGGCAGTTTCCTCTTCAGCACAGATATTGGCTACTGCGCAATAATATGAAAATAGAGACAAAGATGAGAAAGATAGAGCAGAAAAGAAAACTAAAGAGTTGAAAACGAAGGTCCTGTTACAGCAAGCATACCCACCACGTGGTGGTAGTGGCCAGAATAATGGCGGTCAGAATAACTATCAGAAAAATTATCAGCAACCTCCACAGTTTCAAAAGCCAAGAGTAGAGTATACTCAGCCACGCGTTCCTGTGGGTCCCAATCAGTGTTCGTATTGCAAGGAAGAGGGTCATTTTAAATATAGTTGCCCTATCTTGTTACAGCGCGCAAATGGTGTGTCAAACACAAGAGGTAGAGGTGTCCAGCAAACACCTAGAGGTAGAGGACGTGGAAACGTCCATCAGAATGCACGCTCCCTTCCACCTCAGGATTCTATAAATAGGTTTGATCAGCAGAATAACGCATCTGGTAGGACAGATCAGTACTATGCTGATGATTACTATGCAGAAGATGAGTATATGGAAGGTAATGATTGTTAGGACAGCCATAGACAAAGAGAGGGAGTTGTTTCAGTTCCAGTAGATCAGAGTGGACCATACGTTGAGGTGATTACATCAGGTGTGTCAGAACCTTTTCTGTTGGATACTGGTGCTACAAAGAGTTCTATGATGCACTCAAAACTCCCTGGCGCACCTTTGTCTGGCAAAATGAATGTTTCTGTAGGTTTTTCTGGCGCCCCGGTTAGGAACCCGATTTCATGTCCTATGTCACTGTCTGTTGGTCCTTGTAAATTTGAAGCACCCCTTATTCTAACAACAGGTTGTGGTGAAAACTTGTTGGGATTGGACCTGTTAAAAAGATTGTATGCAACTTTGTACTGTTCTCCTTCGGGAGTACAACTTACACTAGGTAAGAAAGTGGTTTCTCCAATGTATTTGTCGAGAGAGAAAATTCCGACAGAATTGCTGTCCCTACCTGATCTTCTTTGGGCCACTGGTCCTAACAATGTGGGTCTCTTAGAAATACCACCATATGTTGTGACATTGAAAGCTAATGTTAGGATGCCACGAATTCCCCAATACAAAATTTCTAGTGAAGGTGAAAAAGCGTTGTTAGCGATAATATACGATTTGATTGAAAAAGATGTGATTGAAGAGACAAGAGGCAACGTTTGCAACAGTACTGTTCTGCCTGTTTTGAAACGAACTGACCCGTTCCAGCCACCTGTGTACAGATTTGTGATTGACCTTAGAGAGGTGAATAAAATAGTAGTGCCACAATTTCCGGTTGTTCCTGACATTACTGCCCTGTTGACTATGATCCCAGCCTCTGCAACCTGGTTTTCGGTGATTGACTTGAAGAATGCTTTCTTCAGCATCCCAATTGCTGAAGAAAGTAGGGATATTTTTGGCTTCAGTTTAGGAGGACGAAGCTTCCGCTTTAAGCGCGCTCCCCAGGGCTACTGTGAAAGTCCATCAATATATAGTCAAGCTCTAAAAACACAGCTTGATACGATTGTTTTACCTGAAGGCGCTACACTCATTCAGTATGTTGATGACTTGCTTATTGCTGCAGATTCTGAGGAAATATGTAAAGAAGCCACGTTGTCATTGTTGCGTCATTTGTGTGATCTGCATCACAAAGTGTCCCTGTCTAAATTACAATATTGTCAACAAGAAGTGACCTACTTAGGTCATATCTTATCGAAGGAGGGAAGGAAACTGACCCCAGAAAGAATCCAGGCAATAGCAAAATTAAGTGTGCCAAAAACACAGAGAGAAGTGCGTGCTTTCTTGGGTATTACATCGTACTGTAGACAGTGGATTCCAAATTTTTCTTTACTGGCCAAACCATTGGTGGCATTAACATGTAAAGATACACCCAATCCCGTGCCTTGGTCCGAAGAGTGTCAGAAAAGTTTTTCTGAATTGCGCATAGCATTATGTTCGGCTCCTGTGTTGGGTACCCCCAACTACAGTAAGCCCTTTACATTGTATGTCCATGAGCAAGAGGGTTGTGCATTATCAGTGTTGACACAGTTGTTTGGAGACAAGCAGCGTCCATGTGCATATTTTTCGTCGACTTTGGATCCGGTAGCTAGGGCGTTGCCGAGTTGTCTAAGAGCCACAGCCGCAGCAGCTGTTTCTATTCGACAGTCTGCTGGTTTAGTGATGAATAACACGTTAGTGGTTATGGTTCCACATGCAGTGGACACGTTGTTAAACAGAACCAAGACACAGCACTTAACTAGTGCTCGATTGTCAGGTTACGAACTAACTTTGTTAGCAAGTCATGTGCACATCAAAAGATGTAGCACATTAAACCCAGCCACGTTGTTGCCAATTTCAGTTGAGACAGAGAGTGCTGAAGAACAGCACAATAGAACAGAAGAAGAAACAAAAGGGAGAATAGACCTCCAAGATACTCCTCTTTCTGAATGTGATGGTACCTTATGGGTAGATGGTTCATGCTTCAAGCTTCCGAATGGTGACACGACTGCAGCATATGCTGTCACCACTTTGCATACAGTCGTTGAAACTGCACGTATTCCACATAACTCAGCTCAAGCAGCAGAGTTGATTGCACTTACAAGAGCGTGTGTGTTGTCAAAAGGAATGAAAGTAAATGTGTACACCAACCGTCAGTATGCCTTCGGTGTGGCTCATAGTTTTGGACGTCTGTGGCGTGAACGTGGGTTTCTGACTTCGCATGGAGCCAAGATCCAGCATGGTCAGTTGGTGAATGAGCTTCTTGAATCACTGACTTTGCCTCTACAAGTTGCGATTGTAAAATGTAGTGCTCACAAGAAGGTGACTGATAATGTTGGTCGTGGGAATGCATTTGCTGATGAAGTTGCAAAAGAAACAGCAAGGAATGTGATGAGCCGAATGTATGTTGCAGGTCCTGCAAGATGGGTTGGTGACGTTGGAATGTGTGAGGAAACAATAGAGAGTGTGAAATCGATCCAGTCTGAGGCTACAGAGAAAGAGATGAGCATGTGGAGAGAAAGTACGGGTAGAATGGATGCAAATGGTTGTTGGGTTGAATTGTCAGAGCATCAGAGATGGTTGCTACCCGATGCGTACGTGCTTGCAGTGGTTAAAATGGCTCATGGAATGGCTCATATCAGCGTGAAAGGGATTTGCAAGTTGGTGGCTCCAGTGTGGCAAAATGCTGGAATCCCTAAGTGTGCAGAGAACGTGGTCAAAAATTGCATGGTATGCCTGAAACACAATCCTGGTAAGGGAACCCCAACTCCAGCTGGTCATTTTGCACCTCCTACGTATCCGTTTGAGGTTTTGCAGCTAGATTTCATACACATGGAGAGGTGCAACAATTTAAAATACGTACTCGTTGTTGTCTGTGCCTTCTCAAGATGGGTAGAAGCATAACCCCTAAAGGGCAATACTGCCTCGTCCACAGCGAAAGCCCTTGTCAAAGAATTCTTCCCTAGGTTTGGAATGCCGAGAATGGTCTGGAGTGATAATGGGAGTGAATTTGTGGGACGAGTGATGAAGGAAGTGTGTGAAGGGCTAGGCATCAGACAAAAGTTCCACGCTGCAAATCACCCCCAATCAGCTGGATTAGTAGAATGCTACAACGGCACCCTAAAACTAAAGTTAGCCAAGATTCAAGCAAGCACTGGTCTTAAATGGCCTGACGCTCTGCCTTTAGCACTCCTATCCACCAGAATGACTGTGCATTCCAGAGTGAAACTTAGTCCCTATGAAATTGTTTTCGGCCGTCCGGCCAACATATGGGGGGTGCCCAGACCCACAAAGTTCAGTGAAATAGAGCACCCTGTTTTGCTTGACTATTTGTATGAATTGACGGCTAAATTGCGTGTTTTACACCAACAGGTCCATGACTCTCTGCCTCCAGTCTCTGAAGCTCCAGGCCATCAAATCGATCCTGGATCCTGGGTATTGGTGAAAAACTTCCAGCGAACAAAGAACGAACAGCCCAGGTGGACTGGCCCACACCTCGTTCTTCTTTCCACAAGATCAGCCGTTCGTGTGGAGGGAAAGAAGAACTGGATCCACGGGATCCATTGTAAACGGATCCCCCTGCCCTTGCCCTATGACCGGTGGGTCCAGGAGGGTGTCGCCGACTCAGAGACTGAATCTGTGCCACGATTTGTACCTTTCAGTGATGCTCGTGTGAAAGGAACAATTACAGAACGAGAGAGTGACAATATTTTGCAACCAGCCGTACCATCATCAGACCAATTGGACACTACAGAACCTGAAGCCTTGTTTCAAGACTATACAATACCGGGAAAACAACGGTATAATCTGAGGCCGAGAAATACAAACTAATAAAAGTGAACGAATAAATTTTTTTTCCCTAAATACTATTTTTGAAAGCGCAGCTCTCCCATCTGAGAAATTGGCTTATTTTTGTTTTTTCGAACCGCCATCCGGGTTCCGTTGCTAGGGCCGCGATTGACCAAAGTCTTTGGGGTGCAGCTGGCGACGTTAGGTCGACAGTTCTGGTTGGTCTAAGGGAGTTGCCCTAAATCAACAGAAGCATTCCTTAGCAGAATCAACCTCCCATCGCGGGCAGCACTATAGAGAGGATGGAGTTTTTCAAAATGGAGAGATCTGCCAAAGATGTGAACTTTAAAACAAGAATATGTGGATTGATGACAAAGAAACATTTTTTATTATTATGCATTTTCCTGCTATTAAGTGCAATGATGTTTTTAATAGGATATGTACTGTTTTCTTTACAAGTGACCTTTGCACCGACTACATCGCCCATACCTCCTCCTACTATTTCTGCACATTCTTTTCAACCCCTTCCTGAACATGAGTCAGCTAGGAGATTAGGCGGGTTACTATGGGCTGCAGAGCCGCCCCCGGCTTCGGTTGACCTCCCGGCACGCGGTGGGCCCTTTCCACGGAGAAAAAGGTGGACAAGCCCTTCGGTTTAAGTTCGTCCGTGATTAAGCTCTCCACAAACAGGTCCTTGGCTCTTGTGCCTTCCGACTCCGGCACTCCAATAATACGGATGTTGTTCCGCCTAGAACGCCCTTCTTGCTCATCAAGCTTCTCACGCAGCAGTTTATTGTCCTGCGCCATCTTCCCCATTGCCTGTTGAAGGTCGGAGACATCCTCCACTAGGGATTTTGTGACCACCTCCATGTCTTTGACCTTCTCCGACATTTTGTGGAGGTCGGCTCTAAGCAAAGTGACATCCATGGAGATCGAGCCCACCGTTGTCTGTAGCTGAGCCAATGCTTGCATCACATCCTCTAACGTTGCCTTCTTTTCTCTCGGGGTATCTGCAGTCTTGCCCCCCATATCCTTCCCCGTCACTGGGGAGGTAGCTGGTTTGTCGGACGTATATCGTTCAATGCGGGTCTGTGTGGCGCCGCCCTTAGGTCCTTTCCCTGCCATGCCTTTAGGTTTCATGCTTTTCGGGCCTCTCCGCTCCAGTTTGTCCGGAGTGGCGCACCCACCTCGGCCACAGAATGTTAGTGGTCACGTCCACTCGTGAGGCCGGCCAGGGAGCCTCTCAAGTGGCCGCCGGTACCAACTAGCTGTCCCTCCCCAGGCCTCCGGAGGATCGTATTGGGCTTCCGAACCGGGTGTATTCTTTTGCTGTGTTCAGGCCCATCAGTCGGGCACTTGTAGGGTGTTCCGCAGGGTGAAGTATGCCGACGGTCAATAAGTGCGCAGTGACTTCCTCGGCCTAGAAAATGGCGGCTGCCCTTCACCTTCCTAGGCTCCCCCTCACTTGTGGCCGTCGGTCTGTCCTCGAGCAGGGCTGGGGGTGTCGGTCACAGTGCAATATTGCAGTCACACTTCCTCGGACCGTAGGCGGCGCCCAGTCTGGCTGTGTAGCGTTCGGGTTTTCGGCCGTCATATACGTCTTGCGGGCACTTCCGGTCCTGGTCCCCCGGAACAACTGTACTTCCTGTCGGGCCACTCGATCAGGGAAGGTCCCGGTTCAAGCGATTGAAGTAGGCCAAGCCGCAGCCTCGACGGAACTCGATTCCCAGGCGTCGGATTTGAACGCCGCTTCTCGCTACTTGCTCCGCCCGGTCCTGGGCTCCGGTACCCTCCTGCAGGGCTTGAAAATTGTGGCGGATTATGAGTCGGATAGTCGAAGAGGCCGCTTCAGCTGCGGAGCTCGTCCCTTATGCTGCCGCCATGATCGGCTGCTAGCCACGCCCCCCCAGCAGTGTAGTTTTGAGGTTTCGTCTTCACAGAGGCCACTAGCCAACGGGCAAGCGACCGGACAACACGTCGAGCAGGAAAAGTACATAAGTGCCCCACGCAGCACTCGGTGAGTGTGGAGAGGTGATCTTTGGAGCACCGGCTGCTCGGGGCTGGGGCTTCTCAAACCCTAAAGCACAGCATCGAGGGTGCCTTGGGAGCTGCGCTGGAAGCACTTTGTTGACATTTCAAGATGGCCGGTCACACATCTCTCGTCACCTCCACGGGTCTAAGCTTTGCTAGGACTGTGGATCGGGATGTTGGAAGTCTGGGAGTTCAGGTCTTGTTGGTCTCTGTTGTTCGAGATCCGGCGGGGGCAACGGCAAAGAAAGTCTTGTCACGCTGATGGTGCCTGCTTGCACAGGGTGGCCACTCCTTGACTTTAAGGGAGATTCTTCAGTCTTTCACATCAAGTGGGATGTCGAAGGGTCCAGATGTATGTTTCAAAGTTTCAGTCAGGATGATCTAAATTGCATTAGCAAACCTCCTAACTTTATTCCAAATCAAGGGGCTGGATCACCTGCTAGGTCCCTCCTATGGGTGGGACCCAGGAAGGGGGTGGTTACACCCCTTTCCCTTTGTCCAGTTTCGCACCAGAGCTGGGGCTGGAGTGCCCTAGCACCGGTTTGAACTTGGCTATGCATGGGACGCCTTGTGCGCCCCAGGCAGTGTCAAGTTTCATTCAACCCTCCCTGCTACAATCCACTATCTCCTGTCTGGGGTGGTGTAACACCTCCCTGTGACAGGATACCATTTGTCCAGGCCTCCCCTGCCGGAGGTTCGGTCAGCAGCAGAAGGCCAGACTTGTGTCCGTGGCAGCAGCATCCATTTTGTGATGCTGGGGCTCTGGTTAGATTTAACCGCATTTAAGCAAAGTAACATGTCTTCTCCCTCTAGAAGGGTGGAATGCTACCCCCGTCACCAGAACTGGCAAGGGGGTAGTATTCCAAAAAGTATGACACCTTACACGACATGTTTTGATAAAGCCAAACCAAAGTTAGCAAGTAACCGCGAGGATTATAATGCTATGGTATGGTATGACAATATCCCGGAACAGCTAAGGGAGTTGGTCCCGACAGCTGCAGACAGGCTCAGCTCATGCTAGAGCACCATATCACATAAAACCAAGCACTCTGCCTCCAGGATTTATAAGGCCTGCCATAGGAGTGACTTATAGGTGCATATGTGTCCAGATATAGGTTTAGACATAGGTATACTATATCTAAGCAAGGGATGATTACACAACCTTGCCCCAGCTGAGTGATCATCCAGTTGTGTCAGTTTGGATAGCCAGCCAGGGGTGGCAAAAGATATGCTGCAGCCCCTGGTAGGCCTTGGATGCACCTATGCCCTGGGTACCTATAGTACACTGTACAGGGGCTGATAAGGTGACCCAATGTCCAATTGGTTATGTACCTAAAGTACATGGATGTGAATTTAGAGAGAGAACAGCAGGCTATGGGTCTGATTAGCAGGCCCACTCCTGGACACACACATGGACCCTTTTCCTGCAACTCCTGCAAGTTCGACGGCACCAAGACCAACTCCTCATCCACTAACACCAAACAGAGACCTGACACCAACCACCTTAAATGCATCCTGCTCAACACCCGCTCGGTCCACAGGCACGCCATTGACCTCTGGAATCTACTAGACACCATCTCTCCGGACATCGCCTTCCTAACAGAAACATGGATGAACGCCACATCAGCCCCAGACATCACCATTGCCATCCCGGAAGACTATAAGATCATACGCAAGGACCGTACCGGCCACACAGGAGGAGGCATCGCCATCGTCCATAAGAAATCCATCCGCATCTCAACCAGCTCAGACGTCAATCTCGGCAACTCTGAACACCTTCACTTCCAGATCCACATCGACCCCAAAACCACACTCAGAGGCACCCTCCTTTACAGGCCACCAGGACACCGCGCACAGTTTAGTGAAGACATCACGGACTTCATCACTCCACACGCGCTCCCCTCCAAGGATTACATCCTTTTGGGAGACCTCAACTTTCACCTTGAAAAGAACAACGACCGCAACACCACCACCCTTTTGGACAACCTTACCAACCTCGGACTTAAACAACTTGTCACCACCTCCACCCACATCGCAGGTCACACACTCGACCCTATCTTCACCTCCAGCAAACATGTCTCCTTCAGCCACACCACAGCTCTCCTTTGGACTGACCACAGCTGCGTTCACTTCACCTACAACAAGCCCACTTACAACAACCACCCCCAACCCACTCTGCAAAGAAACTGGAACAAAATCACCATCGACCAGATCTCCACATCGCTTCTTCAAAACCCCCCAGCCCACTCCTCTAACCCAGACCAAGCAGCCACCAACCTCACCCAATGGTTATCCAACAGCGCCGACATCTTAGCACCACTGAAAAAACGACAAATCAAACTAGGCAGCAAGAAGGCCTCCTGGTTCAACGATGATCTTAAGAAATCCAAGAAACTCTGCCGCTCCCTTGAGAAGGCCTGGAAAAAAGACCCAACCATCAGCACCAAGGACGCCTTCAAAAACGCCACCCGTATACATCACCAACTGATCCGGAATGCCAAGAAAGCCGCTTTCAAGGACCGACTAGATAACAACGCCAACAACAGCAAGGAATTATTCAACATCGTCAAGGAATTTACCAACCCCTCAGCCAACTCCAACGACATCACCCCCTCTCAAGCCCTCTGCGACTCCCTAGCCTCATTCTTCCACAACAAAATTGCAGACATCCACAACAGCTTCGACAACCGACCCGGAGACCAACCCACTCAACCCCCTGCAGGACCCCCACCCCCCCTGGACACCCTCAATGACTGGAAGCCAATCTCCACTGAGGACACCATCCATCTGATGAACTCTATCCACTCAGGATCCCCCACAGACCCATGCCCTCACCACATTTTTAACAAAGCAAACTCCATTATAGCACCGCACCTCCGAGACGTCATCAACTGCTCCCTCAACTCCGCAACCTTCCCGGAAAGCTGGAAACATGCCGAACTCAGCGCCCTCCTGAAGAAACCCACAGCTGACCCCACCGAACTCAAAAACTACCGCCCTATATCACTCCTACCACTCCCGGCCAAAGTCATCGAGAAAGCGGTCAACAACCAGCTCGCCGCATTCCTCGAAACCAACAAATCACTCGACTCCTCACAATCCGGCTTCCGAGCCAAGCACAGCACGGAAACCGCCCTCATCGCAGCAACGGACGACATTCGAACTCTACTGGACAATGGAGACACAGTCGCCCTCATCCTCCTCGACCTCTCCGCAGCCTTCGACACGGTCTGTCATAGCACCCTTTTACAACGCCTCAGAAACGTCGGAATCCACGGAAAAGCACTAGATTGGATCACCTCGTTCCTCACCGGAAGAACCCAGAGAGTCCGCCTCCCACCATTCAAGTCAGAGGCCACTGAAGTCATCTGCGGCGTACCCCAAGGGTCCTCACTCAGCCCCACCCTCTTCAACGTATACATGAGCCCCCTCACGGCCATCGCACGCCAACACAACCTCAACATCATCTCCTACGCCGACGACACTCAACTGATCCTATCACTCACCAAAGACCCGAACACGGCCAAAACCAACCTACATGAAGGAATGAAAGAAGTAGCCGAATGGATGAAGCACAGCCGTCTGAAACTGAACTCAGACAAAACAGAAGTCCTCATCCTAGGCACCTCCCCCTCCGCCTGGGATGACTCTTGGTGGCCAGAGGCCCTTGTAAAAGCACCCATCCCGACGGACCACGCACGCAACCTGGGCGTCATCCTGGATTCCTCACTCTCAATGAACAGACAAGTCAACGCCGTTTCTTCATCTTGCTTCAACATTGTTCGCATGCTCAAAAAAACATTTCGCTGGATCCCCACCGAAACTAGAAAAACAGTCACTCACGCTCTGGTCACGAGCCGACTGGACTACGGAAACACCCTCTACACCGGTACCACAGCAAAAACCCAGAAAAAACTCCAACGCATCCAGAACGCTTCAGCCAGGCTCATATTAGACATACCACGTAACAAACACATCTCTGGCCACCTGAAAAACCTCCACTGGCTCCCCGTCAATAAGAGGATTACTTTCCGGCTCCTAACCCACGCACACAAAGCACTCTACGAAATCGGACCCGAATGCCTCAACACACGACTGTCCTTCTACACCCCCGCCCCGCCAGCTACGATCCTCCAACCAAGCCCTTGCCACTGTACCTTGCATCAACAAAACCACCATGGGAGGTAGATCCTTCTCCTACCTGGCGGCTAAAACATGGAACTCACTTCCCACTCATCTTCGCCTTACTCAGAACCACCTAGCATTCAGAAATCAACTTAAAACGTGGATATTTGACAAATAATTCCCTACCCTTCCTCAAGCGCCTTGAGACCCTCTGGGTATGTAGCGCGCTATACAAATTTATTGACTTGACTTGACTTGACAGCCACATTAAGTCAAAAACCAGTGAGGCAAAAAAGTAAAAATTGGGGTGACCGTAGGAAAGCAGACCCTACTCTCCTACACTAGCATTATGATAAAAATGCAGGGTCTAGAGCACTACAGAGTAGGAAGTTCCTTTTCATCTGCTGTGAAGGAGAAAGCCTTCAGCCTCAAAGTCTATCCCAGGGATGAACTTGTACCAATCACTACCCCAGAGGAGCGACCTGCTTCACCTGATCCCAGAAATCCTGGCCACTACCATTGTCCCAAAGAAGACACCTGCCTCACTCCCAGGTCCAGAGAACAGGGACATCTTAAGGATTTTTGGGGGGAGGGGCATATTCAGAACAGCTTTGAATTTATGATCCAGTTTCAGCTCTTTCATCCCCTCTTCGGTCTGGTCACTGACCGTGCACTGGCACACTGGTCCAAATTCTAAATGTGTTGACATTTCATATTCAGGGACAGTGACGTGTGTATTCAATATTGTAACACAGTGGCAGCTCACTAATATCACTGCAAATAATCTCTGTGACACCCTCCCATTTCTTGTGTGTGCAGTGCTGTTTTGTTCTAAAATAAACTTTTTTTTATGGGTGTTGCATGAAACTTAAACACATTTGTCTGCAAAATGTCTTTAGTAGACTCTCACACAGCACCACAGTAAAAATAAATCAAAGGAAAATGCTATTTAAAACAATCTGTTTAAGAATGATTCAAGATAGTCAGGGTAAGACTCTCTCCAGAACAGAGCAGGCTCTATCAGGGGTCCCCCTTAAAGGCTGGGGCCCTGGGCCAGAGCCCACGTTGCCTGTCTTTAAACGTCTCTGCCAGGGAAGACACCTGCTACATCATCATCATCATCATCAAACCACTTTATTCGGTTAAATTAAAACCATAAAAGTACAGGCACAAACATACAAACATATAAGTGCAAAAATACAAAAGACAGTGCTAACAATGTAATATAATCCGGCAATAACAGTCTATGTGCAAAAGGTGCAATACAGTACTGGTCAAATACAGTGCATTCTAGGGCAAAAGTGACAGTGCATCCAGAAAGTTTAATATAAACATCATAAAAATTTCGACCATGATTAAAATAGTTTAAAAAGGATAAAAAGCGAATAGTCTAAAACCCCGTTAATTATGGGCTTTCCTCACAGCTGTTCCTCAGTCTAACAGCTGCCACAAGAAAACTGGCTATATAAAAAATCTCATTGGGATCATTTAATACTGTAGATACAATAAGGCTGGCTTTACTTGAATAAAAACCTTTCTTTTTAATATTGGGAATAAAAACCTCTTTCTGATCTCACTAGAACAATCACAAAACATTATGAGGTGCATTGTATCCTGAACTGAAAAGTTATCACAAGTACAGGGCCCTAACTCTTTCAGTCTGCACCACCCCTTTCAGCTTCCTAGAGAGAGGTAAATTAAATTAAAACGAAAACGTGTTAAAATCATATGGTGAAAAGGCCTAGTAACAATTTGTAAATATGGTTCCAGCTTGGATGAAGTCTTTAAAAAGTAATGTGCTTTTACCGTTACTTTTGTCAACTCCATTTCTTCCCGCTGTACCGCCCATAAAATTAAAAGCTGTTTTTTCACCCAGCTAAGATCTATTCTTGTAATTTTTTCAGGGTCTTCAAAGAGGTCCTGTCGGCCAACTGTTGCCAAAGTTTCCTTTACATAAACAAGCCACCTAATCTTATGTACAAGATCCAGGATGAGACAATCCCTGATCAGTCTATGGTTAAGATCTAATTCAGAGTTAAACAATAATTTAAGCCAAAAAATAACTGCAGCCAGCATAAGTTTGTCTGTTATATAGCCCATCCCCAATTCCTGATGAACAGCATAAGTGGGTGTTGACTGGGGGACCGATAATATTCCCCGCAGAAATTTATTCTCCTCTAACTGTATTCCCTCCATGGGTCTGTACCCCCAAATCGAGGAGCCATATGTGGCAATTGCAACACATTTTGATTTATAGATGTTCAACATTGCCTCTACAGGTTTGGCCCCCAGCCGTTTTGAAAACCCATTTACAGCCGCAATTGCCCTAGCCATACCATTAACCTTAATTTTGTGTTGAGCAGCCCATGTGCCATTCTCATCGAAAAGAACCCCCAAGTACATAAAGGAGGTTACCCTGGTAACTTCGGAGCCTTCGCAATAAAAAACCCTACAATTTCTTTTACTCTGGCGACCTATACTCATCACATGTGATTTGGCTATGTTTACCTTTAAATCCAATAGTTTCATAAAATTTCCAAATCCGTCTAGCAGCTTCTGTAGGCCGACTGCTGTGCTCGATATCAAGACAGCATCGTCGGCATACAGAAGCACAGGGACATCTAAACTAGCTACATCTAAATATTTACCTAAATTATTAATGTAAAGAGTAAAAAGTAATGGGGCTAGAATGCAACCTTGTCGGACTCCACGACCAGAACTAAAGTGCCTAGTGCAATTTCCATCTTGATCAATCCGTACCCGTGCAGAAAGGTTCTAATGCAGGTCAGCTAAAAAATGAACAAGACTCTTTTCCATCCCCATCTCTAGAAGAATGTGCCAGAGCTTTGACCTGTTTACCTGGTCAAAGGCTGACGATAAATCCATAAACGCCAGCTGGAGTATTTCCCCTTTGGCTGAGGTATATTTACCAATTAACAGGGATAAATTAAGACACTGTTCTTGAGTCCCCCTGCCACTTCTCAAACCGTATTGAAATTTCGATATCACACTATTCTCGTCTAACCATCCCATCAATTTTCCTAAGACCACCCTCCCCAAAACCTTTACAGCTGAATCAATTAAAGAAATTGGTCGGTAACATCGGTCATCTCCTCTACTACCCTTTTTAAAAATGGGGACTATAATAGAAGTGGCCCAAGAAGGTGGGTGGTTTCCCTTTACTGCAGTATTAAAGATTTTAGTCAGAACATTTGCCCAGAAAATGGGATACGATTTGTATAAATCGTCTGGAACTCCGTCTGGGCCTGGCGCCTTATTACTGGACATAGCCTTAATTGCCAGAATTACTTCTTCCTCATTAAAACTCAAAGGCACGTTTGAATCTCTTGAGACAGCACAGGGGACAAGATCTGTAGATGGGGGAGTCTCATAAATAGCCTCAAAATGTGCTAACCACTGTACTTCGGTGATGTTACATTCTGCCACAGTATTACCACTCTCGGAAAAAAATTGCTTATTTACAATTTCCCAGAAGCTGCAGCTATTTTTTAGAACATCAACCGACATCAAGGCCTCCCAGGCTTCCTTTCTGATAACTTTCTTCCTGGCTCTTACAGCTAACTTGTAGTCCTTTCTGAGTATGGCCAATTTAGTCCTATCTTGTGGGATCTGTTTTATAGCACTCATTAACTTGCTATGTGCCCATGAACATGTGCTATCAAACCATCTCTCGGCCATTTGTTGCCCCCTTTTCACCGGGGCCATTAGATTCAAAGATATTTGTTTACAAATGGCTGGAAAGGCCTCAATAACAGCCATGCCCTCAGATGTTACATCTAGACATATATTCCGCATGTTATTAACCGACAAGAAAAGTGTATCTAAAAAAATCTCTGCGATAATCTTTGTCCATTTCAGCCTTCTCCCCTGATCAGTGGGTTTAATACTGACCTCCAACCTCGTGTGACTCGTGGGTCGCCCCAGACCACAATCTTTATTTAATTCCAAAATCAACGGATTATGATCACTAAAATACAAATGTTTTGCACTATAAAAATAAACACTGGACAACAGAATGGGGGACAAAAAAATGTAATCAATCACAGTATTACAACCTCTGGCAGTAAACGTTGGGATCCTGTTAGTGAATTCGATTGTACTGGGTTCATAGAGATCCACTACTGCTAGGACATCTTCAAGGCATTCCCCCTGTCTGTTGTGCTCAAAGTGAGGTGCAGTATATACTGTAAAATCACCACTATCCAATCTCCCCTGACAATCGTGCTCGCATGGATGTATATTAAAATCACCCAAAATAATAATCGGATGATAAGTGGTTTGATTTTCCCTACACTCCTCTAAAAAGCATTTTAAAATTAGCAGATGATCCTTTCCGATAGAACAATCTGCTGAGTTATAAAAATTAACTACTAGAAGTTTAGTGGAGTTATGATCTCTCAGTTCTACTGCTAAACAGTGGGGTGTCCCCACTTCCTCCCTTTTATACATCCACGGCAATTTAACCGAAAATAACAGAAGGAGCCCCCCTTTGGCTTTACCAGAGGAAACAAATTCCGTTGGCTCAGAAAAAGATGTATAACCATCCAGCCACCATTCTCCCTCCGTGTCCCAGGTCTCTTGAAGCCCCACAAGATCATATGAGTTAATCAGCTGTAGCCACTTGGGGTCATCTTTTTTAGATCTTAAGCCAGCAATATTCCAGCTCAAGGTACCAAACTTGGGCATGTTTTGATTAGTTGTCCCACATGGCTTAGTATTCTCAGGGTTAATACTCTGAGTAGGAATAACTGTTTCCAGTCAGTCATTCTCATCCAGGTTAGTCGGGGGTGGTGATCTATTTACATTCTGATTATCTTGTCCCACTTTGCTTTACATCAAATGGCTGGGGCCTCCCCCCTGTACATTTACTAAACTCCTTGTCAAATGTGCACCAGATGGTAGTCTCCCATTGTTTGGGTTATTTACATATTGACTGAATCTTGGAGAGATACCCCCAGAACCTGTCTTATCCCTAGGGGTCCCAATATTTTGAGTTTTCCCTTTATTTGGTGGATAAAAAAAGGGCTAGTGGGACAACCTTAATGCCCCCCTGAACCCCAAGGTGGACAGTCCTGCATATCTTCCCTGCTAGGTCATCTCTATCAAAATTTACCACCACACAGTCACCCTCAATTTCCTTTGGGTTTGGTCCTACCCAGGCTATACGTCTTGCCATGATAATATGAGGAGATACTTTGAGGCTATTTTCCCACTGGTTACAATCTAGCCAATATTTTACTTTTCTTAATAGATCCGCAGTAGATTTGTGGGTATTAACTTTCAGCGGTGGTACACCCGTAAGAACAACCACTAAGTTATTTGCTTCTGGTGGCAAGAAAAGTCCACCTACAGTAGGGACAGATGTGTTGGTACTCAATCCTGGTTTAGGAGTGCCAGATGTTTCTCTAGGTTTTACATTTAAATACCCAGCAGTTTCCTTGGACACAGCTTGCAGAGGCCCCTTACTTTCTTTAACCACACCGCTGTTTAATACAACATCCTTTCTTTGCTCACTACTGTTACCCCCGTTAATCATAGTGCTTTTGGCTGCCTCCCTACACCTGGCTAGCGGTTTGTCAGACCGTGGTTTCGTTGCCAAACAGCAATTAGGGCATGTACCACTGCCAGATATAACTTTATTTACTTTGGTGGTGAGAACTTCAATCTTGAGCTGCATGCCCTCAATTAGCTTACACAGTGGATTGACTACACTAGTCAAAACTGCACTATCACCCCCTAGGGGAACAAAAGGTATAGAAGAATTGGCACCCCCTCCCCCACGCCCCCTGTTCCATGTCACTGGTTCCTGGTACAAAAACTGTAGAACAAGGCTGGTTTATATGGGCCACAGTCTCAGTTTCAAGGCCTTCGAGATTAACTAACGCGGAAAACCTATTTTTACAGACTATAGTGGGCTCAATTACTGGTGGACAAATTACTCCTGGTTCTCAGTCACTACTACCATTCTCAATAGTTGTGGGAGAGGCACTCCCTTTACCAGGAACACAATTACATTGCTTTTTCCCTAAGAACATATCAGGGACCACTATACCACCCTGTTTACCAGCCCCCCTTAGCTCCTCAGTCACTCCCCCCACATTTTCAACAGCAAACCAGTTTGGGGGGTCATCTAACATAAGTAAGTTCCACAATCCTTCACCAAACCTTCACAGAGGCTCATGATACAATTTTCCCCTGCGTGCTTTAGGGCTTTCTTAGACTTCCTTGGCTTTTTGACTTTTGTCAGTGCAATAGGCCCCCCTTCCATGCTTTTCCTTTTCCCCATTGTTCGTAATAGATAGTCAACAGTACCTTTGCAAGTCTCAAGGGGAAGGTAGGGGGGTGGCCCGGCCCGGCCTCCTCCGGCCCCGGACGGCCAGAGACGGTCCCGCCCTTGTCCCGGGCTACTCCCGGCGCCGAACGCACGCGTCCCGCGGGGCGGAAGGCATTCTGCTGATTTCAAGCGCCTCCGGGCGCAGTGGTAGCGTCACTGGTGCGCCGTGGTCCCGGAGCACCTGGGTAATGTAGTTCCCGGCCCTCTGATGCGCCAAAAAGACTAGCCGTTGCCCTCATGGCGGGAACAGGCGATGGTCTGTGGGGCCGCCAGGAGCAGCAGCAAGATTGCGGGTCACATCTTCCCCATAGAGGCAGGTCTACAACCTGTGTATCAAATAAACAGCTTACCTCAATGCCTGGCAGAGGGTGTCAACCGCTTTTTTTCATGGAAAGAGAAGCTCTGGTAGGATGGGCAGTGCAGGAATGGTGAGTTTTTTCTGGGAGGTGAGAATGGGGCAGTGCTGCTTAGGATGGCCAGAGTTGAAATTGTTTTTTTTTAATGTCATTGGACAGTGCTTCTCAGTGGAGAGCATAGTCTTTGAATGGTACTCATTTTATTGACCAGAGAAATTTCTTTGAGGAGGGTTTGCAAGAATTAAGTGGAGAACCCGTAACCATTAGCACACATTTTATCTGTCATTTCAGCACACCAACTCGCAAACCTGCAGTTTTTTAAACACTTTTACTGTGTTTAACAGTATTAGCCAGATATGGACTGGGAAATGCGGATGATGGTCGATTGTGTAGAATACCAGGTTCCAGAATTTTTTGTCAAGTGGTGGGGGGGCCCGACATCTAAATAAATTCAGCTGGGGGGGTCAACCTAAAAAAGTTTGAAGACCTCTGACCTAGAGTCAGAGTATCAGGACAGGTGCACCGTTCCTCCCTGCGCACATGTGCTTGTGTATAACACAGCTAGTTGACATACAACTGCACGTTAAATAGTAACACCTCATGAACAAGGTTAAAGAGTCCCCATGCATAAAAATGGTAGTACATTGAAATGTGTAAGGCATAAGGTTAAAACAATTAGGGCAAGGGTAACAATGTTCTCCGCGCTTATTATAGAAACAAGGAGGGACGAGACACCCTTCCCTCAGGCATTAGCAGTTAACCTCATTAACCCCTTCGCTGCTGATGACGAGCTCAGCTCGTCATCAGCCACGGTGGTCGTGTGCTGATGACGGGCTGAGCTCGTCATGTAACGCGGTACTTTTAAAAATGCCGCACAGCGGAAAAATAACCGCTGCATCGATGCGGTTAAGTAAACGAGTGTAGAAACCCGCCTAAGCATGGGCGAATTTTGCGAATCTCGCGTTCGCGAATTTTGCGGATTTGCGAACTCGCAATCCGCAAAATCCGCGAATTCTCGCGAATTTTTTTTTTTGTGTTCGCGCGGGTTTCTGCCAGTTCGCGAGGGTTTTGTACAATTTCGCAAACGCGAACTTACCTGTCGGGTCGCAAGTTTTGCGAACTTGTTGTTTCTACGTGTCCAGCCTGTTTGGGACACTCTTCTTCATCACTGCCACTCTCTGTCACCACTGCCACTCTCTGACTACTCATGCCACCCTCTGGCCCACCCATGCCACCCTCTGTTTCATCACAGCACCCTCTGGTTGTCCAGTGTACATTATTGTGGCAAAGCAAAGCACACCTTCCCTGCCTCAAGTGACCTGAATTAATTTGGGGCTGATTAATGTGTCACAGAATATTTTTTTAGCTGGCACCTGCTTCCTTAGTGCTTCCTGATTAGTGATCTTTTGCACTTGCTAAGTGCTTTCATTGTTGCAAAATTAGTTACAAGACCTGCCCTGCCCCAACTGACAATAATGAATTAGGGGCTGATTAATGTGTCACTGGATTTGAACTTCCAGCCTGGCTCCTGCTTGTCTGCCTTAGCTGTAATTCAGGACCTTTGTGTAACTATTCTGAGGGTCAGAGCAGGGTCACATAATAGTTGCAAGTAGGCAACTGAACTCTGGAGGGGCCCCTCAGGAAGCACTACAGGAAATGGCTACTAATGATGAGCTTGAACTTTTGAACCTGGTAAGTAGTTTCAGTTTTGCTAAGATCGTATTTCTGCAATTTAGCGCTTATTCGCGGGGCGCGAAGTTGAACTGGGAAGCCGCGAACTCACGCGAACAGTGCGAGCAAGCCATAAAATCCGCTGCTCGCGGATTTGCGGATTTTGCGGGAAATTCGCGAATCGCGCGGATTGCGAATTTACCGAAAATCCGCAAAATCCGCGAGCGTAACGGATTTTCCGCCCATGCTTAAACCCGCCCGCCGGGGGAAATCACGTAGTCCCTGGACTACATACCAGGTGTACTTGGATCTGCTTGTACACGAAAAACGATTAAATCTAGAAAGAAAGGGTATAAGTGCCAAACTATGAGCAAAAGTCTCACAAACGAGGTGCACCGTTCCTCCCTGTGCACACTTGCCTGTGTATAACACAGCTAGTTGACATACAACTGCACGTTAAATAGTAACACCTCATGAACAAGGTTAAAGAGTCCCCATGCATAAAAATGGTAGTACATTGAAATGTGTGAGGCATAAGGTTAAAACAATTAGGGCAAGTGTAACAATGTTCCCCGCGCTTAATATAGAAACACGGAGGGATGAGACACCCTTCGCTCAGGCATTAGCAGTTAACCTCATTAAGTAAACGAGTGTAGAAACCCGCCCGCTGGGGGAAATCACATAGTCCCAGGACTTCATACCAGGTGTACTTGGATCTGCTTGTACACGAAAAACGATTAAATCTAGAAAGAAAGGGTATAAGCGCCAAACTGTGAGCAAAAGTCTCACAAACGTCATATGCTAACTAAAACCGCATCATGAGCAGGAGGTACCTGGGGAGAATGAGGAGTTTATAAATGCCAACACATTGTGGTAATTGAGAGATCTTGGGCCATATGTATCAAGCAAAATTGCATTCGCAAACGCCGAAATTCACAGAATTTCGGCGTTTGCGAATGCAATTTTGCCAAATGGTATATATTAAGGCAAAATAAGGAATCGAAAAATTTCTGATTCCTTATTATGTGATTGCATTTAAGGAATCGCAAATTCTGCGATTCCTTAAATGCAATGTAAGAAGCACCAAAAAAGTGCAATTTGGCCTTAAGGAATCGCAAATTACCACCAACTTCAAGTTGGTGGTATTTTGCGATTTCTTTGAAAAAAAAATTCAAAGTGCAATGTGAAGCACATACATGCCCTTAGGCCATGTATGTGCGCCACATGTGTATCCATGCTTATTTAAGGGGTGCAAACAGTGTCCTTTTGACACCCCTGCACCCTTGCAATTATTCTCAATTTGCAATTCGCTAATTGCTAATCGCAAATTGAGAATAACTTCCAATTCATTCCTATGGGCCTCCTGGCCCATAGAAATGAATGGGAAAGTATTCCTTAATTGCGAATCGCAATTTGCTAATCGCAATTAAGGAATATTAAGAAATCGCAAAAAGATTGCGATTTTTTACATACATCCCTATTTGCAATTCTCACATAGCGATTTCTAAAAAATCGCTATTTGAGAATCACAAATCAGGATGTTGATACATATGGCCCCTTGTCTTTTTTTTTTCCTTATTTTTTATTGAGACATAAGGTGTAATTCCATAATAAATAGATAAATATACAATTCATTGATCCAGATACAAAACTACTCAGTTCTTAAAATGCAATAAATTAGTTGGTATTGATCAATAATGTAATACATAAATAGACAAAGCACTAACACAGTTCATACAAACATTAACAACGTGGCCCAGGAGTTGGTAAAAAACTAAACTCCTATATAAATATACATCATAAAATCCTTAATACTTTGAATCCCTCCACTTCTTTAGGGGTGCCCAAATATTTCTTCCCAATTCTTTAGATTTCTTGCCCTTAAATTCGTATAGACATGACTCTATGTTATGTATGCCGATTAACCTCGTAAGCCAAATCTGAAAGGTCGGGGCGGTGGAGTCCTTCCACCCAGCCGAGATAAGTATTCGTAGTACCGCAACTGAGATAAACACAAAAGTTTGCGCATCCCTCCCAACCTTAAGTTAATCATCCGTCCCAGTTAGAACCAAGGTCGGGGATAGATCGATGTTAAGACCTAGCAGCCCCTCCAAAAACAAAGTTATCTCCCTAAGAATTAAGGCAAGGTTAGGATGATAAAACGTATGCAAAAGATCTGCTGGACCAGCATACACTTAGGACATCTATCATTTTCTCTCACTCCCCATCCATACAATTTCGCGGGGGTGTAATAAAGATTATACAGAGTCTTATAATGTTGGGCCCTCAGGTTTGAAGACAGAAAAACTCTCTTATTTAGGAGTAGTGCCAAATCTAAGTCAAAATCCGGGTCCCCCAGCTTCTGCGCCAGTGTGGATTCAGTTTTCTCCAGATCGTTTTGGAGGGCAAGCAGCAGATAATTATGGGCTATACTTATCTTTTTACCCCCCCTGATTAAATAATCAACCAAGTGGTTGCCTGGGGGCAACTTGATCCTTGGTCTATAAGCCAATAGTGTTTGGACAATTTGCCCATATAGAAACCAATGATTTTGAGGGACACCAAATTTCAGCTGTATCTCTTCAAAACTAAGGATAGCATCACCTGCCATAATGTCACCCAGACATCTTACCCCACATTCCCTCCAAACTAGGGAGTTCAAATTCTGGCCCAAGTGAGGGAAGAGGCTAGATTTCCAAAGATTAGTATTAACATTGAATCCGGGTATGTTTAAAAATTTACTAAAGGCCTTCCAGGTCCCCCATACCCCTTGAATATTCTTAAACCTGGCTTTCCTATAATATATTTGATCAGCTTCACACATCAGCAACCCAAAGGCCTTCCTCCCCAACAAGATTTCAAAAATAGAAGGGGGGCCCTGATTCTCGGTTTGACCTTCCAAAGATAAAACATCAGATTGAAACAGTATGTTCATTTGTGTAAGGAGGCATGTCCAGTGATAGAGTCTAAGGTTCGGCATAGACAAGCCTCCTCTGGCCAGTAGTAATGACAGATGATTAGTAGAGCGCCTGATCCTGCCATACAAATCTTACAAAGGTAGCTTCGATTTTCCTAATCATGCTTTCCCCTAATAATAATGGGATGGCCCTGAACAAGTACAGTATTTTGGGGAACATAGTCATTTTTAAAACATTCACCCTACCAATCAATGAGAGGTGTAACACATCAATTCTTTTCCGGTCAGTTTCGATTGAATCAATAAGGGGTAAGTAATTATCTGCAATGATCTTCTCAACCGAGGCATTCACCCTAGCCCCTTGTCTTGGGCAAAAAGTAGGTTGCCAATAATGTAGCACAGATCCTTGTGGAGTATAAAGTGGCAATCATGTTAAAACCATTGTGAAAATGCCACCAGAGAGTGAAGAATAGAACAGATAGAAGATTTATATGTCAGGGGCTGAGAGATAAGAACGGAGGTTGGCGTAGTGGTGTATTGACAGAATTTCATACTCGTGAGGGATGGAGAGAGAACATCACGGGCAGATCAACATATAGAACATTACTGTCATGACAACATTGAAAAAGCAACAGAACGACGGCAATGACTAAGACGCACATCGATGTAATAACAAGTCTGTTCAGCATTGTTTACATGCTGGCCCACAATCTGTACAAGTGTGACTCACTTTTATTCTAAATAGGGGCGAGGTGAGCCACTCCTTCTAGGTATAAAGTGACTCATCCTCTGGGTTACATTCTTTGCATGCAATGGTGGTAAAAAATGCACTCATAGTCACAGCTGGAGAATAGAAACATAGGATATACAAAATACATTATAAAAAGACAGTTTACATGTTAGCGCGATGTCATGTTAAAAGCAGGCCTAATACTAGTTGGCACATAGAGGCAATTGAGTTAGGCACGGTATTATTACACTTGGAGAAAGGTTTTGGCGTCACTGGTAGAGCCTGTTGGTACAGCTTAATAGAGCACCCATTTGCATTACCTCACATTAAGAACAGAATTGAATTGCCACACCTGACACCTAGGGTAACCTGTTCTAATACCACCCATGGGTTGCTGTCCCAGTGCCTGAAAGTGTTCTACCAGGGATGCCCAAACGGTGCCACACCTGATCATACTGCAGTGCTGTAAGATCCGTGCCTTTATCTTCTGTAGTGTCTGGCCTATGTAGATCTTTTCACAAGGGCATAGAATAGCTTAAATCACATCTGTAGTGTTACAGTTGGAGTGTACCTGTAAGTCAACCGTGTGTTGTTTATAACAGAACTGCTTGGATTCGATAGTCCATTTACAGGCTGTACAATGTCCACACTTGCAATGGCCAACAATCTCCGGCAAGTGCCACATCATTTGAATTGTGGGTTGGGGAGGTACTTCCAGGAGTGATCGTAGTACATAGTCAATAAAATTCTTGCCATTTTTCAAGGAATGCATCAGAGGGTTAGGTACCTCCAGGTCCTCGGAGATGAGTTTCCAATGTCTGTTGATGATTTGTTTTATCTCATTGCCGTGCGTGCTGTATGTTGTAACGCATATCATCCTGTCAATGGCATCCATTGGGCGTTGGTTAGGTGTCAAGAGAGATATCTCTGGTTAAACCATGCTCTCTTCCTAGCACGTTTAACCATCCATCTGGGATAACCCCGTTCCACAAGTCGCTTGATGAGATCATCAGATTCTCTAAAGTAATCTTCCTTGTGGGAGCTATTCCTCCGAATCCTCGGAAACTGGCCCCTCGGGAGCATCACAAGAGTTGAGCCCACAAGTTGGTTCAGCCTGACTGGTTCCACAGTCGGAGTCTGCAACCTCTTTTCCGATGGACTGATCTCCATGGATTTGAATGGGCCATCCAATGCTGTAAAGCACCTCTGCACCCGGAGACCCCAGCGCTGCCCAAAGTAAACTGCTGGTGCTGCCTTGGACCTTTTCCCTTACTCACATTAATTCCAGAAGATTGTTTCCATAGGTCTCTGTTGAGTGCTCAAATGTAATACATGTTTTTCCTCCAGAGGAAACTACTACTACTACTACTACTTCAAGGTCTGGAGATACCACAACCCTGTTAGGTCCAGTTACCCCTCTCCAGCTGAGGTTCACAACTGCCAAGGAATGTTCAGTCCTGACATTGCTTACGTTGGTGACTTGGTACATTTGTCTAAGTATGATCTGATCAGGGGATACAAGTTTCTCTATAACCATAATAACACTGGCGCCTGTGTCCCTGCAAGCTATTCGAATCAAGGCTTTATGCGAGGAATATACTCATAAAAGCACAACATACATCTAAAATGCATCACATTAAAAAAAAATTCATTATTTATACAAACGTATTTAAAACATTTATACATACATGAACAATAAAAGAAAATATTTTATATACATTTGCACATTTGCACAAATATCCCTTGATGCCCTAGTTATGTTAGATTGGTAGAGATTGTCTTCCGTCTAATAGACCAGGCCCACCCCAGATACTTTGCTGTTCCCAGAATGATAGGCATATCAGTGGTGGTACAAATTACTCGTAGTGCCTCAACACCCCTGGATGTCCCGAGGTTTCTACAAACTGGCGTTAGCCAAACTCTTCTCGGGGTGGCATAAGCTTTGCACACAAAAAAAAACAACCTATGCTTTCCTTAATAACACCACAAACCGGGCAGGACGAGGTAATTACACTCTTCCACCTACCCGTCAATGATCTCAGGGGGAGGGCACCTGATCTCAACTGGAAGAAAAGCTTCCTATCCTCTGTGTTTGTAATACTGTCTCAATATAGTTCCAGTACAGGACACAGTTTGATTTCTAGGAAGCGCCCCGCCATTGTATCTGACCTCGTTCTACTCCAAAGTTTACCATCTATCCAATCCAAATATACACTTTTGATTGTATTTTTACTTGGGAAGGGTTCTCCAGATGGATTGTCCCATAGATTAGAGAGGCCGAGGTCCCTTAAAGCTGCTCTAAGATTTTTTAACCACACTATTTTGTGAACAATGTCAGCTTTGATTGTAGCAAGGAACCCCTCTGCGTAGTGCCTTATCTCCGGGGTAGTCCAGAGGCGCCTCCAATAAAGGATCGGGTGCAATCGCGCTCGGTCACTTACTGATCTTCTCCCTAGATCAAGACCAAGCGGGATCAGTGGTGTACTCTGGGGGAGACCTGTGATTCCCCTTAGGAACCTGTTCTCCGATATCTGTAGAGGGAGAAGCCTATCGAAGCCCCATAACTCCGCCCCATATAGAGCAGACCAAATAGCCTTAGCGTCATATACTGCTAGTACTGATTTTATGGGCTTTGATTTTGACTTTTTGTGTTCCACCCGGAGTGCCCCCGAAATCTGTTGATGCGTCAAGACCGCCATTTCCACATGCTAAGACCATTTTAAATTGTTTGCTATCCGTACCCCTAAATATGTAAATAGAGAAACAGCCTCTAACTCACAGTTATTCAGAAGTATTTTGGGCCGGGGTCTACGCTTAGATGAGAAGGCCATCAGCTTGATCTTACCCACGTTAACTTCCAAGCCATGTTCCCCACAGAATAGAGCAAAGATATTTAGGGCTCACTACAAGCCTGCCGGTGTTTTAGATAAAATCTGCGTATCATCGGCGAACATCAGGATCGGAACTTTGACGCCCGCCAACGATGGTGCTTCAACACTGGCATCCTGCATCCTAGCCACAATTCCATTAATAAATAGGGAAAAGAGCAGGGGGGCCATAGCGCACCCCTGTCGTACTCCGCGTCCTATTGGGAAATCGGCAGATGATTCGCCATTCGTGCCCCACTGGACTTTGGCGAAGTTACATTTGTGTAGCCTCATTATCAGAGTGAGCAACTCGGCTGGAAGACCAATATCACTCAGGACTGCCCAGAGCTTTCTCCTTGGGACCAGGTCGAAGGCAGCCCGCAAGTCAACAAAAGCGACATACAGGCTACCCTCACCAAGCACCACCGTCCCCCACTGCAGCAGAGCAAAACGAAACACCTGATCGCTTGTTGTCCGCCGGAATCCAGCCTGATATGGGGACAGGGCATTTTCCTCATCTACCCAGTCCATTAGCCTGTTTACCACCATTCTCCCCACCACTTTTTGGATAGTGTCAATCAAGCTTATCGGCCTATAATTGGCCGGAAGGGACCGATCTCCTTTTTTATATATGGGTATAATAGTTGCTCCCTTCCATAATTCCGGGACTACTGTTCCCTTTGCAATTGCATTTCCTAGGAGAAAAATATACCTAGCCCACCTCGCCTTGTCATTTATGAAAACATCAGAAGGTATCCCGTCTAAACCCGGGGCCCTTCCCCCTTTGGCAGCGCCTATTGCAGCTTCAGTTTCTTTGATGGAAAATAAATTACCTGTAGGGAATACAGATGAAACTACCTTCACGTCATTAAACTCCATTGACTCAGCATATTGCGGTTCAAAATAATCCACCCAGGCACCCTCAGCAACATTGTTATCAGGTTTATTTGGAAGTCCTCCTCTACCCCACTTGACAATATTCCAAAACAACCTGGAATCCTTAGCCCCTGCGGCCTCCTTTAACTCAGCCCAATGGTTTTCATCCCATGTTTTTTTGCCAGTAATACACTAGCCTTATAGTGCTTTCTGGCCACGCCAATCGCTACCTTATCCCTATTCCTAATTGCGCATCCCAAGCCTAGCCTCGCCTCCCTGCACTGGTGGTTATACCAACTAGCTAGTTTAGGTGGTTTTTTCCTGTTTGTCTTGCTGGACCTTAAAAAATGCGGTTTTAAAGTGGAAAAGAGCTTGTTATGTATGTCCGTTATTTCCCTTGAACCTGGGGTTACAGGATTTGCAGCCTCCATAGCAGCGATTGCAGTATCCACTTCAGAACTTATAAAGTTCATAGCCTCTGCATTCGCTAGTACCTCGGCCAGTTAAGTCTGCGCATGTCATTGGCCATAGTAGGCATTAGGCCATTGCTTAATTGTGGGTTCCCTGATGTGGCCTTCCACCAATCATGGGACACACAGAGGGGATTATGATCACTTTCTAATCTACCCTCAATTTTCATGTCACATACCAACTGCCACAAATTAAGGCTACAAAGGACATAATCTATCCGACTTTGGCTATGACCATTATCGAATGTACAAGCACCTTCCCTGTCGCCCTTCATCCTCCCATTTAGGGCTCTCAAACCATGTTCCAAGCAGATGGCATTCAGTTGCAATATATCTTCCGTCCACCGCTTGACAGGGACCAGATGTAAAGTCGGGACACTCCACTGTGTATCTTCTTCATGCCCTAGGGGATCGTCCGAACTATCCAATGGTTCAAAGGTCCAATTTAGGTCACCAGCTGCAACAACTTTGTTACCAAGAGACTGAGATTCCAGGGAAGTGGACAATGCCTCTAAAATGGGAGAGCTCCCCATAGTACTACCCCTGGCATAAATGTTATACAAATCTCCACGCTTTTCTGAGGTTATTCTTAACATTTGGATGTCTTTACTACCCAGGTCCACCACTTTGATTGTCATCTGAAGGCATTGCCTGACCCAAATAGTCACGCCTCCCATCGGTCGGCCCCTAGAACCTCTAATGGCTGGAATTGAAAAATTTGAATAACCAGGAAGAAATATAGGGTCGCAAGCCCATGTTTCCTGGAATAAACAGATTTCGAAACCATTAATGAAATCAATCCAATTTTGGGACGTCAGCTTACTGTTCAGGCCCGCGATGTTCCATGAGAGGAACTTCCCGGGGCTGTCCATAGATAACTCTCCTGCACAAGACACCCTGGTTCCATGACGCTCATCCCACCTCCCTCGGGTGGTATCCTCCACACTATGATCAACCTCCTGGGTGTCCACGGTACTTAATATAATTGATACCTCTCTTTCGGAGTCCCCGGAAGTAGGAATACACTCCCCACAGGTTTCATCCAAAATCATAGTCTCCCCACAAGTTCTCATTTCATTTCATATCACATTTTTGGACAAAACAGTTAACACAGGCTTCTCACATATCTCCCTACGCGACATACTTTCCCTGTTGTTCTGGCAATAATCGGAACTGGGTCAGTAGTTCCACCCTGAATCATTCAATATTTCAAACCGATTATACATTGATCCGTTATAGAGGTTTCCCTGTTGGGAGGGTACAGTAAAAGGTGCAATCCCTGGGGGGGGGGGGGAAACATTTAAAACAACCTGGTTCACTGATCATTCCAAATTGCATACCTGTTGGTCTAGGATAAAAAAATGTAAGATCAACAACACCAATTCCACCACTACTTGGGCCCCAATTTTGGTTTGTAATCAAACGTGCCACCCTAGGATCTTGGAAGTTAACAACTATACACTCCCCCCCCCCCAAGTTCTTGGGAGTGCAACCTATCCAATTAGTCCTTCTCACTCCGATAATCAGCCTGTCCACTTCCCCGGGCAATGGTCTATTTACCTTCAACCAGTGCATTACCTTGTTCTTTAGCATCTGGAAGGATTCTCTTTGCCCGGCCAGCAGAGGTGGTACATTAGTGAGGACAACCACATAGGTATAAGAATCCGGGGTGAGATTCATGGGAGGTATCCTACGCTGTGCTCTCACCAGGAGGGTAATAGGTCGACTTATATCAGGAGCAGCAGGACATGTTGTTGAGATGCTTGGTAGTGGCTGAGAACAACTCAATGCAGTGTTTTTGATATTGGAACTGTCTTGATTACCCCTGGCTGGGACACCAAAGCGAGGTTTTAAGCTACTTGGTAAAAGTTGCGAGCCATTAAAGACAGGATTACCATTTTTGGAACTCTCCTTATTACCCGTAGCCATGATATCAGGCAGCTTAGTTTGTTTGCTAGTATTACTACTTGGGCGGTCCAACAAGACTGGGTTAGTCTCAGGGGTTTGGCCCTTTGACTGGGGCTTGCTAGAAATGCTAACTATAGGGGGGGAGGGCACTACAATGGACATACCATTAGCCTGGTCATTTGGTTTCGAAGAGTTGGTACTTCCCCCAGTCCTGAGATGGGACTTGATTAGGGCGTTTTGGTAGAAAAAAAGTTATCTGAGGTTGCCTGCTCAAAATGATCTAATCGTTCAGCTAGTTTTTTTACTCGTTCCTCGATAGGGTTCAGGAGAGACCTCATCAACCTTTCCAACTCAAGAAGCTGAACTGGAGCAGAAGGTAATGTCTCAGCCAATCCCATCACCGAAGGGACATTCGTATTAGATGCAGGACTAACCGAAACAACTCCATCCTTAGTGGAGTCTTCCCCACTAAGGGCAGCCCCAATAGGCTCACTAGAAAGACGCAGGGCTACTCCAACCTTCCTTATTTTTTTCGGGTGTTTGGGAAGAGAACACTTCTTCGGGGCAGCACTTCTTTTCCTTTTAATACTTGGTTTAGTTTTATCAATGCAAGCTGACACACTTAACTGGGCGGTGGTCACATGCCCTGAAAATAAACCAGTTGTTACTAAGGGCGAGGTGGGGGACGAGATGAGCACACTCGATTGGGCAGTAATCTCCTGCACTGTAGGTGAGCTGATTGATAATGTGGGTGAGGTGAGCGGACAAATAGGCTCAATGGGGGCCACAGACGAGCCAACCAACAGCTCTGGTGAAGGGGGAAAGGCATAGGGCGTTTCCAATACGACTGGTAGGGTTAGAGATGACAGGGGAGGAACCAATGCCAATGCAGGAAAACCTTGTGGTGGCCTTTTCTCTAAGGGAATTTTTAAAAGTTCAATGGATAACCTATGCTCGGCGTGCCTCTCGGCCAAAGCTATTTCTTTGTCGATATCTTGGGTTGCCCGACTAAAATATTTGTCTAAAGGACCCAGGATAGCTGGCCCCGCCTCGGCCTGAGAGGGGATCAGGACAGTTGGGTTTCAGTTAGTAGACATAATTCACAGTCAAGAAACTATAGGATTCACAATAATATGTATGCAAACACCAGGTATATCATGAACTTAGTAACCAACTATATCATGTAAATTGGAGGCACAATGTTAGAGGATAGGCCCAGCCCGGCCTCCTTCGGCCCCTGACGGCCACAGACGGCCCCGCCCTTGTCCTGGGCTTCTCCCGGCGCTCTCCTGCACGCTCCCGCGCAGCGGGAAGGATGCTTTCCCTTAATAGGGGAGTGTTAGGCGGGGGGCGTGGCGATCAGGGAGAGCAGCCCAGGTGTTGCTGATTGGGCTCCCTGCTTTTGCTCGCAGCCCCGATCAGCTCACTCTCGCTGATGGTAAGAGCAGCCCCTCCGCTTACAAGGCTCCCACAAAGTCCAGTGCGCTGCGGGACCAGCGCAGCGGGTCCGGCGAGTTGCAGCTTCAAATGAGGTTTAATGTCTCCACAAAGCCCGTCCACACGCAAGGAGTGTTTCTGCAACAAACAGCTATTGCTTCTTTTTCATTTATCAAAGGCTGTTGTCTATACTTAGTTAGTGGGACTGATCAGTAAGGTGGCAAGTTCCATGCCAACATCACAGACTAGAACAGCCTGAGCTCAATCAATCAATCATTTGTAAAGCGCACTACAGACACACAAGGCGCTAGGGGGGGTGCTCTGATCGAACATCCAGGTCTTGAGTAGCCTCCTGAAGGTCAGCAGGTCTTGGGTCTGTCATAGGCTCAGTTGGCGGGTGTTCCATGTCTTGGCGGTGAGGTGGGAGAAGGATCTCCCACCAGTGGTTGTTCATCGGATGCGCGGGATGGTGGCGAGTGAGAGGTCGGTGGAGCATAGCTGGTGGTTGGGATGTAGAAGGAGAGCCGTCTGTTGAGGTAGGCTGGGCTGGTCTTGTGGAGTGCCTTCTGTGAGTGGTTGAGGAGCTTGAAGGATATCCTCTTGTTGACGGGGAGGCAGTGCAGGTTTCTCAGGTGGGGGTGAAGTGGCCGTGGCATGGTACGTCAAGGATCAGTCGTGCCGAGGAGTTTTGGATGCGTTTTAGTCGTTTGATGAGCTTGGTCGGGGCTCCCGCGGAGAGGACATTTCCGTAGTCGAGTCTGCTACTGACGAGGGCCTGGGTGACTGTCTTTCTTGTATCTGTCGGGATCCATCTGTAGATCTTGCAGAGCATGCGGAGAGTGTTGAAGCAGGAGGAGGAGACAGCGTTGACTTGCTTGGTCATTGAGAGCGTTGAGTCGAGGATGATTCCCAGGTTGAGTGCGTGGTCGATGAGTGTCGGGACTGCCTTCAGTGCCGACGGCCACCAGGAGTCGTCCCAGGCTGAAGGGTTGGAGCGGAGGTTGAGGACCTCCATCTTGTCCGAGTTCAGCTTCAGACGGCTGGTCTTCATCCAGTCTGCGACGGCCTTCATTCCTTCCTGGAGGTTGGCTTTGGCGGTGATGAGGTCCTTGGTGAGGGAGAGGATCAGCTGAGTGTCATCGGCGTAGGAGATTATGTTGAGGTTGTGCTGTCGGGCTACGTGTGCGAGGGGGGCCATGTAAATGTTGAACCGCGTCGGGCTGAGGGAGGATCCCTGGGGTACGCCGCGGATGATCTCGGAGGTTTTGGAATGGAATGGGTGGAGGCGGACGCTCTGGGTTCTGCCGGAGAGGAAGGAGGTAGTCCAATCCAGAGCCTTGTCCCTGCGGCATGGAGGCGTGCACGTAGTGTGCGGTGGCAGATGGTGTCGGAGGTGGCAGAGAGGTCTTGGAGGATGAGTGCTGCATTCTCGCCATTGTCCAGCAGGGTCCTAATGTCGTGGGTGGCGGCGATGAGGGCAGTCTCGGTGCTGTGGTTGCTGCGAACCCTGACTGGGAAGGGTCCAGGATTCTGTTTTCTTCTAGGTATTGGTTTAGCTGTCTGTTGACAGTTTTCTTGATGACCTTGGCCGGGAAGGGGAGCAGAGCTGTAGTTCTGACCATGTCAGAACCCATCTAAGAACCCAAGGTTAACCCCACTAACGCCCTGGTTGCTGTACTACCACTTGTACTTGTGCTAGGGGGAACAGGTGCCCTATGGGCAGTGGTAATAGTAGTTTCCTTGGCCTTTGGACTATCATCATCCCTTGTCCAATGGGTCTTCACCGTACAAAGGTAACACCAGGGTTTTGTTTTTGCCTTTCTTGGTATTTTGGGACTCACACCCAGGTGCGTGTTTTTGGGGCCCTTGTGAAGACTTTTTTTTAATATTTACCCATGTTCCTACCCTTATCCTTAAAACTCCGGGCTGCCGCCATGTTGAGGATGAGGAGCCCTACCCAACCAGGATTAGGTTCCTGCCCCCTCCCACTGGAGAGTGGCAGGACAGGGGGTGTACTCACCCCGGGAAAGAGACCCATTGGTCCCTGACCTTTCCCTACCTGTATCGCCCCTAAATGTAGTGTTTAGGGGCACCCTGAACCTTCCTCCTCAGATCCTGATTCCAAAACAAGAAAGAAGAACAAGAAGAAAGAAGACCTTCCGTGCAGCTGCTAACAAGAGGACGACACCAACTGACTTGGCCCCAGCCCTACAGGGCTGTTGATCCTTGAACCTGCTCCTGCTAAATCCCAGCGTCTCCTGTGGTCAGCAATCTTGAAAACCCCGGAGGACCTGACTGCCTTGCTCATCCAAAGACTGGGACTCCCACGAGCAGTGGTCCTGCTCAAACAGCAAGAACCCCTGGTGCCAGCCAGGAACCGTGAGTCCAGCACACTCTGTACCCGCAGAGCCCGGCCCATGCCTGAGTAAACAAAGACCCTGAGGACATCCCCCCAGCAACTTTGACCATGAATCCAGCACCCAAGGACCCTCCTTGATGATCCTGATGATGCCTGAAGCCTCACAACCAGGGACCCCTCCAACCGCGGCCAGCTGAGGGTAAGATTTCCCGACACCAAAAGACACCCCTGTACCCGGTGCCCTGCAAACCGCTGTGCCCTACTCTGGGGTGCCTACCTAACCTACAGCTTCCCAAATTACCTCTAGAAGTGGTGGTTGCACCCGAAGATTCTCCGTCCCGAGCCTGCAGCCTTTGTTCGTCAACCAGCTTTTCCATTGAAATACATTGTGCGTCCAACGGCCCAAAAGCACCCTGCACCCAGCCGCCCGAGTGCCACTGGAAGTGCATCTTCTGTTCGAATCTACTTCCCCACTTGCCCTGCGTGAGTGACCTGGAGCCCAGCTCCCACAGCCGCGTGGCCTGCCTGCTAGCAGCCACCAACCAAAGGCCCCCTGCCCACCATAGGCTAACATTGGGCTTACTCTCTCTGCACCCGGTTGCCCCTGTGTTACTGAGGGTGTAACAACTGTACTTACCTGACCCCTGAGTCTACCCCCAGAACCTTAACTCTGCCAGTCGAGTACTAACCCAAAGACCGATAACTTGATTTTCTCCATATGGTAACATTGGCTGGTTTTCACTTGGAAATTCTTATAAGTGTTGAGTTTTGCAACTTTTAAATATTTCTTAAAAATCGTCCGAACATCAAAAATTAAATTATTCACCTGCTATCAGGAGAGACCCTAGTGCTGGTTATTTGTGCCCAGCACTGACCTTCAAAAGTAATTATAACCGTGATTTACTGTTAACCCAGTTTTCCTCTTTAAAGATACATTGCCTGGTTTTTGCCAGAATTTCTTCTAAGTGTCAATTTTCAAAACTTACAAATACTCCTTAAAAATCGCCTGCGTAACAAAAACGATTTCTTTCTACTTTATAGGAAATACACCAGGGCTGAATCCAGGATCCAGCCCTGAGTAAGAAAAACAGTTGTAACGTGATTTTATTGCATATACTTAAAAACTTCAATTGAGCTCAATGTTATTTTGTGTTTAACATGTGTTGCATATTGCAACAACTATATCTATTGCATTCCAAAGTCTATTGTTATTAGAAAGTTTTCTATTGCATCATCTCATTCTGAGAAAGTATTTATGATACCTACTTGTGTTTCTAAAATAAACAACTATATATTTTATATACAAAAAAAATGGCCTAGAGTTCATTTCTTGAGTGTGTGAAACCATTTGCTGACTGAGTGTGTACAACAAATGCTTTACACTGTCCTCTGATACTGCCTTACTGCTCGACCAAGCTACCACTTTAGAGAGTAAGGTTATATCTAACTTTAACCTCTGTCATACCTCTGGATACTGGGGACTCTTTACACACTGTACCTTACTTTGGTCCAGTATATACAGAGCCACTTTCTTACACTTAGTACCTGGAATGTGAGGCCACTGTACCTAGAAGGCAGAGAGCCACTATCTTCTCCTGTTGAAGACATACTAGGTATAGTGTGGTGTTGGACCTATCTAACCTTGTGGGAACTAAACTCTCTGAGGTTGGAGAAAGGGTTGTGCTGGACCCTTAACTGCTCAACCCTAAATTCAGTAGAAATTACTTATTCTAATCTAAACTGTATTATATGTGGCTAATATTAGTGATATTTTTTCAATTAATCCACACCAAGAGTATCTGGTAAAACAATTCAGGCTTGAATCCCACCTATGTGAGAGGCTGTTTTAATATATGATGCACAATTATGTAAGTGGGTGCCATGCACCAGTCCAGACAACCCTTATGGTAATTTTAGTGGCCTTAGACAACCTTAGAAAGCTCTCTGAGTCGTAGCTGTGGAGAGCAGCCTTCATGCGTAGTCCAGAAGGAGTGTAAAGCAGCTTGTTTCACCAGAACATAATCTTATAGGCATAGATTAAGTAAAAAATAGCCAGACAGTGCATTTATAAAAATATGTATTTATTATAAGGCACGCACTAACGCATACAGATATCTCCTGGCTGGTGATATACACAATGCTTTTCAATAAAAAGAGGGCAGTAGCATGGATACACAGTGGTCACCAGGGGGAGAACAAACCATATACTGAAATAATGGTATGCGAACCACAATTTGAGTTAAGACTATACCCAGAAGATGTTGAAGTGCCCAGAACCCAAGGAACCACCCAAGGTGAGTATCTAGGAACCCCGCAGAGGTCATATGCAGTGTGGGAGCATGCCGGCGTACTCAATACAAGTCAACGGGTAAGTCACAGTTGCAATTTGAAAGAAGAAGGGCCTTCCCAGTGAACCCTGAAGAAACCCCGTAGAAGACAGAATGATGGAGAGCCACTCCACCTTTGGATACCCTAAGAACCATGATACCTATGCCAGGGAAACCAGGTGTATAGGTGTGAAGTGGAGTGGGAAACCGCCATTGAACTCAATGGAGGACTTCAGGAAGATGCTGCTGGTGGAGAAGGTGAAAATGTGCGGGGGAACCCGTAGGTGGAGTCAAGTTGAGAAGTACCTGCAAGCAGAGGGGACAGAGTCTATGCCACTCAGTAGTGGCACGGAAGACGAATGCACACCAATGTGGGGCCTTGCAGGAGAGATGACTGTGACCTTGGAGCTGCAGCTGTGAGGATTAGGCGATGCTGTGGAAGACCAGGAGCAATTCATGATTTGTCCCACGTTGGATGTCGAGAGTTGAGGCGCTGGTGTCCTTCGGGAGGACCTAGAGCAGCTCGCCAAAGATGCAGGCCCATGATACAAGTGATGTGGAGAGGACAAAGATCTTGGTCACTGGAGGTGCTTGAGGTGAGGGCTACTTGTAGCCCGAAGACCTTCATGGAAGGATTCCAACAAGCCATGATAGCAGGTCAACGCAGTGCACAGGGGTTTAGTTCCTGTGGCGCTGACGAGGGATACTGGCCTCAAACTTGATGAGATGGCAAAGCAGGCCTTGAGGGATGAGAAGAACCATCGCCTTTGTTGCTGAGCCTTTCGGAGTCAGTGGGTGTCCAGGATCAGCAGACCGGTCAACTTAGTTGCGGTGCCTGCAGATGCAAGGGTGTGACTCCTTCACTTCAAGGGAGATTTCTTCAGGTGTCTTGATGCCCACAGGCCTTGGAAGGGTCCTGTATAAAGCACAGGCATAGACATTGCAGCAGACGAGCAGGACAATGAGATCAGGAGCAGCCGGAGTCTTCAAAGTTGCAACCTTGATGCCCAGTGCGAAGTCCAGAGTGCCCAGATGGTCAAAGAAGAAGTGTTGTCTTGTCCCACAACGAATCTAGGGACCCACCCTCAAGTAAGCCCTAAAGTACCCTAGGGAAAGGGTTGGGATGATTCAGGGTACCCTACCAGTGAAGGGATTGGACAGTGGGGAGGATACTCCCTTGTCCTTTGTCCAGTTAAGCGTCAATGGATCCCTGAACTAGTTTGAACTGGACTATGCAAGGAGGGCACCAAATGTGCTCTTCAAGCAGACTGAGTGGCACTGGCAATCGCTGCCACCCGTCCCCAATACACTAAACACTGTTTGGGAGGTGGTCACACCTCCCCATTACAGGATAACTATTGTACTGTATTCCTCTGCTCAAGCTTGGCTCAGCAGCAGGAGTCCAGAATCATGTCTCTGGTTGACAGCAGCCATGTTGTGCTGTCCGGGTCAAGAAGCCTGGTACCAGGAGCACTGAGGGCCTCCCGGAGGAGCTTAACAATGCATGGAATCATATCTCCCACACTGTTTATGTCTACTGATCTGCCAACCCCCCGGTGTGCAGAAAGCCCACTAGGCACCCAGGATATGTTTATGGGAATGCCAGGGAGAAGCCCCACAGGCAAGAGTCACTCCCCCTTTTTTAGGCACACACTGTGGATGTTCCAGTGATATTTTTGGTTTGGTCTCATTTGCCCACAAGCAGTGGCAGAAAACCACTAGAAACCAGGAAGAGTTTATGTGTGTGGGAACTGGAGTTTGCCTGATAGTCTGTGTGTACTGACCTTTGGCTGGCATTTTGCTGGTGGATTGTATAGACATATACTTGGCTAATGGTGTGTGTGCACTCACGCTTGATGACAGTATGTGTAGATTGGCGCTTGTCTGGTGGTGTGTGTGGAGTGATGCTTGATTGGCAGTGTACATGCATGGTGCTTGGCTGGCGTGTGCATGGATGTCGCTAGCTGGCTGTGTGCGTGGATGGCACTTTGCTAGTAGTGTGCATGGATGGTGGCGTGGGTTTACAAACTCTTAGCTGGCAGTGTGGTTTGATAAGTAAGTATGGCATCATTTTTATCAGAAGACTGACAGAAACGCTGAGTGGTAGGAAATTTGTGCCATGTGGTGATCCCACAACTTTCCCACATAGATATTAGGAAAAAAATCACCTTCTAGCTAAATTTGAGGTTTGCAGCAGATTCTGAGAAGGAAAGTGTTAGGGGATCAATGCAAGCCACACCTCGCTGGACTCCCACGGGTGTCTAGTTTTCAGAAATGTAGGAGTTTTTTCAGGTTCCTGTAAAAGTGAGAAATGTGATTGGTTTTAGCTAAATTTGATGTTAGCAGGAAATTCTTGGTAGGAAAACATTTGGGAATCCATGCAACCCGCACCTCCCTGGACTCCAGCGGGTGACTAGTTTTCAGAAATGTGTGGGTTTGGTATGTTTCCCCAGATGGCCGCAGAACCTGGGATAAAAAATGCAGGTGACTTTATCACAAAACCAGGTCGTTTTGTGATAGATCATTTTGATGTCTTCACAATATGTTTTGGGCCCTTCCCATTTGTGGGTACTTGGCCCGCCCACACATGTGACGGACCATTATTATCAGGTGACCTAGGGGAACGCTGGGTGGAAGAAAATTTGTGTCAGCCCAGTTATCCCCAAAATTTTCCCTCGGGGTGTCCAGGTTTCAGAAATGTCTGGGGTTGGTAGGTTTCTTTAGATGGTCACTCAGCCTGGGACCAAAAACACAGGTGATCCCCTTGAAAAAGCAGGTTGTTTTTGTGATCAATAATTTTGAAGTCTCCATAGTACGTTTTGGGGTGTTTCCTGTCATAGGCACTACGCCTACTCACACAAGAGGAATAGCTTTTTTATCAAGAGACTTGGGGGAATGCTGGGTGAGTGAAAGTTTGTGGCTCCTTGCGGATTCCAGAACATTCCTGACACAGAAAAGGGAGGAAAATGTGTTTTGTGTACAAAGTTTGAGGTTTTCAAGGGATTCAGGGTAACAGAACCAGGTGAGAGCCACACAAGTCACCCTACCCTGGATTCCACTGGGTGTCCAGTTTTAAAAAATGTACAGGTGTTCTAGGTTTCCCTGGGTGCCGGCTGAGCTAGGACCCAAAATCCACAGCTAGGCACATTGCAAAAAAAAAAAACGGTCAGTTTTCACTGGAAAAATGTGATGTGCCCATGTTGCGTTTTGGCCCATTTCCTGTCATGGGCACTAGGCCTACCCACACAAGTGAGGTACCATTTGTATTGAGAGACTTGGGGGGATGGGGGGTGGGTGAAAATGTGTGGCTCCCCACAGATTCCACAACTTTCCACCACAGAAAAGTGGAGAAAATGTGTTTTTTGTTTTTTACAAAGCTTGAGGCTTGCAAGCTATTCTGGGTAACAGAACCTAGTGAGATCCATACAAGTCAACCCATCTTGAATTCCCCTGGTTGTGTAGTTTTACAAAAATGTACGGTTAAGCTGGGTTTCCGTAGGCGCCAGCTGAGCGAGGGTGAAAAATCCACAGCTACGCACATTGCAAAAAAAAGGATTAGTTTTCACTGGAAAAAGTAATGTGCCCATGTTGCATTTTGGGCTGTTTCCTGTCACGGGCACTAGGCCTACCAACACAAGTGAGAAATCATTTTTATCAGGAGACTTGGGTAAATACTGGGTGGGTGGAAGTTTGTGGCTCCCACAGATTACAGAACTTTCTATCACAGAAAATTACGGAAAACGTTTTTTTTTAATAAAGTTTGAGGTTTGCAAGGGATTCTGGGTAACAGAACCCAGTAAGAGCGATACAAGTCACCCCACCCAAGATTCCACAGGTTGTCTAGTTTGCAAAAATGTACAGGTCTGCAGGGTTTCCCTAGGTGACGGCTGACCTAGGGTGCAACATTCACCGGTAGGCACACTGTAAAAAAGAAGGTGAGTTTTCACTGGAAAAATGTGATGTGCCCATATTGGGTTATTTGCTGTTGCGGGCCCTTGGCCTGTCAATACAATTGAGGCATCATTTTTATCCCGAGACTTTGGGGAATGCAAGGTAGGTGAAGTTGTGTGGATCCACGCAGATTCCAGAACTTTCCATCAAAGAAAACTGAGGAAAATGTGTTTTGTTTGCAAAGTTTGAGGTTTGCAAAGATTTCTGGGTAACAGTCCCTGGTGAGAGCCACACAAGTCACACCATCCTGTATTTCCATGGGTGTCAAGTTTTAAAAAAGGCAGGATTTCCCTAGGTCCCGGCTGAGCTAGAGCTCAAAATTCAGGCTCAAAATTCAGGCACACTGCAAAAAAAAGGGTGAGTTTTCACTGGAAAAATGTGATGTGCCCACGTTGCATTTTGGGCTGTTTTTTGTCACAGGCACAGACACTAGGCCTAACCACACAAGTGAGGTGCCATTTTTATCAGGAGACCTTGATGAATGCTGTGTGTGTGGAAGTTTTGTGAGGTTTCAAATTCCCCTTCCATGTAAAGCATTTGTTATGCTATATTAGGTTAGCAAATGTGGCTAAAAAGACGCCATTTGCATTCACGTTATGCAACCCACTGAGTTATCCTCACAGCATGTAAGCTTTAGTTAGCTTTTGTGACTCTATTTTGTATTTCGCAATCGTCATTAGTCTGATTGGGATGTGCTTGTACTAGGCATCATTCTTCAAATCTGCTCGCTTCAGCAGAACACTGTACTTCATTATTATTTTCCTCCCTGTTCAAGGCTGTAACCAGACTTGCTAATGAGCTGATGTTCTCCCTCTGCAATCCAATCTCAATGTGTAACTCTAGAGGTACCCATCCTTCAGTTGGCACCCGACAAGGGACCCTGCAAGGTGATCCCCTCTTCCGTAATCGGGTTGTAGGGCTGGGGTGGTGTCTGGTCCGTCGGCCCTACACACAAGACCGAGCTTGGTTCTCGCAGCTGTCCTGCCCTTCTGATCGGACGGCTCCTTGGCTAGTGGTCACCAGCTAGGGTCGTAAGAAGGCGAACCTTGGAGTTGACTGTTTGGTCTGAAGAGTCGGCAGTGGAGAATAATTTGACGCGACCTGTGTGCATCAGGTAAGTGATTTGATTTTTGGAAATTGGCACCTTGCTTGATCTACAAAAGCCAGTGGGCTGTGTTTGGTAGTCTGCGGACTGTCTTGTATTGGACTTGGTGGGCCTGCGGACCCTTGAGGGACACAGAGCACTTGTGAGTAGTCTACCAGGCCAACTGGTAATTGGTCTCTTTGTGAAAAGGTCTGGGTCCGTTCACAGGTAATCTGCCAAACCAACTGTTAATTGGATTTGCTCTTGAAAAGGTCTGGGGCTGAGGCCTGTCCTTTTGTATCAGTACAGTCCCTGGACTGTCTTGGGTGCACTTTGCAGACTGCCTTGCTTGGATGACACGAGTGGATGGGCTGTGTCTTGGTTTAGTATTTGGATTGTCTTGGTTTGGGGGCTTTGCAGACCCTTGGAAAAGACACAGAGTGTTTGTGAACAGCCTGCCAGGCCAACCGGAAATTTGGCCTGCACTTGAAAAGGTCTGGGACTATTTGCAAACCATCTGCCAGGCCAACTGGATTTTGGACTGTGCCCGAAAAGGTCTGGTGCTTGTGGCTGTTTTATTGAACTTGGTACAGTCTCCTGACTGTAGGGAGCGATTTTCAAATTGCTTTAGTTTGGTTCTTGGACAATTTTCTTATTTTTATTGTTTATTGTTTTCTTTTCCTACTCCTGCTAGTGTTATATTTGTCCAATTGGGACAGTGCCTGTGTCTTCCATTGAGATGCCCTGTCCAAGTAAATTGGGGTGTTTTAGATGTCGGTGTTGTTCTGTTTGTTTAATTAACAACAATTGAATTTCTTACAAGACAAATTGTTCGCCAAAATGAGTAGGCAGTCGATGTTTGATTCTTTGAGAGTATGGCTGAAGGAAGAAAAACAGGTAGTCTGATGCAGTCCCCGGGCTGACTTGTGCTTTGATTGTTGTGTTTGGGTACTATGAGGTGTGTGGACCGACGTCGGTGAAGCTGTTTGTGAAATGCTTGCTTGAATGAGTAGCAATTGTGCTTTTGTGTGGAGGTAAGGATGCCTTGCCTTAGCAAGCTGTATTGCGTGGGAGTTTTTTTGTTTCACACAGTCTGGGGACCTGTCTCAGGGGAAAGTACTTGCAATTCCTATGCCAGGCAAAATGATGAGTGTTCCCCACTTCTTGAAAATGTCTACAAAGAGCTTCATTTGGTCTTTTATTGTTGTTGTGCTCTGCAGATGCCCAATGGAAGGAGATCAGCTGATGACTCATGATGGCACTTTAAATTTTGGAGAATAAAATAACAAATAAATAATATTATGGTTTCATCAGCAATGCTAGCAATAATGTACATTTGTTTTGAAAAAGGAAGAGTACATTGTGAGAAAAATGTAAGGAAGAGATGTGTATTTAAATTGAAAGCAGCGCTGTGATGATTTATGGTAATGTGCACTTATACTGAATCGACACTCATTCTAAAAGGTGCACGCTAGTAATTCAGCAGTGATGTTTGTGTTTGGTCTCTCCATAAAAGGGGGGGCAGTAGTTCTGGAAGGGGAAGGAGAAAGAAATGTGTTGGTGCTTTGAGCCTCTGGCTTCAGGTACCAGCTGCATTATGAAAATTGGCATGTAAAAATTTGGTGCATGCTAAGCAGTTACCATATGCTTGACTTGAGTGGGTGCGTTACATTTGGATTTGCTCACAATAGCACGTGCATTTAATTTGGAAAGGGTGTTTCAAGAATTCAAGGCAGTGTGTGTTTAAGCTGAATAAAAGGATTCTCAGAGTTGAAAAACATAACTTATGAATTCAGTGGGAGGCAGGCTTGCTTTGAGGGTTTTTTTCTGAAGGGCAGAATGCCAGGAAAATATAATAATTGGGAACAGACTAAAAGAACAACACAGGAGCTAAAAGAATTGGTTCATGAGTTTTGTGAAAGTGAGTATCTAGAATTTCTACAACACTATGGTAAGAATATCCTGGAGCTGGTGGCATGAGATTTTTGTGACTCTGTTGGTTATTGGATTAATGCTCTCTGTTCAGATTAGGGTGCACGTACAGTAAATATTGGTTTGTTTCAAGGAAAGTTGAGCGTTTGCTCAGAAATATTGTTTGCAGAGACTGAAAAGTGAGTTAAAATGCATTGTTTCACAAGCAGAAATAAAGGTGCAATGTTAAATGTTAAATATCCCTAGGTGTTATTTAGAATTTCGTGGACAGGATTTGTGTCTTAAAAGAGGAATTTGATGGGCCTTACTGTAAAAAGAGAGTAGTGTTTCCCCCCCTCCCCCGAGATTTGAAGATTTGAGATATGCCACCCAATTTGTGGGCAACAGGAGAAGCAGAGCTGGGATTCCTACAGATTCCACGAGTCTGTTATGTATGATTCTGGATTTGGTTGAGAAAGGTGCTGGTGAGGAGAAGGCTGGTGCAGTGTAATAGTACTACTATTTCGATTGTGTTTACTGTTTGTGACTGACCTGTGTGCAGTTGAAAGGGTAAATTTACATGTGGCCCTCCGGTTGTCTGCTGCTCTGACTATTATTACATTTCTTCTGCTACTCAATATTTTTCTGTCACTGATCTAAGGCGCATTCTTTGGTGGTATTGCTTCTAGTGTGTATGTGATAGATCTTTGCCTGGAGTAACATTGACTGGTTGGACATTTAAGCTCTAGTGTGCCTTTAGGGCCATGCAGGAAGACAAGGCATCTATGGAAGTTTTTAAAATACAGGGTAGTTGCTTTCTCATCTTTCAGGCACAAAGCTAAGTTGCAGGTCCAGCACCGTTAAATAATATTAGACATGTTATCCTTGATATGGTTTAACCTGACTTTTTGCCACTACCTCTTATGTTTTTGATGCTGTGCTGTATTTTGTGTATGCTGGGTCAGATGCTGTGGGCGTTTTGTCACTGCTGCTCCGTGTCACAGTGCTAGTGTGTTCTGTGCAAATGGATATTGTGCCTAGTTCTCCCTGATTGGCATATTGGTTTTACTAGTAGACCCCTAGTGAAGCGCACAGATGGTGCCAGGGCTGGTAAATAAATATCTGCTATTCAAGGTCCCCAGGGTGGGGCGGTGTGTGTCTGAAGAGTGGGATATGTACTGATGTGTGCTGGTGTGTGTGTGTTGTGTCCTGGTAAGGAAAATATATAATTTGCCTTTTTCTCTCTTGAAAGGCGGTCCTGCAAATAGGATGGAATGGGGATTTTTTTAGGGCAACTAACAGACTGTGTTTTTCTTTGGCTTCTGTGCTTGGTACAGGTATTGTTGTTTCCTGTTTTGTGTTGTGCGTACACAAGACAGCTGTGCGTTTTACGGCTGTACTTTTTTCTTGGCTTCTGTGCGTACCACGTGTATTGTTGTGTGCTGTTTTGTATGGAAAGTATGCAAGACAGCTTGTTGTTGTGCGCTTTCTCTTTTGAGCCTACCCAAGCTCTCTAGGAATAGTCATGACAGTGGCCATCTCCATAAGACAATCGGTTGGGCTTGCTTTAGCCACTCATTTCACAGGATGCTGTGAACAGGCTTTTGAATAAACAGAGACACAGCACCTCACCAGTGCACGTCTAATTGACAATAAAATGACAATGTTTGAACAAATTGTCATGATAAAAAAAAAGAAAAGTGTCACCTCGAAGTACCCCATGTTACTGCCCCTCCTTTCTGTATATTGATGGAATTTGAATTGAGACGTAAATGAAAGGACGGGTAGGCTAGCCTGATGCACCCTTATTTGATCCTTAAGGGGAACTATATGTTGGTGTTTTTTGTTTAAATTCCCCGATGGCAACACTTCTGTTGTTCATGTTATCGCAACACCACATACAGTCTTAGAGGCATCACAAGTCCCTTATCAGTTAGCCTGTGTAATTGAGCTGACAGCCCTTACTAGAGCTGGTGAATAGGTTTTTCCCCTGACTATGATGACACATGGCCCAGATCGTGGAACATGATTCACAATATGAGGAAGGGTGCCTATATGCCCTCGGTAAATGCGCCCCACACATTTTTAGTGGTTAACAGTTTTTTAAGAAAATATAGCTCTACAGGAGTTTGTTTGCAACAACAAGTTCTGCCGGAGAATTCATGTACTTCCTACATTATGCTTAATTTGTCAGTTATTTATACAATAAGGATCTCTGTTCAATTAGCAGATTTAGATTTTCCCACCACGCCTATAACATGATCACAAACGCAATATTTATGTTGGTTTTCTTGAGAAAAATAATTCTAGAGGTGTCTACAGTCCTGAACAGTAGCGAAGGTTCATGAAGTAGAAGTGTCGTGATCTCTATGACTTATTGAACACAAGCTTGGTAAGACAAGAAATTCAAAGGAGCCATTGCTTTGAAATTCCCTTTTGAGGTTCTTCAGATAAAGAATATAGAAATGGACAGATACTCCACTTCAATGTATACATACACAAAATAGAAACTGTAGCAGGGTTTCAGTTCTCCCACAGAACTGTGCATAGAGATCTAGAACCTTAGTCAATTAGGGTGACCCAAAACTCACCTTGGTATCAGAAATCCCCTTACCGAGCTAGCTACAGTGTCTCATTGGTCATAACAAACTCCCAATGACTTAGACAAACCAGAACATGAACTTTGGTTACCTCAGGAATCGTGGAACACATGAACACTCTTTCGCTCTATAATCATTTCAAACCAGAACTTGGAGTAAAGAGGACACGAGCATATTTGAAATATTTATTAATCAATGCAATGTTCTCAAATGCAGTATCTTATACAATACTAACAAACAGATTATAAGTATCAAAGTTATCAGCATAGTTACTAGTCCATAGTAAGCAAAAGGTGATAGCATGTTATAATGCTGAAAATATTAGGAATTAACAACACCTATTTCTCACCTCCATATTTAGCATATTACATTATATTATGAAGGTCTCTTTTGGGTTTCTAGCAGGGCGGGCCCATACCTCTAAATGTCAGGATGAGAGGATCACATCATCAGCTAACAGCTCTCTGCATGCGAAGCATCTTCAAGTGTGTTTTTGCATTCTCGGTAACTCTATCTTAAACCCGCTTAGAGCCCAATGTTGGCAGCAACATTATTTGTGTTATGTCTAATGTGGTGCAAGGATCAGGCCTCCCAGCAACCTTTTGTTAGGTTATTCTTAGAGGGTGCAGTTCTCAGTGTGCAGACAGTGTATCAAGTGTACCAAGCACAACTGATATCAAAGCAATAACATATTATTCTCAAATAAATCACATCTTTCGTCTAAGTTGAAAGCTACAATAACAATTATGTGTTGTGTGCAAACTGAAGCCGAAGTTAAATATGTCTTTTTAACGTTTAAAAAACACATGCTAACTTAACACAATATATAGAAACGCAGTAACTATATGACACCCCCCCAATGATCCAAAGACGGTCAAAAAAGAACCAGCCAATACTATAAGAAAGGCATAACATGAAAGCAGAGTTCAACAATATTGAGCCAAGCTAAATGTATGTAGAAATATATAAAAATCAATAATACAAAATATGTATGAATGCCTATAGTGGCCAAACAAAAATATAAAAAAAGTCTTGAACTTGAGGCCAATTATAAAATCATAGGCCTAGAACATATAAAAGTTGAATGTCCGTAAGAGAAAAGGCACCATTCAGAATTACTAAAAAGCCATGTGCCAGAATAGTGAAAGTCTCCAAAGCCACTCATGGGTGGATAGAATATGCAAAATAGGTAGCCACAGCTTCCAACATGAAATCACTGTCATCATCCTAAAACAGTTCAGCCATCCAATTAAGCAATGGGAAAGAACATACGTGCTCCTCCAGCACCGGATCCTCTAGCAACATCAGAGGACAACTCGGTGGGTTCTCAAGAACGCTATGTGCCAGAAAGTCATGCGCCACTGCGGGTATATCCCACTGACCCATTAGTCCATGCATCGCTGCCACGGCCATAACCCTTTCGCCAGAACAAACCAACTCGTGAGCAACTACGGGGCTCATCAGCTGATCAAAATCGACATCAGGAGATGTCGTCAAGCAGAGACACAAATCAATGGCCCAGTCGAAATCACAGCTCAGGCAATGAAACACAAGCTGGACACACGTGAAATAGGAAAATCGAAATGATAATCCAAAAGCCGTGCTTAAAGTTGCAAGCGGCAGGGTGCCATAGTAATCAAGCATCCTATTACGAAACAGTGTCAGGAGCTGTTGAACGGCCTCTTGCACAGGAAGGGCATCCATGTTTTATAAAGCAAAATACCACCAAACGCCTGCAGCCAAAGCCAGCAAAACAGGGAATCTGCCAAACAAACTCGCGAATATAGAATGAAAGAACGCAGGGATAATACCAAATACTTTTTCAAACGTAGTCACAAGACCACTGCTAACCAATTTAAAAAAATGTGCGAGTCCAGACGTGGAGGAGGCATTAAAGATTTGATGAACCAGCTCGCAGAAATGAAACGGCAAGTCAGTATTTAAAAGTGCCTGCACCTCTGTGCATGTGTTAGCTATGTGAAGGACATATGTTTCACGGGCCGAGCTCAGAGCCACTTCTTTTTGAGACAAAAGGGCTCTTATTCGGCTCAAACCGTTGAACTCCGCTCTCAAGGTTGGGATGCGCGGCCAGATGGAAACATCTGAGTTCCCATGTGTGGGAGGGTATAGAACGTTCTTGCAACACACCACACGCTCAGATACAGTTACCACATAAGCGATACTGATTATTAATCCACAACATTCCTCGTTATTTAAAAGCAAATAACTACCATTTGTCAATAATGTAAACGTGGGAACTATCGCTGGAACTGGTGTGCCTTTCAAAACACAGGCTAAATTAGGCCGATCCTGATTACAAGAACCGTGTAACTGGATTTGTCTGCATATCAATGAACGGTCAGGCGACTGCGTGCAGTCTTCACCATTTAGATTCACTTCCTTTCCATCCTTCAGACATCTGTATGTGTATGGTAATGACCAAGCCTCATGGAGGAATGCGCTGCCTAGAGGTTCATATCGTCCTATAGCAATATACCGCAGACAATTAGTGAATTTGTACAAAGCAAATGGTAATGTAATTAATCTATGGATAAGCCACGTTGCAGCAGTGGCTTCAGCTACAGAAAAAGGTAAGGATTCTAACCTTTCAATATGTAACATAGAAAATGATGCATCACGCATTGAAAGCATGCGTTGTTTGTGAGTCAAATTAAAGGGGGCAAACAGGGAAGAAATGATCATATAGCTCCAGGGCACTCGACCTCCCCTAAGTGTCTGTAGGGTCCATGCAAACTGCATCACAGAACACAATTGATTTTGACCATGGTATAACACAGACACTTCATCATGTACAATATCAACTTCTGAAGAAGCAATATTATCCAACGTGTAAATCCTGGAAAAAAGCATGTTAATACTGTTATCGACCACTGCAAGCACTTTTTCCAAATTAGCCTGGTCAATAGCTCTCAGGCGTTTAGCAGCTTCAATTTGTGAAAATTTCCAAATTTCATTGTATACTGCATAAATCCAGCGCTTAGTTCTACCCTTAGCCGGGCCTTTTATAAAATCATTTAAATCCATATTATCACTCAACTGGGACAGATGTAGTTTAACTGCAGCTAATGTGGAATGCCGTAGCCAATTCTGACACAATTTGCCCACCGAGTAAGTAGTAACTGTGTGATCTGTTTCAAAACGGGGATCAAGCCTGACTTGTGTAAAACCTTCAGACAAACCCAGAAAACGACGTTGGCAAGAATCAGAGCTTCTATGCCACATCAGCCAACCCTTCGGATCCAAACTGGACACAATAAAGGATGAATTGTGCAATAGTGTTTGTAAATCACGAATGGACAATGTTGTGTAATTACCCCAACCCGAATATTCTTCCAATTCTGGGATAGTTGGTGTATTCAATTTTTTAGAAGTAGCCAATCCAAAGCATGTTGTTTGAGAAATGGTTGAATTTAGAAACAACATGTGATTCGGGATGAGACATGCACGATGCAAAGACCTAGTGCCTTGTACCTGCCAATATTTGGTACCCCAAACCAATTTAAGGTCAATTATCTCCTTCCATAGCTCGTAGCCATCCACAGCTAACTTGTCTAGAAAGGACTTCGAATACAGCAATTTTGTATCGGTAAGTCTAACTTTGGACATGGACTTTTGTATCATTTTAAAATAAAACGACTCAGGATTTGATTGATTAAAGTCTGTAAAATAAGTGTATTTTTCCAGAAACGTACTGGAGCTCCCTTGTAATGGAGCTGGGCAATGTTCCCACTGTGGGTAATTAACAGGAACCCTCCTGGAATTTGTTTTATGCAAAAAATGATTTCCATAATGTTGAAAGCAAAACAAATCACCATAATTAACAGAATCTAAGTATAAATCCTCAGCATCAAAGGCAGCATAATATTTTAAATCATTGAACAAAGCTTCAACTGCCTTAATATCCCAATCATCAGATCGGATGTTTTGTTTCACTACATCCCCCATGAATACTCTAAGTACATTAGGAACATTTATCACTTCAGTGGGGCCATGAATTTGAAACCTAACCGCATCCCACACAATCCCATCAAGGACAAGCCAAGCAGTGATTTTAACTGTATTCAGTTCTCTTTTCAGTCTGTGTGCTGAATGTGAAGAGGAAAGTGGGGCCAATGTTCCATTAAGGTGCCGTATTCCTGTTCTCTCTTTGACATAGTGTCCATCAATTAGACGGAAAAAATCAAACACAAAACCAACTGACATAAAAAGATAAACAGAAAAGAGAACCATCCAAATGTATGTCCAAGGGGGAACCAAAAAATGTTTTTTAAAGGAAGTAACATATTTTGCCAAACGTGATGGTTTTTTCGAATGTGTTGAAACAGATTCAAATGAAAACCTGGATTCTGTGGCCAAACAAGTCTGTAAATCGGGCATTGATAAATCAGCCGGGTAGGTATAATTCAGATCATCATTGTCAGTAATAGAAAAAGTATTTAATAAAGGAGTGGAAACAACAGGCATCTCGATGTGCACCGCTGGCTCAGCACCAGAAGTAATGACCAACATGGAATGCCTCACAATGGAAGGACAGGATCCTGCTGGTGTCATGCTATGAAGAATCGGCCACCCTGTGTGTCTTGACATTGTCGATTGAGATAAACCTGTTTTCCTTACGACCTGGAAGTGGTGGTAAAATGACTGTTCTTGTGCCCTTTACTCCAAGAACACAAACCGGTGTACGATATGAAGGACCAAATTCTTTCTTGTTATCGATCTTCTACCGAACCAGTTCTCCAACTTGGGGTAGCCAGCCAACTACCGGGATCTGCAACGCATCGTCCGAGGTTGAGGGCAAATGTTCCTTAGCTAGACTGTCTCTGGTCTTTTGTAGATTCTGTAAAACATTGTAATGTTCATCTACGTCAAAGGCCGCGGCCTGGGCCTGGCAGTCTAGACCATCGAGGTCAGGAACATACATCTTGATACCAAAGAGCATTTCGTATGGGGTCCGCCCACCCAGAGACCTTCTAGGGAGATTATTAAGAGCACGCTGCACGCCATTAAGGTGGGCTAACCATTTTCTGCCAGTGCCTATAACTCGAGCTGTCAAAGATTGCTTTAAGTCACGGTTCATTGGTTCCACTACACTGTTACCCTCAGGTCTGTACGGACTCGAAAACTTGACTTGGACCCCCAACGAAACCATAGCATCCTTATACGCCTTAGAGGCGAAAGCCGGACCCTGATCTGAATGGAAAGTACCACAGGCAAAAATCCCTACAAAGACACGCAAATCTCTTATGACAGTCCGGGAATCAGCGCTGCGATGGGGCCATACCCACACAAAGCGTGTGCATGAATCAACTTATTATTATTATTATTATTATTAATAAAAAAATGTATAAAGCGCGTAGTCACCCGGAGGTATCCCAGCGCTAAGATCCCTACGTCTGCGGGTCCGAGGGCAAGGAGAGAAGGGGGGGGGGGATGGGGGAAGACAGAGTTCAGGGGGACAACGTTTTTTTTAGGGGAAAAGAAGAGTTTTCAGCCGCTTCCTGAAACGTAGGTAGTTTGGTTCTGTTCTCAGGTCGCGGGGGAGTGCATTCCAGAGGCGTGCGGTGTGGACCAAGAAGCGTCTTCCACCCGAGCGTGCCTTCTTGAATCTGGTGATGATGATAAGAGACTCCTTGTCCGATCGGAGGGATCTTGAGGCTTTATAAGGTCTAATAAATTTTCTTAGAATAGGGGGGCCTTGATTTTGCAGCAGTTTGTGGGCCAGGCAGAGGGCTTTGAACTTCACTCGCTCCCTCACTGGGAGTCAGTGAAGGAGCTTCAATGCTGGTTTGGCCGAAGCTCTGGCAGGAGTGTTAGTGAGGATCCGGGCAGCGACGTTTTGGATTCTCTGTAGCTTGTTCAGAGTTGCCTCAGGGGCGCCTAAGTAAATAGAGTTGCTATAATCAAGCCTGGAAAGTATCAAGCCTTGGATTAGTAGTTTTTGTGAGGTGGAAGGGAGTAAGAGCAGGATCTTTCTCATTGATTTCAGGAGCCCGAAGCAAGTCCCGGCTACTTTTTTTGCTTGCGCGGTGAACGAAAGATCGGTTTTGATCCACACACCCAGGCTTCTTACTTCCTGTTTTGGGTCTGGGGGGGGGGGGCCCAGACAGGGTGGCCAGATGTTCTGCGAAAGGGTGAGTCCTTTCTGACAAAGGAGGAGAATGTCAGTCTTTGACCCATTCAGTTTTAAGGCTGAACTGCTCATCCAACCTTGTATCTGCGTCAGACAGTTGAATAAGTCCGCAGGTTGTTGGCTCGGGTGGGATAAGGACACAACTAATTGTGTGTCATCAGCATAGCTGACGATGCTCACTCCGAACGGGATGACAACCTCCTCCAATGGGGACATGTAGATATTAAATAATGTGGGGCTCAGGGAGGAGCCCTGAGGCACGCCACATTGGAGGGGTGTTTCGGAGGAGCGGGTGTTATTCTCCCAGATCTGGAAGGAACGTTGGGCCAGAAAGGACGAAAGCCAGGATAGTGCCTTCCACACCGACCCTCTTAAGCCGTTTGATAAGGAGTTGGTGGTTGACGGTGTCGAAGGCCGCGCTAAGGTCGAGGAGGATCACTGCCACTGATCCTCCTTCGTCTAAGAGTGCTCTGGCCTCCTCCACCGCCGCCAGGAGGGCGATGTCAGTGCTAAGCATGGGCGGAAAATCCGTTCCGCTCGCGGATTTTGCGGATTTTCGGTAAATTCGCAATCCGCGAACTCCCGCGAATTTACCGAAAATCCGCAAATCCGCGAGCGGCGGATTTTTCCGGGGGCAAAAGTTCAAGCCTGCCCTGTTGTAACTATTTTAGGATGGCGCCGGCAAGCTGCCAGCGCCATCCTAAAATAGTTACTAAGTTAGCTTCAACAGGAAGCTCTAATAGATAAAATGAAGCAGGTGCTCGCAACTGCTTTATTTTATCTATTAGAGCTTCCTGTTGAAGCTAATTTAGTAAGTATTTTAGGATGGCGCTGGCAGCTTGCCGGCGCCACCCTAAAATATTTACAAATGCCCTTCCTGTGACCCTTCCTGTGGAGCTTTTTCTCTTCATCTGCTGAACTGATCTTTATCTGACCTTTTATGCACACAAGAGGCATGTGAACTCGCATGGAAGCCCCGCACGTTTGGCCCCGCGCACACACTCGCGGTTTGCACCGTCTTCCTGCCATTCACCCACTATGATGGACAGCTCACTCAAGGGACCCCTGCGCCCTTCGGGGCGATTGCATAGTAACACACACATGGTCGCTCGAACTAGTTGATGCTCAAATTCAGTGACTCATTCATTAGCCCAAAAACAATCATGAGCGTCTTCGAGGCTGGACAGGTGTGCCTCTTCCCAAATCTACCGTGGAAAGTCAGCTGTGATGCTGGGTAGAGGCCTTTGCATCCTTGACTTTCATGAGCGCAATCCCCGTGCTGTTCCTGTGACCAGGAGCTTCTTTCTCTTCATATTATTGTGTTCGCACGGGTTGCTGCAAGTTCGCACGCGTTTTGTACAATTTCGCAATTTGCAAAATTGTACAAAACCCTCGCGAACTTGCAGAAACCCGAGCGAACATAAAAAAAAAAAGCCGCAAATTCGCGAGAATTCGCGGATTTTGCGGATTGCAAGTTCGCAAATCCGCAAAATCCGCGAACGCGAGATCCGCAAAATTCGCCCATGCTTAGTCAGTGCCCTGCCCTGCCCTGGGCAGAAACCTGTCTGTAGCTTTTTAGGTGGTTGTTGGATTCCAGAAACTGTGATAGTTTCTTATTCGCCAGTTTTTCAGCAATCTTGCTGGTCCCGGGGAGAAGGGAGATTGGCCTATAATTGGCCAAGTCCATGGGGTCCAAGGAGTGTTTCTTTAATAGCGCTTTGACAACTGCCGCCTTCCAGCTAGGGGGGACGACTCCCTGTTGGAATGAGGCGTTAATCAGATGGGTGAGGGGAGGGACGATGATGGGAGCTACTTCCTTGAGGGTCCGTAGCGGAGCGGGGTCCCTAGGAGATCCACTTTTGATGGTATTTTGCGTATTTTCGACTTTTTCGGTGGTTACTTGTCCCCAAGAGGATAGGCGGGGGGAGGTAGGAGTGTCGGGGGAATCGTTTTCCTCGCTCGGAATTGTAGGAGGGATCGAGTTGAGGACTTTTTGAATCTTTTCTTGGAAGAAGCTGGCTAGTTGATGGCTTTTTTTCTGATCTGCCTTGGGGTCTGGGGGGTTTCTCGGTCCGGGGTCTGGAACCGTAAGGAGTTCTTTCAAGATGATAAAAGATTCTTTGCTAGAGCAAACTGCATTTTCTATTCTTTCCTGAAAGAATAAACTTTTTGTCTTGCAAATGGAAGTTTTGTAAGTTAGTAGGGAGGTGAGATAGGCGTCCTTCTTTGCCTTGGACTTCTCCTTCCTTCAGGACGTTCTGTTCTCTTACATTCCTTTCGCAGAGACTTAAGCTCTGGAGTATACCAAGGAGCAGGAGGCACTCGTTTGGTATGTTTGAGCGTGGCGGTTTTAGGGAGGAGTTTGTCTAAAGAAGATGTGATCCAGGAGTTGAACTGTTTATCGGCCGTAACTGGGTTGGTGGAAAGCGTAGGGATGGAGTTTGAGAGAATGGTGGCCCATTCGGTTGGAACAAGCTTGTGCCACCGTCTATCGGTGACCTTGATTTTCACGGATTGGGAGGGGACAGTAGGTGAATCCCAAAACATAGGGATTAGAAAGTGATCGGTCCATGGCAGAGGTAGGGGAGGGCTGGTGGTAATATTGGCGATGTTGGTGAGGACGGGGTGTAAGAGGTGTCCCTTATCGTGGGTGGGTTCGTTATTAACCAACCGGATGTTAAATGACATAAGGTCCAGAAGAAGGTCGGAAGCAGTCCGGTCAGTGGGGTCTGTGAAGTGAAGATTAAGATCACCTACGATGAGAAAATTAGAAGCGGAGGAGGCTAGTTGTGATACCGTTTCAGTGATAGCATTGAGGAATTTCCCAGGAGTGCCCGGAGGGCGGTAAATCAGTAGTCCCGAGAGGGAGTGTGCCGGGGAGGTTTGGATGGAAAAATGGCAACTTTCGCAGTCATCAATGTTGGCGTTGTTGGTTCTACAGATAAGGTGTTCTCTGTAGATTATGGCCAACCCCCCTCCTCTCCCTCTGGGTCTGTGCAGGGCTTGAATGAGGTAGCCTGGGGGAAGGGCGATGATGATATCCGAGTCAGAACTGTCAGAAAGCCAAGTTTCAGTGAGAAACAGTGCATCCAGGCCTTGATCTTGTATCATCAGGTTGGTTTCATGTGTGTGCTTAGGGAGGGAGCGGCAGTTAAGAAGGCCTATCTGTAGTCCAGGTTTGGCTGAGGTCTGAGTGACTGGGTTGCAGCGCGTGCAGTTGGAAAAGGGTTTACCTTCGTCGTGGATGTAGCGACACCCCTGATTTTTTTCCGGTTGGAGAGCCAGGAGCATGTCTCCTGTGTACACCAGACGATCGGGAGGTGAATCCAACAGAGTCCCTGGGCCTGGGTCCGTCCGGGCCCGGACGGGCCCAGACGGGCTTGCCTTAGGCGCGCTGACGGCGCGCCCACTGCGCCTGTCCGCTGCGCGTACGTGAAATGCACATATTTAAGAAGGGGAAGGGGGCGTGGCCTCGAGCGAGTGGGCGTGGCCTCAGGACCGGCTCACTCGCTGCTGGCGGCGATAATCTGGGCGTTCCCGCTGCAGCGTTAGCTCTGCTGCGTGGTGCTAGGAGGAGCGAGGAACTGCTACTAAGATGTACTTATACGCAGTATCAGAAGAAAAAGGACCGCAGTGATCTAAATAAACACATCCTAGCGGTTTATTAGATATGTACAACTGTGTCTGTGGCGGACGCGCAGCAGTCGAAATCTTGATCTGCTGGCAAATGTCACATTAAAGGACATAATCACGCGTCTGTTTGTAAGTCCCCGCCACCAGAACCTCTGTTGTAACTGAGTAACAGTGGCTGAGACGCCCGCATGCGCAGACGCCACACCTTCATGAGCCGCTGTAATCAGAGTTGCCCTGCGATCCGAGTTGGGAACTAAACGTTCACCAACATCAGGAATTTTTACATAGGGAACCTTGTCGGGACTTAAGTGGTATGTGTACTTCGAAGGGAACCCCGCAGGATATTTACCTCCCTTCTCAGTGGCAGCTACAGCCGCCAAGATGCCATCATCTATTTTACTTTTGGACCTTGTAACAGCTGCAACTAAGTATTTTGATACTGTAGATTTCGCCGCTTCATCAGCAAGCGAATTACAGACAGAGTGAACTCCCACGCGCTGGTGGCCAAGATTCTGAATCACAAACACGAGCGGCAACTTGTCTTTAAGTTCCGCCACTCGGACCCAGATCATTTTATGTTTTATTGTGCTTCCTTTGGAATCACGAAAATCATTCTGAATTCAAAAGAACAAGTTCTCATTGTAAGACTGGACACAGTAGTAAGAATCACTTACGATTAAAGTCGTCACACAAGGATCAGCGTACTCCAATGCAAGCATCAGAGCACGAAGCTCTGCTAATTGAGCGGTGCAGTCCCCAAGCGTCTGCGTGTGCACGACACTGGACTTGAACTCATCGTTCAGCATGGCACCGACCACAATGGCGCACGCGGAAACGTAGGCATGTTTAGAGCCATGCGCAACCTGCGCAGAACCATCAGTGTAAATGATGCAATGGAAATCCTCCAACGGCCGCATTGCTAACGGAGCAGGATGAACAAACTCATACTGTAAGTACTCCTGCGACCGTAAAGTGGCGTCAAAAATAAACGTGACATCCTGGGATGACAAGGATGCAGCCCATTGAATCCACCGAGGTTGCAAAATCTTTGGAATTAGGTACACTGGCTTTCGTAACCGCCTCTAAGGCAGGACACGGGGTAACAACCAACATGCGTTTTCCCTGTGACAGGGCACGTTCCTTGAGAATTGCCATCTGCACAGCCGTTAAAACTTTCTCCACAGTGGAAAATCGCATTTCAGCTGAAGTGTACAAATGTGACTTGTAAGCAATAGGTACTGTATCTCCCTCATTAAAAGTCAGGTACGTGAAACCCACTGTCTCAGGGATAATTCTTATCACCAGGTTGGTCTGGTTATCACGAGTCTGTAAGTATTCAGAAGCGAGCAAATCAGCTTGCAAAAACTGCAGAATAGCTGAATGCTCAGGCAGCCAGCATGATTTGGAAAAAGATGGTTGTATCAAAGCATATAAAGACTTGATACCCTGGGCATATTCCGGAATGTAAGTCCTCCCGAAATTCAAAAAGCCCAGTAAAGACTGTAACTTTTTCAGTGTTGTTGGAGAGTGCAACTGGGCGCATTTCTCCAGGAAATGAGGAGCCAACCCCTTTCCTTCATTGTTAAGCTCGTAACCCAGAAACAACATTGTGTACTCTGCAATGTGCGATTTTGCAAAGTTAAATTTGTAACCCATGTCTGCAAAGCTACAAATTATGCTGTTAACACGACACAGATGCTCCCAAAGTTCGTCATCTGTGAGATAAATGTCATCCACATAGGAACAAGCAACTGGGTCGATCTTCTCCAAAAGAGAGACTATGCGGGCGGAAAATACTCCGGGACTGTTCTTATAGCCCATCAGGAGACGCCGAAACATTTTTTGCAAACCGCCGCAAGTAAAGCTGGTCCATTGGGAACTTAGACCATCTAATCTATGGGCATAAAAACCATTGGAAATATCAAGTGTGGTTTTGAACCGTTTACGCTCAAGACTATTCACTAAAGCAGAGCTGTGAGTATTCTGTACTGCACAGTTACGGCAATGCGAGTTCAAATGCCTATAATCCAAAAACAAACGATATGAGCCGTCCGGCTTGTTTACAGTAAAAAGAGGGTTATTCATCGGTGACACAAATGTTTCAATTACACCTTGATATTCCAATTGTTCAAGGATAGCCGCGACCGAAGCTTTGGCTTCACGCCGTATGGGATATTGAGGTTGAGGCTGCGGTTGAGACCGTAAAGGAATCTCGTGGCTCGGAGACAATTTATCCCAGCCACATTGATTGCGGTACACAGCCGGCGCAAGCGCCAGAGCCCACTCTTCTGCAAAATGCAGAGCTTCCACTCCCGAAACAGTGTGCGCGAAACTGGGGAGGATCACCTCCTCCCCTTGCGGAGCTGCGAGAACAAAAGGTGGGGGCCAGTCAGCCTCCGAAAGCAAAATGTCATATGTAGACGAAAGATTTTCCCAAAATACCCCTTTTACAGTTCGCTGCATGTCACCTTCAATTAACAGGACAATTTCAAAAAGTCTTTCAGGGGGAGCAACATGTGTATCAGCCGTTTCAATCACAACATAAGTGTCAGTCGCTGTCACCTTCAACAGTGGACGGAGGGCCTCTCTCACTATGGTAATCTCCGCCGCGCTGTCCAGCAAGGTCAGAGCCCATTACAGATTCCGAAGCCGCGTTCTCACTATCTGGGGCATATCGATGCGCTGTTAAGGTGGCGACTTTCTTCTTGGTAAACTGCGGTCTCTTGGGCGAAGTGCCTTCCTGCTGCTCTCCACCGTTTCGCGGGCGGGGCTGACCACGACCTTGTTGTCCACCCCGGCTCTGCCGCCCCCTCCTCCACCGGTCGTCGGAGCCGATGAGTCCTGAAAGGAACGAGGAGAGCGTTGGTCAGATGCCTGAAAACGTTCAGGTGATTTAATCTTCGCGCGATCGCGCAAATCATAAACTCGATCCGACTGCGCAGGCAACAGAGACGCAGGACGAGAAACCTGTGTTTGTTGTTGTTGTTGCTGTTGCTTACCCTGATTCTGCTTTTTCGGCCAATTTTGTTTCTTGGACTTGGGTTGAACACCCGCTTCCGAAGACTGTCCCTGGGGCTGCTTTTTCTCTTTATCAGAAAAAGTCTTAAGACCCTTGGCATTGCGGCCAACCGTTTTATAAACTGCCACAATTATCCTTGCTAACTGACGGGGTTTCTCGGCATCGGGAATTAACGCCAGAGCGTTAGCCACCTGAAATTTCACTGCATCCCCCTTGACATTCGCAAGGATCAGATCGCAAACTACATCAAAGGTGCCACACAGGCGCATACCCAACTCAACCGCAGACTCCGGCCCGTGATCATCTTGAACACGTTTAAGGACCGTAGACAGGTTGGACATAGACGGGGTGCCATAGCATCTCGAATAGACCGCTGCAAAAGTCTTACCCCATGTCTCACAGTCAACAAGTTCGGGGGCTAAATCTTTCGGCAAACTAAGCGTAAGAATCCGATGTTTTTCACCTGGAGTCGTATTAGGAAACACAGCCTCCAGCTGGTCGAATTTCTCGGCAAGCCAGAAAGGAAAATCATCCGTATCCTGGGGCTTCTTGCCCATTACGGAATTCACCATGACAGGACTGATTTTCAAACCAGCCTGCCCTGCTTGAAGCTGCGCACCTCTAGGGGCCGCGCCTTGAACATTACGACTTGTATAATGAACCAGCGCCCTAATCACTTCTACCGCGACCTCATGAAGCCGCCGCAGATCTCCCATGTTACAAGTGGCGCGATTAGGGTGAGGAGTGAATCCAGCCAAAGCGGGCCAATTTGTGCCCGGAATGGACAAAGGACCCAACCTCGGAGCAGGTAAAGAATGGGGTAGGGTGCCACCAAACCAAACTCCATGCTGCCAAACATCAATAGGTATCTCCAGTGCCCTGTACGGAGCATACGTAGCAGGTACAGCCGAGGGAGTTTACGAGTGGAACACTCCAGAAGTAGCATCCACTGCCGGAAAAGTCACCCACGAATAAAAGAGTTTGTATGGGTAAGCATGTTCCACACTCACCACCATAACCACAGCCAAGCCTTCCAACGGAACATCAAAAGTCCACAAATGGTCATGCACCGCAATGCGACTATGTAGCGGGATGTCCACGGCTTGAGCCATGACCGCACAGGAGATTGAAAAGACAAAGTAACCTTTGTAGCACAACTGGGTAGTAATTCAAGGAAACCGTTTTTAGATAGATTCAAGCTTGAAAAGACCTATTTCAAAAATAGGTAGGTTTTTCCGACACCACCGTTTACCGGAAACAGCAATGAAGGGGTTAAGGTTTGAATGATATACTACTCGAGTGTCATGATATAAGTCCACCAACGTATGGGCGCCATGTAGCAGGGTTTCCGTTCCCCCACAGAACTGTGCATAGAGATCTAGAACCTTAGTGAATTAGGGTGACCGAAAACTCACCTTAGTATCAGAAAACCCCTTACCGAGCTAGCTACAGTGTCTCATTGGTCATAACAAACTCCCAATGACTTAGACAAACCAGAACATGAACTTTAGTTACCTCAGGAATCGTGGAACACTTGAACACTCTTTCGCTCTATAATCATTTCAAACCAGAACTTGGAGTAAAGAGGACACGTGCATATTTGAAATATTTATTAATCAATGCAATGTTCTCAAAAGCAGTATCTTATACAATACTAACAAACACATTATAAGTATCAAAGTTATCAGCATAGTTACTAGTCCATAGTAAGCAAAAGGTGATAGCATGTTATAATGCTGAAAATAATAGGAATTAACAACACCTATTTCTCACCTCCCTATTTAGCATATTACATTATATTATGAAGGTCTCTTTTGGGTTTCTAGCAGGGCGGGCCCATACCTCTAAATGTCAGGATGAGAGGATCACATCATCAGCTAACAGCTCTCTGCATGCGAAGCATCTTCAAGTGTGTTTTTGCATTTTCTGTAACTCTATCTTAAACCTGCTTAGAGCCCAATGTTGGCAGCAACATTATTTGTGTTATGTCTAATGTGGTGCAAGGATCAGGCCTCCCAGCAACCTTGTGTTAGGTTATTCTTAGAGGGTGCAGTTCTCAGTGTGCAGACAGTGTACCAAGTGTACCAAGCACAACTGATATCAAAGCAATAACATATTATTCTCAAATAAATCACATCTTTCGTCTTGGTTGAAAGCTACAATAAAAATTATGTGTCGTGTGCAAACTGAAGCCGAAGGAAAATATGTTGTTTAAACATTTAAAAAACACATGCTAACTTAACACAATATATAGAAACGCAGTAACTATATGACAAAACATCCGGCCACACAAGCTCACATATTGTGATTATGATAAACGTCCCCCCTTAAGAGTCCCCCACACGAGTCCAAAGTAAATGTGAGTCTTGCAGCTCAAACGGTGTGCGTCTTCACTGCTCCTGCCGTTTCAAAGGAGCAGTCTCCAAGACAAATGCCAAACTGTGAAGTGCACCCCCAACTCAAAGAAAACAGTTTTCCGACTGTGTATTTACTGACACAGCAAGATGGCGCGAGTACAAGACGCCGTACTCGTGCTGCCACAGATATATGGAATACTGAACGGACTCGATTGTGGGACCGAACTTTGCCCAGACGAGGGCATCGCTAATCTTTACTCGAGGTGCTACTTCTTCGTGGAACACATTTTTTAACTTCAAATTTACTCCCTTATCGTGCTACTTGAAACTGGTAATTGGTGGCATCGCCAGCTTCGTAATTACATGTGCTGCCCTGATGAAGTCTAAATGCACATACTGCTAATTAGATGAAACACGTGTTGGCATAATCAAAGGGATGCTGTTGTGAACATTAAAGAAGAAGACTGTCACTTATTTTGGAATATGATGTTTTACTTTTAATTGATGGTTTGTATAACTTAACTGTTCAATCCTGCTTGGGATATATCGTGTTTATCTTTGTTGATGTGGTTTTCTGCCTTTTTTGGTGACGATAGATAGACGTCATCTTTATCCCTAGTAGCAGCCCTAATAAGCTTCATTGAAATTACTGTTGACAATAGAGTGCAAGCGTATAACCTTCTATCTACTGTTTCTTGTTTTACCTCCTGACAATGGTCATCCCAGACAAAAGAATCACTTTTCTTAAGCATGTTGGTCAAAGGTTGAAGTCTTGCGGCGTAGTCTGGCACAAACCGTGAGTAGAACTCACAGAGACCTACAAATTACTTCAGACCAATCTTGTCCTTGGGAGTGGGGCTGTCAACAATAGCTTTGACAAGACCAGGTATGTGTTCAACACCATGCTCAGAAAGCATGTGCCCTTTGAAGCACAAATTCAATTAAAGATTGCTGTTCTCACACACAAAGCCCTTTACCTAATTACACTGAAGTTCCTTGCGCAAAAACATAAACTATCCTGTGGCGTAAGAGCTTCAAGAAGCGCCTCTACTCTCCTCCTGAAACCAATCATTCTTAAGAAAAAGAGAAGTTGTCATTGAGCTTTCTCTGGAGCTGCTCCTAAGATCTGGAACTCTCTCCCACCGGACGTTCGCAGAATCTCATCATTGGCGCCGTTCCAAGTGGAAGCCAAAAGATTCCTAATGAACAAATTCATACCCTAATAGGGTGATACCCACGGGCCCGTTGACATTGATCCTGCTGATTATTTTTCTGTTCTTATTTTGCTCCCCCTTAATGTACCCTGTGTTTTGTCTACACTTGTTTTATTGTATTACCCTCCTGGTTGCATGTTGCACTGTATATCCCTGCTCTCCCTTCCTCCTATTGATGTTGTTATAGATGTTTCTTTTGTCCTTCCTCCCATCATATTGTAAAGTGCTCTGTTATCCCTCAGGATCTTGTTTGCGCTATATAAAACTTTATAAATAAATAAATAAAAAAATAAAAATAAGTACTCCACTTTCTACATCTTAAAATACACTTTTTCTTCTATAGAACAAAAACGCTTTCCTGCAAGACATCTAAAACCCGATACAAGGTCTAATCACGGGGTTCACTTGACTCACCATAAATCAAACGTCATCTTGGAAAACCCTTTTTCCAAGATGACAATACTCTTTATTCCTTTAAGTATTGGTGACATAATCCTCTTAAATACTGAGGCCACAGAGGCTAGCCAGAAAGGGGTTACAGCAGTATTGTAAAAAACCATTGAGTGAAACAAATGCTGTGAGGTGTCTAGAAGCAAGGTTCCGAACCACCTGGTGGTAGGCTGATGCTAAGTCCAGTTTGCTGAACCACTTTGAAACACTTGTCATAGATAGCATGTCAGAGATTTTTGGAAGGGGATGGAAATCTATCCAGATGTTTCTATTTAGACTACACAAATCAACGCAAAAGCAGAGTTTGCCATTTTTCTTCTCAGCAATTACTAAACGGGAAACCCAAAGGGAAGGTTTGATTAGCTCTATGATCCCTTTCTGACATAACCCACTAAGTTCTTGTTCCAATTGGTCCCTAACGCTGAAAGGAACATTCCTCAGCCTGTGTTTGATAGGTATGGCGTCATCTTTAACCCTGATGACATGAGTGAACCCATTTATCTGACATAGTCCCGCACCAAAAACAGATTTGTAGTGTTCTGACAAATTGTCAATGAAGTTATCTGAACGAATAATAGAAACCTGTTCTTTAGTCTCCGGTCTGAGTATTATTTTGAACAAGCCCTGATGAAAACATCTAAGAATGGACAAGCCTTTAATCGCCACATGAACTTTCCCATGTATTCTCCTACCCCTGAATTCGATGATGTCTTCAAAGTATCTAGCTAGCTCAATTCTCCTTCCTTCATAAGAAACTGGTGACCTATCCAGAGGATTCAAAGAACAAGAGCCCCAAATTTCACTAAACAATTCTTGTGTTATCATAGTTTTCCTTGCTCCTGAGTCAACTAACAAACACATTCTTTCCACCAATGTCAACATCAACATAAGGATCCACACACTGAGAGATGTCATCGTCTGTGATATTCATTTCACCAACAACAACAACTATGTCCCTCAGGTCATCTTGAATGTTACTGAAATCATTACTAGAACCTTCTAAGATGGACATATTCACAACAGAAGAAGAAGAAGGAATATGTTTTCCATCGGAAGTGGCTGAACTCCCATGCTTCCCACCCTGGCAGACTTTAGCGAAATGACCTAGCTTCCCACACACTCTGCAAACAACATTTTTTGCAGGACAGGGTTGACCTGACTTGAAGTGAGAGAGATTCCCACATCGAAAAGCAAATATTAGACTGTTTGAAAAATGTGTTATCAGAACATGGCACCACCGTGTTCTTGACATCTTTTGATCTAACAACAGTCACTGTCTCACTCATTGTGACCTTTTCATCCAATTCCTTGACAGAAACTTTAGAAAGTTCAATACTTTTCGCCATGCGGATGGTCTCCTCAAGATAAGGGTTGCCCATAGAAAGCAATTTTTGTTGAATGTTCTTATCACAACATTTGCAAATGTACTAATCTCTTTTTAATTGTTTGGTAAATGCCTCAAATTGACAGTCTGCACTCAACTTCCGCAAAGCAGAGATGAAGGAATCAACATCTTCTCCATGCGTTTGCTCAAGTTTGAAAAATGTATGTCTGAAAACAACTAGACTAGGCTGAACATCAAAACGTAACTCCAACTTCTTGACAGCCTCGACAAATTCATCTATGTCCTCTTCGTCTGGGGCATGCACCAAAGCGGGTAAATGTTTAAAGACAGACCTTCATTCGAAATCCAGAGAATGAAGAAGAAGATATTTTTTTCCTTTCAGCTCTGTAATGTGATGCACCAATGGCACCAATGTAGGTGACAAATGCCTCATACCAGTTTTTAAATGAGATGGGGGATTACCTGGTAATTCGAGGAAAGGTGGAGGTGAGGACACAGACTGAATATACAAGCTGTTCACCAAGAGAGGATGCTGGGTCAAGAACTACAAGACAAAACTTCTCTGACACACTTGGTGTGCCTGCTACCGCAATACAAAGCATGTGTTTTAAGAGAGGGAAAATGTGAACTTGATGCAGCTTGTTATTATGTCTGGTGTGCATGTCGCCGTGAAGATGTCATGATTCTTTGTTTGTTTATTTATTTTTTATATAAAGCATACGGTTGTTACACCTGTTGTGCATGTCAATCTATATATATTAAAACGAATGTATGTCTGTCTGTTTGTCCTTTATGCATTACTACACCATTCATCCAATCGCCATGAAACTTTGGGAAGTTGTTGAGTACACTCCCGCGAAGGTTTCTGGCATACATTTTTTTTAAATATCGGCCCCCCCAGGCCCCTCATAATCTTTCGAATACTGAAATTTTAGCGAATTTGCGAGCATCGTTGACAGTTATGCCCCCGAAACGGAAATCGATTGGTCGATCTACATCTGAAGCACGCAAGAAAAAGGCATTACGAGCTTCAGAAACAGACAAGCAACGGGAAGCAAGATTAGAAGCTGTTCAAATACAAACTGCTCAAGCCCGTTCTTCTCAAATGAACAAGCAACAAGAATCAAGATTGGAAGCCGATCGAGTACGCACTGATCAAGCCCGTTCTTCTCAAATGAAGTAGCAACGAGAATCAAGATTGGAAACCGATCGATTACGCACTGCTCAAGCCCGCTCGAATGAAACAGGAGAGCAATGATAATCAAGATTGGAAACCGATCGATTACGCACTGCTCAAGCCTGCTCGAATGAAACAGGAGAGCAACGAGAATCAAGATTGGAAGCCGATCAAGTACGCACTGCTCAAGCCCGTTCGAATGAAACAATTGACCAATGGAGAGCAAGATTGGGAACCAATCGAGAATGCAATGTTCGATCCAGACGGACACTGCACTCTGATTTAAATCTTGCTGCATTCCATTACGATGCTGATTATGATTACATTCTTCATCGAAGTGTCGTTATTGGAAAAATGGACAAGTTATGCAAATTTTGACGTGCATTGTAATTCAAGAATGAAACTCCAGCAATGTGCTGCGCAGGTGGAAAAGTGAAATTGCCAGAATTGCAGTTACCACCCAAACCATTATCAACGTTGGTATCGGTTGACACAAGCCAGTCGAAATCTGTGCTTCTCACATGGACAACTGTATGTGGCCAGCTCACGCATCGGAAAACTTTCTGATTTATTTGTGTACGCACCAGATGGCAAAACAAAAAATATTGTGTATCCACAAGCACTCGAATAAATAAATAGAATTAAAACAACACTTTGAAATGTTTTCCATCTTAAAATGAAAAAGTTTCAATAAAAATGACACAATGTAATTTGAATGTTATCATAACAAGTTCCCTTCAATTTCCTTTCTTCTGAGATCGCAGCAACGCGCGATAGGTAAGCTAGTTACAAGATAAAAAGCAAAACAACTTTCAATTTCTTGGTAAACATGCCTGGTGTGCGTGTCACGGATAAAATGCTCCTTGTTTTTTTACGATTCAGACACGCCAGGTGTGTGTGTCACCGTTCAAACAAAGCGTAGGAAAATTACAAAATAAAAGCAAAACCGCTTCCAATTTCTTGGTTGACACGACTGGTGTGCGTGTCACCGATAAAATGCTCCTCTTTTGTTTTGTAAATGTGAACACGGCAGGTGTGCGTGTCACCGTGTAAGAAGCAAGCACTTTTTATTTGTGATAGAAAAGCAAATGAAAGGTTTGCAGTGGAGAAGTGTGGCTCACTGGTTAGAGCAGGCAGACCCTGAAGCAGAGGTCAGACCCGGGACCAGGGTTTTATTCCCGACGCGGCAGGGTGTTGAGCTCATATGTCCACGGACTCGATAATTCTCGCTTCGGTGCCTGATCTAATCATGGGTTCACACTCTGCAACTCTGGGCATTAAGCTTGCTTAATCTCCACAATGGCCCCCCGCGGCGGGATGCCTGGCTTTCACCTTGGAAATGCCCTGTAGGGGCTATCTCACAGGGAAAAACCAGGACGGGTTCCCAAGGCAAGCGCGGAGATACCCCTTCGGGGGTCGATTCTGGCGCTATATAAGAAATGTAATAATAATAATAATAATAATTTGCTTGTTTCTGGGAGGAACAAGCAAGTTAGTTGAACCGCTAACTCTGTGCCACAAGCAAAATGGCGGTTACATGATGGCTCAGTGTAGAGGAATACGCTTGAACTCTTTTGAACATAGTGCAATATAGCAATACAAAATATCTGCTGTGCCAAGTACTTCCAAGAAGGTTTTACGCTGACATGCGCGCAATGACTAGTGCACAAACAACAATGTGCAGATTAACTTTGTGACATCTTGATTGCCTCGCCTCACTATGCCGGTGCTGCAATTTAAAAATGGATAAGACAGTACCTCAACATCGTGTACTAGGCAGAGGGAGTTTTTCATCAAACCTCCTTCACTCGACCTGGACCTTGTGATGTTCAGACCACAGTCGGTGGACAGCACAACATAATGAGGTTTCAATGGAAGCCTGTGGATTCAGCAGTCACCTGATGCTCGTCGCCATCAAAAATGTAGTAAGTTGACACATGACACATGACACACGACGAAGCACGTTAGTAAATGGATGTGAGCTTTATTGGAAGATCAGGTGCTGCACAGCAGCTGGCTCAGGCAATCATAAAACAGCAACTGACAGGTAAAGATTCAAACAAAGGTTCAGTATTCTGTGGTGAAATGCTCACAGCAAGAACATCATGGCGCGAACATTCCAACAAGCTAAGCATGTGGAGAAGACCACTACAGGTTGCTAGGAATGGACTTCATGGATGAAGAATAGGGTGCGGTTCCCTGTCTAAGGTACCAGCCTTAGAGTAGAGGTAGAGAGTTTGGTGCATTGTTTGGACAGTCAAAGCAGGGGCCAAAGGTACTGTGATTCCAGGGAGAAAAATACCTTGCCCTGCAACGTGGGATCTGGATCCGAGCTGGATGCACAGCTCCACCGCCGGTGCTCAATAGCCTACGGTAGATGAACACTAGGAGCCTACCAGTGATGGCTCTCTGAAAAGACACTGGAAAGAAGAGTTTTGCCCATCCTCTCTACCCCCGGCCACCAATTCCATTGTGTTGTTTTTCTCTCCCAATCACCATGTATTTGTTTTGTTCCCCAACTGTTGAGGAAAAGAGCCTTTTTTTGCACCTCCCTGTTCAGGGCAGGGTCAGTACATAGAAAGTATAAGTTGAATCCATAGTGGTTATTGTGTAAATAATAGCGTTAGGAATTTCCCACATCATGGACGAAAAGTATTTTGTGTATTCCAAGGGTCATACAACACCAGTTGCCCTTGTGAACATGCTTATTACTTTGGATCTTCGCACAGGTGAGCATCGGAAGACACAACATGATAATACAGTTGCTCAGATTGGTGTACCATCGATTCAGTTCTCCAGTCCTCAATAATGCATTTAGTGATTCATGCCCTCCAAAAGAATGTGTATATTAGGCAGAAATCTTTCATGATAGTTAGACTGACAGATTGTTTTGTATCTCCACTGTTTTTTGCTGCCTCATCTATGAATTGTGTCCATCCTCTATTATAATATAAAATATGTGACACGACAAATAGACCCTTGTATACACTGTCTCCCAGTTTGTTGCATTTACTGCGTAAGTAAATTAATTGCTAAGGAAAGGACATCCATACAGTACAAGTGCTGAGATAATGTTTCAGAAGGAGATAGAAGGGTTGTTGAGCGTTGAGGTAGATCTTTCTTAGGTCAATATGTATTTTATAGTTTCCCATAATAATGAACATTTGATTAGTTCTGATACAGTCTGACTATGACACAGTGTTGAAAGAATGAAATTCAATTTATATAGCGCACTTCTACCCTGAGGCCCCGTGGTGCTTGGACCGGGCGGGAAATAAAATAAGACCAGAGTATACAGATTAGTAGAAGAGGAAAGTTTTCAAGTGTCTGCGAAAAGTTTGTAGATTGGGTTCACTGCGCAGAGTGGGTGGCAGAGAGTTCCAAAAAGTGGCAGCATTCCACGAGAAGGAGCGTCCACCCCATCTGGCTTGTAGTACTTTCCGTGGGATTGCAAGGAAGGCTGTACTGGAGCGCAAGCTTCTTGAAGGGTGGTAGGGGGTCACTAAAGAACAAATCATAGCAGGGCCTGATTTCCACATGGCTCTATGAGCAATACACATCGCCTTAAACCGAATTCTGGCCTGGATTGGCAGCCAGTGTAGCTTCTTCAAGGCAAATGAAACAGGCTGCCTCTGAGGAAGCTTCAGAAGTAAACGGGCCGCACAGTGTTGAAGAACATAGCAGTACACCAAGGGTATACACCTAGATCAGCTGAAAAGGAGGGTGCCTTACAGAAGATTATATGCATGTTGATATACCTGTGCTGTCTTGTTTCCCATTGCGATTTGCGTGACCATGCATTTTCTTTCTCTCCACTTAGAATTGTAAAGACCCTGCCAGGTAGCAATAAAGCTTATAGCCACATATGCTAAAAGGAGGGTATGTTAGGTTTGAAATTCCCCTTCCCCGTTATTCATTTGTTATGCTATATTAGGTTAGAAATATGTGGCTAAATAGACGCCATTTGCATTCACGTTATGCAACCCACTGAGTTATCCTCACAGCATGTGAGCTTTAGTTAGCTCGTGTGACTCAATTTTGTATTTCACAATTGTTATTAGACTGCTTGGGCTGTGCTCCTACTAGGCCTCATTCTTCAAACCTGCTCGCTTCTGCAGAACACTGTACTTCGTTATTATTTTCCCTCCTGTTGAAGGCTGTAAAGTGACTTGCTAATGAGCTGACGTTTTGCCTCTGCATTCCAATTTCAATGTGTAACTGTGCTCCCACGTTAGTAGACACTGAGACTCGGCACAGTGGCCTAGGCAACTGTTAGAGTATACCCATCTAGCAGGTGTCAGCTTATCTCTCTGTGCCTATTTTGTTTCTGCCCGGCTCAAGCAGGTAACTTTCTTTTGGCGGCGTGGCCGAAGTCTTCAGAAAGGTTTATTGTGTATTAGCGAACGTTGGGTTTTCAGTCCAGTTGGCAGACATCTTAGGGTGACGGCCTGACTGGGCTCCTCTGCCGAGTATATGCTGAATTAATGTAAGTTTGTATTCTCTACTGTCTGACCGACTCTTCATTCTTCGGAAGGCATAGTAGGTGGTTGTAAGTAACCCACGGGGACCTAGAGGGCCACCTCCTTCAGTTTGTGGCTTCCTGCAGATTCCAGAAAATCCATCACAGAAAAGTGAGGAAAGTCAGTTTTTGTTTTTTCACAAAGTTTAACGTTAGCAAGGGATTTTGGGTAACAGAACCTGGTGAAAGCCATACAAGTCACCTCATCCTGGATTCCCCTGGGTGTCTATTTTTCAAAAATGTAAAGGTTTGCTAGGTTTCCCTAGGTGCCGCCTGAGAAAGGGTCTAAAATCCATAGCTAGCCACATTGCGAAAAAGGGTCAGTTTTCACTGGAAAAATGTGAAATAGCCCGCGTTGTGTTTAGTGCCGTTGCCTGTCGCGGGCACTAGGCCTACCCACACAAGTGAGATACCATTTGTTTTGGTGAGACTTAGGGGAATACAGAATAGTAGAACACGTGTTGTTAGTTATTGATTTTCTATGCATTTCTGCATTCTAAATGTAAGACAATGTGTAAAAAAAGTCACTTTAAAAAATGTCCTCTAATTCACATGCTAGTATGGGCACTCACAATTTCGGAGTTGTGCAAATAACTACTGCTTCCAAAATTCTATATTCTGTTCCTATTTCGGAAAAGCATAGGTGTCGTTGATACCTGAGTTTACAAACAGCAATTTGTCTACAGATACCTCTGAAATGGACAACTGATCTGTGTCGAAGAGTGCATGGAAATACTCGGTGTTGTATTATCCAATTTCAAGAGGATGCAGATTCTGTATGTTAGTTTAAATAAAGAGTGGCTCCATTTGTTACATCACACTTCTACTGAAGATGAACAGCAAATGCTATTCTCCATTTTAAACAATTTTATTTTCAAATAAATTTCATATTCCAACAGCAACCACACAATAACGAATCCACATTTCTGATACAAGAGTTTAATTTTCTACTGAAGAACAAATAGGGGTCGATTCCGATTCGGGAAAAACCGCTCCGAATAGCCATTCGGAGCGTTTTTCCCGTACGAATCGTACCCTGCAACGTCCCCCGTACGTACGACGAAGTACGATTCGTACCAGGAGCCGTACTCCGTACGAGTCGTACAAGACACCGTACGACTCTAATCTCCGTATGATTCTCCCTCGGAACCTGCTGTACGCGACATCTGTACGGTTCACGGCTGGTTTTTACAACCCAGCAAGTACGATACGTGTCGGGTACGCACCGTACGACCCTTTTTCTACGGGAGCTGAAAACAGCCGTAAAAGCAGAGTTCGTGCCGAAACAGGTACGGAATGGCCCCCCCGGGTACGGTGCGTACCCCCCATGATCGCAGGGGTACGCACTGTACCCCTGCGATCATGGGGTGTACGAGCCGTACCCCCATTGTACGATCGGTGTACGATCGGTGTACGAGCCGTACCCCATGTACGATCGGTGTACGATCGGTGTACGAGCCGTACCCCATGTACGATGGGGGTACGGCTCATACACCGATCGTATATGGGGTACGGCTCGTACACCGATCGAACAATGAGGGTACGGCTCGTACACCGATCGTACATGGGGTACAGCTCGTACACCGATCGTACATGGGGTACAGCTCGTACACCGATCGTACAATGGGGGTACGGCTCATACACCCCATGATCGCAGGGGTACGTGCCATACCCCTGCAATCATGGGGGGTACGCGCTTTACGGGGTGTATGTAATCGTGCGCTTTTCCGTACGAATCGCCCTCACCTGACGTGGACCGTACGAATCGCGTCCTGATTCCCTGGTCCAGATCGTACTCGTCGGGTCGTACGGCGTGTGTACGAGTCGTACGGTTCACAGTTTCAGCCTTGCAATACGTACGGATCGCGACGATTCGGACGGATTCACGGAATGCGGATCATACTACGCGACTCGGACGGACGGGTACGATTCGTACGGAAAGGGCTACGAATACGAATCGTACGGTGGATTTTTTTACCGGATCGGAATCGAGCCCTAAGTGTTTTGTATTGTAAGCATTCTTCTAATTTCTTTAATTTTATAGTCAGATTTTGGTAGAGTTTATTATAATACAATTGCAAATCAAATGTGAACATTCATCTTGACTTGCTTATTGGTCACACACTCTTTACTGTATATTAAATTAATATTATATTAATAATTTCTTCACTCACAAACAAAATATATAAATGTGACTGTAATCTGTTAATTGAAGCTGTATGCTGATACTGCCAGATTAGACCAATTTGTTGCACTGGCAAATATAGTCAACTTTAAAGAGCAAAAGCAGAACAGATAACACCTCTTGCATGTTCCCAAGCCTAGGAGCAATGTCATCAATGAAGAGTATGCACAAGATATTACTATCAGAAATTTCAACCCTTGCAGCCAAACACATGATAGTTTTTTATCTAAAAATATAATTGGAATCTCAGCCATTGGTTGACCTTACTGTAACTTCTCTCTTGCATTCTAGACACAGTTAATCCCTCTCCTCCACATTTTATTGACTACATGAACAACAATACCCTGTAATGTGTCCGGATGAGTATGAATTCAATTGTATTCCTTATAATTATATAGTCAGCACTACCATCATCTTTATATTTCTTAGTTGTTGGTCTCCATTCAATCTCGTGAGAGTCTTGCAGGTTCGTACCAAGACCACATGGCAAGCTTCACTTTTGGGAGCTTACACTCAATGCTCATGAAAGTCTAAAGGAATCGTTTGTGAATTAATAAACCTCCTATCCAAAGTATTAAAATGTTGATTCTCTTTAAAATATGTGCATTTTAATATGGTTTTACTTTTCAAAACAATTATCTTTTTTATAATATGTAATAAGTACACACTTCAATAGCTCTAAGAGATATTTCACCTTCTTAGTTCTTCCATTCCTGCAGGAGGGTCTCCAATGGGTAAACAGACAAAATATCAACTACAAAATATCGAATGGACATAATATCAAGTACAAATATAGGCAGGACAGAATATCGAATGGGCAGAATATAGACATCAAAAATATCGTTTTGAAGGTAAGTAATGTAATATCGAATTTTAAAATATAGATAGTCAAAACATCGAAGTACATAATATAGGTTAAGTAAAATATCGAACTTTTAATAATATCACATTTTTTATAGTGTATTTTATTTGTTAAAAGTGTTTATGTTATAATGTAATTTAATTAATGAATTTAATGTTATTTAAATTTTGCGTAATTTAATTCTGTAGCGGGTTGTGGGTTTATAGGGGAATAGGGTGGGAAGTAATTTAATTATAATTAATTAAATATGTAAATTTATTTATTGGTATTTGTTTATAATTATTTGTTAATTAATTGTTATTTTGTAATAATTACATTTTAATTGTCAATTAATTTTATTTAATTGATTAATTGATAATTATGTTAATTTAACTAATTTAATTTCTTTAGCGGGTTGTGGGTTTATAGGGGAGTAGGGTGGGAAGTAATTTAATTATAATTAATTAAAAATGTTAATTTATGTAGTGTAATTTAATTTTAATTAATTAAAAATGTAAATGTATTTATTGGTATTTGTTTATAATTAATTGTTAAATTATTTTTATTTGGTCATTAATTACATTTTAATTGGCAATTAATTTTATTTAATTGATTAATTGATAATTATGTTAATTTAACTAATTTAATTTCTGTAGTGGGTTGTAGTTTATAGGGGAGTAGGGTGGGAAGTAACTTAATTATAATTAATTAAAAATGTTAATTTATGTAGTGTAAATTAATTTTAAATAATTAAATATGTACATTTATTTATTGGTATTTGTTTATAATTATTTGTTAAAATATTTTTATTTGGTCATTAATAACATTTTAATTGCCAATTAATTTTATTTAATTGATTAATTGATAATTAGGGTACTTTAAGTAATTTAATTTCTGTAGCGGGTTGTGGGTTCATAGGGGAATAGGGTGGGAAGTAATTTAATTATAACTAATTACATATGTCAATTTTTTTGTGTGTATTTATTAGATTTTAATTGTTAAGTAACTGTTTAATTACTAATTAATTAATTGTTATTTAGTGATTAATTAGTATTAATAGATAACTAATTGTAATGATTAAATTAAATTAGTATTTGTAATTAATTAATTATTATATTATATTAAAGTGGTAATTACTTTTAATTAATTTTTTAATAGATATTAATAAATATATATTTGTAAATAATATATGAAGTATCTACTTTCCCTACTGTTGCACTCACTGGAGTGGGAATAGAAATGTTTACCCCTACGCTATCCAACGCTTTCCCTACTGTTGCACTTTCTGGATTAGGAATAGTAATTTTAACCCCTACGCTATCCAACGCTTTCCCTACTGTTGCACTCTTTAGAGTTGGAATAGTAATTTTTACCCCTACGCTATCCAACGCTTTCCCTACTGTTGCACTCTCTGGAGTGGGAATAGTAATTTTTACCCCTACGCTATCCAACCCTTTCCCTACTGTTGCACTCTCTGGAGTGGGAATCGTAATTTTAACCCCTACGCTATCCAACGCTTTCCCTACTGTTGCACTCTCTGGAGTGGGAATAGTAATTTTCACCTCTACGCTATCCAACGCTTTCCCTACTGTTGCACTCTCTGGAGCGGGAATAGTAAGTTTTACCCCTACGCTATCCAACCCTTTCCCTACTGTTGCACTCTCTGGAGTGGGAATAGTAATTTTTACCCGTAGGCTATCCAACGCTTTCCCTACTGTTGCACTCTCTGGAGTTGGAATAGTAATTTTTACCCCTACGCTATCCAATGCTTTCCCTACTGTTGCACTCTCTGGAGTGGGAATAGTAATTTTTACCCCTACGCTATCCAACGCTTTCCCTACTGTTGCACTCTCTGGAGTGGGAATAGTAATTTTTACCCCTACGCTATCCAAGTCAAAGGGATTTGGAGCACCCTGCTGACACGTCACAGCTGAATTACCTCATGCATCATGGTCGATGTGGTTCAATGTTGCTCGCTTCACACACAGTTCTCACAGTTTGTTGGCCAGTGCCAGTACCAGTATTCTTTTCAAGTGTATCCCCAGACACGTGTTTCTAGATTCCTCTTTCATCAGTGGGGAAAAATGTTCATAGGTCGCTGGACGTGCTGCCGCATTTTCCTCAGGGTTAGTGTCACTCTCAGCGCGCAGGTGCTCACAGAGCTCGTCAGCTCACGGCCCACGGGAGCCATCTTAAACAGTCAAAGGGATTTGGAGCACCCTGCTGACACGTCACAGCTGAATTACCTCATACATCATGGTCGATGTGGTTCAATGTTGCTCGCTTCACACACAGTTCTCACAGTTTGTTGGCCAGTGCCAGTACCAGTATTCTTTTCAAGTGTATCCACAGACACGTGTTTCTAGATTCCTCTTTCATCAGTGGGGAAAAATGTTCATAGGTCGCTGGACGTGCTGCCGCATTTTCCTCAGGGTTAGTGTCACTCTCAACGCGCAGGTGCTCACAGAGCTCGTCAGCTCACGGCCCACTGGAGCCATCCTAAACAGTCAAAGGGATTTGGAGCACCCTGCTGACACGTTACCCCTACGCTATCCAACCCTTTCCCTACTGTTGCACTCTCTGGAGTGGGAATAGTAATTTTTACCCCTACACTATCCAACGCTTTCCCTACTGTTGCACTCTCTGGAGTGAGAATAGTAATTTTTACCCCTACGCTATCCAACGCTTTCCCTACTGTTGTACTCTCTGGAGTGGGAATAGTAATTTTTACCCCTACGCTATCCAACGCCTTCCCTACTGTTGCACTCTCTGGAGTGGAAATAGTAATTTTTACCCCTACGCTATCCAACGCCTTCTCTACTGTTGCACTCTCTGGAGTGGGAATAGTAATTTTTACTTCTACGCTATCCAACGCTTTCCCTACTGTTGCACTCACTGGAGTGGGAATAGTAATTTTTACCCCTACGCTATCCAACGCTTTCCCTACTGTTGCACTCTCTGGAGTGGGAATAGTAATTTTTACCCCTACACTATCCAACGCTTTCCCTACTGTTGCACTCTCTGGAGTGGGAATAGTAACTTTTACCCCTACGCTATCCAACGTTTTCCCTACTGTTGCACTCTCTGGAGTGGGAATAGTAATTTTTACCCCTACGCTATCCAACGCTTTCCCTACTGTTGCACTCTTTGGAGTGGGAATAGTAATTTTTACCCCTACGCTATCCATCGCTTTCCCTACTGTTGCACTCTCTGGAGTGGGAATAGTAATTTTTACCCCTACGCTATCCAACGCTTTCCATACTGTTGCACTCTTTGGAGTGGGAATAGTCATTTTTACCCCTACGCTATCCAACGCTTTCCCTACTGTTGCACTTCCTGGAGTGGGAATAGTAATTTTTACACTCCCGCTATCCTAGGGTAATAATATTGTGTATTTTTTTTTAATATTATGTCAATATATATATATATGTTTTAACAGATATGATTGTATATTTTTTTTTTAAGTTAAATTAATTATTTAATCATTTTAGGTAATTTAAGTATTTTAAGTATATTTCAGCTATTTATTTTTAATTTGTTTTAATTTTACATTATTTTTAAGAAATTCGATATTTGTACAAAGTATATATTTTTAAACGATATTTTGGATTCGATATTTTGGTACTTACCTGTTAGTAGATAGGAATTCGATATTTTGTCTGTCAATATTTTGTGATCGATATTTTGGGTAGTATATATTTTGTCTGTCAATATTTAGTCAGTGATCCACTGGGATTAACCTCATGCAGGCAGCAGACCATAACTTGGATTTACTGGACAACATCTTCCCTAGCATCAAAGCGAAGGTTGCAAGATCCTATTCCATTCCCCCTGCAAACCATTCTCCTACCCCTCTGTCAGATTCCTCACCTTACGCACCATCACCCCTCCCCAGCCCCTTCACAATCTCTCCTAAATCCACCCCGCCTATCACTCACATCACCTAACCCCCAGATCTCCCTCAAACCCCTGCAGCCCCCACTAACCCCACCCATGTCCGCAAATGCACCTTCACCCATCTCACTGTGGGCGCTACCCCAATCGCATCCTCCCACACACTCACTCCAGATCCATCCGATGGCCTATCTTCTCCCTTTCCCTGCACTACAAATCTCACCGTCCCTCCTCCCATAGCTCATACCAATAACCCCTCAGGTCCCCTCTTCACCTCCCCTCTCCCTAGTTATCACCACTCTACAAATATGTCACACATTGAATTAGATCCTACTAAGGTATACAGTAACACCCCATCACATCCACTCTCCACCCAGCCCTCCACCATAGACTCCCACGAGGAAAAAACCCACATGTGTTGAACCAGATCACTTCTTGCCCCGGGACACCACACTAGCAATAACCCCTCCTCGTCATAACACAGTTCAGGCCACCAGCATGATAACGCCAACACCTGACCCTAGAATCGACGAGATACTTCTATCCCTTCAATAAATAAAAGAGGACATCCAAACACTGCACGACCTGATCCGGCATCAGCCCAGTTCATTAACGAACCCCGTGCACCGGCAATACTCTAGCTCCCCACCTCAACTCCCTAAATGGAATACAGTACCCCACCCTAATGCCTTATCCCGCCCGACCAGGGAAAAGCGAACCCAATCTACAAGTGAGCTAACTTCCCTGCTTCATTCCTACGAACTCCCTTCCCTTCCCTATATACCAGTACACACACTCGACACACAGACACCGTCCCTAATCCAACCCATCCAGCCCATTGCATCTAGAAGTGTAAGACAAGCCCCCAGAGGTATTAACGAAAATAACCTCAAGAGAATACCCATCTCCCATGACCAGAGCACAACTTTGACCAAGGCCCAGCTAAAATGTATCCTACTTAACTGTAGATCAGCATCACGTCATGCCGCCGATATAGCTGACCTAATTTTTACTAATGAAACTGACCTTATCATCCTGATGGAAACTTGGCTAAATGAATCCTCCTCACCCATTTTAGACATTTTAGTTCCCTCAAACTATTTCATCACAAGACTTGATCGATCGGACAAGCGAGGGGGTGGCATTGCCTGCATTCATAGAAACAACCTCTCTGTTAACCGTTCTAACTCCCGGTATTCTCCTCATGTGAATACCTCTGCCTTAACATCTCGAGCAATAACAAACCAATATGTTCACTCCACTCTTTTTACCATCCTCCTGGTAACAACCTTACCTTCATCGAGCACATCATGGATATTTTAGCAACAAATGTCAGCCAACAGATTACCCAGATCTTCCTGGGTGACTTTAACCTCCACTGGAACAATCTAAATGACCCAGAGGTCAATAGCCTCAAAGCTTTCCTATCCGATCTCAACCTGTCCCAAATTTGTGATAGTCCTACCCTCGATAAGGGCTCAACACTTGATCTAGTGATCTCCAAAACAGACTCTCTTCAGCTTGAATTTATTCTACCTTGCGATTGGTCCGACCATCACATAATCACTTTCCATATCAAGGAAGTAGCGAAATTACTCTCTATCCAACCTAAGAGAACAAAAATCTGGAGGAGGAACCTAGATAACATCAATCCTTCCACACTCACAACTGCCAGCCACATCCTCTTGCCAGCGCTGGAAGGATTAGATAATGTACAGGAGTTGACCAATCATTACTTTAATTCTATGAACATGGTACTCGACAACATAGCACCCCTACAATTGGAAAGAGTCACCACAAAAGATTCAAACCCTTGGTACGATGGTAGGCTAAATGAAGACCGAAGATTGCTAAGAGTAATTGAAAGACAATAGAGATCCGCTCCATCCGCTGCCCACCTCAAACTACTAAGGAGAACCAGAAACTCATACTACAGAAAGATTAGACGCTCAAAAGCTGACTTCATATGTAAACAATTAGACCAAGCTAGAATCGCCCACAAAAACTTTTCGAAATAATCAAAACTCAATCAAAGGGTGTATCCCACTCCCCCAAGCCAGTTCGGAAACACTCCCCAATTGCGAGGAGCTTGCCGCCTTTTTCACCACAAAGACTGAGAATTTAAAGATAGACCTACGTAATGACCCACTATCCCATACCCACACGCACTCTATTATCACACTGACCACCCAGGTGACCCCGCCTAACTGTTCTTCAAAGCTTGACCTCAAGAACAACGCTTCCTGGGCCACCTTCAACTTCTACAGCGAAGAAACTATCTTGAATATGCTCATGGCTTGAATCCCTCTATCCATTTCACAGACCCTATCTCAGCTACCCACTTAAAGACCTTCATGCCACAGCTAGTGCCCCTATGGTAGGATTATAAACGCCTCTCTTTTGTAAGGAACTATCCCCGACTTCCTCAGGTCAGGTAACCCCCCCATTCTAAAGAAAGTTTCAGCTGACCCGTCAGACCTGAACAACTATCGCCCCATATCCAACATTTTGACCCTGGCGAAATTGCTCGAAAAATGCATCCAAATGCAGCTCAGTAACCATATAGACCACTTCAATCTGCTAGACCAATTCCAATCAGGCTTTCGATCTGGGCATAGTACCGAATCATCCATGACCCACATCATTGATGACGCCCTACAAATACTGGATCAAAATTAAGCCTGTTTGCTAATCCTACTTGACTTATCCTCAGCCTTTGATACAGTCAAACACAGCAACCTACTAGAACTCTCAAAACATAGAATGGGTTTATCTGGAACAGTGTTAAACTGGTTCGCTTCCTTCCTCCAAGACAGAACGCAGAGATTCAAGATCAACCAATCCTTATTTAACCCCACCCCAGTCTCTTTCGGAGTTCCCCAGGGATCTTCCTTCTCCCCTACACTCTTCAATTTGTTTATGGAACCACTCACTGAGCTTCTCAACTCCTCAAACATCCAATAGCACATGTACGCTGACGACACACAGCTCTACATCAAAGTCGACTCTCTTGAAGACATCAAGTCCCTTAACTCAACGCTCCAAAAAACACAGATTTGGCTGGCAAACAACCTTCTAAAACTTAACACACTAAAAACAGAATTCCTCCTCATCGCTCCCCCCAAATAAACAGACACAGTCCACGATTGGATGCAGCACTTAACTGCACTAGATGGTCAACCTCGCATTATTGATTCTGCGAAATCCCTAGGAATAACTCTGGACAATAATCTAAACATGCAGAAACACATCAGCGCTGCAACTAAAGGAGACAATTTTCAGATGAACACCCTAAGAAAACTGAAACCATTCATACCCGCGAATGACTTTAAACAGGCAGTTCAAGCCCTAGTAATTCCGAGAATGGATTATGGAAGTGTCGCTCTCTGCGGCCTTCCCATATCAACAACTGCTCTGCTAAGAGCCTTAATCAATACAGCCGCTAGACTCATCACAGGCTCCAGAAGAAATTGCAAAATTTCCCCCGACCTTCGTGCCCTCAATTGGTTACCTTTTGAGGCCAGAATCCATCTGAAAATTGCCTGTATGACTCATAAGGCATTGAAACTAAAAAACACCAAGATACCTTGCGGGGAAACTAGTACTATCGTGTGGTAGCAGAACAACTAGGAGTTCTGCTAATCTTCTACTTAAACCACAATATTTCTCCAAGAAAAAAATCTACAATCGTACCTTCTCAGGAATGGGCCCCAGGATTTGAAACAATTTACCCACAGAAACTAGACTGATTCCGTCAATCAATCAATCAATCAAAGCATTTATATAGCGCACTACTCACCCAGAGGGTCTCAAGGCACTAGGGGAGGGGGGTCCGCTACTGCTCGAACAGCCAGGTCTTGAGTTGCTTCCTGAAGGCGAGGTGGTTCTGGGTCAGGCGGAGGTGAGTCGGGAGGGAGTTCCATGTCTTGGCGGCGAGGTAGGAGAAGGACCGCCCCCCTGTGGTGGCTCTTCGGATGCGGGGGACGGTGGCGAGGGCATGGCTGGTCGATCGAAGCTGGCGTTTGGGAGCGTAGAAGTTGAGGCGGCTGTTGAGGTATCCTGGTCCTTGGTTGTGTAGGGCTTTGTGTGCGTGGGTGAGGAGTCGGAAGGTGATTCTCTTGTTGACCGGGAGCCAGTGCAAGTCTCTCAGGTGTCCGGAGATGTGGCAGCGACGGGGGATGTCCAGGATGAATCGTGCTGAGGCGTTCTGGATCCGCTGGAGTCTCTTCTGGAGTTTGGCGGTGGTTCCGGCGTAGAGGAAGTTGCCGTAGTCCAGCCGGCTGGTGATGAGGGCCTGGGTGACCGTCTTCCTGGTCTCAGTGGGGATCCACCAGAAGATCTTTCGTAGCATGCGCATGATGTTGAAGCACAACGAGGAGACGGCGTTGACTTGTCTGGTCATGGAGAGGGTGGAGTCCAGGATGAAGCCCAGGTTGCGTGCGTGGTCTGTTGGTTTGGGTGCGCTGCCTAGGGCGGGGGGCCACCAGGAGTCGTCCCAGGCAGAGGGTGAGGATCCCAGAATGAGAACTTCCGTCTTGTCCGAGTTCAGTTTCAGGCGGCTGTTCTTCATCCATTCGGCTACCTCTTTCATCCCTTCGTGGAGGTTGGCTCTGGCGGTGGTGGGGTCGTTGGTGAGGGAGAGAATCAGCTGGGTGTCGTCGGCGTAGGAGATGATGTTGAGGTTGTGCTGGCGTGCGATGTCTGCGAGGGGCCTCATGTACACGTTGAAGAGGGTTGGGCTGAGCGAGGAGCCTTGAGGGACGCCGCAGATGACTTCGGTGGCTTCAGATCTGAACCGGGGGAGGCGGACTCTCTGTGTCCTACCAGCGAGGAAGGAGATGATCCACTCCAGTGCCTTCTCCTGGATTCCGACGTTGCTGAGTCGCTGCACTAGTGTACGGTGGCAGACAGTGTCGAAGGCCGCGGAGAGGTCTAGGAGGATGAGGGCCACTGTTTCTCCGTTGTCAAGCAGAGCTCGGATGTCATCGGTGGCTGCGATTAGGGCGGTCTCGGTGCTGTGGTTGGCCTGGAAGCCAGACTGCGAGAGCTCGAGGGATCCGTTCGTCTCGAGGAAGGCGGCCAGCTGCTTGTTGACGGTCTTCTCGATGACTTTAGCAGGAAACGGGAGCAGCGAGATGCGGCGGTAGTTCTTGAGGTCGGTGGGGTCCACTGCTTTCTTCAAAAAAGAAGTGAAAGTGATCCTCTTAGCTAGATTCACCTGAACTTTTCTTATATGTATACCTGTTGATATGTGCTAGTCGCTAACTTTTACCAGGAATGTATTTGCTTAAGCTATTATATTCGTATATATTTGTCAAATCACCTTTTTGTGCCTTGGAAAGCGATTTGATACCAGCAAGGGTCTTGTTCGCGCTATACCAAACTGTCAAAATAAATACAATTTAGCCTGTTAACCTTCTTGTTTTATTCTGTCATTGCATATTTGTGCCATGAAGAGCCAAACTAATCTATATTTCAATTAATCTAGTTAACTTTTCTATTTCAATTGGATTAATTTTCAAATTGAGTGATATCTCTGTTTTTCCTATATGATTTTTTAATACTGAAAAAAACCTGATGACTTGTTTTATTTTGTTGGTGGTGATTCGGGTATACAGCTATAGCAAATGGTTTTGGGTACACTGTCGGCTGTGGGCAGCAGATTTTTATTTCCCAACTGAGAAATACTTCATTTGCATTTAATATTAGTTCAGTTACAAGAATAGAATTCAAAATTATCATTTTGTCATTTCTTGGCTGCTGTCTGGATTTGAAAGAAATTCAATAGATTCAATGTTTTCACTCGAAACATTTTCTAATGATTGAACAGATTTAAAGAAGTGGATGATATTTTCTCTTTTTAATATATCATGGCTGCCTCTAGAGGAATATTCAGGTGTTCCGATCAGTTGTGGTTTATCAAACATTGCAGTTTTTTTGTTTCCCAAGCATATAGCGGGTACAAGATAATAATTTACAGTCTGCTGAAACTCCTTAGTGTGTCCCATTATGTCTTCTCGGGTCTTATTTGTTTGCCTTTGGAGATATTGGGGATTTGGTGAAAGATCTGGGAGCAAAGATTACCGCCTACGCTGAAGATACCCAGCTTCTTTTTACATGGGAGAAGAATGCGGACTCAATCTCTTCTGCGAATCACTGCCTGTCTTCCATTTTTAATTGGCTCGCCTCCTCGCAGCTCAAATGCAACGAGGAGAAGTCTGCGATTCTCCTCTTCGGTAATTTTCCCCCTAAGTTTAGGGACTCCCTCTGACCAGTAGAGTCCCCGCTGCCTACCTCTACCGGGAAGCCCATAAAGAATTTGGGGTTCTGGTTTGAGGAGAACCTTGCCTTTCACAAGCAGGTTAAGAAGCTTGCCGGCACGTGTTTCAACCTTTTTAAAACCCGTAAGAAAATGTCTCCCCCTTCTGCCTAGGGCTGCGAAGGAGACAGTTATCCGTGCCCTCGTTCTATCCCGGCTCGACTACGGTAATGCGCTCTTTGTGGGCATTCCTGGCTACCTGCTCAAAAAGCTGCAGGTGGGCCAGAATGCGGCAGCCAGGCTACTTCTTGACTTGCCTTTCAGAAGTAGTGTGAGCCACCACCTGAGCTCATTGCACTGGATGCCTGTGACGGCTAAGGTTAAATTCAAATCACTTATCGTTCACTATACGGCCTAGGATCTACTTACTTACAAAATCTTTTTTCTTTTATGCCACTGTGAGACAGTTATGCTCCTCTTCTCAGCTTCTGGCTCTGGTTCCCCGCTTTAAATATCAGCGGTTTGGTTGCAGCTCTCTCGCTCGGAGAGCGGCCGTGGCCTGGAACGCCCCTCCCCTTCCTCTTCGGAACACTAAGGATCCACTGACTTTTAGAAAGCTCCTGAAAACTCATCTCTTTGCCTAGGTTTCTTTTCTTTTTCCTTTCCACCCCTCATTGGCTCCGCGCCGGGACACTCCTGAGTATCTGTGTGCATTATAGAATAAAAATAACATAACAACATAACTTTGATTTGCGTTTTGGTGTGGCTTGATTGGTCTTTGAATTGTGGAAATTAATTGACCTTCCATGCCCTAATTCCTTGGTATCTTAGGTTTTCTAATTATAGGCAGGGCCTTTTCCCATACATTTTTCTTTAAATTTGGTTGAGCCTGTATTGTTCTTTGGATTGTTGGTGAAATATGTCTTTCTTCCTCATAATTCCATCCCTTCTTGACCTTTACATTCATGGTAGGGATCTTCAGATTTTCCTTTTTTTCCACCTGTACTTGTATTGTTCTTTGCATTGTTTGTAGGGAATGTCTTTCTAACTTTTACATTAGTAGGATTGATTTAAAAAATTTCAGATTTTCCATTAGTACAGCTTTTTTTGTTTTGTTTAAGAAATGTTTTTAAAGATTTTGCAAAATACAGAACACAGGCCATAAGTAAAACGCAGTGTAAACATGAATAGAATAATACTATCAGGCATAATAACACAGGATAAATTGTAATTAAAAGAGATAGAAGAGAAGGAGTCGAAGGAATGAGAAAGAGGAGAAAAAGAATAAGGAAAAGGGAAGAGAGAAAGAAAAGGAAGGAAGAATCATAAAAAGATATAGAATAACATTATATAGAAAGAGTGAAAAAGAATTAACAGATAGGAGGGTTAGAGGAAAAATAAGTAGTGAAAGGAGCCATAGGAGATCAGATTTGATTTTTTGAGAGACAGAAGAAGAGGAAACAATAGTAATCCTATGTTCATCATAAATAAAATTCCACCAAATAAGCAAAGATAACTTGGAGTTATCTTTCCAGGATGATAAAACGACCTTAAAAGCTAAAGCAATAAAAAGGTCAAACAGTCTAGAGACGGAAGGGACAATATCTATGTCAGGTGATAAGGATCCTAGGAAAACATGTAGTAGTGATAAAGTGGTATTAAACTTAAATATTAACATGCAAACATTCCAAACTGAGTTCCAAAAGGAAAGAACAGAAGAACACTCATATAGTAAATGTTTTAACGATCCTGTTACACTGGAACAAGACCAGTAAAGAGAAGAGGAGTTTGGTGAAAACTTACAAATACTAACAGGAGTAATGATCGCTCTATGATAAATAAAATATAAAGATTGAGTTATACGTGCAGCAGCAGAAACTTTAAATAACTTAGACCATAATTTTTCCCAAGTTATAACAGATAGAGAAACAGACAAATAATTTTCCCAAGCAACTCCAATATTGGATTTAGAACGATCTGTAACATTGGATAACAATATTTTATACACAAGGGCAGCATTAGGTCTGTGGGTTGAAAATAAAGATTATAAAGGAGTCGAGGGAGTTATGGAGGGTAAATCAGGTGGGAGTGAAAAAGTAGCCACATGAGATTGAATGGCGGTAACAATGATATTGAGAAGGAATCAGGTAATTGATATCGTAGTTGTAATTCATGGAAGGGAATATTAGAAAAATTATGGAGAAACTGATAAACAAAAGAGATATCCTTCTCCTTCCAATATTTGTAGTAAAACGATTTACCTTTGTATTTAAGAAATGTATTCTACCATACAATAGAGGATAAAAACATTGCAGTGGAGTTAAATCTTTAGAGAATGCATTAAAGAGTAGATTCTGGGAGTATTTTAAAATGGGATTTTTGGTCAAAAAGGAGCAATTGGACATAAAAATGATATGTTTAAAGGGAAAATCTTTTAATAGTGATCGTTCAAAAAGAATCCATTTGGGGACAAGCAAATCTAAGAATTCATAGGCTAATGAAAAAGATTGTTTAATCAGAAAAGCTGAATGATAGGCTTTAAAGTTAGGAAATCGGACACCACCTTCATTTTTAGGTCGAGTGAGTGTGTGCAGAGCAATACTAAGTGCTTATTATTCCATAGGAACTTCGTACATATAGAATTTATTCAGGAAAAATATACATTAGGGATTTTAATAGGAAGCATAGACACAGTATACAACACATGGGGAGTAATCATCATTTTGATAGTATCCAATCTGCCCCACCATGAAAGAAATAAGGGAGACCATATGAGAAGGAGGGATTGAAGTTTCTTTATCAAGGTGTTAAATGTAAATTTGAGAGTATCTGTTAGGGTTGACGAAAACCAAATACCCAAGTATTTAATTTTGGAAGGACACCAGGTAAAATCTGTATCACTAAACATAAATTGATAGCATATAGAATTTAAGGGCTGGACTTCAGTTTTAGATAAGTTGAGTTTGTAACCAGAAATAGAGGAGTAAAGTCAGACTTCATTCATAAAATGTGGAAGAGAGTCAACAGGGTTGGACATATAAATCAAAATATCATCCGCGTAAGCAGATATTTTAATTTCAATAGAGGAGAGTTTAATGCCAGTAATTCTGGAGTTAGTCCGAATATGCTCTAGGAATGGTTCAAGGCATAAAATGAATAATTAGGGAGAAAGACGGCATCCCTGTCTTGTACCTCGAGATAAAGAAAAAAACTTAGAAAACTGATTGTTCACAAAAATGCTAGCATGAGGACAGGAATATAACAGTTTAATATAAGAAATAAAAGAGGACCCAAAACCAAACCATTGGAGAGTCTGAAACATGAATTGCCAATTAATTCGGTCAAATGCTTTTTTGGCATCTAAAGAAAGAGCAGCAAGGGGTCTTTAAATGTCTTGCCAAGGGAAATAATGTTAGTGAACATACGAGCATTGTCCGATGCTAGTCTGCCTTTCACAAATCCAACCTGATCTGTTTTAATCAAAAGGGGGATAATATTATCTAGGCGGGAAGCAAGAATCTTGCCAAAAATTTTGCAATCGTAATTAATTAATGAAATAGGACGATCATTTTTACAGTAAGAATGGTCCTTGGCAGGTTTGGGGATAATAATAATCAATGCGTCCATAAAAGACCCCGAGGCTCTAGCATCAGCAATGAAGGAGTTAAAGAGTTGTAAGAGTTTACAAGCATCCTGGGACCGGTTTTGGATTCATAATCCTCATCAGCCAGGCTATCTTGAATCCAGTGGCAAAGTGAGCAAGGGACTCACGTCTGAGCATACCCTGCCAACTTAGGGCGAACAAAGCAATACAAAATGGGATCATGGACATCAAGATTCAAGATAGCCTGGCTGATGAGGATTATGATCCCGAAACCGGTCCCAGGATGCTTGTTTCTGGTCCAGGGAAGTCATGGCTTGGCAGTTCGAGCTGGACTGTTCCCATGAGGCACAGGGTCAGACTGATTTGCATATGGCCCTGTCTGAACTGGTGTGGCTGAGTGAGCTAAAGAATGGTGATGGATTAAACCCAGATCAGTTGACTGGGGGTGAGTGTTTGATTTGCTTAAACGCTCTGTCCATCATCCCCTTTTGTATCGTTTTGTTCGCCCTAAGTTGGCAGGGGATGCTCAGACGTGAGTCCCTTGCTCACTTGGCCACTGGATTCAAGATAGCCTGGCTGATGAGAATTATGTTTCCGAAACCGGTCTCAGGATGCTTGTTTCCGGTCCAGGGAAGACATGGCTTGGCAGTTCGGGCTGGACTGTTCCCATGAGGCACAGGGTCAGACTGATTTGCATATGGCCCTGTCTGAACTGGGGTGGCTGAGTGAGCTAAAGAATGGTGATGGATTAAACCCAGATCAGTTGACTGGGGTGAGTGTTTGATTTTCTCAAACGCTCTGTCCATCATCCCCTTTTGTATCGCTTTGTTCACCCTAAGTTGGCCGGGTATGCTCAGACGTGAGTCCCTTGCTCACTTGGCCACTGGATTCAAGGTAGCCTGGCTGATGAGGATTATGATTCTGACACCGGTCCCAGGATGCTTGTTTCCGGTCCAGGGAAGACATGGCTTGGCAGTTCGGGATGGACTGTTCCCATGAGGCACAGGGTCAGACTGATTTGCATATGGCCATGTCTGAACTGGGGTGGCTGAGTGAGCTAAAGAATGGTGATGGATTAAACCCAGATCAGTTGCCTGGGGGTGAGCATTTGATTTGCTCAAACGCTCCGTCCATCATCCCCTTTTGTATCGCTTTGTTCGCTCTAAGTTGGCTGGGTATGCTCAGACGTGAGTCCCTTGCTCACTTGGCCACTGGATTCAAGATAGCCTGGCTGATGAGGATTATGATTCCAAAACCGATCCCAGGATGCTTGTTTCCGGTCCAGGGAAGACATGGCTTGGCAGTTCGGGCTAATGACTTAAAAGGAGCATTTCTGAAGAGCAAAAGGAAAGAGTGAACAAGAAGAGAAACAGTTAGACACTCGTATCCTTTCCAGTGGAAGGAAAACTATGTAGAAAGAGCTTGAGTTTTTCAGGATCATCAAAGGTATGTGAGCGCCCATTGTGTGTAACTACAGAGACAAGGATGAAGAATTCCATATTAGAGATTAAGATGTCTCATCTGAGGGCATAGATTCAAGAATTCCTTGTCACGAGCATTAGTAGCATTAGAAACGTCTTGTGAGATGTATATATTATGCCCAGACCAAGTAAGATGACGTTTGAGTTTGGCAGCTTTCAGGATAGTCATTAGTTCATCGAACTCCAAAAAGAGCATGATGATACCTCTGGGTCTTTCAGAGCTGTATGCTGAGAGATCACCGGGGCTTCATGGAAAAGTGCAAGCGAGTCGGCCTAAAATGGCGGCCATTCACGCCGCTCCTGAAGGGAAAGTCACCAGGAGTTATAATATCGGACCCGAGCGGTAAAAGCAGTTCAAACAGGGTCCAGTGACTCACCGCATATTCCGATGCCGGTATTCAGTGCTCCGGTGAATAAGAGCGGCGTATAAACGGCTCTAAAACAAATAGGAGTCCCGCCGAATCGCGGAGCTCAAGCCGGGTCCGCCATTTCACCACCGCGTCCAAGTCACGCCCCCCATTAGTACAGCTTTTTAACCTGTTGATGTCTTCTCCGTTACTCCATGAATTCCAGACGACCCCCTATCTATCCCATCTGTCTCTAACTCATTAGAAATACCTCCACTAGTGGTTGTGGAGCTGTGTATACCATTTTGCCTTTGTGTGTTATTTCTTTGTTCCTTAGGATTGTTTTCCCTATTACCTTAGTTGAATAAGGCAACATACTTCATACTATTCCCATTGGTGATAGAGGTCTGATCCCCATGGAGTTCTTTATCTTGTTTTTCCATAATATCTACATTTTGTTTTATGTCATCATTCCCCCCAAAAAATGTCACTACAAGGGCTGTCTTACTTGCCCTTTTACTGTAATTTCTAAACTAAGTTTGGCCGTATTCCGTGCTTTACACAGTTTTTCCTTATGACAGAACACTGGAGATACCGCTTCCTTGACCTTGCCATCACTGGTCGTTTCTTCTTTAATACAAATTTCTGAATGTTTTACATTGTTTGTTATTCTTCCATCTTGTTGTTGGCTCTGGTCTGCTGTTGTTATTCTGTTATCGGAGGTAGCCGTTACTGAACTATATTTGGCCTTATTTATTGCTTTGCACAATTTTTTCTTGATTTTCTTTGTCAAACTGAATATTGCAGTTTCAATTTCGTTAGCCTCCTGCTCTTTGGTGGTTTCTTCTATACATAAGTCAATCAGTTTTTTTGCATCATTAGACATCCTTCTTTCTTGTTGTTGGTGATGGCCTACTAACGTTGTTAAACTATCCGTGTTAGCTGTTTTTCTTATAGCAGTTCGTTGGTCAGCATCACATAAATGTGAATGTAGTGCTTTTATATGGCGCACGTATCACCCCCGAAGGGGTCTCAAGGCGTGTGCACATACCGCTGTGGAACCCTTCCTGGCCTTTCAATGTGAAGTGCCCACTCCTGGGTACCCCCAAGGTGAAGCCAGGCATCCTAGCCCTGTTGGGGCCGTTGTGGAGATTGAGCAAGCTATTGCCCAGATTTGCAGAGTGGGACCCATGATTAGAATAGGCACCGAGGCGAGAATAACAGGTCCAGGGAAATTGAACCCAAGACCCGCCGAGGCGGGAATTAAACCTTGGTCCAGGCCAGACCACTGCATCAGGGTCTGCCACTCTAACCATTGAGCCACACTTCTCCACTCCACACTGCTCCACTTCTCCACATTGTTGTTTTGCCTCATTATTTGTGCCGGTGTTGTTAATTTTTCTATTTAACCCTTGTTCCTTTTGTCTTCCATTTTGCAGACTTAATTTTACATCTTCTTGTATTGTTGTCATTGCATCTGGTATTGTGATTATTTACCTATTATTGGTGCACATGTACAATCAATGTATGTCGCAGAAGCCTGTGTTTGTGCTCTTTTTATCAGGCTATTCAGCTTGGCAAATTTCTGATCTATGCCAGCTACCGCATTTGCCATTACTTTGAGTAAATCAATTTGAATCTCCATTTTATTTGATTGAAATGTCAGAGCTTCTAATGTCAGTGTGGATGTATGGTAGAAAATGTCCCAAATTTACCCTCGATCCTGTATATTGTTATTAAGTTTGATTGGCGTTTGCAGGGTGGCTGCTTCTGTAACTGTTTGCATTGTCATGATAGGCTCTAGTGGATCCTTCACAAACTCAAATTTGTGTGGAATTTTCATGGACTTTTCAAACAATCGTGTAATAGGTGACATTGAAGATTGATTCCCTCCTGCGGCATTTGCTTTTATTTTTTTCTGTGCTTTTGACGCCTGCACTTTCCTTGTTCTTTCTGTGGGAGTACCAGAGACTCTTTCTTTACCTGAGAGCATATTGCCACTACAGCCTCTACTGCCTCTGCTGGGCTCCACTGTTTTTCAACTATTATATTATTATATTATTATTATAACCTGGCTATTCAAGTCGCTTTGATCCTTTCGACATTCAAGTTTACTCAATGAGTGTCCAGACTAGCAGATTCTGATGTGTAGGGTGTAAGGGCTTCACTCTATCGCACCTTACACCCTACATGCAAGGTAGTTGTCCACTTCGGTCCCATACCCCGGCCAGGATAAAGGACCACATCAGCAGGAATCCTGCACCTGGTAGCAGGCAACGTGCTGAAGAAAGAAAGCAATTTGTTATGGCCTGTATATTAAAATTACTCGAAACACTGGGGCAAAGAGACTAACTAGTTTTCAGTAGCTGTTGTTTTTGAGAACGGGGCGTAGGGGTGCTAGGGCAGCACTGGTTCCAGCTGCAAGAGCGGGGTGCTGCAGACCGCACCCGGTAAAGCCGGGCTGTCTCCGGGACACCTGAGGCCAGGACTAGGATCAACTGAGTCAAATTCCACACTTCCTCATCCGCTCTTCACTGCATATTTACCACCTCACTCTGCCTCTCTCTGCCTCATTCTGCCTGTCTCTGCCTCACTCTGCCTCACTCTGCCTCTCTCTGCCTCTCTCTGCTTCACTCTGCCTCACTCTGCCTTTCTCTGCCTCACTCTGCCTCTTTCTGCCTCTCTCTGCCTCACTCTGCTTTACTCTGCCTCACTCTGCCTCACTCTGCCTCTCTCTGCCTCTCTCTGCCTCAATCCGCCCTCTCTGCCTGACTATGCCTCTCTCTGCCTGACTCTGCCGCTCGCTGCCTCACTCTGCCTCTCTCTGCCTTTCTCTGCCTCCCTCTGCCTCACTCTGCCTCACTCTGCCTCAATCTGCCTCTCCTGCCTGACTCTGCCTCTCTCTGCCTCTCTCTGCCTCGCTCTGCCTCACTCTGCCTCTCTCTGCCTCTCTATGCCTTCCTCTGCCTCACTCTGCCTCACTCTGCCTCACTCAGCCTCTCTCTGCCTCTCTCTACCTCTCTCTGCCTCTCTCTGCCTCGCTATTCCTCTCTGTGCCTCACTCTGCCCCTCTCTGCCTCACTCTGCCTCTCTCTGCCTCACTCAGCCTCTTTCTGGCTCACTCTGCCTCTCTCTGCCTCTCTCCGCCTTGCTCTGCCTCACTCTACCTCTCGCTGCCTCGATCTGCCTCGCTCTGACTCACTCTGCCTCTCTCTGCCTCTTTCTGCCTCTTGCTGCCTCTCTCTGCCTCGCTCTGCCTCACTCTGCCTCTCTCTGCCTCGCTCTGCCTCTCTCTGCCTCGTTCTGCCTTTCTCTGCCTCACTCTAACTCATTCTGTCTTGCTCTGCCTCTCTCTGCCTCACTCTTCCTCTCTCTGCCTCACTCTGCCTCTGTAAGCCTGACTCTGCCTCTCTCTGCCTCGCTCTGCCTCTCTCTGCCTTGCTCTGCCTCACTCTGCCTCTCTCTGCCTCACTCTGCCTCGCTCTGCCTCTCTATGCCTCTCTCTGCCTCTATCAGCCACTCTCTGCCTCTCTCTGCCTCCCTCTACATCGGTCTGCCTCGCTCCGCCTCTCTCTGCCTCACTCTGCCTCTCTCTGCCTCTTTCTGCCTCACTCTGCCTCACTCTGCCTCTCTCTGCCTCACTCTGCCTCTCTCTACCTCTCTCTGCATCACTCTGCCTCACTCTGCCTCTCTCTACCTCTCTCTGCCTCTCTCTGCCTCACTCTGCCTCACTCTGCCTCTCTCTGCCTGACTCTGCCTCTCTCTGCCTCTCTCTGACTCACTCTGCCTCACTCAGCCTCACTCTGTCTCTATCTGCCTCACTCTGCCTCTCTCTGCCTCACTCTGCCTCTCTATGCCTCTCTCTGCCTCATTCTGCCTCTGTATGCCTGATTCTGCCTCTCTCTGCCTCGCTCTGCCTCTCTCTGCCTTGCTCTGCCTCACTCTGCCTCTCTCTGCCTCTCTCTGCCTCCCTCTGCCTCGCTCTTCCTCACTCTGCCTCACTCTGCCTCTCTCTGCCTCTCTCTGCCTCACTCTGCCTCACTCAGTCTCCCTCTGCCTCACTCTACCTCTCTGCCCTCTCTGCCTTGCTATGCCTGACTCTGACTCTCTCTGCCTCTCTCTGCCTTGATCTGCCTTGCTCTGCCTTTCTCTGCCTCGCTCTGCCTCACTCTGCCTCATTCCGCCTCTCATTGCCTCTCTCTGCCTCACTCTGCCTCTCTATGCCTCTCTATGAATCTCTCTGCCACTCTCTGCCTCTCTCTGCCTCCCTCTGCCTCGCTCTCCCTTGCTCTGCCTCTGTCTGCCTCTCTCTGCCTCACTCTGTCTCACTCAGCCCCTCTCTGCCTCACTCTGCCTCACTGCCTCACTCTGCCTCTCTCAGCCTTGCTCTGCATCACTCTGACTCTCTCTGCCTCTATCTGCCTCACTCTGCCTTACTCTGCCGCTCCCTGCCTCTCTCTGCCTCACTCTGCCTCTCTCTGCCTCACTCTGCCTCTCTTTGCCTCGCTCTGGCTCACTCTGCCTCTCTCTGCCTCACACTGCCTCGCTCTGCCTCTCTCTACCTCTCTCTGCCTCTCTCTGCCTCCCTTTGCCTCTCTCTGCCTCACTCTGCCTCTCTCTGCCTCTCTCTGCCTCTCTCTGCCTCTCTCTGCCTCACTCTGACTCTCTGTGCCTCTATCTGCCTTGATCTGCCTCGCTCTGACTCGCTCTGCCTCGCTCTTCCTCACTCTGTCTCACTCTGCCTCACTCTGCCTCTCTCTGCCTCTCTCTGCCTCACTCTGCCTCTCTATGCCTCTCGCTGCCCTTTCTTTGCCACTCTCTGCCTCTCTGCCTCTCTCTGCCTCTCTCTGCCTCACTATGCCTCTCTTTGACTCGCTCTGCCTCTCTCTGCCTCACTCTGCCTCTTACCTCTCTGCCTCTCTCTGCCTCATTCTGCCTCACTCTGCCTCTATCTGCCAGACTCTGCCTCTCTCTGCCTCTCTCTGCCTCGCTCTGCCTCACTCTGCCTCACTCAGCCTCTCTCTGCCTCACTCTGCCTCTCTCTGCCTCTCTCTGCCTCTCTCTGCCTCACTCTGCCTCTCTATGCCTCTCTCTGCCTCACTCTGCCTCTCTATGCCTGACTCTGCCTCTCTCTGCCTCGCTCTGCCTCTCTCTGCCTTGCTCTGCCTCACTCTGCCGCTCTCTGCCTCTCTCTGACTCCCTCTGCCTTGCTCTTCCTCACTCTGCCTCACTCTGCCTCTCCCTGCCTCTCTCTGCCTCACTCTGTCTCTCTCTGCCTCTCTCTGCCTGACTCTACCTCTCTGCCTCTCTCTGCCTCACTATGCCTCTCTCTGCCTCTCTCTGCTTCACTCTGCCTCTCTCTGCCTTGCGCTGCCTCTCTCTGCCTCTCTCTGCCTCGCTATGCCTCTCTCTGACTCTCTCTGCCTCACTCTTCCTCTCTCTGCCTCGCTCTGCCTCACTCTGCCTCTCTCTGCCTCACTCTGCCTCTCTCTGCCTATCTCTGCCTCTCTCTGCCTCGCTCTGCCTCACTCTGCCTCTCTCTGCCTCACTCTGCCTCACTCTGCCTCTCTCTGCCTCTCTACCTCACTCTGCCTCTCTCTGCCTCTCTCTGCTTGACTCTGCCTCTCTCTGCCTCTCTCTGTCTCGCTCTGCCTCACTCTGCCTCTCTACCTCACTCTGCCTCTCTCTGCCTGACTCTCCCTCTCTCTGCCTGGCCCTGCCTCGCTCGGCCTCTCTCTGCCTCACTCTGCCTCTCTCTGCCTCTCTCTGCTTCGCTCTGCCTCACTCTGCCTCTCTCTGCCTCTCTCAGACTCACTCTGCCTCTCTCTGCCTCTCTCTGCCTCGCTCTGCCTCGCTCTGACTCGTTCTGACTCTCTCTGCCTCTCTCTGCCTGACTCTGCCTATCTGCCTCTCTCTGCCTCACTCTGCCTCTCTCTGCCTCTCTCTGCCTCTCCCTCACTCACTCTGCCTCTCTCTGCCTCGCTCTGCCTCTCTCTGCCTCGCTCGGCCTCTCTCAGCCTCTCTCTGCCTCTCTCTGCCACTCTCTGCCTCACTCTGCCTATCTCTGCCTCTCTCGGCCTGATTCTGCCTCTCTGCCTCTCTCTGCCTCACTCTGCCTCTCTCTGCCTCTCTGCCTCTCTCTGCCTCGCTCTGCCTTGCTCTGCCTCTCTCTGACTTTCTCTTTCTCGCTCTGCCTCTCTGTGCTGCTCTGTGCCTCACTCTGCCTACCTCTGCCTCTCTCTGCGTGACTCTGCCTCTCTGCCTCTCTCTGCCTTACTCTGCCTCTCTCTGCCTCACTATGCCTTGCTCTGCCTCTCTTTGCCTCACTCTGCCTCTCTCTGCCTCACTCTGCCTCTCTCTGCCTGACTCTGCCTCTCTCTGCCTCTCTGCCTCTCTCTGCCTCACTCTGCCTCTCTCTGCCTATCTCTGCCTCACTCTGCCTCTCTCTGCCTCGCTCTGCCTCTCTCTGCCTCTCTCTGCCTCACTCTGCCTCTCTCTGCCTCTCTCTGCCTCTCTCTGCATCACTCTGCCTCACTCTGCCTCTTTCTGACTCACTCTGCCTCTGTTTGCCTCTCTCTGCCTCACTCTGCCTCTCTCTGCCTCTCTCTGCCTCTTTATGCCTCATTCTGCCTCACTCTGCCTCTCTCTGCCTCACTCTGCCTCTCTCTGCCTCTCTCTGCGTCACTCTGCCTCACTCTGCCTCTTTCTGCCTCACTCTGCCTCTCTTTGCCTCTCTCTGCCTCACTCTGCCTCTCTCTGCCTCTCTCTGCCTCTTTCTGCCTACCTCTGCCTCACTCTGCCTCTCTCTGCGTCACTCTGCCTCTCTTTGCCTCTCTCTACGTCACTCTGCCTCACTCTGCCTCTTTCTGCCTCACTCTGCCTCTCTCTGCCACTCTCTGCCTCTCTCTGCCTCCCTCTGCCTCTCTCTGCCTCTCTCTGCCTCACTCTGCCTCTCTTTGCCTCACTTTGCCTCTCTCAGCCTCTCTCTGCGTCACTCTGCCTCTCTTTGCCTCACTTTGCCTCTCTCTGCCTCACTTTGCCTCTCTCTGCCTCTCTCTGCCTCACTCTGCCTCTCTTTGCCTCACTTTGCCTCTCTCAGCCTCTCTCTGCGTCACTCTGCCTCACTCTGCCTCTTTCTGCCTCACTCTGCCTCTTTCTGCCTCCCTCTGCCTCACTCTGTCTCTCTATGCGTCACTCTGTCTCTCTCTGCATCACTCTGCCTCACTCTGCCTCACTCTGCCTCTCTTTGCCTCACTTTGCCTCTCTCTGCCTCTCTCTGCCTCTCTCTGCCTCACTCTGCCTCTCTTTGCCTCACTTTGCCTCTCTCAGCCTCTCTCTGCGTCACTCTGCCTCACTCTGCCTCTTTCTGCCTCACTCTGCCTCTCTCTGCCTCTCTCTGCCTCTTTCTGCCTCCCTCTGCCTCACTCTGTCTCTCTATGCGTCACTCTGCCTCTCTCTGCATCACTCTGCCTCACTCTGCCTCTCTTTGCCTCACTCAACCCCCACGGCCACTTTCGGGGGAAGCAAGATACGTGAGTGGAGCCAAACCAGTCCTCAAGTCGGCTGATCGCAAGAGCTGGACTGGATTCTGTGAGACCTTACCATCCGAGTCACAGAAAGCGCTGTATTGATGAAAAAGGGGTAATTTACTCTGTTTATCTATTTGTCTGTTTAGCCTTCATAATTTGATTCTTGACATATCACACATTTTGGCAATGGAACGTCTCTCATACACACGCTGGAGGCATGGCAATGTCACACATGAGCAGTCTGAAAACTTGGTAGGTATGGCAGTTTTTCTAAATAATAATAAACAGGTCTTGTTCTGACGTCCTGAACCGTAAATAAGGGTTTAATGAAATACCTTGTAAGTAGATGTATATTATAGACAGCCAGGCTGCGTGGTGGATGAGTTGAGGGAAAACATGTTACAGAGATTGAAGTATGAGAGGCCCCTTTTCACCAGTAAAGGATATCTTAGGTAAAGAAGCAGCAGTTCTTTTTCAGCTGCTGCATGAGAGGTAAAAAAAATAGCCTGGGCCCTGACTCTGATTGGCAGGTTCTGGTTGACATTGATGGTGAAATATGTACTACAGATGAAACACGACTAGAGTGGCCACAAGGGCTGATTTATACTGATACCCATCTATGTGAATCCCGAACTGACACGTGGCGGACCAGGGCTTAAAGGCCTCTGATGGACTGAAAAGCACTGAGGAGCTGCATAGGCGCTAGAATGAAGTGAGAGTGCGGCCATTGTGTGGCCTCTTGGCGCCTCTTGCCGCCTTCGTGCGCCTTGTGAGGGCGGTGCCCTGGAGCGGTGTTTTCCATACCAAATATCTGTCGGCACTTGCTGAGTCACAGACAGACAGACAGACGGAGCTGGCGGCTGCTGCAACAGGTGAGCTGTGTGCAGTGTGTGTCACTGTCCCCGGGCTGCACTCACACTCAGGCGCTCTGTGGGTCTGGGGGTTCAAGCACGTTGTATAACAAGCCTCATACAAATATTGTGAGAGCAGCAACAGCCACAGGGAAATGCATGGCTCTGGTGTGTGTGTCTGGCACTGGTGTGTCTGCCACTCTATTGTTTGCAGCAGGTACTTAGAATGAAGTGATCATCAGCGTGGGCGCCATCCTTCGGGGTTTCACAGTTTCTGGTGGTGTTTGAGGGATACCTTATGGGTGGGCAGATGTTTGTTATGAGCAGTGGTCGAAGTGGGCGGGATCGAGAGGGCACGGCGTGCCCCTACTTCTTTCATTTCATAGAGTCTGTTCCCCTACTTTCTATTTGAAACATGCCTTCCGGAAGACAGAAATCCCCAGGGCCGATAGACGAGGCACCGCTTTTGAGAACGGGCAGAGAAGGAAAACAATTCTGCCTGTTACTTCGTGCCCAGAGAAGACAATGACTGTGTCCAGTTCCCCTGCCGCTGGCAGCTGCCCTTCTTCACTCCCCCCCTTTGGTCCACCTCTTCCCTTTTTTTCTGTCTCACTCCTCCTCATTTAGTAAAACAGGACTTAAAGGAACAGGTATTACCTCCTCTTTCCCCCCTTCGTTCATTTGCTCCCCTGTGAAATGGATCCAAAAAAGAAAAATACTTTTGATGGAAAACGTCCTCTTTTCCTGCCATTTTTCAATTTCTAAGTGCTGCCTCGCGGTGGAGAGAAATAAACAATTCAAAATATGAAAAATTAACTAACTAACTAATGCAAGAAAGAGTGGTTGGAAGATGGCCAGATTGATTATTCACACCTAAACACATTAGCGCCACTTTACAGTGTTTGCCAGCCAAGCGCTACTTTTGTTTTCTCGTTTCTCTTTGAACAACATTATTCCTGAAGGCACTGAAATACCTGCTTGATGGGTGAATCGGAAAACAAAATGCATACCTCAGCTCTGTATTTACAAATGTGGTCTTTTTAAACCATACTGCTTACATTTTGTAAAGATATAAGCAATGGGCATTGATTCGGGTCCCTTCAGGCCCCTGTAGTCATGTCCTTAACTTTTCAGGCAAAAGCACTCGCTAATTTCTGAACAATGAGTGTAAAATGAAAAAGGTAACCATTTTCTTCCTGCTTACATTTCACATGCTTTACTTAAACGCATAACTTATGAGGCAGGCCCATGGAAGTGGCAGTGTTTGTATTCTTACCCTCACACATCACGCAGAAGAGCATGGCACATACCCCCGTAACAGGTAACAACCTGTGTATGTGAGGCCTGTGTGAATCAGTTGTGTAGTTTGATTGTCATGTGTGTGTGCTTTGAGCCGCGCCCAGGGCCCTCGCACGGGGCACCAGGCAGTGTGTGAAGGGCTTTTAGTGGCACGTGATGAGTTGCTTGGTGGTGTCTGAGGCTCGGGGGGCTTTCCAGGCTTTGTTTGAGGGGGGGGGTCGGTATTATTGTAGTCGTGGGGATTTGAGGCTGTGGTGCAGGCACTTTGTGAAGGTCTGCTGGTGGAAAGTGCGGGTCTGGGCAGTACATAGGAGGTTTGTATACATGGGACAATTTTTAAAACCCCACGTGGATTGTATCCGCTGGATGTTTGTTGGGGGCTCGCAGGCGCTGTACACACAACTGACTGAAGGGTGTTTGCTACAGTTTGCGTTGTGTTGTGTGAAGATGCCTTGGAGCTGTCTGTGTCGGAGGCTCCTAGAGGCAGCTATCGGCGGTGTGTGGGTATCTCTTGCTGAGTGTGTGTGCACGCGGCATGTGATGTATGGTTTCAGGTTTCCGGTTTATTTTATTTGTTTGATTAATTAAAATCTTACAAAAATAGCTAAAACATCAACAAATTTTAAAATGATAAAACAATGCATCATTCCAACTTGTATTCAAAAACTTGATTATAGATCGTACAGATTGTTATAAAGCGATCAATCATTTAGGATTATGTGCAAAGACTTGATTATATATTATACATGTTAGCTCAATCCCTTAATAAATCAAGTAAAAGCCTCTAACTTTTTTTCTACAGCACGTAGGAATTTCACAAATGCTGAACTCATTAATACATCTTCAGACTTTAAACATGCAATCAGGGCTTGCCTACATATTCTTACACCACGTTCATTAAGCAGTCTCTTAAGTGTAGTTTTTCTTTCACTTTCCAAATCTGGGCAAAGACACAATAAATGTGTAATGTTTTCTTGTCCTGATTTACAAAGCCTGCATAGGTTGTCTTCTTCTGATCTCTTGTGGCATGTGATGTATGTGTGTATCTCGCATGTTGGGTGCTGTGTATCCTCTTCTATTGTGTGATTCTGTCTGTTCAGCACTTTCGAGGAGTCTCTTGGGTGTTAAGTGAATTTACAGTTCGAGGAATCGGTTAAAGCGCCTTTCAGAGACTGTGAGGTTCCAATGAACTATAATAGAGTCTGTGACACTACACGCATCTGGGTACAGATGTGACGTGCAGGTGTGACGTGGTGTCAGGAGAGGCACATTGAAGCGCTGTGTTTGGTATTCCTGTGAATGACCTATATCCATGGCTTTAGAAGCATGTTGGTGACGCTGCTGCATGAGTTTTATTGAAAGACCAGGGAACCCGACTTACAAAACTGACGCATGGCTGCAGTATCAATAGAAATGTGCTTTAGGCAGCGTGTGCAGGGCGTTTCAGAAGGGTAAGGACCTGTTTAAATGCTGGAGATAGGATTTATAATGAACCCTGTAGGAAGCTGGCTCTGTACTCTTACTCTACCAAAGTCGGGTATATTGTGCACAGATTTTAGTGGGTCCCCAGAGGCTCGATAGAGGCTCAAGTAGATAATACTAAGGGGCAGATTTGCCTCTTTTTCACACAGTGCAGAGAAGCAGCCGCAAATGCTGCACACCGTGGAAAGGAGCAAGCAGGAGGGCGCCATATGTACCAAAATATGACATTCTCCTCCCCTTTCCCTAGCGCCGGAGCTGAAATCAGCTGCCATGTGCCACGGAGACACCTCTGTGCCATGATGCAAGGGTGTCTCTGTGACTCCAGCATAGGTTTTGGACTGGAAGGATAGCCTCTAGTACAAAATATTATGCTGAGACTCACTTTAACTCTGTTCCCTCTTAGTCTTGGTGCTGAACAGTGCAGCACACATGCGAAGTCGGTAAAGGAAGGAGAACTGAAAGCATTTCCCCTCCTAGTGCCTACTTCAAAAGGGTACGGTTTTCTGATGCTAAACCCTAGTAAATTGGTTTTAGTGTCAGAAACCTTAGGTGGTTGCATAGGAATGCCCAGGTACCCCCCATTGTACGCCCACTTGGTGCTAAGTAAGGCAAAGCATCGCTAGGTGCTGCTTTGCGTTACTTTCACATTATTTCCAGAGCTAAGCAAGTTTAGCTTTTGAAAGTAAATCATAAAAAATTGATTTTGCACCGATTTGCATCACTTTTGTGAAACAAACATGGCGTGAAGTCTCTCCCTAAATGCTCTCTTTTGTGGTAGTGTGGGCGTGCAGTTAAGCTTATCAGAGGGCAGTGATAAACGTTTGTTGTACAGACTCCCACAGGAAATGATTACAACCATTCAATGACTAAATCCGAGACCAATTGATTCTAAATATATTCCTTTTTGTATTTTTACTACCTAGTACCAAAGATACTTTTCGATTTCACAAAACGTATTTTATTGCAACAGTTTGTAAGTATAAAAAGTGGACACAGTGCATTTTTCGAACAGTTCAATATTAACCTATGGTATGAAAACAATCATGCAATTTCACAGGTATGTAAGTGACTTACAAATCCAGTCTTCGGGTTTTAGGAGCAACACTGGGCAAGGGTGAATAAATGTAGAGACTGTTCCACCAGCAGCACTGGGGAGGCCGAGTACAGAGGTGAAATTCCGTCACTGGGCCCAGTGTTAGTTAATTGAGACTGGGGGCATGCAAAGAGGTGCCGGATGCAGGTAGGTAAATTCAGGGTTGGGGTCAATATACGGGGGTTAGGACCAACCCTAGGGGCGCCTGAGGCAGCACCAAACATGCATCCTAAGCGGCACAGAGGCACCGGTTGCCAACACAGTGTTTGGGCGCCCACGAAAAGTTAATGAAGACTTAAGGTTTCGTACAAAGCAGCAGGCTCGGACTAGGACACTGGACGAAGGGAATTGGTGGCACTGGAGGTAAATAGGGGTGCTGGGGAACTCAGGGACACCATCTGTCGAGCTACCCAAGGTGGGGGTGCTGCAGTAGCAGGAGCGTCTTTGGACATGTATTTGTACGAAAAAGCAGCAGCGGACCTTAAAATGCCGCACCTAAACTCCAGTGCCAATAGATTTATGTTCAAATCAGTTCGATATTGTGCTGCCAACCCCGACACCAGCTGCTGTTTGGCGTCGCTGTGCTCTCCAGATCAGTTAAACAGTTTAGATACTCAAGGGGGCGCACCAAAGTAAGAGTCCAAATAAAGTAAGTAGAGAAATGTTCTTTATTTATCTTTGTTCAGCAACAAAAGGCATATCAATAAAATAAGTAGTGAGATCAGCCAACGCGTTTCACTCCCTACCAAGGAGTTTCTTCAGGGCTGAAAAAACAAATAAAAGACAAAATATTCCCATCAATTTCCTGCATAGCCAAACGTGTACATATTAGCCCATTTTGCATTACCTCAATGGGCATTCTTTATAAAGTACATCTTTCCCTGGAGACCAGGGAAAGCAAAGGACGGACACAGTAGCCTATAGCAAAGGAAAGACTGATCAACGAATATTTGTTAACTTTAAAAACTTCGTTTTAAAAAATATATCCTTTTCTAAACAGTTACCACCACGGAAGGGGGAGGTTTACGTGGAAGAGCAGCAAGAAAGGTTCAGAACATCCTTAATACAATGTATGTCTCACAGTTAAAGTTGTACTTTGATGTTAAGCATTCCCTGTAAATAGAGGTGAGTATATCCCTATTGATAGAAGAGAACATATATCTTACTTTGTCTTAACACATTTATATCTATCATCACCATTTCACAGTCAAGGGTAGGTAACACGTACATAATTTTATCCTAGGTTGGAGAGATCACACCAAAAAATACACAAATACAGTCTGCACATTTTAGTCTTGTTGTAACATGTACTAGTAGTCTGTGTATATATTTATGACACATATCAACATCATATTCTCTCTCTTTTCGATATTTACATCGCCAAAAAAGCCTACCCGTATTCAAGATAGACCGTCCTCCTTTCCATCTACTAGGTTATGTTTCATTACCAAATTGAAATATGTTTCATTATCAAAGGGACATGGAGAGGAGAAGGTAATAATAGAATTAGACACAAGTTGTTTGGCAGTGAGGAGTGTACTAACAAGGCTATGATTCTTACCGCTGCGAGTATATCCGGTAAGTTGTCTTTTGTACGGTCCCTCTGTAGTCACACTGGTATTCTTCGGGTCATTTCTTTATTTCAGCCTATTTCTAATCAGTAAAAGAGACATTATTTTATATCCAATCTATATTATTATGTTACGCCTGCAGTATCTTATATATCTTCTTATTATGCGTACCTTTAAAAGTCTTTGGAGTATCTCTCTTCCCTTATCTTTTCTTTGTATCGTGGACTTTGTAGGTCTTGTCCGAAATCGTTCTTGTATTTCAAGAACTACCCGTCCCTGGTTGTATTTGTTACAGGTGGGTACAGTGCTAGACCGGAGGCAAAAACAAAGTATAGCTATTCAGAATTTGACGCCAAATCCCTCTTGTACGTCCTATTCTCATTGCAGACTATTAGCCCAACCTGATATCACAAATGGTCACTGCCATGGGACGTTTTGCCCAATAACAGAATACCCCAGAACGGTAGTACCTCTCAAACCATGCTCCTAAACAGAATCCCTGTTGTACTGGCTAAAGGCCCAATATTATTCTAAACAGCCTAACAACTTTCTCCATGGATTTTTAAAACAATAGCCTTCTAATTGGACAGAAAAAAGTTAAACACTCTAAGATAGCCTTCTGTGTTAAGATAGTTAAATACTCTCAAAATAAAGAGAGGAAAACATAGAATTTACACAGAAAGTACCAAAAAATTACTTAGTTGTGTGCCAAAAGTATATTAATTATGTGCCACAAATATTAGTACTACCATTTCTATCATATCCCTAGGATATTGGCTATTGAGAAACCAGTATCTATGTTTGCTAAGCCCCTAGCCCTGTCTCTCACCTGTGGTTATCGTTGTCAGTTTCGGCGTCTCGGCATGGCTGGTTCCAGGCTGAATTCGCCATTTGTTTGAACCGCCTTATATACAGATAGTAGTTAGCTCATTGGCTGATTTATATATGCTCCTGTGGTTGGTTACATAGACTACGTTTTTTCGGGCGCCATCTTGGACTAGTCAAATTCTGCATAGCACTGCTAGTATGGCGCGTGAAATGTACATTTTATTTAGTCTTACCTACAGTTTGGTTTCTATAGGAAACGTGACATCGTTTCTATGTATTTTAGCACTCGCTATGCATAAAAACCTCTAAGTACCGATCGCGATGTCAAATCAGTATATCTGGTGTTGTAATGCCGACTTAATGCCGAATTGGCCCCTCAGTATTATCGTAGTGCCGAATATTAAGTCCTTTCTTACATTTAGTTCGTTGTTTGGTCAAGTTTTAAAACCAGTAGCAACTCGCAGTTGCATTAAGCCTTATTGTTTCCCGGACGCCATATTGGACTAGTCAGTTTTACATAGCGCTGGTAATAAAGTGCGTTAGGGGTGCAATTCGGCGGATCCTACATGCAATCCTATTTATATGAGAATTGTACACTCCTTTCTGTGTATTATATCGCTATTATTGGGAAGATAATTTTGTTGTCGATCGCGATGTTTTCCCAATTAATCTGGCGTCATATTCCTCATTTGTGTGTCAAGCTGTGTATGAGGAGGTCCCTTAATGATACCATAGTCCTGAATATCAAGACCTTTCTTATATATAATCATATACAGATCACTTTTGTATTAGATTGCAACTCACGTGTTTTTCGGGCGCCATCTTGGAACGGATAGCTGCCCTATAGTGGAACCCTTTATATCAGATAGGGGTTGTTTTAATCTCGAAATTATAACAGTCAATTATGATTGTGTTGGTTCTCTATCAAGAGTATCATCAATCTATGTCCTTAGTTAGATTTTAAGCATGACGGATGGGTAAGCCATTGCACATGGGGCTGTCTCCTAAGACCTGGGGGTACATTCTAAGTTTAGGCAAACTGGGTGTTAAACTTCGCAATATTGGGTTTGCATTTTCATTTTTGTATTATCCTGATTTAGGGGGTAAGTGGAAAGGTGGTGTTAAGGGAGCAAAGATATTTTTTTATAATAATAGAACTTAATATTGTTCTATATAGGAGAGTATAAAAAAGGAGGATGTGTCTATGTTGAATTCATATCTGGTCACATCATTGACATACTCTCATTACATTGTTGGTACTCCTCATGACAGACAAGAATAGTTTTTCAAGGATATATGCATTATATATGAATTGTATAGTTTTGCTATAGTATTGACTCAGAACTTCACACAGTTCTTCACACAGTTTTGGCAAAGTATTAAATCTAAGCAATACAACTTATCATTTCTTCATAAGAAGTGGTACATTTCACTATCCAAATTCATACCGTTTTTTATGCTTTGAAGTTTACAAATCCATCTTGCCTCCCGCTGTCTAAGAAGTACCTCCCGATTACCTCCTCTTATGGGCAATTGTACATGTTCCAAACCGTGGAACCAAAAATCAGGTTTCCCACTATGTATACCATCAGAACATTGACACTTTTAACGAGCGAGTGTCTGCCGGCCTATACAAACTTGAGAGAGAAAGTATGGCACAAAGATCTAAAGACTCCAACCTTACTAAAGGGGAAAGAGATGCCCTTAAGAGACTACGGGAAGACCCTGACATAGTAATTAAGGAGGCCGACAAAGGGGGAAACATTGTTGTTATGAATAGAAAAGACTACACACACGAGATTAAGAGACAGTTGGCGGATAAAGACTGCTATGAGCAAGTGACACATAATCCAATTGGGCCACTAACTATCGAGATCAATTCCAAACTACTAGATTGGAAAGACATGGGACTACTCAGCGATCAGGAATACCAATACCTACTAGTCTCCAACCCCAGATCTCCCTGTATATATATCCTCCCCAAAATACACAAAGGTGGGCCATTCCCGCCAGGTCGTCCCATCATCTCGGGAATAGGCTCACCTACTGAGAAACTATCAGAATATATAGACCTGAAACTTAACAAACATGTCTCGAACTTACCGTCTTTTATTCAAGATAGCAAAGACATCTTGAATAAATTACAAGATTTTGAATGGTCAAATGATCTCTTTTTTGTAACCTTAGATGTTACAAGTCTCTACACTTCCATCCAACATGATATTGGCCTCAAAGCTAGTGAATTTTATCTGGATAGAGAAGGGGCGGACTTGCTCTTTAAGAATCAAATGGTCCTCGAAATGATGGAACTGGTACTGACAAAAAACTATTTCCTGTTTGATGATATGTGGTACCACCAAAAGAGGGGTACTGCGATGGGAACCAAATTTGCACCATCGTATGCCTGTCTCTTTATGGGACAATTTGAAAGGGAGCATGCATGGAACCAGAGTGCCTCCCCCTGGACCAACAACATCGTGTTCTGGGGGAGGTACATTGACGATATCATCTGTCTCTGGTCCGGATCTGAGGTTGATCTTATAGACTACTTTGATTACCTAAACAAGAACTACATGAACGTGAAGCTCACGATGGATTACAGTAGAGAGAACATAAACTTTTTGGATCTTAAGTTCTATATCAAGAACAACAAAATCCAAAGTACCCTTTTCCGTAAGGACACTGCCTGCAATGCGGTTTTGCATGCAAATAGTGCGCATGTCAGTTCCACAATCAAAAATATACCATTTGGAGAAATGGTACGCCTTAAGCGGAATTGTACCGAAGCAGAATCCTTTGACACCAATCTCCAAGCACTCAAGAGTCGTTTTGAAGCTAGGGGATACAGTAAAGAGGTCATCCATAGAGCAGAGAACAGGACACGCAGGATCCCCAGGGACGAAACTCTTAAAATCAAATCACGTAAGAAATTCAAAACAAGCACAGATGTCAGATTCATAACAAAATATACCAGGCATAGCAACAGCATATTCAAAATTCTAAAAAATAACTGGCACCTTATGAAGAAATGATAAGTTGTATTGCTTAGATTTAATACTTTGCCAAAACTGTGTGAAGAACTGTGTGAAGTTCTGAGTCAATACTATAGCAAAACTATACAATTCATATATAATGCATATATCCTTGAAAAACTATTCTTGTCTGTCATGAGGAGTACCAACAATGTAATGAGAGTATGTCAATGATGTGACCAGATATGAATTCAACATAGACACATCCTCCTTTTTTATACTCTCCTATATAGAACAATATTAAGTTCTATTATTATAAAAAAATATCTTTGCTCCCTTAACACCACCTTTCCACTTACCCCCTAAATCAGGATAATACAAAAATGAAAATGCAAACCCAATATTGCGAAGTTTAACACCCAGTTTGCCTAAACTTAGAATGTACCCCCAGGTCTTAGGAGACAGCCCCATGTGCAATGGCTTACCCATCCGTCATGCTTAAAATCTAACTAAGGACATAGATTGATGATACTCTTGATAGAGAACCAACACAATCATAATTGACTGTTATAATTTCGAGATTAAAACAACCCCTATCTGATATAAAGGGTTCCACTATAGGGCAGCTATCCGTTCCAAGATGGCGCCCGAAAAACACGTGAGTTGCAATCTAATACAAAAGTGATCTGTATATGATTATATATAAGAAAGGTCTTGATATTCAGGACTATGGTATCATTAAGGGACCTCCTCATACACAGCTTGACACACAAATGAGGAATATGACGCCAGATTAATTGGGAAAACATCGCGATCGACAACAAAATTATCTTCCCAATAATAGCGATATAATACACAGAAAGGAGTGTACAATTCTCATATAAATAGGATTGCATGTAGGATCCGCCGAATTGCACCCCTAATGCACTTTATTACCAGCGCTATGTAAAACTGACTAGTCCAATATGGCGTCCGGGAAACAATAAGGCTTAATGCAACTGCGAGTTGCTACTGGTTTTAAAACTTGACCAAACAACGAACTAAATGTAAGAAAGGACTTAATATTCGGCACTACGATAATACTGAGGGGCCAATTCGGCATTAAGTCGGCATTACAACACCAGATATACTGATTTGACATCGCGATCGGTACTTAGAGGTTTTTATGCATAGCGAGTGCTAAAATACATAGAAACGATGTCACGTTTCCTATAGAAACCAAACTGTAGGTAAGACTAAATAAAATGTACATTTCACGCGCCATACTAGCAGTGCTATGCAGAATTTGACTAGTCCAAGATGGCGCCCGAAAAAACTTAGTCTATGTAACCAACCACAGGAGCATATATAAATCAGCCAATGAGCTAACTACTATCTGTATATAAGGCGGTTCAAACAAATGGCGAATTCAGCCTGGAACCAGCCATGCCGAGACGCCGAAACTGACAACGATAACCACAGGTGAGAGACAGGGCTAGGGGCTTAGCAAACATAGATACTGGTTTCTCAATAGCCAATATCCTAGGGATATGATAGAAATGGTAGTACTAATATTTGTGGCACATAATTAATATACTTTTGGCACACAACTAAGTAATTTTTTGGTACTTTCTGTGTAAATTCTATGTTTTCCTCTCTTTATTTTGAGAGTATTTAACTATCTTAACACAGAAGGCTATCTTAGAGTGTTTAACTTTTTTCTGTCCAATTAGAAGGCTATTGTTTTAAAAATCCATGGAGAAAGTTGTTAGGCTGTTTAGAATAATATTGGGCCTTTAGCCAGTACAACAGGGATTCTGTTTAGGAGCATGGTTTGAGAGGTACTACCGTTCTGGGGTATTCTGTTATTGGGCAAAACGTCCCATGGCAGTGACCATTTGTGATATCAGGTTGGGCTAATAGTCTGCAATGAGAATAGGACGTACAAGAGGGATTTGGCGTCAAATTCTGAATAGCTATACTTTGTTTTTGCCTCCGGTCTAGCACTGTACCCACCTGTAACAAATACAACCAGGGACGGGTAGTTCTTGAAATACAAGAACGATTTCGGACAAGACCTACAAAGTCCACGATACAAAGAAAAGATAAGGGAAGAGAGATACTCCAAAGACTTTTAAAGGTACGCATAATAAGAAGATATATAAGATACTGCAGGCGTAACATAATAATATAGATTGGATATAAAATAATGTCTCTTTTACTGATTAGAAATAGGCTGAAATAAAGAAATGACCCGAAGAATACCAGTGTGACTACAGAGGGACCGTACAAAAGACAACTTACCGGATATACTCGCAGCGGTAAGAATCATAGCCTTGTTAGTACACTCCTCACTGCCAAACAACTTGTGTCTAATTCTATTATTACCTTCTCCTCTCCATGTCCCTTTGATAATGAAACATATTTCAATTTGGTAATGAAACATAACCTAGTAGATGGAAAGGAGGACGGTCTATCTTGAATACGGGTAGGCTTTTTTGGCGATGTAAATATCGAAAAGAGAGAGAATATGATGTTGATATGTGTCATAAATATATACACAGACTACTAGTACATGTTACAACAAGACTAAAATGTGCAGACTGTATTTGTGTATTTTTTGGTGTGATCTCTCCAACCTAGGATAAAATTATGTACGTGTTACCTACCCTTGACTGTGAAATGGTGATGATAGATATAAATGTGTTAAGACAAAGTAAGATATATGTTCTCTTCTATCAATAGGGATATACTCACCTCTATTTACAGGGAATGCTTAACATCAAAGTACAACTTTAACTGTGAGACATACATTGTATTAAGGATGTTCTGAACCTTTCTTGCTGCTCTTCCACGTAAACCTCCCCCTTCCGTGGTGGTAACTGTTTAGAAAAGGATATATTTTTTAAAACGAAGTTTTTAAAGTTAACAAATATTCGTTGATCAGTCTTTCCTTTGCTATAGGCTACTGTGTCCGTCCTTTGCTTTCCCTGGTCTCCAGGGAAAGATGTACTTTATAAAGAATGCCCATTGAGGTAATGCAAAATGGGCTAATATGTACACGTTTGGCTATGCAGGAAATTGATGGGAATATTTTGTCTTTTATTTGTTTTTTCAGCCCTGAAGAAACTCCTTGGTAGGGAGTGAAACGCGTTGGCTGATCTCACTACTTATTTTATTGATATGCCTTTTGTTGCTGAACAAAGATAAATAAAGAACATTTCTCTACTTACTTTATTTGGACTCTTACTTTGGTGCGCCCCCTTGAGTATCTAAACCGCGTCTTTGGACATGTGGTGGACTCGAGCTCAGGACGCTGGGGAGCCTTCTTAGAACTAGTGGGCCACCTGGACTCGGGCCTGAGGCATGGGGTGCAGAGGTAGGTCCGGAGGTCTGGTCCAGTAGGGCACTTGAGCCCTTGTTGTTGGGTTTCTTTGAGGACAGGGCTGCTTTCCTTGTAGGTTCTTGGTTTTTAAGGAAGACAGAAAGTCCTCCCTGGATTGTGGAGGTCGCTGGGCCTGCAGGACGAGTAGATTTTCGGAGCAGGTTTCTTCAAGGGCTGCAGATAGGCCGGTAGGGCTGGGGCCATGTCAGTTGTTGTGTGGAGTCTTCACTGCTGCACAGCATTTTTGGTCCTTCTTCTTTAGGTTGCCAGGAATCTTAGGGGTGTTACAGGTACTGGCAGGTAGTACCCATTGGGATACTTACCTTTAGGGTTACTACACCCTTTTTATACCCACTCCCTTTGGGGAAGGGCCATACCCCTAATCCTATTGACTAAAATCCTCAAAACCAAAATGGCAAATTTTCAAAAGAGATGGTCACTCCAGCCACGGACACCTTAGGGGTGGTCCTGGCCGAGAGGGGACACACCTCTCCTGTTTACTAATTTTTCTGCCAATCTTGCTGCTCAAAGTGGGGCTTGGTCAGGGAAGCAGGCACCTCCACTAGCTGGATAGGCCGTGGCTAGCATAAAAAAGGGAAGGAAGCCTTTGAGGTTCACCATCCTTGAATGCTGTAGTTGCTTGGGGTAGTTGTGAAGCCCCTCCACCCAGAGCAGGATTTGTTTTTCACCCACAAGAGCACAAGGACCCCTCTTCAGGGGATCAGAAGCATGTCTAGAAGTGGCAGGCTGGTGTAGACCAGTCGGGCACACACTAGTGGGTTGGTAGATTTTTAGGGCACACCTCTGCGGTGCCTTTGAGTGCTTTGATTAATGAATCCAACACTGGCATCAGGTTGGGCTCATTAATCTGACATGTTAGGGACCAAATTTCTTGGGATTCGGTGAAGCTATGATGGAGCTGTGGAACTTGTATTGACAAACTACCAGCCCATGTATTCAGTATGGCTTCACTATGCACCTATAATCCTGAAGAATAGACTTAGACACTTTGGGGCATTTATATGCTCATGCAGTTATGCCTTCACATGGGGTACAGTGCAACATGCCTTAGGGTTGTAAGACCACCAGTAGGGGTAACATACCTATGCCTCTGACAGTACTGGCAGGTCTGGCACACAGGGATGTTTACGAAGTCGACTTTTCACTTTTAGTTGCACCAAAACACACAGGCTGCAGTGGAAGTGTGCAGGTGTTTGCTGAGGGGTCTCTTAGGGTGGCATAATACATACTTCAGCCCTTAGAGACCCTCTCTGGTCACAAGGCCCTTGGTGCCACTGATAGTCAGGCAAAAAGTGGGGATAACCACGCTAAAGGAGCACTTTCCTACAAACACTGATACTGGTAGAAAGCCTTCGGACTGGGTGTGTATTAGGCCTAGGCAAAATGAAAATTACTATGGCGTACTTTGCGAAATGCTGAGAATTCTACATAATTCATCTTAATGAAAATACCTGATTTTACACCACTGTGCCACTTTGGGTAAATACACGCCATTCATGGTACAGTGAATGGCACAAGAAAGCAAAATGCGAGTGCTTATCTTTCAATGCACTCTCCTGTCAAAAACTGACACAAGGATATATTTTTTCACTAAAATATGACAAGCCTACTATGGCCTTCTGGATTCCTATTTTAAAGAACACCTTTAATGGATGGAGAGCCTCATCGTACCTATTTTTTAAAAAGGGGACAGGGGAATGGCAAATTGTTACTGACCAATGTCTCTTCTGGATTCCTCTTTTAAAGTGATGGGTCGTATTTTGTTAGAAAGACTCAAAAACTGGGCAACATAATGTAATATTTTATCGGATGGCCAGTATGGCTTCAGAAGAGGTATTGGTACAGTTCAACAATGCCTGAATTTAGATTTACTAATAGGAAATTACACCCCAGCAAAAGAAGGGGCGCTACATCTGTGCTTTGTAGATTTAACTAGCGCTTTTAATTTAGTTAACCACCAAACGTTATGGCAAACTATAAAGGATCAAGGCGCACCCATAGAAATCATCAATTACCTGTCCCAAATCTATAATTTTTTATTGCTAGGGTACGTTATGGGAAAAAGGGAGAATGTACATCAGCTTTTAGAGTTTTATGTGGCATAAGACAAGGCTGTGTCTTAGCACCTTTTCTATTCTCCCTTTATATTAATAATGTAGACTCTTTTTTACAATCATTACCAGCATATTCACCAAAAGTGGGTACGCGCCCGATACCAGTCCTTTTATATGCGGACGATGCTGTCAAATAGCATGACATTTTTAAAAGTAACAGAAAGTATTATTAGATTTGCTACAAAACTAGGTAACAAGCCCATAAGAGAAATATTAACCCTTTATCGTAGTATGTGTATTACTGGTGTTTGCTATGGGGCCACAGTTTGGGGAGAATATATTTTACCACATTACAAACCTTAAAAAACAATTTTTTCAAAAGACTATTGGCGGTCCCCCAAGGCACGGCAAATCATATAGTACACAAAGAGCTATTAGCCCCATTTTTAAGCAATACAATAAATTTAGCTGGCTTACTCTTGTGGCAAAGGATATTGTCGAAGGACAAACGTAACTTTTCGAAAGAAATTATAATGGATTGCCTGAAACTTGATAGAGATAGGAAAATCCCATGGCTGGAGCATATCTCAAACCCATTACTTTGCTGCAAATTTGATTTTGATTATAAGAACTCCCTAAATATCCAAGTTCTTAGTAATAGGGATTTGAAGGCAAGTTACCTTAAATTCGCAGAAATCACAGAGATAAAGTTGACATTTTAAAAGGAAGTGTTGTGTCCTATCACGATCGGGTGACTGTGTCTAGTTTACCTTTATACTTAACATTGGTTAAAAAAATACAGCACAGATTTTTCTTAGCAAGGTTAAGGTTTGATACATTACATTTTTAGTAGTATTTTCAAAGATGAAACAGTGGAATAACAACCTACCTAAATGCCCATGTGATGGAAGATCTGCACAAACAACTATGCATTTTGTCTTTTTTTGTAAATTTTATATGGATATACAGAAATTGTTTTTAAAACCTTTATTCTTATCAAACAGACTTTTTAATCATAACCATGCTTATAGCTTTATTTGTAATCTGGGTGATGTAAAAATTATTAACTCTGTCATTAGATACATTCAATGCGCAATTAGAAAAAGAGAAGATTATTCCCACCTGGAAGCATTATTATATGTGAATGAAAACGATATCATCTAGGCTTTATCAAAACATAAAAACAAGTAGTTACATTTTTTAAATAATTGTTATATATTGTTTTTTATAGCAATTTGCTTCCTATGATAGAATTTTTCAAATGAAAAAATGTTTTACTATTTCCTATATTTTATGATTTGTGATTTTTTTATGTGAATTGTCGCTATATGAATATTGTGCTCTTATGGTGATTTTTACATGCACCGAATAAAGCTGATTTGATTAGAAATTTGACACAAGATAATGCTTTTGCACTTTTTTAATTTTGCATAATCTTGCTGTATGGTCAGGTGAAAGTGCTTTTTTAGCATGCCTTGCACTGCCTGTTTGCGGAAATGAATAACCTTAGGAAATGGAGAAACAGCTCATTGAAGAACTATGGGTTGGTCAGATATATGTAGCAACATGGAAGGGAAGATATTGTCAAGATTCTTAGCATTCATCAGATCTGTCCCTAGTCAAAGGAACGATAATGAGTGATGTAGGACCCATGATAACCTCGAGTGGCATTTCATTAATTTTAGAAACAAATATAGAAGGCACACTGGGGCATATTAGCAAGGCCGTGCGATAAATATCGCAAATCGCGCTTAGCGCATATTTTTTTATCGCCGTCTATCACTGGATACTATTGCGGAGATAGCCCATTATTACCAGCGTTTATCTCCCAAGCGATAAAAGATCCAGCGATAGCGGCGAAATCCACCAAAAGCATAAGTAAAACAGCAATAAAACTTTTATCGCTAACGTAAAGCTTGCTAATAGGCAGGGGAGGATTCAGCTTTAGAATCCACCTCCCATTGAGGATAATGGCCAAGTCAGGATTTTAGCAGGTGTAAAAATTCCTGCGATAGCGCCGGTTAGCTCAACCTTTTTCATCGCTAACCGGGGCCTCATTGGTAATAGGCGTTAGGTCTGGTAGTGGCTGTTTCCGTGGTCTTTTGGTCAGGAATGCCTACATTACATGTCATTAGCGATAAATATCGCTGACATGCAAAACGGCCCCCAAAATGGACGCTATCGCCAGAAAGCTGTCGCTAACAGCTGTTAGCGACAGCTTGCTGATAGGGCGATTAAAATATTGCCGCTTTAGAGTCAAAAAGTGCTGCTAAAGCTGCGAAGACGCCCTTGCTAATATTCCCCACTGGGTCGTATGTCCCTGGAGATTGAGACATATAATGTGCTATGTTCAGCATAACCTTTTGTCCTGTGCACTTGTTATGTTATGTTATGTTATGTGGATTTGTACTGCGCACAGCTGCCCCAGCTAAGGGGCGTCCTGGCGCATGGCAAGGTAACACGCAACAGCCACAAGAAACACAACAGCTAAAAAGAAGGAACTAGGTTAAAATAAGAAAGTTTTTATAGCCTTACGAAAATAAAAAAGATCCTCCAACAGCCGAATCTCCACCGGAAGGGAGTTCCACAGTTTGGCTGCTTTGACCCGAAAAGAGCGACCACCAACACGGCACAGCTTGTATCTGGGAGTGATAGTGAGAGCTTGGCCCAGAGATCTCAAATGCCGAGTGGGGACATACCAGGACAGGAGGTCCTTAAGTATTTGAGCGGCCGTACCATTTAGAATCTTGAAGGCTAAACACAGTACCTTGAATTGAATTCTGGCCCTGACTGGCAACCAGTGCAATGCTTTCAAAGTACTGGAAACAGGGCAGGATCTGGGAAGACCAACAATTGCTCTGGCAGCGGCGTTCTGCACGCGCTGAAGGCGGGTGACTTCGGCAAGGTTAGCGCCCACCAGGAGAGAGCTGGCATAATCCAGGCGCGATATAACAGTCGCCTGTATTACCAGCTGCCGGGTGCGTGAGTCGAAGACCTTCAGGACTGGACGCAGAGCCCGGAGGATTCCAAAGCAGCAGGCAGCCGTTTTCTTCGTGTGCCCCACAAAACTGAGAGTGGGATCCATCCACACTCCCAAGTTTTTCAATGCCGTCACCGGAAGAGGGGCCGACCCAAGCTCCGAAGGCCACCACCTATCCCTCCAGCTAGACTTTTAGATGTCTAGTCCTACCCCCCAACTAGACTTTTAGATGTCTACTTTATATATTTTTTAAAACCACAGAAAACAAGAGGCTTGTATGTCTGTGCTATGCCAAAGTGTTTTTCATTGCATATGTATTAATAGTTTGTCCACTTCATTAAATACATTTATTATGCAGTTTATTTCAGATCCCTCTTAAGCGGTTACTAAAGAAAATACAAAGAATGGCAAGTAAGTAAACTGAAAGGCCTTTCTTTTTCATCATAGTTGTTTAATATTTGATTCTCAATGTTTTCATGGATATTATGGATCTGATGTACACTCTTATACTTTTGTAGTACCACACATAAATCTCTGACTGTGTTACAGTTGTAAACATGCTATTAATGTACTTGTATTTCATAAATCAAAGTTAATTCTACTCAGTTTTTGCAATGAGGCTATTTTTAAATGTGTGATTGTTGGGGGAATCACTATGTATGTTTTTCTAAACTCCTTTAGTCATGCTGAGCGCAAGAATATTTATTTCATGGAATGTGATGCAGATACTGCAAAATTATCAGCTTTTGAAATGCTTATTCATAGAAGGCTTCTGAATAGGCAATAGCTTATTCTGAGATTAGATCAATATTCCGGTTGCTTGCATGCTTCTATCGGTAACTAAGTCTAAGTGTTGTAGTAAGACATTCATGTGTTCTAAGTGATGCAAGAGCAATGTGTGAAGGAACATTGTCAAGAAAATACCTTATAGGAAAAGAGAGCCATTTTGAGATGGGAGAGTGACAGCAGATGAACTTGGAAATGGATGGCCATGAACGGAATTTTGTTCCTGAAATGGATGGCCATGACCAGGAATTTTTACCTGAAATGGATGGCCATGACCAGGACTTTGTTCCTGAAATGGGTGGCCATGACCAGGACTTTGTTCCTGGAATGGAGGGCCATGACCAGGACTATGTTCCTGAACTGGATGGCCACGACCAGGACTTTGTTCCTGAAATGGGTGGCCATGACCAGGAATTTGTTCCTGGAATGGAGGGCCATGACCGGGACTTTGTCCTTGAACTGGATGGCCATGACCAGGACTTTGATCCTGAAATGGATGGCCATGACCAGGAATTTGTTCCTGAAAGGGGAGGCCATGAGCAGTACTTTGTTCCTGAAATGGATGGCCACGACCAGGAAATTGTTCCTGAAATGGATGGCCACAAACAGGAATTTTGTCCTGAAATGGATGGCCATCACCAGGAATTTGTTTCTGAAATGGATGGCCATCACCAGGAATCTTTTCCTGAAATGGAAGGCCATCACCAGGAATTTGTTTCTGAAATGGATGGCCACCACCAGGAATTTTTTCCTGAAATGGATGGCCATCACCAAGATTTTTTTCCTGAAATGGATGGCCATCACCAGGAATTTTTTCCTGAAATGGATGGCCATCACCAGGAATTTGTTTCTGAAATGGATGGCCATCACCAGTAATTTGTTTTTAAAATGGATGGCCATGACCATGAATTTGTTCCTGAAATGGATGGCCATCACCAGTACTTTGTTCCTGAAATGGATGGCCATCTCTAAAAATAACGTGCACAGACCCTGTTTCATGCTGAAACGTGATGTTCCTTATTATTCACACTGAGCAGTTATGGACCAATGTCAGCTGCTTCTGCCTGGATCCACAGGCATAGCAAGTTGAACACAAGAGCAAAGAGAGGTATTGTCTCAATTTATTTTTTAAGACTTTGCAACGTGCTTTAGAATGCCATAAAATGATAGGCAAAACTATAAATGACAAGTAGAGAGAGTTTGAAAGACCATTGACTTTGTACACTGTGACATGAGTAAAATATTCAAAATTAGAAGCACGAGTGAAGGATGTTAAATTCCAAAAGAGTTCCAACTCAAGCACAGATACTTCAATAGCTGAAACCGTCAAAGACAATTTAACCAACTCAACATTAGGAGATAGAGCTAATGTGTCTTGAAAAGCATGTGCAGGAAGGCACATTTCTTTTTTAACTACACTGTAATAATGCACCTGGAGCTGAGTATTACATTTTTACTGTTTAATTTACACTTTTCTTCTTGAGTTTTATATGATTGCAGAACATTTTAAGGATTAATAAATAACATACCTACAATATTTATCTTAATGGTTGTATTTATTCTTTTTCTTTTAAAGTAATACCTGAGTAAGAATAACATTATTTTATTCATTGATGATTATCAGAGTGATATATTTTATGCCAGGTGGTTCTTACTCATTGACTATTTAGGTCAATCTACCTACTTTCACTCTGCATTAGTGCTTCGAAGCTCTGTACATTGGGACTTATAAACTGCTCTAGAAGTCAAATCTCCTGCAGCAGGGCAAAGCAGCAAGGTGAACTCGATCAGAGATTCAACGACAACATCTATGACTTGATGGTGGTCACAGTCTCCCAATGTTTCTCTGTTGGAAAAGTCCCAGCTTTTGTGGTGTGGGCAGGATGAAAGCAACAGCCATGCGTCCAGGACCTGGGGCACCATTTAGGGGTTAGCACTTACCCCAACAGAGCCCAGCAAGGCCTCTGGAAGCTCATTGTTTTCCTGTAGGTCAAATTAGTCAGCCAATTTACCACTGAGTAATGTTTGGGGTTAGGTTCAAGGCAAGCAGGTCCAGTCTTCCTTCAGTACCTTCAGAAAGCAGGGCAGTCCTTCTCCTGATCCATACAGGTCCATGAGTGATCCTAGGACAGGACTGTAGGGTCCACTTTATGCCCAGTTCCTGTCAGTGGGTGGAACGGAAGTCTTTATCCACCCTCTAAAACCATTCTGGTCAGTTCCACTACCCCCACAAGGGTTGGTGACATTTTGACACAAGAGAAAGAGGAGAGGCAGGTCTAGATGTGAGCTTCATCAATCAAAATCAAGGTAGGCATCCATTGAAGCTCAGCATGGGACTGGGCAGAGCCCCAACCTATCAAGTGAAGGGTGGAGTCCCCTCCCCACTTCCATGGCCCTTAGTCCACTGTCTGAGAGTAATCAAAATCTAACTGCAGAAGAGCCCTTCAGCAGCCAGGTGACATTGAACAATGACAGCCAAGTGGTTTAGGCAGAAAAATGACAACTTTCTCAAAGTATATATCCAAAATAGTAATATAATTCCCAACTGTTAGACCTGGTACAGATGTGCCATTGAGCCTGACCGGGGAGAAAGCACCTTCCAGGGCAGGCAGCAGCGTTTCTTCAAAGGACCTGTCCCCAGGAGAGCTGGAGGACAGAGAGAAGAATAGAATGCATAGGATGGAGCTAGCCAAGCTGAAAATGGGTGGTCAGATGGAATGAGAAAATAAGAAGTTAGCCTTGGAAGAAAAGATAATGCATTTAGAGCATGACAGAATGTTGAGAGAGTTGGAGCTGAAAGCAAAGAGCTTAGAGATTACTCACTCTCGTGGCAACACACCATCAGTGCCTGTAGAAGCAAGATTATATATCCCCAAAGACGTAATTAAGGAGTGCCACAAGCATGAAGATATTGGTCAATGGTTTAAGGCCTATGAAGTGGCCATGTTCTCTCATCGGGTCCCTGAGAAGGATTGGTGGAGAAGGGTTGTGGGGCCGCTTTTTAAGTGATGGCTAGGACACCTTGTCAGACTTGCCCTCTGAGGACCAGAATACCTATGTCCACATGAAGGAAGCCTTAATGACCAGGTATGGGTTGTTCCCGGACCTTTATAGACAAAGATTTAGGAATTGTAAGAAACTGGAATAAAGTACCTGGGGGAAATATATGTCTTTTTTCTGCAGAGCATTGGATGGTTGGGTGAAGGGTAGCAAAGTGAATGATTTTGAGGTGCTCTATGATTTGATTGCATGGGAGCACTTGTCCAGTAATTGTTTACCAGAGCTACGCCAGCACCTGATTGATAGTAAGCTGACTATCCCTAGGATGCTTGCTGAGGACTGCTGGGTTAGTACCTGGGTCCACAAGGGTGATGTGGGAGACTTCACCAAAGGTGGGCAGGGTCCCTAGCAGAAGAGTGTGGGGGACAAGGGTAAACAGAGGGCGTTCCAGAAAGGGCGCCAAAGTAATCCCAGAGGGAACCAAAGTAAGGGTTACCAGCCTCCCACTGAGAAGAAGCCAGGGGCCCGACAGATAAGCCTGTTCCAAAGGGGCCCATGAAATGTTATCCTTGTGGTCAAGTGGGCCACTGCTTCTGGGATCCTTAGTGACCCATGAAAGTGAATGCAGCACCCACTGGTTCACCACCCCTGCAGATGGCAAGTGCAGCCTTGGGGGAGGATTTGGGCGCCCAATGTGGGTGGGGTACTTCAGAGATGTCCCTAGTCTCTTCAGAAGACAGTGAGATGGTCCCTACGACCCACCTGCCTGATAACACTAAGAATTACAGGCAGTTGGTGACCATCAATGACCACTGGGTGTAGGCTCTGAGAGACACAGGAGCCAGTGTGACAGCTGTCAGTTGTTTGCTGGTGCAGCTGATCCCCTATACATTTTACCCTGTAGTTTCTTCTGACAACTCAGAGAGCCACTTCAAGGTGGTCAGGTTCCCTTTGAGTGGGGGGGGGGGTCCTCAGGTACCTTTCAATTACCTATGAGGCCAGCCATGCCTGTTGACTGCTAGGCATTGATTTGGAACGCTCCCCTAGGGCTAAGGTGGAGAGAAAGTCTCATTTGGAGATGTTGGGTCTGCCTGATTGGGTGTGTGTGACCATTCGGTCCATGGCAGCCAGTAAGGTTATTCAAGAGGGCCTGATAGAGTGGCCCAGGTGCCTGGTTTTTAGAGAAGAAGCAGGGGGCACTGAAAACAGGCCCCCGAAGTTCCCATGGTCTTGGAGGAGGCAGACCCTGAGGGGATGCCCTGGAACCTGCGGGGGAACAAGTAGCTGACCTGGGGACTTGCCTGAGCTGACCCATTGGCAGCAGGAATTAGGGCCCACCAGGGAAGAAGTCTGCAAGGAGCAGAATAAGTGCCCTTCTCTTGTGGGTTTGCAGCAACAGGCCACAAACCAGGCAGCAGGTGATCAGTCTGGATCACATTGGATCTACTGGGAGAATGGTCTCCTGTATAGCGAGCCTAAGGTTGCTGAGCCTGGATCAGCCAATGTGATGGTGGTAACCCAGTGCTTCAGAGCCTTCCTGCTGAGTCTGGCTCATGAGGTGCCTTTAGCAGGACATTTGGGGCAAGACAAGACCTTTGAACGGCTTGTCACCCACTTTTATTGGCCCCAAACATGCAAGAGTTAAGATACTCATTGCAGGACCTGTCAGACTTGCCAGACAAGTGAGAGGACCCAAAAGGCTCCTCTCCAACCATTCTCTGTGGTCAGCAGCCCCTTTGAAAGGGTGGGCATTGACATTGTTGTGCCTCTGGATCCCAAGACAGCCATGGGCAACAGGTTCATCCTGGTCTTGGTGGACCATGCCACCCAGTACCCGAAAGCTAGCCCTCTCTGGACTGTGAAGGTCCCCGTGTTGGGACGTGCATTGATGGGAATTTTCTCCCATGTGGGGTTCCCCAGAGAGGTGGTGTCAGACCGTGAAACCAACTTCATATCTAAGTATATGAAGTCCCTGTGGCAGGAGTGCAGTGTAACCTACAAGTTCACCACTCCTTACCACCCCAAGGTAACGGGCTGGTTGAGAGATTCAACTGGACCCTAAAGGGCATGATAATGGGTCTGGAAGTACCCATGAGGCATAAGTGGGACCGAGAGGTGCCACAGAAGTCCTTAGGGTTCAGTCCCTTTGAACTACTCTATGGTCACCCGGTAAGAGGAACTCTGAGTCTAGTGAAGGAAGGCTAAAAAAGTACTAAAATTAGGAGTCATAAACCTAGAAACTCACTTTTATCAGCTATGTTTAAATCTTGGCAACAAACACACTGGTTACTAGCTCTAAACCCATACATTCATGTAACGGCACCTATTACATTGTCCCTTTTCCTGCAATCTTTAAGCGCTACGAGGCCTTAGGGTAGTTTGCGCTCTACAAATACAATTTTCATTTCATTTCATATGGAACAATACCAACATTCGTTTTACTAAGAAAGTATTAATATGGCCATTATGGAAAGCAGAAGGCATTCAAACTTTAGATAAAATTTGACCTTCCTACACATCAATCCCTGAAACATACTCACCTTATACAATGTTTGAAAGAACTAGGGGGCATATTACCAACAACTAGCGATAATTTTTGTCTCTAACTTGTTTAGAGACAAAAATTATCGCCGCACATCGGCGATTTTTATCGCAGATAAACCTTGCTATTAACAAGGTTTATCGCAAATGCGATAAAAAACGGCCGAAATGCATGAATATCGCTGAAAAGTCAGCGATATTCATGCATTATCGAGCAAATGCTCTTAGCCATGTTATCCACCTCCCATTGGATAACATGGCTAAGAACTGCTCAGGGCAGGTGTTAGCTTTTGGAGATATTCCCGCTTAGCGCGAATATCTCCAAAAGTTGGTAATAGGAGATAGCGATGTTAGCGACTGTTTTCAGTCTCTAACATCTTGGCACGCCCACTTTGCATCTCATTAGTGATAAATATCACTGACATGCAAAGCGGGGCCCAAGATGGTCGCTATCTCCTTTTAGCTGTCACTAACTGGTGTTAGCGACAGCTTGGTAATAGGGAGATAATTTTATCTCCGCTTTCTTGGCTTTTAAAGCCAAAAAAGCGGAGATAAACCCCCTTGATAATATGCCCCCAGATTTTTCTTCTCCGGTACTTCACACTTCACAAATAGTATCATATCTCAATGTTTGAGGCAAACATAAAGGAGTAATATCTGGTCTGTATGGAGTTTTTACAACAAACCGGTTAGAAATGGGATTTCTGGTTGGCTGAGACTTGCGCCAAAGCCAGGCAGAAACCACCACTCTAGTCAGGTATGGGGTAAACAAACACTGTTGATAACCCCTGCTCACACACTTGGTAGCTTGGCACGAGCAGACAGGCTTTTCCCCAAGGTAATGTGTAAAGTATTTGCACCAAAACGCACAGTAATGCAGTGAAACGACGCAAATGTACACCACACCAGTTAGTATAAAAATATAAATATCTTTATATAGGTTAGGCAGATCAAAATGCCCAAAAATGAACATACATAAAATACTCCTTCCTTAGAAATGGTCACTTGAAAAATGTTCACTTTGGTAATGTTCTCTTAATGGGTTTCCTTAGTAAAACAAACTGGTAGGTTTCTGTTGTCAAAAGCCAAATCACGTAAAAAAGAAATAGCACTGGTCTCTTTAGCCCCTACATAGTTCTGGTATCATCTGCATAGTTCTCCCATTAGTAACGGGCCTTCCCCGACTGGCGGCGTCTCCGTGTGCAGTAATTGCCAAAAATATGCCTCTGAAATAATGGAAACAAGTAGGCTCCTTAGAGCGGCCCGGTCCTGCAGCTCTACTGCTTGGCCGGTAGGAGCAGTGCCAATGACCTCAAGAAGGGAGCCCCTGCTACTTGACAAATACCTGCACAGTCCCCGTGGCACCAACGCACGCATTACCTTTGTTGCGGTGGAAGGGAGAGTGGGTTCGGCAGTCAATGTGGCTGCAGAGGCCGCTTCCTTCATGGGTGGATCCCCTGGATTCCGAGGCCGCCCTGCCGCGTCAGAGGAGCGGGGTAGCCTTGTTGCTAGGAGACGCCCCGCGCCTCCTCCAGTACCTACGCAGCCCTTCCCAGTCGAGCCCCTTGGTTGCTAGGGGACCCCCAATGCTGTGGCCATCCGCGGCGATCCGCTGACATCAGCAATGGGGGAAGTGACACTTACGAGGCTCCCGGGCTGTTGGCGGTGATTCCTGATGTGGCGATCTCGTGGCTCCCGGACGGTGGCAGTGAATGTAGCCCCCACAATGCAGCAACGCCGAAGGGTGGGCCGCTTCAGAGCTCCCGGCCCAGCGGCAAACTTGGTCATGACACCTCAGACCAGACGGGGGCCGGCGAGGACAAAGTGCCCGTCCTCCGATAATCACACTGCCCAGCAGCTGGGAAAGTAGCACGATGCACACATGGCTCACAGGCGGTTGATCTCCTTGTGCACATACAGCCCAATGCTGTGGACAATCCCAGCGCGGTGATCGCTGACGTCAGCAATGGGGGGAAGTGACACTTACGAGGCTCCCGGGCCGTTGGCGGTGATTCCTGATGTGGCAATCTCGTGGCTCCCGGACGGTGGCGGTGAATGTAGCCCCCACAATGCAGCAACGCCGAAGGGTTGGCCGCTTCAGAGCTCCCGGGCCAGCGGCAAACTTGGTCATGACACCTCAGACCAGACGGGGGCCGGCGAGGAGAAAGTGCCGATCCTCTGATAATCACACTGCCCAGCAGCTGGGAAAGTAGCACGATGCACACATGGCTCACAGGCGGTTGATCCCCTCGTGCACATACAGCAATCTGGGGCAAAGTAGATGCCCGCAGGTCCTCAACGGCATGCCGGTCTGTTCATAGCGCGAGAGGCACTATCCTAAGCAGGTCACGCTTGAGGTAGAGCAGACCTCACGACAGGCCCCAGCTGTGTGCTGATGAGCACACCAAGTCAAATTTTACAAGGGCAGTTTCACGAAGGCACCGGCTGTGCGCAGAGACACGCACACAACATTGATAAAAATGGCTTCTTCTGACAAACATTTGTGTTCCTGAGTTTGAACAGGAAGCCAGCTCTCTTCTGGCCCTTGGAGACTCTCAGGACACAAAAAATTGTTCTATATCCTTTGTGCCCGCCAAAATACCTGCAAAATAGCCACTCGGAATCCAGCATCTGCAGGATTCTGTGTGGCTACTTTGCAGGTAATCCGGCGGGCACAAAGGTTATACGACAATGCCTCTATAACCTGCCCCCCGCCACGGTCTCCAAGGGGCTAAACCTCAGTTAGCTTCCCAAACAACATTTTCTTTGTTTCCAAATAAGGCTGTAAGGGTTATTAACCATAAGTATATGGTCTGGTGAATGGGTGAATCAGGGAAGGGTGTGCCTTAGCGAGCCTAGACCTCCCGGTTCACACACCTGGTCCTGATGAAAACCTGGCACTAGCATTCCAAAGGTTGAAACATGTTGACCACAATTTCACACAAACACTGATACTTCCTGGTCAATTTAGCCAATATCAGTATCACACTTGGTTTTAACGATATCTTTGAACTCCACATTAAAATTTTAGGAGTGCCCACCGGCGTAGCTAGGGGGGGGCGAGGGGGGCGGTCCGCCCCAGGCGGCACTATTTTGGGGGTGGCCGGGCGGCGCCTCAGCAGTATCAACAGGACACTAAATCATCATTGTCAACCAAAGTGCGTTGCGCAGCATAACTAAGCCAAGATTGCCCAGTGTGTGTAAATGCTACTGCATTGCACGCACCACTGAACTTATTTTAAAAGTGGACCTTCACGTTTATGTCAGAGGCCGTCAATCTGATAGCGCGCAAAAACGCTACCAATCTCGGCCCTGCAAACATTTATCATGCAGAGCCCGCCCATGACAGACTTGTAAACTCTTCTGTTGTTAGCGCAAGGCACGCACCAACGCACGTGGTGACGTGTATGAATGCATCCAGTGACCTACCCTCACCTCAGCAGCCCACCACAAGCTGTTGACCCGAACCGACTCTCTCCCAGGTACAAAGTCCCGAGGTTATTGTTGATTCAAAGGTATTTTTAAAGAAACAATTTCTAAATGTTTCCATTTTTAAAGTGCATAGATAGAGGCGCATAGATTGTTTCCCCCCAAAAAACTTATCAGTATAAAATGAAAAACAGATCGCCTTAATAATAGTTATCTAAAGGCACTTGATGGTTAAAATAGCTGATCGCTGGTTCGAAACATTGGTCATCAAAATTTGAAAAACAGCACACACATCTTTAGTCTTAATGGTTTTGTATGTGCCTGTAACCATGACCCACACATAATTATTTCTGCTTCACCTAATGTAGTTTATAGCCGCTTACTTTTAACAACAGCGTCACATAAAGGAACATACACATTTGACGCAGGTATATTTTTCTACCCAGTAAATATGGTGCACATTTACTAGAGGTTAGCTTCTTGTATTCTTCTACCCCAGCATGAGGCGCTGGGCTCTTCCTGCCCCTCGTGCCCTGCTCGACAAGAGCCTGCTTTGCCAGCCGGAGCGGCGTTTTCACGACCCTAATGATCATTTTAAACTGTTGGTTCTCCCCACCCTTTTCGAGTCTGACTTCCCAGTGCAAGAGGCATGATAAGGAGGTCGAACTCACACAAGCCTGGAAGGTGCAGATGAGTTTCACACACGGCGAGAGAGTCTGAATAAAGAATACACTGTTGAGTGTCATTTAATGACATGTATTTATTTATTTACCTATTTATGCGTTTTTATATAGCGCAGACTTTACCCGAAGGTGTCAGAGCGCTTCCCAATAGGAACAGTAACCTTACATGTGGAGAAAATTACAAGTGGGCATGTTACAAAAGCAAACGTTACGTTACATGAGGAAAAAGGAGACAATTGTGCATGTATCAAAAGCAAACAACGTGTTAGTAGTGCAAGGCACGCACCAACGCACGTGGTGCATTTCCCCAGCACCACCCCTCGACCCCCCACCCCAGGGGCGGCAATCTTGAGGGATAGCCCCGGGCGCCACAAGCTCTAGCTACGCCCGTGGGAGTGCCACAAAGATATTTTTAACTCACTCACTTATAACACATTCACACAAAAAGGTCGAACAGGAAAATAGCCACTTTCCTAAAAGATGCTATATCAAATTCTGAGTTCAGGGATACCAAACTTCAGTTTCCCATCTTGCTCCTATGGGGAGATATGCAGGTGCACATGGGACACAGCATTCTCCATTCTATCCTATGGGCTAGATGGCCGTTCAATAGTGAAAAACGAAAATGGCAGTATTTCACTAGCGGAACATGTCACCCACACTAGTACATGTCCAATCTTTCACATACACTGCACCGTGCCCAGGGGGGTGTCATGGGCATACCATACGAGTGTCCAATGTTTAAGAAAATGGAAGGGTCAAGCCTGCCAAGGGTGTACACTGGCCAGGGCATCATGGCAGTTCACAGACTGCGCACAGGCACTGTGGTGGCAGGCCTGAGACACCATTTTAGGGCTACTCATATGGGTGGCACAATCAGTGCTGCAGGCCCACTAGTAACATTTGAATTGCCAGCCCTGGCACCCTCAGTGCCCTTTACTAGGAACTTTACAGGTACAACAAATATGCCAATCATGAATAACCAATCACAATACCTATTTACAGGGAGAGCATATGTAGCACTGATCAGCAATGGTAAAGTGTGCAGAGTCCTATTGCCAACAACCACAGAGCAGGAAAAACAAGGGAGGAAGTAGCAAAAGCTTTGGGGATAACCCTGCAAAAAGGGCCATTTCCAACAAGTATTAACATGGCCATTTTGGAAAGCAGCAGGCATTCAAACTTTAGATCAAATTTTTCATAATGGTGATTTTAAATCATTCACACAATTAACAGAAGAATTTGACATTCCAAAACATCAGTCCCTGAAACATACCCAGCTAATACAATGTTTGAAAAAACAACTAGACTTATCTTCTCTGGTACTTCACACTTCACAAATAGTATTATATCTCAACATTTGGGGAGAACACAAAGGAATAATATATGGTCTGTATAGAGTTTTTACAACAAACCTTTTTTCTCAACCCTAGCACAGACACTACAATTCAAATGGCAGACCCGACTTTCAACATCTTACACTACTGGGGAATGGGAGGAAATTATTGAAAAGTTAGACAAAGGAACCTGTGAAGCTAGACTTAAATTTTGTCTCTTTAAAATCCTTCATGACTGTCATTGGTCGGCTGCAAGATTACAGAAGGCTGGTTTTCTCTCACATGCCAATTGCTGGAGCTGCTCTAATACCAATTGTGATTCAAAACATAAAATATGCGAATGCCCATTGCTACAATCTTTCTTGTCATATGTGGGAAAAACTTTATCCTCTACTATGCCTTTACATCTTCCACTTACTCGTGCTCCCATTCTCCTCCATGATCTCCAACTCTCCTCACAACTCAAAAAACTCAAATGTAGTATTTTTCACACAGCATGGGCTACAGCAAAAATATGTATCTTGCGTCATTGGAAATCCCCCTCTCCTCCTTCGCAAGAAGAATCGTTGACAACGATGATACATACAGCATCACATGAAAGAATAATTTATAACCTTCAGAATCAAATGGATATATTCCTTTGGGTTTTGGTTACATGAATTGTGGCATAGATATTGAGGATGGTACCTCAAATACTGATACTTGTATCTCTTAGTTCAACATTGTATTTTCTTCCTTGCCTCATTGTCTTTCCTCACCCCTGGTATTCTTACTTTTTTCTTATCTTAATACCTTATTCTTTTATTATCCTTTTTTTATATTTCTGTTTCTCTACTCCTATCTTATTATTCTTTATACTCGTTAATATTTTATCTTCCATCTTCTTTTTTGTACCTTATATTGATATGTTTCTTTTTTGTACCAACTATCTCACTCTAATATGTTCATTCTGCATTTTAAATTCATGTTATAATATTAAATCCTTTATATGAATTTGTTTACAAATGATAAGCAGATTTGACATATTAATATGTCCATATATATATTAATATATAGGATGTTTAATTCATATATTTGTTAAGTTAAATTATGATCTCTTTTCTAACTTTTGCACTCATTCTATCTTTCTCTGCCTTTTTTATGCTTACATTATATAAATATTTAACCTTTTACTTATTCAATTATTTATCTCATTTTTTATTCATATAACTATTTAACTCACTGACAAATAATATTCACCATGTGAGAAGTTGGCCTGATATATGATGCTCACTAATTCTAGTGATCACCTTGTATCAGTCCAAACAACCCTTATGGTGATTGGTTGTAAGTCAACCTTATAGACCAGCTATCCTAATGGTAGCATGGACAAATCAGTCTTAAGCTAAACTCTTTTGGCATGTGAAGCCAGGTAGTTATATAAGTAAACAAGATATTTATTAACTAACAAACTCCTCTGAACTCTGTATGAGGTCAGAGGGCTAAGCACATGACAAGACTCTTAGGAAAAATACATTAAGTTGCACAAATTACAATGTTGCCCTAGGGGCGCAACAAACCATATACTAAACAAGTGGTATAAGGAAATCAATAGGAGGAATGGAGCTGTCCAGAGCCTGTAGGTTCGCTGTGACTACACTACCCTAACTTTAGTAAGTAATAGGAGGCCCACTGAACGCGTGTGCAGAGTGTGAACTCACACGCGAGATGCGTAACAACGTCGATGGACAGTACAGTTTACGAAAAAGGTGAGTACGGACAATCCTAACTAGTTAGGACTAAAACGACGGGAAATCTGGACACTAGGAGAGTCAATCTACCCTTGAGCACCGAAATGCTCTTGTTACCTCACCCACGGGCTGCGGGTGCAGAGGTGTCAAAGTGTGTCGGGTATCCGCGTCGAAGTCTATGGAGCCTTGAAGAAAGATGCTGCAGGCGACCAGGAGGAAGATGTCCGGTACGACCCAAGGGTGGATCAAGGAAGAAGAAGACCTGAAAGCAGAGGGGACATTGTTCAAAGTCACTAGCCAGTGACTGGAGTGGAACCAGGAAGGAACCAGGTGATGTTGTCGCGATCAGGTGAAGAGTGGACGCTTGACTCTGCAGCCACGTGGACCAGGAGGTGTCTTCGATTACCAGGATGGAGGCACGAGCTGTCCCATGCAGGCTCTCTCTGTCAGCGGTGTTGGTTCCGGATTCGGCATCAACAGGCCTTAGCAAAGGCAACGCATGCGGTGGATGGAAAAGGCGTCTGGTGCGGACCAGGAGGGTCCGGGGTTCTTCTCCTTTGCAGAGAAGCAAGGGCCAGTCTGGAGCAACCATAACAGCTGTGTAGTTTTCGTGGATCGTCGTCTAGGAGGTCACTAGCCAGCCGGCAAGTGACCAGATAATGCGTTGAGCTGCAACCAGGCAGAAGGGCCCCACGCAGATCTCATGGATGCTGGAGGGCTGGTCTTTGGTGCAGGAGCTGCTCGGGGCTGGGGATTCTCAGTCCCCAAAGCACTTTGTCGAGGATGCCTCTGAAGTTGTGCTGGAAGCGAAGTGCAGTTTCTCCAAGATGGCCGGTCCCACGTGTCTTGTCGCACCCACGGATCTCAGCTGTGCTGCAGATGTAGGTAAAGGTCTGGGATTCCGGGTCTCGTCAGGCTCTGAAGTCTGGATCCTCGAGGGAAGACGACAAAGTGAAGCCGCAGGACGCTTGATGGTGCCTGCTGGTGCAGGGTGGACACTCCTTGCCCACAAGGGAGATGTCTTCAGTCTTCTGTGGAGCAGAACGTCGAAGTCCTGAGTTTCTTCTTGTAAAATCAATTCAGGATAATCTAATTTGGAATGGGACCAGCTCCTACCTTTATCCTGCTAAAGGGGGCTGTACTATGACTAGGTCCCTCCTATGGGTGGGACCAGGAAGGGGGGTGGTTACACCCCCTATCCTTTGTCCGGTTTCGCACCAGAGCTGGGGCTGGAGTGCCCCAGCAACTGGTTTGAACAGGTGTATGCACAGGGACACCATGTGTGCCCCAGGCTGTCTCATTCCTTTCAGGCCTGTCCTACCCAATACACAAAATCCTGTCTGGGGTGGTGCTAGCACCTCCCAAGGCAGGAAACCCTTTGTCCAAGCCTCCCTCGCTGGAAGGACTCCCAGCAGCAGGAGGTCATACTTGTGTCTGTGGTGGCAGCATCCATTTTGTGATGCTGAGGCTCGGTTTAACTTTAACCGGGGTTCACAGTTACATACATGTCGTGTCCCTCTAAAAGGGTGGAATGCTACCCCCGTCGCCAGAATTGGCGAGGGGGTAGTATTCCAATTCATATGACACCTTACTCGAAATGTTTTGATAATGCTATGCCAAAGTTAGTAATAACCGCAAGGATTATAATGCACTTAGGAGTATATGGTACAGCGTTAGCATGGAAACAGCTAAAGGACTTGTTCCGAAAGCTGTAGACAGGCTCAGCTCATGCTAGAGCACCATCTCACACAATTCCAAGCACTCTGCCTCCAGGATTGTTAAGGCCTGCCATAGCAGTGACTTATAGGAGTATATGTGTCCATTTTAGGTTTAGATATAGGTATACTATATCTAAAGCAAAGGGTGATTACACCACCTTGCCCCCAGCTGATTGATCAGCCAGTTGTGTCAGATTTGGATGACCAGCCAGGGGTGGCATAATACATGCTGCAGCCCCTGGTAGGCCTTGGGTTCACTTATGCCCTGGGTACCTATGGTACATAGTTCAAGGACTTACAAGAGTGACCCAATACCAATTGGAAAATGCACTTAAAGTACATGGATGTCAATTTAGAGAGAGAACAGCTAGGCTGTGGGTCTGATTAGCAGGCCCACAGCCAGGGAAAGCCGTAAACCAGTGAAGCAAAAAGCAAAAATCTGGGGTGACCATAGGATTGCAGACCCTACTCTCCTACATAACCCCCCACCCAAACTTAGGGACATTAAACTAACCTTGACCAGGTGAGTCTTCCTGTTCTAAGTGGAAATACCTGGAGAGACCATCTGCATTGCCATGGTCAGTCCCTGGTCTGTGCTCCACTGTAAAGTCCATCCCCTGTAGGGAAATGGACCACCTAAGAAGTTTGGGGTTTTCACCCTTCATCTGATTTAGCCACAAGAGGGGCTTATGGTTGGTCTGAATCTTGAAGTGAGTTCCAAACACGTATGGCCTCAACTTCTTCAGGGCCCAAACCACAGCAAAGGCCTCCCTCTCAATAGCTGACCAATGTTTCTCTCTAGGGATCAGCCTTCTACTTATAAAAGCAATGGGCTGGTCATGACCATCAATATTCAGTTGAGATAGAACAGCTCCCACACCCAACTCAGAAGCATCTGTTTGGACACTGAAGGTGTTGGAGTAGTCTGGACTCTTGAGAATAGGCGCAGTGCACATGGCCTGCTTTAGGTCCTCGAATGCCTTTTGACAGCTAACTGTCCACTGAACTTTCTTTGGCATTTTCTTACTTGTGAGGTCATTAAGAGGGGTCACAATTGTCCCATAATTTCTGACAAATTTCCTGTAGTAACCAGATAGGCCCAAGAAAGCTCTAACCTGTGTCTGAGTGGTTGGAGGAGCCCAGTCCTATATGGCTGGTATCTTGCTCTCCAATGGTTGAACCTGGCCTCCACCTACAAGATGGCCCAGGTACACAACCTGACTCTGCCCTATCTGGCACTTGGTGGCCTTGATAGTGAGGCCTGCCTTTTGCAGGGCCTCCAAAACTTTCCTCAGGTGGATCAGGTGATCCTCCCAGGTGGAGCTGAAGAAAGCAATATCCTCTAGATATGATGCACAAAAGTCATCCAACCCAGTGAGAACTTGGTTCACCAACCTTTGAAAAGTGGCAGGTGCATTTTTCAAACCAAAGGGCATCACCACAAATTGGTAATCACCTCCTGGGGTAGAAAATGCTGTTTTGGCCTTGGCTAACCTGATTTGCCAATAACCAGCTGTTAGGTCAAATGTACTCAAGAATTTGGCAGAAGCCAATTTATCTATGAGTTCGTCTGCTCTAGATATTGGATGGGCATCTGTCTTAGTGACAGCATTGAGACCCCTGTAGTCTACACAAAACCTCATCTCTCTCTTACCATTCTGGGTGTGAGGTTTAGGCACTAAAACTACAGGACTAGCCCAAGGGCTCTCTGAGGGTTCAATGACTCCCAATTCCAACATCTTTTGTACTTCTTGTTTTATGCAGTCCCTGACGTGGTCAGGTTTCCTGTAGATTTTACTCTTTATAGGCAGACTGTCACCAGTGTCCACCTCATGGGTGCACCAGTTTGTCTGACTGGGTGTCAGAGAGAACATTTGTCTAAAGGACTGAAGAACTTGTTTGGAATCCTTTTGCTGATGTTCAGAGAGGCTGTCAGAAAAGACTACACCATCTACTGACCCATCATCAGGGTTCTGAGTGAGCAGGTCTGGGAGAGGGTCACTCTCTTCGTCCTGTCCCTCATCTGTGGCCATGAGCAAGCCCATATCATCCCTGTCAACAAATGCCTTGAGCCTGTTCACATGAAGTACTCTGTAAGGGCTCCTGGGAGTTCCAAGGTCCACCAGGTAGGTAACCTTTCCCTTTTGTTCAATGATGGTATGGGGTCCAGACCATTTGTCTTGGAGAGCTGCTGGGACCACTGGCTCCAACACCCACACCTTCTGTCCAGGCTGGTAAACAGTAAGGACATCCTTCTGGTCATGCCAAGCTTTTTGAAGTTCTTGGCTGGCCTCAAGGTTTTTAGATGCCTTCTCCATGTACTCTGCCATCCTGGAGCGGAGACCAAGTACATAGTCCACTATGTCAAGCTTAGGCTTTTTGAGAGGTAACTCCCATCCTTCCTTTACAAGACATAGGGGTCCTCTTACAGGATGCTCAATTAGAAGTTCAAAAGGGCTGTAGCCAACCCCCTTCTGTGGGACCTCTCTGTAAGCAAACAGAAGGCAGGGTAAAAGGATGTCCCATCTTCGCCTAAGCTTTTCTGGTAACCCTTTTATCATCCCTTTTAGGGTCTTGTTGAATCTCTCCACAAGCCCATGCACTGTGGATGATAGGGGTGGTGAATTTGTAATTTAAACCACACTCCTTCCAGATAGCAGTCAAGTATCCTGACATGAAGTTTGCACCTCTGTCAGAGACAACCTCCTTAAGAAACCCCACTCTAGTGAAAACTGCAAGTAGGACCATGGCCACAACAGGAGCTGTAGTGGTCCTAAGGGGAATAGCTTCTGGGTACCTGGTGGCATGATCCACCATCACCAGTTTAAATCTGTGCCCAGATGCTGTTAGGGGGTCCATTGGTCCAACAATGTCAATCCCCACTCTTTCAAAGGGTACCCCCACCACAGGTAGTGGTATAAGGGGGACCTTTGTTTTGCCACCTGATTTGCCACTGGCTTGACAAGTGACACATGAGCCACAAATTTCTTTGGTGTCTTCAGACACATGAGGCCAGTGAAAGTGTGAGACAAGTCTTTCCCAAGTCTTGTTCTGGCCTAAGTGACCTGCAAGGGGAATTTCATGGGCTAAGGTAAGAAGGAAACCTCTCAGAGACAAGGGGATAACCAACCTCCTGGTAGCACCAGGCTTTGGGTCTCTTGCCTCAGAGTATAGGAGTCCATCATCCCAGTACACCTTGTGGGTACCTGCAGCATTCCCTGCAGCCTCAGCAGCAGCCTGCTGTCTGAGGGGTTCAAGAGAGGAACAGTCTCACTGTGACTGCCTCAAGTCTGCCCTGGAAGGTCCCCCTGACCCAAGAAACTCAACCTGTTCAGGTTCAAGCTCTTCTAGGTCAGTTCCTTCTGGGATCTTTGGGTCAGCCTCCTGAGAGGGCTGATCCTCACCTTGAGGCGGGGGGGGAGGCACTGCCTTAACCCTACTGCTCTTTCTCTTGGGTAGTGTCTGGTCCATTGTTCCAGGATCCAGCACTTGTTCAGCTGGGCATTTCTTGGCCTGTGACCTGGTCACAGCAAGGACATGTGCTGACAAACCTAACATTTCCACATGAGTCCTATACTCCACATCTGACCATAAGGAGGATTCCAAATCATTGCCCAACAGACAGTCCACTGGGAGGTCTGAACTAACTACAACCATTTTGAGGCCAGTTACCCCTCCCCAGGAGAAGTTAACAACTGCCATACTGTGATTGGTAGTGACGTTGCTAGCATTGGTCACTAGGTAGTCTGAACCTAGTATTACCTGATCAGGGTCCACAAAGTTAGGTGTCACCATGGTGACACTGGCACAAGTGTCCCTGTAGGCCAGCGACATTTTTACATTAATTAAAGGTGTTTGCCTGTATTTGCCCAGAGTACTGGGACTTACAGTAGGGGTCATATCCATGTCCCCAGTACAGACAAGAGCAGCCTGAGTAGTCATCCTGACTAAGTCAGAACCCACCTCAGTTCCCAGGGTTAACCCAACTATAGCCTTGGGGGGTGCACTACCACAACTAACTGTACTAGGGGGTGCAGGTGCCTTAGGGACAGTAGTGGCAGGAGCTGTGCCTTTCTTGGTGCACTCAGTAAACCAGTGAGTCTTACTTTTATAGTATTGGCACCATGGTTTTCTCTGGCCATCATTCTTCTTTTTTTGGGAATTCTGGGACCCACCCTCCTTAGATTGTTGGGGCCCTGTTGAAGACTTCTGGTCATTTTGCTGCTTATTCTCATTACCCTTCTGGTCTGCTTTCTTCTGGCCACCACCCTGGTTCTGGTTCTGCTGCTTGACCCTTGTCCTGACCCATCTGTCTGCCTTCTTTCCCAATTCTTGGGAAGAGGTCAGATCTGAGTCAATCAAGTGCTGATGCAACAACTGGTTCTGACAATTATTTAAGATTTGCTCTCTCATAATTAGATTATACAATCCTGTGTAATCAGTAACTTTACTTCCCAGTAAACAGCCTTCCAAAGCCTTAGAGGCACAATCAACAAAGTCAGTCCAATCATGAGCCTGAGTTTTCTGGGTGTCTCTGAACATCATGGTTAGGCCAAACCCATCAATCAAGGCCCTTTTCGGGACTGGGTAATCATTAGCATCCTCATCTCTAACAGTGAGGAGCTTGTCTCTTCCTTTATCTTCAAAGGAGAGCCACAATATAGCTGCCCGCTGACTCTGGGGTACCTGCTGTACTTTGCAGGCCTTCTCCAGAGCAGTCATCCATTTGTGGATGTCATCTCCTTCTTTAAAGGAGGGCACTATTTTACTCAGGTGTCTATTATCAAAACTCCTGTCTTTATCTCTAGGAATAATGCTGCCACCAGTGGGTTCTAACCCACTCAATTTCTGCTCTCTGACAAAGGCAAGTTTTTCTATGGAAAGGGCAAGTTCTTCCCTCTCAATCCTCAGATTCACTTCCTTCATCTTTGCTTCATGTTCTCTTCTCTGAGGGGATGTCATCCCTCTCTGAGAAGAGGCCTGAGAGACATGGGTGTGAATAGATCTGTTAGAGCCTCTGGAGGGGGACCTAACTCGTCTATTCCCAAGGTTAGGCCTGTTTGTGGATGGATCTGGGGCTCCCCCATTACCATCCTCATGTAGGCTTAAGTTGGCCCTGGTAAGTCTACTGACTCTAACTGGACCAGTGTCTACCTCTCTTTCAGATGATTCTCCATCCTCCTCCTCTACATCTTCTGTTTCAGGGAGGTTAGAGTCATCTTCTACTGGGGGTATGCCTCCATCTGTAGGATTAGAGGGGCCTGGATTAGAAGCCCTTCTAGCATCATATGTCTCTAAGAGACCTATCAGAAAAGGAAGGTTAGGGTTAGAACCCTGTTTCAGTTTCCTGGAGGTACACAATTGTCTCATCTCTAGAAAGCTGAGGGTTGCATATCTTGAAATGACCTGTGGAGGGTCAATATCCACAAGGGGAGCCACTGTGTTCTCTCCTGTGGTAGACATGCTTTCTAGGGAGGTGTAAGTGATGCACTTAACTACACTATGGGTTTTCCGACTGATCCATTGCCAAGAGTTGTAGTCAGGGTGTGCTACTCCCTTTCTACTACAACAGCTGGTTCAGTAGAACTCAGAGTATTTCTAAGCTTGTTATATGTACCTATAGTACCTTATGTGACCTTATGTGATCTTTCAAATACTATCTCAAGATTATATTTGGTAAAAACAACAGCAAGCTCAAATCTGAACCGCTGCACACCAATGTGAGAAGTTGGCCTGATATATGATGCTCACTAATTCTAGTGATCACCTTGTATCAGTCCAAACAACCCTTATGGTGATTGGTTGTAAGTCAACCTTATAGACCAGCTATCCTAATGGTAGCATGGACAAAGCAGTCTTACGCTAAACTCTTTTGGCATGTGACGCCAGCTGTTTTACCACATATAACCCCTTGAATACCAAGTGAAAGGACACCACACAGGTTGTTATGAAAATAAACAAGATATTTATTACCTAACAAACACCTCTGAACTCTTTATGAGGTCAGAGGGCTAAGCACATGACAAGACTCTTAAGAAAAATACATTAAGTTGCACAAATTCCAATGTTGCTCTAAGGGCGCAACAAACCATATACTAAACAAGTGTTATAAGGAAATCGATAGGAGGAATGGAGCTGTCCAGAGGCTGTAGGTTCGCTGGGACTACACTACCCTAACTTTAGGTAAGTAATAGGAGGCCCACGGAACGCGTGTGCAGAGTGTGAACTCACACGCGAGATGCGTAACAACGTCGATGGACAGTACAGTTTACGAAAAAGGTGAGTACGGACAATCCTGACTAGTTAGGACTAAAACGACTGGAAATCTGGACACTAGAAGAGTCAATCTACCCTTGAGCACCGAAATGCTCTTGTTACCTCACCCACGGGCTGTGGGTGCAGAGGTGTCAAAGTGTGTCGGGTTTCCGAGTCGAAGTCTATGGAGCTTTGAAGAAAGATGCTGCAGGCGACCAGGAGGAAGATGTCCGGTGCGACCCAAGGGTGGATCGAGGAAGAAGAGGACCTGAAAGCAGAGGGGACAATGTTCAAAGTCACTAGCCAGTGACTGGAGTGGAACCAGGAAGGAACCAGGTGATGTAGTCGCAATCAGGTGAAGAGTGGATGCTTGACTCTGCAGCCACGTGGACCAGGAGGTGTCTTCAACAACCTGGATGGAGGCATGAGCTGTCCCACGCAGGCTCTCGCTGTCGGCGGTGTTGGTTCTGGATTGAGCATCAACAGGCCTTGGCAAAGGCAACCCACGCTGGTGGATGGAAAAGGCATCTGGTGCGGGCCAGGAGGGTTCGGGTTGCTTCTCCTTTGCAGGGAAGCAAGGGCCAGTCTGGAGCAACCAGACCAGTGGTGTAGTTTTCGTGGATCGTCGTCTAGGAGGTCACTAGCCAGCCAGCAAGTGACCAGACAATGCGTCGAGCAGCAACCAGGCAGAAGGGCCCCACGCAGATCTCGTGGATACTGGAGGGCTGGTCTTCGGTGCAGGAGCTCCTCGGGGCTGGGGCTTCTCATTCCCCAAAGCACATTGTCGAGGATGCCTCTGAAGTCATGCTGGAAGCAAAGTGCAGTTTCTCCAAGATGGCCGGTCCCACGTGTCTCGTTGCACCCACGGATCTCAGCTGTGCTGCAGATGTAGGTAGAAGTCGGAGAGGTCTGGGAATCTAGGTGTTGTTGGGCTCTGATGTCTGGATCCTCGAGGGAAGCCGACAAAGTTAAGCCGCTGGACGCTTGATGGTGCCTGCTGGTGCAGGCTGGGCACTCCTTGCCCACAAGGGAGATTTATTCAGTCTTCTGTGGAGCAGAACGTCGAAGTCCTGAGTTTCTTCTTGTAAAATCAATTCAGGATAATCTAATTTGGAATGGGACCAGCTCCTACCTTTATCCTGCTAAAGGGGGCTGTACTATGACTAGGTCCCTCCTATGGGTGGGACCAGGAAGGGGGGTGGTTACACCCCCTATCCTTTGTCCGGTTTCGCGCCAGAGCTGGGGCTGGAGTGCCTCAGCAACTGGTTTGAACCGGTCTATGCACAGGGACACCTTGTGTGCCCCAGGCATGTCTCATTCCTTTCAGGCCTGTCCTACCCAATACACAAAATCCTGTCTGGGGTGGTGCTAGCACCTCCCAAGGCAGGAAACCCTTTGTCCAAACCTCCCTGGCTGGAAGGACTCCCAGCAGCAGGAGGTCAGACTTGTGTCTGTGTTGGCAGCATCCATTTTGTGATGCAGAGGCTCGGGTTAACTTTAACCAGGGTTCACAGTTGCATACATGTTGTGTCCCTATAAAAGGGTCGAATGCTACCCCCATCGCCAGAATTGGCGAGGGGGTTGTATTCCAATTAGTATGACACCTTACTCGACATGTTTTGATAATGATATGCCAAAGTTAGCAATAACCGCGAGGATTATAATGCATTTAAGAGTATATGGTATAGCGTTATCATGGAAACAGCTAAAGGACTTGGTTCCGAAAGCTGTAGACTGGCTCAGGTCATGCTAGAGCACCATCTCACATAATTCCAAGCACTCTGCCTCCAGGATTGTTAAGGCCTGCCATAGGAGTGACTTATAGGAGTATATTTGTCGGTTTTAGGTTTAGATATAGGTATACTATATCTAAAGCAAAGGGTGATTACACCACCTTGCCCCAGCTGATTGATCAGCCAGTTGTGTCAGATTTGGATGGCCAGCCAGGGGTGGCATAATACATGCTGCAGCCCTGGTAGGCCTTGGGTTCACTTATGCCCTGGGTACCTATGGTACATAGTACAAGGACTTACAAGAGTGACCCAATACCAATTGGTAAATGCACTTAAAGTACATGGATGTCAATTTAGAGAGAGAACAGCTAGGCTGTGGGTCTGATTATCAGGCCCACAGCCAGGGAAAGTCGTAAACCAGTGAAACAAAAATCTGGGGTGACCATAGGATTGCAGACCCTACTCTCCTACACACCATAAATATTTTCTCTTCTTCTTTTTAATATGTTTACCATATCTATTTATATAACACCAATTATAAGATATAATCATTAGTGCTCTTGCGATGAAATATTTTTAAAATGCTAATAAAAAAGTTATGCCACAAAGAAAAGCTAGTGTCTTTAGTTAGCAAAGGTAAGTGGAGAAGTGTGGCTCAGTGGTTAGAGGCGGCAGACCCGGAAGCTGGGATCGACCGTGGACCAGGGTTCGTTTCCCCGCCTCAGCGGGTCTCGGGCTCAAAATTCCACGGCCTCGATAATTCTCGCTCCGGTGCCTACTCGACTCACAGGGTCTCACTCTGCAACTCTGGGCAATAGCTTGCTTAATCTCCACTACGGCCGCTCGCGGCGGGATGCCTGGCTTTCACCCTGTGGACACCCTGCCGGGGCCTCTCACAGGGGAATACCAGGACGGGTTCCCTAAGCAAGCGCCAGGATGCCCTTTGGGTGACAGGTTGCGCTATATAAGTACACCTACATTTACATTTACATTTACAAGTACCTTTGTGCACAATAGGTACCCTTCCCTCCAATCAACGCAATGGGAATATGCACTAGAAACAACCCCGGCTCACTCCTTCGGGAACTCGGTATGAGCAGATAGTCTCATCCCAAAGGCAATGAAGCAAGTATTCGTAGCAGCAATCACAGTAACACAATGAAACACTACACAAAGACACCATACGAAAAGTAGATTCTCAGTCTCAGCCGTACTGAGACCAAACAGCCTATTCACAATCAGGCAGAAACACACAAGTAAACTGGAGAAGAAAATAGCAACTTTCTAAAAGTGCTTGTTGAAAACACAGACTCTAAAAACCATACTTACCAAGAGATATATTATCAAATTCTGAGCTTATTCCTATTGTCTATGTTATCCCTATAAAGGATATACTCGTAAAATGTTACACAAATAATTCCCCATTCAATCCTACCAACAGGCCCGCCTGCCTTTAAAGAGTGAAAAAGAAAAATTATATATTTTCATCACAAGGACAAAACACACACACGCGTCAGCCCACATCAGAACATATCCCGCTCTTTACACACAAACCGCCCCACCCCTGGGTCCTTGACCAGCAGCTGTGTTTGTACCTACCCTGACACTATCTGCATTTTACTAGGGGTCTACTAGGAAAGCCAATATGCCAATCAGGGAGAACTAAGCACAATATCCATTAGCACAGAAATCACTAGCACTGTGACACTGAGATGCAGAGGCAAAACTCCCAACGCATCTAAAATAGCAAAAACGAAATCCAGCACAGCATCAAAAACATATGAGGTAGAGGCAGAAAGTCAGGTAAAACTACATAAAATATAACATGTCTAATACCATCCAACTGTGCCTTCTATATGCCTGGAACGATAAGCAAGCAGCTACCTTGTATTTAAAGAAACCTCCATAGAATTACTGTCTTCCTGCATGGACCGGGCAGCAGAACTTAAATCTCTTAACCAGCCAATGTCACTCATGCAAATATCTATCATTTTAAAGCTAGAAGCAATACCGCCAAAGTATGCGCTTTAGATCAGCGACAGAATAATATTGAGCAGCAGAAGAAATGCAGCAATAATCAGAACAGTAGACAACTGAAGGGCCATAGGTATATATTTCACTTTGAACTGCACACAGTTCAGTCACAAATAGTGAACACAATAGAAATAATGGCACTTTTACACTGTACCAGCCTTCTCCTCACCAGCACCTTTCTCAACCAAATTCAGAATCATACGCAACAGGGCTCGTGGAACATGCAGTAATACCAGCCCTACATCGCCTGTTGCCCACAAAGTGGGTGACATATCCTCAAAACTCAGGGGAACAAACACTGCTCTCTATTTACAGTAAGGCCCATTAAATTCCTCTTCAAATCCTGTCTGCTAAAATCCAAACAACACCTAGGGATATTTAACATTACACCCTTATTTCCTCTCATGAAACAACACATTTTAATTCACTTTTCTTTCCCTGCAAGCAATATTTCTGAGTGAACACTCAACGTTCCTTGAAACAAATCAATATTTACTGCACGTGCACCCTAATCTAAACAGAGAAAATTAAACCAATAACAAACTGAGGGGCATATTACCAACAACTAGCGATAATTATCGCTATGTTGGTTTAGCGGCGATATTTATATCGCCGAGCTGTGGCGATTTTTATCGCTTAGGAACCTTGCTATTATCAAGGTATATCTCCTAAGCAATAAAAATCGGCCGAAATGCATAAATATTGCTGAAAAGTCAGCGATATTCATGCATTACCGAGGTAATGCTCTTAGCCATGTTATCCACCTCCCATTGGATAACATGGCTAAGGACTGCTCAGGGGCAGGTGTTAGCTTTTGGAGATATTCGCGCTTAGCGCGAATATCTCCAAAAGATGGTAATAGGAGATAGCGATGTTAGCGACTGTTTCCAGTCGCTAACATCTTGGCACGCCCATTTTGCATCTCATTAGTGATAAATTTCACTGACATGCAAAGCGGGGCCCAAGATGGTCGCTATCTCCTACTAGCTGTCGCTAACTGGTGTTAGCGACAGCTAGGTAATAGGGAGATAATTTTTTCTCTGCTTTCTTGGCTTTTAAAGCCAAAAAAGCGGAGATAAACCCCCTTGATAATATGCCCCTGAGTCACAAAGAATCTCATGCCATCGGCTCCAGGACATTCTTTCCAGAGTGTTATAGAAACTCTATATACACACTTTCACAAAACTCATGAACCAATTCTTCTAGCTCCTGTGTTGTTACTTTAGTCTGTTCCCAATTAACATCTTTTCCTGGCATTCTGCCTTTCAGACAAAAAAAACTGTCTCTGGCTCTGCATCTCGACCTGTCTGTCTCACGCTGGTATGGCCCCACCTCTTCTCCCAGCGTCTCTCTTGTCCTGTCTGCTGATTTCAGTTCCCCTGCTCAGTGAGCCCGTCCTTTATAATTCCTCTCTTATCTTCACCGAAGGTCGTGGCAAGCCTGCCTCCCACTCAATTCACAAGCTATGTTTTTCAACTCTGAGAATCCTTTTATTCAGCTTAAACACACACTGCCTTGAATTCTTGAAACACCCTCTCCAAATTAAATACACTTTCTATTGTGAACAAGCCCAAATGGAACGCACCCACTCAAGTCAAGCATATGGTAACTGCTTAGCATTAGCCACATTTTTACATGGCAATTTTCATATTGCAGTTGGTACCTGAAGCCAGAGGCTTAAAGCATGGACACATTTCTTTCTCCTTGCAGCACTCCTGCCGCCCCCTTTTATGGAGAGACCAAACACATTCATCACTGTTGAAGTAAGAGCGGATATTTTACCTCTCCTGTTGCACCTTTTAGAATGCATGTTCATTCAGTGTAAGTGCACATTACCTTAAATCATCACAGCACCTCTTTCACTTTAAATACCTATCTCTTCCTTACATTTTTTTCACGTTGTACTCTTCATATATCAGGACAAATGTACATTCTTGCTAGCATTGCTGGTCAACCCATAATTTTATTTATCTGATACTTTATTCTACAAATGTTTAAAATGTCATCAGGAGCTTCAGGACAAACTCCTTCCAATGGACATCTGCAGATCACATCAAAAGACCAAATACCAATTAAGTTAATTGCAGACATTTTCAAGAAGGGGCCCACTCATCATTTTGCCTGTCAAAGGAATTGTAAATACTTTCCCCAGAGACAGTCCCCAGACCGTGTCAAACAAAAACCTCCCACACAATACAGCTTGCTGAGGCAAGGCATTCTTACCTCCACACAAAAGCACAGTTGCTACTTATTCAAACAAGCATTTCACAAACACTATCACCAACGTCGGTCCTCACACGTCATAGCACCACAATCAAACCACAAGTCAGCCCAGTGACTTCATCATACTACCTGTTCTCCTTCCTTCTGCCATACTCTCAAAGAATCGAACATGGGCTGCCTTCTCTTTTTGGCAAACAATTTGTCTTGCAAAAAATGTAATTGCTGTTCATCAAACAAACAGAACAACACCAACATCCAAAACACCCTAATTTACTTAGACAGGCATCTCAATGTGAGACACAGGCACTGTCCCTACTGGACACATATAACATCACCAGCAGTAGGAAAAGAAACTAGTACACAATAAAAATAAAAAAGTTGTCAAAGAACCAAACTAAAATAATCCGAAAATCGCTCCCTTTAGTCCGGAGACCGTACCAAGTTCAATAAGACAGGCACTAGCCGCAGACCTTTTCGTTCACAGTCCAAATATCCAGTTGGCAGATTGTTCGCAAATAGTCCCAGACCTTTTTGAGCGAGGGCCACATTTACAGTTGGCTTGGCAAGCTGTAAACAAACACTCGGTGTCTTTTCCAAGGGTCCGCAAACCCTCCAAATTCAAACCAAGACATTCCAAAGAGTAAATATAGACACAGCCAGTCGACTCGAGTCATCCAAGCAAGGCAGTACTCAAACTGCACCCAAAACAGTCCAGAGACTTTACTGATACAAGAAGACAGGACTCAGCCCCAGACCTTTTTGAAGCGCAACTCCAATTACCAGTTGGTCTGGCAGATTACCTGTGAAAAGTCCCGGACGTTTTCACAAAGAGGCTAATTACAAGCTGGCCTGATAGACTGCTCACAAGCGCTCTGTGTCCCTGAAGGGTCCGCAGACCCACCAAGTCCAAGACAACACAGTCCACAGACTGTACCAGACACAGCCCACAGGCTCGTGTCATTCAAGAAAGGCACAATTTTCCAAGAATCATATTACTCACCTTGTGCACACAGGTTTAGTCAAACTATTCTCCACTGCCGACTCTTCGGACCAAATGGTCAGCTCCAAGTTTTCGCCTTCTCACGGTCTGACTGCTAACTTGGATGTTGGTAGGACTGCCACCATCAGCCTGTCGGTGGCGGTCCCACTGACATTATAATAAAGGCAAATGTGTATAACCTTGTGCCACATGTTCAAAAAATAGGGGTTGTGATTTACAAATAGCAATTTCATCTGAATCGCAATTTGGAATTCAATATCCCTTATGTATGCTCTGTCCATGCGACAACTTCCTGCTCTTGAAAAATGTTTTTCCAACATTCACAAAGGGGAAGGGGTCTCATGGGTACCCCGTCCAATTTGCAAATGCATTACCACCAATTGCAAGTTGATGGTAAAGTGCGAATGTTTCACAACCACATTTCTACATAACAAAACATTTGTATGTACCAATGCAGTTTAGTATTTGAAAGCGATGCCCTAAACAGGCCCCTTCCAAATACCGATTTGTAAAACCCAAATTGCGGTTCTGTAACAAGCTACTGAATTGCAATTTGGACTTAGTACATCTCAAAAAGCATTTTTCTGTTCGCAAAATAACTGGGAAATTGCTTCGTACATATGGCCCATAGTTTCAAGTTTCAAGTTCAAGTTTATTTTATTTTGCTCGACTAATTAAAGCCATTTCAATTTAATAGAAAATATCACAAAGCAGAAATATGTATAATTCCAAAGAATGCCATTATCCCCTTCGCTGCTTTGCCTTTTCTCCCCCTGTGCTAAGCCTTATTTTGGCTTTTTGTCGTAGTTTGCACCTAGGCCGCTGTATCTTTTTTACCACATAAGGTATCCTCTGCAAATTGGCGTCCTTTACTTCCAATATCCTGGGGATTCTAAAGGTACCTAGGGTTTGTAGATTCCCCTGGAAGGGACCCAAAAATTAGCCGAAATACATATACATTTTGTTTTTGGGGGGAAAAATTGGAAAAAAGTGCTGCAAATCAAAGTATCTGGGTTTTTCCCTACAAATGGTATCAAAAAAAGGTTTGTGGAGCTGAAACCACCATTTTCCCTGATTTGGGGGAATGACAGACTTTTGTCAGAAAACCAAAATGTTTTATACAGTTTTGGCATCTTTATGGGTCATAGCCTATTTCTGCTATTTTTTCGTACTTTCAACCTCCTTCCAGTTAATGGTAGACATGGGTATGAAACCAATAAAGGATCCTCGAAAGCTATACATTTTTGAAAAGTAAACCCAAAAGGACCCCAAAGTATTTATGTTTGGGCTCCTTTTGGGCTACATTTTAACCAGCCCAAATTAAAAAGCCCGCCTTGCTGCAGCAGCCCTCTCCCCCGCCCCTCCCAAACTGCCCGGGGCAGGGACCTCCCTGCGGTCGGTCGCCCCACCGAAGCCCCTCATTTAAACAGGACCCCTTCACCGATTGTACTGGGTGAGAGCCAAGACCCACCAGGCCACGAGCAACAGCTGAGTTCCGGTATACATTAACAGGGTGAAAGGCTGAAAACCGGAAACCAGATCATCATCACTTATCTGTGCCAATCCCCTTGCATCCCAACCGCTCCCCTCCCCTTCATCCCCGCCGCTTTCCATGTGTTTCCTTTATATTGCACCAATCAATGTTGGATTTCACCGCTGTATTCCACCTGCATTTGAATTCCTGTTGTATACCTTTATTGCAATAATAAAGAATTATGACACAAGAAAGAAAAAACATTTTCATTTATGTCTTACGTTATGCAGTCATTGTCATGTTTTGATCTCTCGTCGGTTTTCTTTTACAGATGTTGCTAATTGTGTTATATGCGCACCAAGAACAGATCTGAGAATAATCCTTGTTGGCAAAACCGGAGCTGGGAAAAGTGTCACCGGCAACACCATCCTGGGGAGGAGAGAGTTCGAGTCTCGGATGCAGACGGAGTCTCTGACCACGGAGTGTAAGAAGGCGTGCTTCGACCTTGATGGCAAACATGTGGTGGTGGTTGACACCCCCGGGTTTTTTGACACTGGAATTTCTCCCCTGGTGGAGGTCACGAAGGAAGTTTCTAGGTGTGTTGTCCTCAGCTCTCCGGGACCCCACGCCATTGTGGTTGTGATCGGCGTAGGACGGTTCACCGAAGAAGAAGCCAATGCGGCTAAAATAATCCGAGATCTCTTTGGGGGAGAAGCGGCCAAGTTCATGATCCTGCTCTTCACCCACAAAGAGGATTTGGATGATGGGGATCCAGGCAAGACGCCCCTAGAAACCTACATTGCAAAGGATAAAACAAATCTCAAGGATTTGGTAAAGAGCTGCGGGAACCGTTATTGTGCGTTCAACAACAAAGCCACAGGAGAAGACATGGAAAATCAAAGACGAGAGCTGATAGCCATGATAGAGGAGATGGTCCAGGCGAACGGTGGCGAGTGCTACATGACAGCCATGTTCGAGAAGGCTGAGGCTGCACTGAAGCAAAAAGAGGCAGAGATAAAGGCTCGTATCAGACAAGAGAAGAAAAGAGAAGAGAAAAAGATCATTGATGCACACATAGAATCAGTTGAAAAGAAAAAGGCAGCAAACGGTGGCCAAATAACACCAGACGAACTGAAAGAAATAAAAGAATTAGCTAGGAGCGCGAAGGTACAAAATGACAGAGATTACCAAAGAAAAGCGGAAAACGTTCGCTTTGAAGCACAGTGTTTTTTTTGTATGCCGCAGCCTGGCTCTTCTTTTCTTCGGACCTTAGAAGGGGCAATGAAAGGAACGCAACTGGGCATGGATATTGCAGGACAACATCCTTACAAAATTCCTATAGCAATACTGGGAGGAGTGTTAGGAGCGGCTGCTGGATACATGTCCAATAACCAGATTTAAGGTTGTTCCCATGGTGTGGGTTGGGCTCCCATCACATCGTTTTCATGCATTGTTTGTGGGGATGTATGCTGCCCACAATTTATTTTAAAAAAGTTACACACACTATGACGTGAGAATCATTTGTCATGCTTTAAGTTCATATCTATGTTTAGGTGATATTTACTGTTTAGCCCCAAGACCAATCGCGGCTGGTGACATTTGAAAGTGGTGGGGAGTAAATATAAGGATGAATTTTATGTAGTGGGAGAAGTGAGCAAGATTGACTGCCAAAAATATGTTTTCTCCCTGAGCAGACAGGTCTATTGGCTTTATTGATGGTTGCTGGCTGTTTAAGATAAATGAGGAGCAACAATGATTTTGTTAAAAAAAAATACCATTGTAAATGTTTCAATTCTGAAATTATGAGATTGCTAAATAAATATTACTGAGGCATGTGGAAGGAGTATTGGTATTAAGTTATGTACACTTTATGTTAGATGTGTATGTCCTTTCCTCTCTCCACATCATCCATCTGCATTCAAGTCAAGTCAAGTCAATTAATTTATATAGCGCGCTACATACCCAGAGGGCAGGGCCGGCCCTAGGCATGTGCAAAGTGTGCACCTGCACAGGGCCGCCAAACCCCAGGGGCCACCACGACGAGGATCGTCCCAGGGCCGTCAATCTTGTTGCGTGCCAAAGCGCTACTAATGACGGCCCTGGGCATACTTGGCCAGCCCTCGCGCTGAAATGTAGCACTGCAGCAATGATGCGTCATCATGCCTCGCCTCTCGTGAGCGCGGCTGCGCAGCCCTCAGGCCTCAGCACGACTATCACTGGAGGCGAGCGGTAAACAGAAACTTGCACCCTTGCAGCCTGGAGGGTAAATGTCACAGCACAGTAGCTGCCCAATTGAGCCTGCAGCCACTGACTTGACAGACGGTGTGTAAAGCAATGCTTGGAGTGTCTGGTTGCACGCGGACACGTGCTCCGGATTAATGCTATGTCTGACCCAGTGCCAGTGCCAGTGCCGAGAAATGATTTGCGCCCTGAGAAATGACGTTAGCTTCACGACAATGAGGTAGGGTGTGTTAAATTATTTCAATGAATGAAACGTGATCCGTGGTCACGTAAAGACATTTTAATTCAGGAAATACTGAATAGCTGGACAGAATTACATGTATTTATTGTCAGCGAGGTGGTCTTTGCACAATTTAAAAAGTATTGAGGCTGCCGGCGTCGCGTGTATGGAATACAGCTGCATATTCATTTGAAGTGAGTGCCTAGAGTTATATAAAGCGCTTTGATACCCATATGGTCTTGTGACTGTGTGCACTATAGAAAACGGCAAAGATAAATTAACGTGTAACTTGGAGAAAAACTCAGAATGCTAAACTTTAAACACTATGAGGCCTGCTGCACTAGGAGGCCTGCTGAGCAATAAAATCATAAAACTGGAGCTAACAGTCAGACAGGGGTCTGTGCATGCAGAGTCTGAGCCATAGGCTTTGATGCCAAATCTGAGGCGTGCTGCACACAGACAGTTGGAGGCCGGGGCGCACTGTATGTAGGCTGCAGACATCCAGCTGCATGTAGGCCGAGTCTGACAGATAAGGTCAGAAACATGCTATCTACTAAGGCCTGCTGCACACAGCTATACAATGCAAGTCTCCTGCATGCATACAGCATCACCCAGCTGCAGACTCTGCTACACACAGAACCAACCTACACAGACAGTAAAGGCCTGCAGGCAAAAGGCAGCGCACTAACTGCTGGGCAATTTGAGGCCTTCTACACACGGGCCGAGATCTGATGCGTGCAGTGCTCCAATTCAGGCAGAGATCGAGGACACACTAAACTCAGCAGTCACTAGTCTGTCTGCAAAGTTGTGTCACTCATTTAATTTACTTTAAGAGGGCTCATGAGTGTAATTTCTGATATATGGTTTCTTTGCCTCCATTGCTTGATTTTGCCCGCGAAAAAAAGTGTCACCCATAGTTGTTGAATGTCACTCATAATTACACTGAAATTATGAAAACGTCACTCATAGCAATCTGAACCCTTGGCAGCTATGGTGCCACCGCCACAATCCTCCGGACTCTGCCCAAGTAAGTGCCACCAGCCTATTGATAGTGGGGTAAAAAATCTGGACTAGTGCTCTGGGAAGGTGGAGGAAAAGTACCCTGCCTCCTCAAGAGCGGAACTTGCGCAGAGGGCGGCAGGGGTGTGTGAAGGTAGCTGGGCAGGTTCGGTTCTGGGTGCAGGCAGACGCCTACAGGAGGGGCAGTCAACGAGGCAGACATCTCGGGATACCTGCACAAGCAGTGCTTTAAATGAGCAGGTACAGAGTGCCCTCTGCAAGTGAGAGTACCTGCACTTCTCGGCAGAGGTGCAGTAGTAATTAGAGTACTGACACTTCTCTGTAGTCAGTACCATGCAGCTACTGTGAGTCCTCGAGGGCCTATTCTTCTGTATTCTAGTTTCAAGCATTAAGCCCAAGTGCTGTTCAACGGGTTTTTATTTTAGTGTACTCAATCGAGTATAATGTGCACAGTTGGCTACAGTGCCAATTTTGTAATTTACCACCAGCATATTGATTAAGGGTACGCTGGGGGGATCTCACAATTTTACCCGAGGCAGAACTTGAGTCAATATTTCATCGCTGCAAGATCGGACTGGCCTATAGGCAGGGCCACTTAAATTGTGTGGGTGGCAGGAGAGGGCCAAATTATGCGGCAAGGTTGAGTAAATTCTGCGGCAAGGCAAATTATAAAGCTTTATGCGGCACATTTTGTAATAGTATTACTTCTTTAGTTTTTAAAATTGGTAACACTGTCTAGGCATTGGTTGCACCTCATTAGTACCAGTTTAGTACCCAAATATAGCAATAAGCAAGAGGAAGGTGGCCAGTCCTGCTTTGTAAAGGGCCTTTCACTACGCTGCAACATTTTAGTAGCTTTTGAATCATTTAAGCAAGAAAGTTTTGTTAAAATCTGCAGATTATGCGGAAGATGATGGACTGTGTGGCAAACATGGCAAATCTAAAATTATGGAAAAGTTGCTGCGGCAGCACAATAGCACAATTTCAGTGGCCCTGCCAATAGGGCAATCTGGCAGTGCCCAATGGTCTGATTGGTCCATGTGTGGGCTGTCTTTTTATGTTTGTGTCCTGTTTTATTGTCTTGTGGGCCGGTTTTTACTGTTGATTTTCCTGATAAACATGGTCTTCAGAAAGCACAAATAGTTGGAGTCTTCCATATCTTGCAGAACACACAGCGTGTTTTACCAACTTTAAAAGTGTCCCAATTTGCATACCTTTTGAGAATTTTTTAGCTTTCTGATTTACTATAGGGGCAACTTTTTATTTTCAGGCCTGGGTCTATTTTTCTCCCAGTGCAACACTGCAGATCTGCCTTGATAAACCGTGTTAGAGAAAAATAAATTTGAGGCGAATTTCAACCTGCACCTTGGTTTAAAAAGGGACTCCAGAGGGGCAGGCTTGCTGTACTTTCGGGCTGTGAATGTTAAATTAGCATTGTCGGTTACATTGAACAATATTAGCGCCTGGCGCTCCGAGAGCACTACGAGAAATAACGACTGGTGGAGAGATCTGGGAAGGCTAGCTGAGGGGGACGGGAGGGGACGGTGGTAGGTGGTGGGGGTGCAGAACGCGCCTGTGAGTGGATGTAGCACGGAGAATGGCATAGCAATAAAGCAGTCATGGCTTTGGCAGTCGAGTCTAGGCCAGTGGCAGTGCTGGGCGATTTGCTGCAGACTGCAGCAGAACCAACCCCTTCGGTAGAGTCCTTGCCACCACTGTGGCATACTGGAGCCTGAGGAAGGTAAGAGCTAAACAGTTGTCACAAGGGTAGGAAAGGATCTTTAGTGAGTGGCAGGGCAGTTTGGCACAAGTCCTATTAAAAAGAAGTGGGGGGACTAACCAAGTTAGGCAGTCAGCAAATGACATGATGACATGCGCCATCCATAGCTGCCAAGGTTTCAGATTGCTATGTGTGACATGTTCATAATTTCAGTGCCGTTATGTGTAACATTTGACACTTTCTTGTGACCAAAAATCAAGCAATGAAGACGAGGAAACATAAATATAAGAAATTAGACCAATTTGAGCAAAGAAAAACTCTTAGAAGATCTAAAACTGCTGCAAACGCCTGCTGCAGCTGCCTATAATTAAAAGGACAGCTATGGACCTCTAGAAATCAGGTTACATGGCTCCGCTAAGAATTAACACCAAGAAGAGCAAGGACCTGCGGTTAGGCTGTAGAACCGCTGGAGAGAAGCTGTGCAATAAGAGCCACTGACAATACAAGACAACAGTTTAGTAGAGAAAACAGATCTTTACTGGATCCCACAAATGTAGAAGGGGTATTGCTGGGTGCACATCAGGCATTCAGAGTTATAGTGGCATGAGCATCACCAGAGCCTGCCTTGATGTCCTGGCATAAATATTTCTAGTGTCGCACAGCGAGTGATAAGTTTCACACAAAGTGTAAATACACCAGACACCACTTCAAGCAAGGATTGACATTTTTATTTCTGCCCATGGCACATAAGCAGCTTGGTCTTCGTTCTTGGATCTGACTATGTTGGCAGCACACAAACTTCATATCTACAGATGTTGGATTTGTCTTCGTGGATCCTGGCTTGTTTGGCGGGTAGGAGCAGCCGCAGGTACTGGTCAATCATCTAACGACTTTTCTGGACGTATTATTAAAACACCTTCCTGAGCTCCGCCCCGTCCGGACCCCCTCTTCCGGGGCCCCCACCTACGCTCCCTGCACAGGGCCACCATGAGCCTAGAGCCGGCCCTGCAGAGGGTTTCAAGGCGCTTGAAGAAGGGTGGGGAATTACTTTTCGAATATCCAGGTTTTAAGTTGCTTTCTGAATGCTAGGTGGTTCTGAGTGAGGGGAAGGTGAGTGGGAAGTGAGTTCCAGGTTTTAGCCGCCAGGTAGGAGAAGGATCTTCCTCCCATGGTGGTTTTGTTGATGCGAGGTACAGCGGCAAGGGCTTGGTTGGAAGAGCGTAGCTGGCGGGAGGGGGTGTTGAAGGAAAGTCGTGTGTTGAGGCATTCGGGTCCGAGTTCGTAAAGTGCTTTGTGTGTGTGGGTTAGGAGGCGGAATGTTATCCTCTTATTGACGGGGAGCCAGTGGAGGTTTTTCAGGTGACCAAAAATGTGGTCTTTACGCGGGATGTCTAGTATGAGTCTGGCAGATGCGTTCTGGATGCGTTGGAGTTTTTTTGAAGTTTTGCGGTGGTGCCGGCGTATAAGGTGTTACCGTAGTCCAGGCGGCTTGTAACCAATGCGTGGGTGACCGTTTTTCTAGTTTCGGTGGGGATCCAGCGAAATGTTTTTTTGAGCATGCGAAGAATGTTGAAACAAGATGATGAAACGGCGTTGACTTGTCTGGTCATCGAGAGTGAGGAGTCCAGGATGACGCCCAGGTTCCGTGCGTGGTCCGTCGGGATGGGTGCTTTTCCAAGGGCCTCTGGCCACCAAGAGTCGTCCCAGGCAGAGGGGGAGGTGCCTAAGATAAGGACTTCTGTTTTGTCTGAGTTCAGTTTCAGACGGCTGTGTTTCATCCACTCGGCTACTTCTTTCATTCCTTCATGTAGGTTGGTTTTGGCGGTGTTAGGGTCTTTGGTGAGTGAGAGGATCAGTTGAGTGTCATCAGCGTAGGAGATGATGTTGAGGTTGTGTTGGCGTGCGATGGCCGCGAGGGGGCTCATGTATACGTTGAAGATGGTGGGGGTGAGTGTTGGTATTGGTATTAAGTTATGTACACTTTATGTTAGATGTGTATGTCCTTTCCTCTCTCTAGGGCAAACACCCACAGGAGCACTGGAGTACTTGAGTTACCTCACCCGGGGAAGCCGGGTGCTTAGGTGTCAAATGGTGTTGGGACGCGTAGTCGTTTTCAATGGCGACCTGCTGCAAAGCGCTCCTGCCGAGAAGAGGAGAAGTTTGCAAACAGATGCAAGCCTGGATCGAAGATGAGAAGAACCTGTAAGCAGAGTGGACAGAGTCTGGGTCACTAGCCAGTGACTAGGGGCATGATACGTGAATGCCCACCGATGTCGGGTGCTTCATGTGCGAAGAGGTGAAGCTTGCCTCTTTAGCCATGAGGACCAGGAGGCATCGATGACAACCAGGAGCTGGATTCGAGCTGTCCCATGAAGGATGTTGAGTGCTGCAGTGTCAGTGCCCAAATTGGACACACCAAGCCTTGGTAACAGTAACCCACGCAGGAAGAGAGTAATTGCTTCGGTGCAGACCAGCAAGGTCCTGGGGACTCCCCAAGCAATGGAGACTCAGGGCATGTCTAGAGCAAACAGGGAAGCCCAATTAAAGTTAGAGTTGCCTTCACAGGGACCCACCAGTCGATGGACCAGGGATCGTGAAGGGACCTTGAGTGAAAACACAAAGGGCCAGCTCACGGAACACTCATCGTGTGTACGCTGGAAATCTTCAGTGCAAAGGTTGCTCGGTATCAGGGCTACGATTAACGAAAGTTCAGCCTTAGGGGACGCCGGAGAGCTGATGCTGCTGCAAAGTGACACGGTGGCCAGGGGTCGGGTTGTGTGGTCGCCGTGAGGGATGCGGGTCTCAGACTTGCTGTTGGCACTGGTCGACCTCTAAGACCACGGGAAACGACCTCCTGTAATGCAAAATTCTTCAGAGTCCTCAGAAGCTTCGGAGATGCAGGCCGGTCAGCTGCGTCTTGGGTGCCTGTCAAGCAGGGAAGTAACTCCTTTACTCCAAGGGAGATTCTTCAGTCATCTGGCATTGAACAGATCGTTGAAGTTCCAGGATTCAGTTTCAGAGTTTCATCCAGGAATATCTAAAGTCCTGTAGTCAGGAGTTCTTTCTTTATAGGAAAACACTCAGATTTGGTTAGGGTCTGAGGCAATATTTAAAGACCTAACTTGGATAAACTGCCCCAACACATAAAACGTATACAACACAGATATCCAAGGGTCTAAAATTAGCAGTTTGAACACTATGAACTCTAGATCTAAAACTGTGTATGCACCAACTTCCTTGACTAAGGCCACTCCAATAGGAAGTCCTATTTAAGGGGACGGATTCCCATCACTCACCAATGGTGACATAATTCATATCTGGGTCTCCTCTTGATGTCACACTAGTGGCACTAAGGGCTACAACCGTATCAGAGGGATAGGGGAGCCCGAGGATGTTTTTAAGAGTTGCCAGTGAGAAACTAAACTCCTTACTAAAGTACCAGATGTGAGCGATTGAGTTGTGTGGGAAAAGAACGCAGTGCACTATGACAAAGTGATAAGGGAATTAAAATTGACCTATGAGAGACCCAACCTTTATTAATGTCTCTCACAGCCCAAACTTTACGGTCATACTGTGACATGTAGCAAAATGAGTTATCCTGTGCTAATTCATATATAAAATAACGCCTTTCCTTATTCATGGCTGTTTTTTTAAATTTAGCCTGTGCTAGGCTGACTGTCCCTGGCATGCACCACAAAAACACCACTGCCCATCTGATAGAGCGCAGGCTCACCTGCTCGTTTTACCATACACACCTGGGCCCATAGAACTATATACACATTGAAAAGGAAAACCTACACTCAATCAATTTTAATGTAACCATTCAGGACCTATAGCATTTTTGACTTACCAATCCAAGTCACCAATACCTAAAGTCCTAGAGGATCAAGGGATTTTGCAAGAAAATAGGTAGTACAATAACATTAGCATTTCATAAATAACCACAAACTCTGGAAAGGTTTAAGTTCTTTTATCTAAAGTAAATTCTCAAATGTTTGAAACCATAATAAATCAATATTTATTTGTTCTATTAGAATGATGAAGATTGAAACATCATGTGCAATATTTTGGAAAGAAAATATTGTTAAGTATTGACACAGGGTGGGTAGAATAGGGTAAACAAATACAATGACAAACCCACACTTTATAGTTACCTAGAATGGTGTGACGACCAACCCTGGCCATGGGCTAGTATGAAGAATAAGAACACCAAAGTGCAGGTGCCAGCGAGAAAGAACAGGTGCAGACCAGTATCAGGACAGGTTACAGACCAAATTGGATCAGGACAGGACCGCCACAGGCTAAAATCAGCACCACAGCTAAAGTTCAAAATGCCAGCGTTGTAAACCCTCTCTGCAGCTAACAGTCGAACCCCGTTTGGGTCATCGAACTCCTCTCCAGAACCCCGATTGGGTTATTGAATCTTCTGACAGAGTGCTCTGCCAGCACCTCTGCTCTTGATCACCTATTGAGTGCGTTGGGTCAGTGACAGGTCAGCTATTCGGACAAGTCGGACAATCTAACTAGCTAAGCCTACCCTAGGTATACTATTTTCCAGGTCAGTGTACCACCCTCCAATGTTGCAAATATGTGAATCCCACAATTTTATTGGTCAAAAGACAAGGATAGGTCATCACACCATATTAAGATGAGGTAACTGTCATTCAGTCCCTCCCATAACTTTATCTTCCCATGCACTTTTATTCCACCCGGCAGTGAATGTATCAATAACATAAAATGTTTTAACAAATTATACAATTCAGCTTCCTTTAGCAGGGTTAGGAGTTCATGTTTCTCATAGTTTTCACAGTTCATGTCTGATGCTGGCACTGGTTCAATGCCATGGCTTCAATAGCTTGGGATTCTTTGCACAGGCGCAGTCTCTCCAAAGATGAAGTTCAGAGGTACATTTCAGGCCCAAATGCGATACATGCAAAAATAGAAGAGAAACAGTTTTTAGAGACATAGAATAAATAAATGCACTGTATACCACTTATCTCTATTCTATTCCCATTATTTTATTTTAACTATTGCATTAAGGTTTAGGCAGAGCGTACAGCTTAGCAAAAGCAGATATGCAAGCTTCTTGCACGTTAGGACACAGAACAGCCATCTCAGTTCTGGTGCGCAGAAGCAAAAGTTTCCCACCAAGCGAAGTAATACGTCATGTCACGTGAGTGTGACAGACGCATGCGCAGTAGAAAATCCTGCGTAGCAGCAGCCATTTTAATGCAAAGGGATTATAGTTAGTAAAAGCACCTTGTTGAGCTTCCCCTAGATACTACAAATGTCATGTAATGCAATATTAATATACGAAACATGTTAGTTAGTACATTAATCTTATTTTTGAGAGGGATTAATACAAGCAAGTCACTTTACGTGAGCAACCTTGCTCCATCACAACCATTGAAAGTGCAAGGAGGTGAGGGATGTAGTGATGTAAGAGGAAAAAACATCAATAGGAAATCTGAACCAGGGAAATAGAGAGAAAGCGAGAGAAAGCGAGGAGACACAAACAGTATCTATATACTCCTCCCAATTTCTAAATGGACAATTCAAATGAGATAAAAGTGTAGCATTGCGTATGTAAACCAGAAATGTAAAATCATAGACAATTAAATAAAAGTAAATAACAGTCAATGGGACTAAAACCCATGACCGTCCTCAACCCCAATATTAAACATTGAGGAGCACTGTGAATGGATGTATGTCGTTACAACGCACACTTTTACAACGCATACCTTTACAACGCATTTTTTATACCGCAACATCCATTACAATGCATTCCATTACAACGCATGCCATTACAACGAATTCTTTGAAACTACCTTTACAACGCATTCCACTACAACGCATACTACATTTACAACGCATACCATTACAACGCATACCATTACATTGCATGTATGGTAAGTATTGGATAGTGTAGGGGTAAAAATTACTATTCTAACTCCAGGGGGGTGCAACAGTAGGGTAAGTGTTGGATAGTGTAGGGGTAAAAATTACTATTCTATCTCCAGGGGGTGCAACAGTAGGGTAAGTATTGGATAGTGTATGGGTAAAAATTACTATTCTAACTGCAGGGGGTGCAACAGTAGGGTAAGTGTTGGATAGTGTAGGTATGCGTTGTAATGGCATGCGTTGTAATGACATGCGTTGTAGTGGTATGCGTTGTAGTGACATGTGTTGTAATGGTTGCGTTTTAATGGCATGCGTTGTAATGGATGTTGCGGTTTAAAAGGTTGGCTGTAAAGGTAGTGCGTTGTAAAAGTTGCGTTGTTTCCCCTGTGAATGGGACAAAAGCCCATGACAAAGTAGGCCGTGAAAAGTAAACCCCCAAGTAGAAGAAAACAGTACTGCCCTGTAAAGATGGGACTAATACCCATAAGACGCCCTGTGTGAGGGTGACGTGTCAATGTGAATGGGACTGTGACCCAATATATGGTGTCCTGTGTAAGGGTACCTGTGTAAAAGTAAATGGGACTTTGACCCAAAAGATGGTGCCCTGTGTGAGGGTACCTGTGTAAAAGTAAATGGGACTAACCCATGCAACAATGCCCCATGTGAGGGTTAGAACCACGTGTGGCCCATGTAGGCAAGCGTATTCTGAGCAGATAGGACAAAAACCCATAAGGAGGTACACTGAGTGAGAGTAAGCAACTAGATGCAGAGTAATGGGAGAGAACCCTAAGAGGCAAACATACTGTGAAAGAATGGGGCTAGGACCCATTCCCATCTCACATGTATGGGGAAGTAAAGTGTAATGTACATACATGCGAAATGAGACCATAAAAGAATCTCATGGAGGATGTGAGCATAAACAGCTACATATCACAGTATTACATTGAATGTAAACAAATCCCAGAACGTTTTGGTAAGTGTACTCCAGACTGCTGTAGGACGACAAAAGTCCAAGGTGACTGTCAATTTTTAGGGTGAGCTTGCCAATGAAAATCTGTATCAAAAATCCAGAGTACGTAAGAAGAGAAGCTTGCCTCTTCATGATTGCAAAAATGAAAACCCACCAAATAGAAAAACATGCCACTAGGGACTCATCTCGGCAGCGTACAGTGTGCACTGAGGTATTAATTTGAGTAATTAGACCAGCCGGTTGAGGAGTGCGTGTCACTGGAATCAAAAAGCAGAAGAGACAAGAACAAAATGTTCTACCTTATCCCATTTAACCGCAAGGCATTCTGTAACAAGCATTTGCAATGCAATGGGTCTCGCATTATAAAAGTTTGAGCTGCTGGCATTGCTAATAATAATGCAACACTAGCAGCTCAAAGATTCAGTATGTGAGACCTATTGCATTGCAATTGGTTTTTTTTGTTGTTTTATTTTTATATAGCACGAAAGGTGTGTATTTATGTTTCATTGAGTACATATAATTATGTGCTGTATTATTATGTGGCACAGAGTGGTATTGTGTGGGGTGTATTTATGTTGCATTAATTAGAGAGCAATTATGTGACGTGCAATCATGAAGTACTGAGTGGTATATGGAGGGTATTTATGATGTATTGAATACAGTGTAATTATGGGATGTGTAATTATGTGGTACTGAGTGGTATTATGTTGAAAGTAGTTATATACTCTACTCAATGCAACATAAATACACCCCTCATACCACTCATTACCATACAATTACAAACCACATATTTACACACTAATCAATGCAACATAAATACTCTCCACATCATAACACTCAATACCACATAATTACACAACACATATTTACAGTCTACTCAATACAACATAACTACACTCAACATAATACACTCAGTACAACATATGCTTGTTTCAAGGGTTGTGGTCAGTTTCAGGTATCGTACTGCAGTTAATTGTACGTACTGTGATCAGTTTCAGGTAAGGCGGCTAATATAACTTCCTGTACAATACACCACCCATAAATATGCAGTAGTTTTATGAGGTCAAACTAGACAGGCAAAACGTATACCAGCACAAAGAGTGCTAATCCAATGCCCACTCACAATATGAAGAACGAGATGCGCGTGCGCGGTAGGTACTCTACCTACAAGTATAGCAAAAGCTCCACAGCAGCAGTAAACAATTTGAGTCTAGGACCCTTACTACAGCCTGGGTGGGAAATGTACGGTAAGCAGTTTACCGGGCATTTTACCAGGGCAGTTTCAGTCATACATATTTTTCAGTAAGTGTGAGTGGTGAGCCTTTAGTCATCATAAATGTCTTGAGCACTGTTGAAAAGAGGGGTATGTATGAACAGTGGATAGAACAGTGTTCGCTATGGCTGTGCTTTGTGTGCTCTTTTGCTGACCCTGGTCTAAATAGGATGGAAAAGTGTGTCACTGATGGCATTATCGGTTCAGCCATTTCTGCCATATTTATAGCTCTGATACCAATCCGAGCCATTCTCTGTGGTGTGTGGAAACTAGGATTACTTGTTAACAGCCAATGAGCAGTATAATACCCACTCTCCTCCTTAATAACTTTGTAGGTCTATTGACCAACACAACAAAGCAAATTAGTCTTATTGAATCACATGTGGGATTGGTGACGTAATTCATGTAAAGCGCTCTGGTGCCCTCGGGTCAACTTTGTGCTATATAAAACTCGAACAAATTAAAAAAAAAAGATGTCACACAAACTTTATTTCAGATTATCCGTCCTTCCTCAGCAAAAGTACAAAATGACTTGGTCACAGAGGCTAATTGCTGGTCCCGTTCAGCCACTGGCTCAGCAGTTCATATATTCTTCGAATGCCCATTGGTATATACACGTTGGGAAAGGGTATTTAATACAATTAATGAAATTCTTTTGATTCAGTTGTGGTAAGATTTCTTGAGCATGTTCTTAGGAATTTATCTCAGTAATTTAGTGGGTCTTCGGAAAACTTCTTTGGTTATTAAGAATGCTAGCTTTACAATGTATTACTACTATCTGAAAAGATGCTACTAAATTATCTTCTGTAGAATGGTGGTGCGCTAGCAGTCATAATTATAGATTGGCTAGCGTGCACACTTCTTCCTTGAGGTTAGTAATCAAATGAGTTCATACTTATCTAAGGGTAGTGTTCCTAAGGTTCTTAACTTACTAAAGAAGGATACTATGGAAGCTCATAGACCCCACAAATGTTACGAGTTCCTTTTCCTTCAATTCAGATTACACTTACATGTACAAAAATTGTTTATGCTCACTAAATTCTTTTTTTGTTTATTTTTTACTAAGCCTTGATTTTTCACTATAGCTGTGTAGTTTAGCATTTTGGATTTCCTTTAGTATTCACATTGGTCTCTTCTCCCTTTCTTCTCTTTCTTTATAAAAATAAAATTAAAAGGAGAAACAAAAGGCTATTATTTTGACTTCTGCTGACACATTGAAAAATATAAAGATTGTATCTATTTATGCTGTCATCCTTTGAGATATGGTGTATTACACAATGTTATTTATGTACATGCATTCCCTTATCACGCATTCATTGTTGTATTGCTGCATATTTACATAAAATGTATTACTTTTTACATTAAAAATTAAATCGGTCGCAGTGCTACCAAGAGGAAGACTGGTGGCATGCTATCAGCGGGCACAAGTGTGTTATTTCCGAAGGCGTGAGAGAAAGATTAATTTTTCCTCGCACCAAGAACAGAAAACCTAATTTTACAGCCATTATGATCAAGTGCAGCGGTTCTGAAACCGTGTGTCCTTGGTGTAACAAAGGCACCTTCCCTAGATCATGGCATGTATTTGAAACCAGGTCCCCATACATACTCCCTGCACCATGCGATTTAAGTATATTTTTTGGAGTCCTCGTGTGAAATGAGTGCACTTATGTAGAAGATGAACAGTGGCAATAATCCAGGTAAACCACAAAGTGTAGGCTTAAGTATATTTAATATCAGTTCCAACCACAGGAGGAGTGCCTCTTCAGCCCGGAGTCCAGCAAGCAACTGAAGAAGCCCATCGAACCCCAGACATCAGAAGACTCCATATAATCAAAGGAATACATTCTACAATCATGACATATACACATTCTGAATTATCAAATACATAACCACTACATCACCTTCCCCCTTTACATAAAAACAAAGAATAAACATTAATAAGAAATAAATTAATTTTATCTTGTTGGAGCTTTTCTGATTCTACCGCTACGAATGCTAGAAGGAATGGAAGCCTTATCAACACTATAAGATGAAGAATCCACATTATCATGAGAATGAGCATTGTCCTTAACATCCTGCTGTAACCAATGGATCCAATCACATTCTTCCTTGATTAAATTACTTTTCTTCTTACAGATTAGAGCAGCTTGATTTTCATAAAATTTTACTAGTTGTCTTACATTCCACCATCCTTTCTCCCCCAAGAACACTGCACCTTTACTAACCTTAACCACCTAAACAGAATTTGTAAGAATGTAATTTCCCTTGGAAACTCTGAAAGGTTTTTTAATCATTACCCAGTCAACAATAAACATTTGTACATCCTTCACATTCTCTTGTTTCTGCCTAACTGCAAAATTTAAAGAAGAATGTAATCTCCTCCCTCTTAACAATTCAAAGGGTGTAACCTGAGTTGTACAATGTGGCGAAGTATTATAATTCCAAACTTTCTTTTCAAGAAATGTACTCACATCTAAACCTGAAGCTATCGCAGTTTGAATACCTTCCTTCAAGATCTTATTCCCACGTTCCACCAAACTATTGGAGGAAGGGGAATAAAGCGCCACCTTAAGGTGTTTGATATCATGTAACTCCATAAACTTACGCATCTTGTCCGATACAAAATGAGTACCATTATCCGTTACTAGCATCTGAGGGGCCCTTTCCAACAAAAACACTCTTTCTAAAAATGAGATGGTATTATCTGAATTTGGAGCAACCACAAATCTATAATACATCCACTTGGAAAAGTAATCTACAGCCAAAATAAGAAATCTCCTTCCATCAGGCAAAATAATATATGGGCCAGAAAAATCCAGTCCTACTTTTTCCCATGCTACCCCTGGAAATTGAGTAGGTTGCAAAGGAGAGTCATGTGTTTTCCAATGTTTATCCGACATTAGAAATTCCTCACAATTATCCCCAATGCTCTAACCTGTGCATCAATGCCAGGCCACCAGTAATGAGATTTAATTCTCATAACCGTTTTTGTCACACCCAAGTGGCCTTTGTGAGCAAACCTCACAATAACATTCTTCAAACCACTTGGAGGTACAAATATATCCCCTCTTGACAAAATGCCATCCTTCACAGAAAGTTCCTCTGCTACCTGAGAAAAAATGTTCAATTCACCGGATAAATTCCTCACATCAGGCCAAACTCTAGAAGAAAATTCCAAAGCTCAAGACAACATAACATCTTTCAAACTAGCTTCCTTCCAATCCTTCTCCGAAATTGCCGAGTCCCATTCTTCAATAGCATCAACCACAGTCACGCACTCCACATCCTCCTCTACTAAATCGTCCTCATCGTCTTTGTCCATTAACATCCTGGATAAACAATCTGCCCTGACATTTTTCCCTCCAGAAATGTGCCTCAATTTGAAATTGAATTCCTGAAGTTTAGACACCAGTCTGGTTAATCTTGGAGACAAATTATTGTTTCCAGTCACCTTGCCCTGGTGGTTTAGCCTCTTTAAGTGTTCTCGCCACAGAGAATTTTGGTCTGATACCGGAATCCGATATCGTGTGCCCTAAATACTCCAACTCTGACATGCCCAACTTGCATTTGTCTTCTCTCACCGTCATTCCTCTTCCACCAATAATAAATAGAACTTTCCTCAATAGTATATTATGTTCGTCTATCGTTTTAGCAAAAATCAAAATGTCATCCAAGTAGACTTGGACTCCCACCAGGTCTTTGAACAATGAATCCATAAGTCATTGAAAGACGCTGGCTGCCGACGCTAACCCAAAAGGAAGTCTCAAAAATGTAAATGCGCCACATGGGGTAACGAAGGTAGCCAGCTCCTGAAATTCCTTAGACAATGGGACCTAATGGTATGCCGACATTAGATCTAACAGCGAAAACCATTTAGCTCCGCCCAAATTTGCTAACAATTTGTGAACCTTAGGAAGTGGATAACAGTCCACTTTTATATTTTTATTAAGACCTCTGAGGTCCGCACATAATCTGATCTCATTATTCTTTTTTTGGGCAACGACAATGGGGGCGACCCATTGAGAGGAATCAGAAGGCTCAATAATTTTTTGTTCACACAAATCCTCTAGCATTTTTTTAAGCTCAGATCTGACACTCAAAGGGACAGGACGTACTTTATGGGTGTCTGGTGTTGCCCCAGGAATTAATTTAATCCTGTGTTTAACGCCTTTCACTAACCCAATCTTATTGCTGAGAACATTCTTGAACTCATTTAAGAGGTCCAAATGGTCTATTTTTGCACCCTCTACAAAACAAACAAGAAACTCATGAACTTTATTAGGATTCGCATCCCCTGGAACAAGGTACAATCCCATTTTCGCTAGGTCCTTCTACCCTACAATATCTTTCCCTTTAATCGCTACATAGATTTTAGTAACAATTGACCTTTTTAGAATTTGTAAATTTCACATAAAGTACCCCAACATGTCGATATCTTTCTCCCCGAACGCTTATGGATTTACATCAGTTTGTGTCAAGTTTACATTTTTTCCCCACTTCTCATAAAAAGTGGTATCTTGAAGGATAATGATAGGCGATCCGGAATCCGCCATTACTTGAATATCAGTGTTCTCAATAGTAGCATCACATAAAGGCCCCTTAATAAAGATTGTTTCTTCTTCTGCATCCAACATCAACAAAAGGTTGTCAAAGGATTCCGAACAATCATCCATATCAACATAGTTAACTTTTACTGGTTTCTTTTGAAACTTACAAACTTTCTGAAAATGCCCAATTTTCTTACAAATGGAACAGCGCTTATTCACAGCCGGACAGCCTTTAAAATTTCCAATGTGAAATTTAGATCCACACCTACATCATTAGTTCTGCTTGGTTTGGTTTGGCTTGCTCACCCATTTTTCATTCCCTCAAATAGCATACAGCCCCTCTTCCACCATTTCCTCAGTGACCATATTCACCTTAGTAGAGGAAACTACCATCATTGCCTTTGTAGAAATTATAGATCTTCCAATACTGAGATTTAAATCCACAACTTGGGGGCGTGGCCAAGATGGCGGGGTGAGCGGACGCTTCTTCCCGCAGCTCCTCCGGCCCGACTAGGCCCGAGCCCTTTTTCGTCAGCTTCTCTCCCCCCGCTGAAGCTCAGCGGCCGAGGGACGGGTGGCGGAGACCCTGGGGCACATATTGGTGCAACTTTGGCCCCGAACGCTCCGGCGGAGGCACGCTTAGAGACCGATAAACGAACTGTAGAGCGTCTCGGAGGCGGAGCGGAGCGGAGCGCTGGCCGGGAGGCTTGAATGGACCCTGATGCTGGTGTCTGGTGGCCTGGAGCGGAATTCGCTTGTGTACCCGCATCAAACTGTGCCCGATTGGGAACGCAGGATGGCTAGCTGCCGCGAGATGTCGCAAAGGGTGGACCCTATTGTGTGATCGTGGTGGCACTTGGATCTGCAGCAGTGGCTTGCTACATTGTGTGAGCCCCAACCCCATCGCCAGTTTGAGACAGTGCTCAGGATCTGGGGCCAGGTCAACTGTTTCTCTTCTTTGGCTTGTCGGCCCTAGATGGGACTCCTTTCAGTGAAACTGACTCTTGGCGTGGCCTTGGTGGCGCCGTCGGGCTCGGATGATCTGCCCGGCTACGCCCAACCGCCATCTTGTCTTCACGGCGACGGTGACGAAGCCCTCCTACAGTGTCGCTTGGGGATGACTCCTGCACTCCTGGCCCTGCATGGCTCTTTCTTCCTGAGGGACGCTGCAGCCTGGGTCCCCCCTGTGGGGCCCAACGTCTGAACTTTGGCTGGGCTGCGAGTCGCCCTCTACGACAGGATTGGCCCGCCATTTTGTCCTCTGTGGCGCAGGACCCTTGGTGTCTACAACGGGCGTTCCCCCTGGCGGCGCTCTGCCGGCCGTTGGAGACTCATCAATGCCGATGCCTGCTGCTAGTGGCCTGAGCTCGCATTTCTGACTGAGTGGAGTGCGGCAGCTTACAGGGCACGAATGTCGGGGAACCGAGGAATGAGGAAAGGGGACCGCACCCTGCGGGACATGCTCAGCAGAGCCCAGCAACAGCGAGACAGGGCGTAACCGTCCCCGAGCTCTTCTAGGGCTGCAGCGGACCCAACCGGAGGTGAGCCCCCCGTCACAAGGTCCTTCATGGAAGATCTGTTCAGCTCGCTTAAGGCTGACTTTCAGACGCTGAAGCAGGAGGTGGCCAGCGAAGTGCGCGAGGTCCGTAGAGAGGTGGAGGGCCTAGGTGAGCGGATGGAGACGGTGGAGGCAGCGGCTCAATGGAGGGACGAAGAGATTGTCCATTTGCAGCAAGACGTTCTCCGTCTCAGGGAGCAGCATGTCGAACTCCAAGCACACAATGAGGACCTGGAGAACAGGTCGAGAAGGAACAACATACGAGTTCGAGGTGTGCCGTCCGCGGATGAGGGGACAGACCTGACGGGATACCTGAAGGACTTGTTCAGGGAGATTCTGAGAGAGCCCGCGGACTTCCCGATCCGAATCGACAGGGCCCACAGAGTCGGCCGACAGCGACAGTCGACGGCACCTCCACCGGACATCTTGGCCTACCTCCCGGATTTCCCGGTGAAGGAGGGCATTATGGCCGAAGCCCGCAGAAAGCAACCATTGACCTTCCGCGAACGGCCTGTGGCGCTGTTTCAGGACCTGTCTGCTATCACGCTACAGAAGCGCAGGTCCTTCAAAATTGCAACAGATTTCCTGCGAGAGCATGAGACACCGTACTCTTGGGGGCATCCCTTTCGCCTGATATTCCGTTGGAACGGGGTGCTACACCAGCTGCGTTCCTTGCAAGATGTCTGCGGTGTCCTGGGTCTCACGGCCACGGAAGAGGGTGAAGCAACACCGGGCTGGAGGCGTTCTGATAGAGGAGGACGACCGCGATCAGCGAGGAGGAGATCGGCGGCGAGTGCTGGACGACTGGACTTGTCCACTGTTACGGCGGACATGGCCAGCACACTGAGAGAAGCGGCCAGGGACTCGGCCGCCATGAACGGTGTCGCCATGACGGCGTAGACTCACTCTGGGGGGAGATGGACATAGCTTCTTCAGTGCCAGGTTTGGGGGTTGGAGGGAGGGTCGGGGGAGAGGCGGGGAGAACGAGTGGCTGGACGTCCACTTTTGGTACTTTCCACAGACTTGTCCGTTTGGGACTTGACTGGGACAATGGGTTGTTTGTGCATGGGTGGGGAATCGGCTAGTTGCCATGGGTCTGTTTTGGGAGGGGTTGGGAGTTGTTCAGGGGTTGAGGGGGTACCGTCCAATATCTCAAATGTTATTGCTTGGTTCTATTTTGCTTGTCCTGCGCTGCTGTCCTGTGCCCCCCCCCGCTTATTGTCTGCCCGCGGCTTGGCGCCTCCTGTTCCTTAGGGGGTATGTCGTCACTGAAGGTAGTGACCCTTAATGTTAAGGGTCTGAATAACCCTGTGAAGCGAAGGGCGATCTTATCTCTGCTGGAGGGGACACAGGCCGATATATGCCTCCTGCAGGAAACCCATTTACTATCACGGGATTGTCATAGGATGCGCGCTGCTAAGTTCCCAACTCAGTTTTTCTCCTCTGCTGCATCTAAGACCGCGGGGTAGCTATTTTGCTAGCGAGTTCCTTCAGGGGGGAGGTGTTGTACAAATTTGCGGAACAGAAGGGGAGGCTATTGGCATACCGCCTCCGCCTGGGGGACACAACGTTCACTATTGGCTCCTTATATAGCCCAAATGACCACCAAGAGCGCTTTCTGGACTCGGTGCTGGTAGACGTGACTGCCTCCCCTGATCGACATATCATACTAGGGGGCGATTTGAATATAGTTTTTGATTCTACACTAGACAGATCAGCGCAGCGATACCCGCAGACTGGGGAACTTTCACAGGCTGGGAAGGCCCGAATCACTGACATGGATCTGCATGATCTTTGGCGCACCCTCCATCCCACGGATAGGGACTATTCCTATTATTCACTTGCGCACCGGACCTACGCACGGTTGGACTACTTATTGGTTAGTGGGCCGATGCGTGCCGCTGCTACGGCGGCGGACATTGGGGTCCTGTCGCTGTCTGATCATGCGCCGGTCGTGGGCGCATTTGCGTTGCCGACGGCCTCCCCCTCTCGGGGGGTGTGGCGCCTCAGGGACACCCTCCTGCACAAAAAAACGGTTGTGAAGCATATTGAGGAAGCGATTCGGGAATACCAGGCACACAATGATAACTCGGACACATCGCCAGCAACACAGTGGGCGGCGTTGAAGGCGGTTCTTAGGGGGGAGTTCATTTCCATCTCCTCAGCAGAAAATAGAGAGAGACAGCGCAAGAGGGAGGAGCTTACTTCGCAGGTCCGGGAATTGGAACAGGTCCATCGCCGTACCGGAGCTCCAAGGGTGTGGAGGCAGTTGAAGGCTGCCAGGAAGCTCCTGTCGGCATTGGACATGGATAGGGCGGAATACGCAGCGCTGTGTCTAAAACATGCGTTTTACATGGGTGGGGATAGGTGTGGCAAACTCTTGGCAAATAGGCTTCGTATCGCGCACCAACGTAACGTGGTGAAGGAACTACTCGGTGCTGATGGGGTGGCGGTCTCTGATGACGCCGCGGTGGCAGAAACGTTCTGTAGTTTCTATGAAGCGCTATACACGGGGGAACCCCCCTCGACGCAGGATGCCTCGGAATATTTGAAGTCAGTGGCCCTTCCGGCGCTGGACCCAGCTCAGGCGGAACACCTCGAGCGTAACATCCACGTGGAGGAGGTGATATCAGCGATAGCCAGGCTCAAACACGGGAAAGCTCCGGGCCCGGACGGTTACACGTCCTTGTTTTATAAAACCTTTTGCCCGGTCGTGGCCCCTATTCTCACCCGCCTGTTTAACTCCTTTTCCGAACCGGGAGCCATCCCACCGGACCTGTTAAGAGCAACGGTCTCAGTGATCCCAAAACCTGGGAAGGAACTCCTATGCGGCTCATACAGGCCTATCTCACTCCTGAATGTCGACCTTAAATTGTACACAGGGATTTTAGCGTCTAGGTTGGCCCTGCATCTGCCGGGCCTGGTTGAGGCTCATCAAGCTAGCTTTGTGCCTGGCAGACAAACTGTCGATAACACCAAGAGAGTAGCACACATTTTGGAGAAAGCTTCGCGGATCCCGGGCGAACGGATGCTGCTGGCGGTGGATGCTGAGAAGGCATTCGACCGGGTTCACTGGCCTTATCTCGAGCAGGTGCTCCGGAAACTGGGTATTGGAGACAAATTCTGCTCGATGGTCTTCAATTGCTACAAGTACCCTTCGGCGACAGTGAGAGTCAATGGGTGCAGCTCCCGTAGCTTTGCGATCAAACGGGGCACTAGGCAGGGATGCCCGCTTTCCCCACTCCTCTTTGCTCTCTATATGGAGCCGTTTGCCCAGAGAATTCGTCAAAACCCGGATGCGATCGGGATCAAGATGGGGCAGTATATCCACACGGTCAGTCTTTATGCGGACGACGTCCTGTTGACCTTGGACGATCCTAGACGGGCCCTCCCCGCTTGTATTCATGAACTAGACGCTTTTTCGAAAGTGGCTGGTTTTAAGATTAACATGGGCAAGTCGGTGGCTCTGGATGTGTCCCTGGCCGCGGATACTAGACAAGATCTGCAGCGGCTTTTTCCCATGCAGTGGTCGTCTTCCCTGGTGTCGTACCTGGGGATTCTGCTAGCGCCAACGTTGCCAGCGATGGTAACAGCCAACTATGCCTCTCTTAGCAGGAAAATCAGGGAGGAACTAGGCCGCTGGAGTAAAAGCCTGCTGTCCTGGCTCGGCAGGATTGCTGCGGTCAAGATGACGGTTCTGCCCCAGATTCTATACCTCTTCTGAGCCTTGCCGCTCCAGCCTCCTGTGGGCTGGATTAGGCAGACACAAGCCGACATCGCACACTTCGTCTGGCAAGGCCGCAAGCCGAGGATGAAGAGGGTACTTTCCACGCTGGCCCCGGAGGCGGGGGGCCTTGGTATCCCGGACCTCCGGAAATATTTCCAGGCGGCGCAGTTGCGCTACCTCGTGGAGTGGAGCAGGTGGGAATCCGACAAGCACTGGCTCTTTCAAGACCAGGCGGTAGCGGGGCGCACCCTCCAGGAGGTTCCATTCTTGCGCTGGATTCACCGCCCCCCAACCTCTACGCTTCCTTCGTCACGCGAGTTCCCTTGAGGGTGTGGGACACAGTCAGTGAGGTTCGTGAACTCACCACGTTCCATTCGCCTTTCACGCCGATAGCGGATAACCCTGATTTCTCCCCCTGGATGGAGCCAGGCGCTTTCTCCCACTGGAGGGCGGCGGGCTGCCGAGCGCTCTTCCAGATCTATGGGCCGGAGGGGGTGGTCCCCTTTCAGCACTTGAAACAGGAGTTCCAACTGCTTGAGTCAGATAGGCTGCGATATATGCAGGTTAGGCATTGGGCGCTTCAATCCCAGGTGCGGGGCTATGCTGATCGCCAGATAACGCCATACGAGCGGTGGTTGGTGACCCGCGCCTCTGATGCTAAGCTGATCACCGATCTTTATAAATTCCTGCAGCCCCCTCCGTTTCATTTCTATAACCCAGGCAGGGAACGCTGGAATAGAGAATTGGGAAGGACGCTTAGCCATAAAGAATGGGATCAAATTGCGCACCGAGCGAGACACTCTGCATATCATACAGGTCTCACGGAAACACTCACCAAGGTGTCCACGTATTAGTATTATACCCCGGAGAGGCTACACGAAATGAACAGGCATATCGAGAAGGAGTGCTGGAGGGGTTGTGGTCGGGTGGGGACCCTTACACATATACTTTGGGACTGTCCCTTGTTAGAAGCTTACTGGAAGGAAGTTCTCGACGAGATTGATGTTCATTTTGAAATTGAATTGCCGCGCTTCCCGGCGTATGTATTGCTGGGCCTTCCTAATGGCCTGATGTACCCGTTGAAGTCCCGCAGGGGCAGGCAAATTGCGATAGCGCTGGGTTCAGCGATTCAGAACATCTTGATCCACTGGCGTACCACCACGGTCCCCTCCATCACAGGCTGGCTGCACAGGCTTTGGCATGTGCTGGGTATGGAGAAATTATCGCTTATGGTAGCGGGGGACGTGGACCAATTTGATGAGCTATGGCAACCCTTTCACGCGCTTTTAACTACAGAATTTAGGGAACTCACCTGCCCGAGGTACCTCAGACTTCTGAGATTAACGCCGCCGGTGATTTCAACCGACTAAGGGGACACAAGATCTGGGCTCACGGGGAGGGGGGCGTGGCGGGAGGGCAGGTTGCGTTATCAGCCGAGTATTGGACGGGGGGGGAGATGGGAGAGGGTTGGGGTGAGTTGGGGAGTTTGGGGGAAGGGGTTCTGGGGGTTGGTGGGGTTGGTTTCTTGCATTATTGCCTTTCCTTTTCTGGTCTGCCTGATGGTGTTGAATGTATTCAGCCCTTATCATTTGCCATTGTTTCTTTCTTTACAGTAGCCTTGTCCACCATCGCACTCATAGATTTATGCTCAGCTTTTCTCACCTGAATGTATGTAACCCTAACCCTCATGTTCCCTTACCTCCTATGTTTTGTCTTAATAAAATGCTTTAAACCTAAATCCACAACTTCAGACTAAGAAGTATTTTTACAACTGAGAATCTTCTCCTTAACTTTAGGGGAAGCACAATTAAAAACAAATTGATCTCGTATATAGTTGTTAAGAAGTGGACCAAAATCACATGAAATTGCCAATCTTTTCATCTTCTTTCTGCTTTCTTTTATAAAATTTATTTCTCTCTAACATAATGTTAGGTGACTCTTCAAATAGTTTTTTCAGTCTTGCAATGGCTTCCACATACACATTCCATTGTCTATCCCCGGATTGTCCTGAAGGAGGAGGAATAGGTACTAAACTGTTAAAAATAAATTGAGCAGCCAAACCCAAACTGCCAAATAACAAAGTGAATTTACGAGGGGGAGAATAGTCAGCAGCATCGATAGCTACTACATGGTTTTCAAATAAACGAAACCATTCAGACCATAACAACACTGGTTTTCCTGGTTTTTCTAAAAAAGGAGGCGGCTGTGTAACCTCTCTTACTGCAGACATTATAAAATAAAAATAAATAAATAAATAATATTCACCCTGTAATCTGTGTAAACCAACCCCTCTTAAGTTAAGAATAAGCAAAAAAAATGTCTTACTTTAAAGTAATAATTACTGTGAAGACAAAAGCATTAAACAAAGACAGTATCTTTCGATCGATATTACAATAACTTGTGTTATCTAATTAATAAATATTGTGAATACAATCGAGGCTCTTGATCATTTCCGCAATGAATCCAAAATGGAGTCACGTTTCTTCACGCACAGCCAGATGGCTCACAGTGCCTAATTGCGTGTCTTCACCGTAAAACAGGAGCGGAAGACGAAACGACGTATCGACGTGGAACAGAAGCGGAAGATGAAGTGACGTTGTAGAATCCTTTACAAGTTCGAATAAAGATCCTTAGAAAGATCGCATGTATGATTCCAATCCAACCAGTCAAAAACACATGAGGGTCCCTGCAAATAAGTGCTAGGGGGAGGAGGCAGGGAAAACACTGTAGTCAAAAACGAGAAGACCCCCCCTAGGACTAAATCTATTAAGAGGCAAACACTCTACTACTTGAAAAACATCATTATAGTCCCACACAGAGAGTATTTATTTGAAAAACATATATCTATTTATTATTATTTTTTGAAATTTTCATTTGTAGATCCAACAACCATAAAGACATCAATATGTATTCAAAATCTATTTACATTTCAAAAGATATGTGACGCATGCCCTCTCACAACTTCATAGCAACCACAAATCACACCCATCCAAGCCATCATCAGTCATACCAATTAACAATATATACAGGGAACACAAACAATTTACAAAAATATACACTATTGGAAACAGACATACAAAGGTAAAACAAAACAAAACAAAGGCGCCAATCCAACGTCATGAATCTTGCAGGTAAGGCGTTTCATTCAAACAACTCTTCCAAATGTTCGAAAATCCAAACCCAAACAACTTGAGTTTCGAAGTTATTTTGAGCGAAAACACACAGGAAATACTCAGATTAAATGCAATTTCTTACAGTCTCTCCAAACCATGACAGATGGCCATCCTCCAGCATAAATGAATAAACCCCAACGGGTGAACTCCCAGCACGCTTAACTTAAATCCAGTGCAACCTTATTGTAGAAAACACTGAGCTGCAGGAAACCGAGAAGACATGCCAATCACCTTATCCGAAAATAAATGTCATCCGCCGCCGTAAAATTGTTCTTAAGCACATAGAAATTGCCTTGAATTAAAAAATCCAAGTTTCAACTCAATTTCTTTCTGCTGCGTGGGTCGGTGGTTGGAACAAATCCCGATCGTCGCCAATATGTTGAAGATGAATAGTGGCAATAATCCAGGTAAACCACAAAGTGTAGGCTTAAGTATATTTAATATCAGTTCTAACCACAGGAGGAGTGCCTCTTCAGCCCGGAGTCCGACAAGCAACTGAAGAAGCCCATCGAACCCCAGACATCAGAAGACTTCATATAATCAAAGGAATACATTCTACAATCATGACATATACACATTCTGAATTATCAAATACATAACCACTAAAACTTATTCAAAAAAATAAAAACTTGGGAAAATGCTCAACCTGAATGTAACTTTAAAAATACGTAGGTTCAAATACACAAGGTATCAGAGTGCTTCACATGAGCACCAGTTGCATTACAAGGACACATTTGCCTTTTTAGGCACGGGAAGATGAGGTGATTTACCAAGAATCACAGGATGTTTGTGCCTCCTGCCGAACTCGAGCCTGGCTCCACAGCTTCCCCCAGATTCTGAGCCTTGGGCTCAGTAGCAGCGTCCATGAGGCAGCCGGCCTCCCCACACAGGCTCAGAGACATCCTAATCTCGTAAAGAGGCTGACAGCCCGTGTCATCCTGCACCATCTCAGCTGTCCATGGAGAGCAGTGCAGGTGAGCCGGGGCAGGCGTGAGTGTAGCAGAGAGAAGGCACATCTATGATCCAAGCACTATACTCACGTAAGCTTACCGTGGTTTAACTACGGAATCTCATTAACATACAAGGGTTCATCCGGAAAACAAACAGTCCATCTAAGTAGAGAGTAACAAATGTTTGCAAGAAGAAAATCAGATGAAAGGCCTGGGTGGATGCCAGGCACAGAGCATGGACTGCTGGACTTGGTCAACAGCGGCGGGAGCAGGGAGACGGGCCGTGCATCCTGCGTTCCTGAATAAACCCTTAGATGCAGCCGAGTGTTGTGTCAGATACCGAGCGGGGCGGAAAACGAAACTAGTGGTGTGCGTGCACCACAGAAAAGCGGGGGAAAGGGAGCGCAGCGGCGAGGCAAACGCGTGCTGCTGGGCGTGCTAGCCAATGGTGGGAATGGGAGGAGCAAAGGCGGGACATGCGCCCGCCTTTGCCCAATTGCATGCCGTATTGTGGTATAAAAAAACACTAAAGCGAATGGAGGGCGGAGAAAGCCTGATCACACTCAGGGGCGTGTGAGCAGTTTCAGAATCCCCTTACAAGAGGTCTTGCGCTGCGCGAGCAGTGCTGCGCTCTGCAATGCTAGGCTCGAGACCTAAAAAAGAGACTGAGCCATCTGTCAGCGCCGATGATTTGGAACCACGGCATTACTGTTAATAACAATGACCAAAACAAGGCAGCACGTACAGTGCACTATGCCGTGTGGCTCACTGCGCGCTCGTGTGCCAAAAAGTGTTACACAGCAGATCTGCCGAGATTTCAGCACGTGACGTCACACAGCATTCCTGAGGAGATCCGGTTGGCAAAGAAGATGAGGTGAGCTGCGCGCTGTATTTTTAAACATAAAAAAATGACAGTTGAACCGGCTGATATACTGGAAGTGCGCAGCTAATGTTGAGAAGTAAAACTCACCACAGTCTGTGTAAGAAACACAGCAAGGTTGTCCCCTCTGACCAACAATGCATCACTAACGCAAAGAAAGTGGAGAAAGTAGAATGACTGATGAGGGTAAACTGACTCCACAAGCAATCTGACTGAAAAACAACACTACAGTTACAGTCCAAACATACGAACCATTGATAACGGTGCAGCTTGTAAGAGCAGTACGAAAGAACTGGATACCAATTAACCCTTATATTTGTCAAGAAGAGGCTGATTGGAATTTAATTGAGCACAAAGGGTCACGAAAACCAATTGCATGTGCGATGACAAATTAAGCCAGATCCTCACTGAAATGTAATCCACGCGCCGTCAGGCAAACAGGAGATACAAACAGCTTAGAAACAAGCTGTGTAATATAGAATGTAATATGAAGCCAGGCTAGTTGAAAAAAAAGCATTTTTCTACAGAAAACACATTTTCAAGCTGTAGGTTGCAGGCTTGATGACAGAATGACTGCTTCTAATATTTCAAAGGGAACACAGCTCAAGTCTGAAGAAACCAAAAGGTGATAGAACTTTTCTTTCGAAGACACAACTACTCATGTAGACAGGAATGTGTATCAAATTCCACAAGTGATTTCTTTTTTCATTTCTGTTGTCTTCAGGTACATACAGAATAAGGCTGGAACAGCACATATGTGACCCTGATGACATTTTAAGCTGAAGGTTGGTAGGCTTGGTGACACAAGCAAAACTGGGTAATACAAAGTCCATGATAAGTGATATAGTAGAAGCGCAGCACGCCTCGACTAGGGCTGTCCGATGGCGAGGACACCGGTGGGGCTGAAAGGCGTAGAGCATCACTTTCTTAAGTTTCTTGTTGTCTTCTTTGGTTTTCTGTGAGGAACTTCTTCCTTGGTGAGTCGTTGTTGTACGTAGTTTTTCCTTTCCTGTGGATGTCTCCTCTTGTGTGCATTGTGGTTGTAGCCACGGAAGTCTGTAGATTGCGCCATCTTTAGGTCCTTTTTAGGGCGAGCAGACCTAAAAGCAGGCGGAGCCTGCTTTGTCTGCGAAGACAACTGTTGTCGGCGTGTTAGAAGGAATCTGAGACGGAGCTCAAGCACGAGCGTCGCGGTCTCAGATTCCTCCTCGGGGCCGCGCACAGCACCACACACGCATGCGCATACACAGAGACACACACCACACTCACGCATGCGCACATACACAGCCATACACAGGCACACACTGCATACACACACGCAGACCCACACGCACACACACAGACACATTCGAACACACACAGACACACGCGCGTACACCCCCCCTCCCCTCCCCTCCCACTCACCGGGCTCTTTCGGGCTGGTCGGGCACTCACCGGGCTGTTGCTGGGCATCGGGCTCCTCTCTGCGGCAGTCTCCTCACGGCACCAGGGGACAGGACTTCACTTCCGGGGCTCCCTCCAGCACCTGGGAGCCCTGCAACACTCTGGCTGTTGGCAGTCCCGGGACTCTCCTCAACTCATGGGAGCCCCGGGCTGCGGAGAGGCCATCTTCACTTCTTCCTCGGTGTCGGCGGGCGGGACTTCCTGCCGGATTGCAGGCCCCGCCCCCGTCTCGGCCAAAAGTGCCTGACTTCCGGTTTTCACGGAGCAGGGCTGCGGCGGTGATTTCTTTCGGGGGCAAGAGGGGTAAGCACCCTCGAATTAAAATATAATTATATGTCCTTCTTGTGTCGCTTGTCATATACTTGCAGGAGAGGGACACAGCACTTTTGATCTGTCGAGCTGTTAAACTGACACCGAAAGGCTCAAGGATACAATTACTCCTAGAGTGGTACATTTAGTCAAAATGCCGCTGGACTGGGTTTAGAATTGTAAATTCGCTTTCGCAATGTCAGCTGTACAGATGGTGGCAATTAAGCCAAGTACGCTCTGGCGAGATCACTAGTAGCCAAACTGACTGCCCCACCTCAATTTCCTTTCACTGTTGTCCCCCCTCTAACCAGCTCTCAATGTACATTTATCCCGCCAATAACGTTTATTTAGCCAGAAATATATTTAGAGCCGTGATCCTTGAAAATGCATTCCTTTGGATTTATCCTCTGTAAAGTGTGACTAAACCCGAGTCGGGACTGCCAATAAAAGGGTAAAAAAAATATCTCTGCTCAGAAGTGCAAATAAATCAGTTTTTTAAAACACAACCTGCCTTTATTTCGACACTTGAACAATGAGCCAAAAAAGTCGTAAATTAATAGCTGCCGTTTTCAGCGAAAAAACTTAATTTACTTTGCTTCTGAAATCTGCAAGACTGCAACATTAGTTTTCCGACAACCCCCAATAGTTTTTCAAAGTAACACCCACGATATAATCAACAAGCATTTGCAATGCAATAGGTCTCGCATTTGCAAGAGTTTGAGTAAGTCATTGGCTTTGTAAAGGGCAATGCCTTTTATTTATGTTTTAAAAGTCAGCACATAAATAAAAGTCATTGTCATTTACAATGCCAATAGCTCAAACTCTCGTAAATGCGAGACCTATTGCATTGCAAATGCTTGTTTTTCTAAGGTTCCTGAAACCCGCATGTATCACCTAGGCTCTTCGCCAAATAAATGCAGTGATGAAGAGGAAAAGAACTTCAATAGGAAATCTGAACCCGGGAAATAGAGAGAGAGCGAAGAGACACAAACAGTATCTATAAACTCCTCCCCATTTCCAAATGTACAATGCAAATAAGATAAAACATTACAATACCTATGCAGGACACTACACACAAACCTGCAGCAAACTGAGCACAGCTGACCTCTAGGGAGAGACCTTTGCGGTCATACAGTGACAGGAAGCAAAATGAGTTCTCCTGTGCTAATTCATATCTAACATAACGCCTTTCCTTATTCATGGTTGTTTTTCTAATTTTAGCATGTGCTGAGCTGACAGTCCCTGGCATGAACCATGAGAACCCCACTGCCAACCATTGAAAGTGCCAGGGGGTGAGGGTGGCAGGCTGGAGTGCTCTAGAGAACAGCAGGGACTTCAGAAAACTGAATTTCTGGAGGTTGCTGCTGTGCTGAGCGCCATCCTAGCCACCAAAGGGCAGCCGAACGATACTCCAACAAACAGTCCTTGAAACCCAATTTCATTTCCAGGGAGAATGAACATCTGGCTCTCTGACTTCTGCTGTGGTGGCTCAGCCCATTCACTGCACCACACGGGAACACCTGGGAAATGTGACTCCAGAGAGTCCCCTCATAATAAAGACCCCAGTGCCAACACTGTGCAGTGCCTGTCTGAGCTCGCAGGCCTAAGGGTGTATGAGACCCAGGGGCCAGACTGCCAGTCACAGTGGGGCTTACGCCTGGTCTCTCAACACTGTAGGGTCACTGGGAGACAAGACCACAACTACTCCTGCCAGTTCCAAAAGCACTCACACAGCACTGGGGCATATTACCAACAACTAGCAATATTTATCGCTAAATGCGCTTAGCGACTTTCTTTTTATCGCTGTCTATTGCTGGATATTTTATCGGAGAAAACATGCTATTAGCAACGTTTTTCTCCATAGCGCCAAAATATCCAGCGATAGCAGCGTAATGCGAGAATATCGCTGAGAAAACAGCGATATTATCGCATTAGCGACAAAATTCTCTTAGCCATGTTATCCACCTCCCATTGGATAACATAGCTAAGAACTGGTCTGAGCAGGCGTTAGTTTTTGGCAATAGCTGGAATATTTCCATCGCTACGCCAGCCTTGTGAATAGGCGATAGCGACGTTATCGACAGCTTTCAGTCGCTAACGGGTTGGGTACGCCCACTTTGCATGTCATTAGCAATAAATATCGCTAACATGCAAAGCGGACCCCAAACCGCTCGCTATCACCTTCAAGCTGTCGCTAACTGCTGTTAGCGACAGCTTGATAATAGGACGATATAATTTTCGCCGCTTAGCGGTCAAAAACGGCCGCTAAAGCGGCGAAAAGTGCCTATCGCCCCCCTTGGTAATATGCCCCACTGTTTCCACCCCACTGGTGCCTGCATGGCAGACACCCCATCTTGAGGGAATCACAGGGACCAAGCTTGACGCTACCACACACCCTGAACCGGCTTATAGGGTACAGCCTTGGCAGAGCATGACAGACTCATCACTCACTAACAGCAAGAACATCATTCATCCAGCAGGTATGAACTGAGGGGCATATTTACAAGCCCCTATCATCACCATGCTACCCCTTTTAGTGACGCTGTGGTGGCGATAGGGGCATCGCCTTATTTACATGGCAGCGGTAAGCCATTTAACGTGGCTACACGCTGCCTTGTAAATAAGTCCCTCTTTGATGCAGTAATAGCATGAAAGGGGAGGGCAATGGGTGTTGCTGTGGGTGTTCCAAAGCAACACCCTTTGAAACTGACGCTGCCCCCTATTTACAAAGGTGGTGTAAATAGGTGGCAGCGCCAAAATTCAGACCAGGGAAAGCCTGGTCTTTAACAGGTGAAACAAGGAGAATTGATTCATTTATCACAATCCCTTGGTTCTATCGATCAAAGAAGGTACCTTTGCAGAGCTCTTCGTGGCAGAGGCGTCCCTGCCACAGGTCTCACTATCTAATAATGAAAGAAGGGTTAGTTGGCCTAAACTAGCACTTGATGAGAAGGTTCTGTCAAGGATTAGAACCATGCTTGGGGATACAATGCTTCAAATCAGTGGGTTCTGCCAAGAGTCGGACCTTCTGGACAATATCACCACATTACATAGGGATCTCTTTTTAAATCTTAAAACTCTTTTTGTTAAGTGCACTGGCCCAAGAAGAAATAAGTTGAAGCCCCTAACCTGGTATTGCAGTGCATGCAGGGAGTCGCAAAAGGCGTTGCATGCGGCTCTAAAGTCAAGAGATCAGAGCTTAATCCGCAGCTGCAGGGCTACCTACAAAGCTGTGCAGGCCACTGCCAAGAAGAACTGGGACGAGACCCGATGGAAGGAACTGTTGGAGGCTTGCCAGAGTAATAACATGATTAAATTCTGGCGGCAGCTTAAATGGGGCAATCGCCCACAGGATACATCCCCCTCAAACTGTGTTGAGCCAAGGGAATGGGTCGAATACTATGGGAACCAATTCAAAGCGATGTCACTAGTTCTGCCACTCTGCTTCCCATCACTACTGACGAAGCCCTGGTTTTTACTTCTACTGAAGTGAGGGCAGTGTTAAGGGTTATCCCGGGGGGTAAAGCACCAGGACCTGACTGCATACCAGCTGATTTGTTTAAGCAGGAACAGGACCTTTGGGTCCCATACATTGTTCTTTTAGCCAATGCTCTGGCAAGGGGTGCGAAAGTCCCTGACTCTTGGCTTGGGGCGGAGATCCTCCCAATTCATAAGAAGGGTGATCGCTCAGTAACGGCTAATTATCGACCTATTAGCCTTATTGATGCTGTACAAAAGATTGTGGCTCGCCTACTTCTGGGTAGGATCCAGAGTTGGATCTCTGATTATGTTGTTTTAAGTCCTCTCCAGGCGGGTTTTCGGCAACATATGGGGATCCTAGAGCAAGTTTTTAGATTTATGCTATTATATTGGAAGGTGGTCTACCTAGGGGGAGGTCTGCTGTTTGCGGCATTTGTGGACCTTAGGTCCGCTTTCGACCTAGTGCCTAGGATTAAGCTCTGGGAAGTCTTGTTGGATTTGGGCATGCCTAAAGAGCAGGTGGCGTTGCTTATCAATCTGCATTCAAACACCTATGCCAAAGTAAGATGGGGTGGTCCAGGGGAGGTCACCGACAGTTTCAAAGTCGCCAAGGGGGTTAGACAAGGGTGTGTGTTGGCCCCCACCCTTTTTTCTTTGTTTAATAATGGGGTGACTAAGTATTTTTCTAACTTTCCAACGGACGCCCCCTCCCTTGCTGGAAGGAAAATTCCCCTCCTCATGTTCGCGGACGACACTCTTATTATTTCTAAAACGAGGCAGGGCCTTCAGTCCGCGCTGGCCTGTTTTGAGTGTTTCTGCAGCGAGCATGAGTTAGAGGTGAATGTCTGCAAGACCAAATTTATGGTTCTGCGAGCCCCCAAGGCTGTGAAGGCCAAGGTGTCGATGGGCGGAGCCATTTTGGATCAAACGGAGGTCTTTACATATTTGGGTGTCACATTAAGTGAGAACTTGAGCTGGAAACCCCAATTGGATCTTATGACCCTGAAACATGCTCAACTTGGGGGAGCCTTATTGAAGGAGCGCGCAAAATCTTTCACTAAACCTCTGGCACCGTTGGTAAAAATCTATGGCTCCAAGATAATTCCTGCAATTATCTACGGTGCAGAACTGTGGGGGTATAGTGATTTATCTACTCTGAGGGTGGCTCAGAATAGGTTCCTCAGAATGGCAACTGGTCTCCCACAATCAACACCTTGCTTACCCCTGCAGTTTGATTTAGGTGTTAAATCTATCGAGGACGTGGTACGGTATAGACCACTGGCGTTCTGGCATCGTCTGTTGACTACACCCGAATTATCGCTGTTTGCTGAGGCCATCGTTGAGGTGAGGGGGCTCAAAGGGGCCCATAGGGTACCCTGGTTCTCTCATCTCAGGATGCTTTTGAAAAATCTGAGCCTGGACGCACTATGGGTTGATTCGGCACGTGCTACTTTTCCATCAAAAAAGGCACTCAAAGATATTTATTGGCACTGGATCTCTGAGAGGAGATCCACCATGGTTGTTGGTCCTACCATGTCACTGGAATTTTTGGTTGTTAAGGATGTACCTAAATACAAAGCTTACTGGGACTTAATAACCAAGCCAAATGATCGTAAACAGTATCATCAATTACGAGTAGGCTTGTTACCCGTGCTGGAGCTTACGCACTCCTGGTCGACTGGTGGCAGCGATAAGTGTCCTTTCTGTGTAACAGCAGTAGAGAATATTGAACACTTTTTCTTCTGCTGCCCTATGTACTCGTTACCCAGAAAAGTTTGGCTTTTACCAGTTTGCCGCTTATTAGGTACTAGATCTGCTGTTGCAGCGATTAGAATTCTAAAAACTGATACTTCTGCCCCTATCGCCATTGGTGTAGCAAAATTCGTGAGTTGGGCTTGGTCACTCCGCATTCGCAACCTTGGTAAATGAAGTTCCCATTGTATTTGTTTTTATGAGTTTTTAGTTGCAACTTAGTATTGCTCTTATGTAGTCAGTGGTCCTTTGTACATCATTGTCTAAATGTAATACTCTTTTTAACATGGTTTTAAAATGTAACGTATTTATTATCTTATATGTAAAATTGTATGAACTGTTTTTTATGTATTTTGTCTTTTATGATGCAAATTGAATAAAGACCTCTTGACTGGTGACTGGATTCATTTCTCCTCATTTTTACTGTTTCCACGTGTGCTGCATTGTGCACCGCACATAGAAACAGCAAAATGCCAATGATTATTTATTTGCACGAAGGTCTCCCTTCCTGCACATAAATGATCATTTTAATGCTGTTTTGCAACTTCTATGTGTGCTGCATTAAGCAGCAAACAAGGAAGATACAAAATGGCATTTAAAGATTGTTTATGCGCAGGAAGGGGGACCCTCCTGCACATAAACGATCACCCCCCTGAATACAGACACCCTTGCACTGTGGTGCAAGGGTGTCTGCATTGGCGCTAGGCTGCAAAACGTAGTGCCAGCGCAGGGTGAAACACAGGGCTGCACCTTATTCTAGTAAATATGGTGTAGCCCTCCATTTCTAAAGTGACAAAGCGTGTTGTTAGCCTTCTTGGCTTGATGACATGCTTTGCCAATTTACTGTAAACATGCCCCTGAGTGAGGAGAGGACTTGTTAGTTACACCTACTATGGACTGCTCATCTAGTCATGCTTGTTTCTTAAGCCCACTTCTATTCAATATACAGTATAATGAACAATAGTGCACTAAGCAGCCAGAGCTGTGTACTTTAAACATTTTGTCCACTGGACTTACCCAGAACCCGACTGCTCGATCTTCTCTGGGGGTTCACTGTATTGGTATTCATAGATAATGCTTTCCCTTACCCTTGTGAGCCATAAAGCGCTTTATAAGTGATTTATATTTACAACAAGGGGTGGTGAGGGACAGAGTCTCTGAATTAAGCAGAAAGCTCTCACCCAGTCAAGAGATCAGGGCTAGATCCAACACCGTTTTTTAGCTCACTGCACCATCCCAGTTTCAGAACCTGGCTGTATGCAAATTAGTCTGTTCCTGTCCCAGTGCATGATGGGAACAGGGCAAACCAAACTACAAAAGCCAATTCTTACACTGGGAAGGAAACAAGCTCCCGGGGACCGGTTTCTGGCATTACAGCCGTCTTCGGCCCGGTTTGCTTGAATCCTGATGGTGCAATGAGCAAGGGTCTCACATCTGAGAATACCCTTCCACGCTTAGGGTGGACAAAAATATTTACAACAAGGGGTGGTGAGGGACAGAGTCTCTGAATTAAGCAGAAAGCTCTCACCCAGTCAAGAGATCAGGGCTAGATCCAACACCGTTTTTTAGCTCACTGCACCATCCCAGTTTCAGAACCTGGCTGTATGCAAATTAGTCTGTTCCTGTCCCAGTGCATGATGGGAACAGGGCAAACCAAACTACAAAAGCCAATTCTTACACTGGGAAGGAAACAAGCTCCCGGGGACCGGTTTCTGGCATTACAGCCGTCTTCGGCCCGGTTTGCTTGAATCCTGATGGTGCAATGAGCAAGGGTCTCACATCTGAGAATACCCTTCCACGCTTAGGGTGGACAAAAATATTTACAACAAGGGGTGGTCACTATAGGTGTGGCAGGGTATACTCAGACATGAGTCCCTTTCTCACTGCTCCATCAGGATTCAAGCAAGCCGGGCCGAAGAAGGCTGAAATGCCAGAAACCGGTCCCCGGTAGCTTGTCTCCTTTCTGGTGAAGAATTGGCTTGGTAGTTTAGTCTGCCCTGTTCCCATGATGCACTGGGCCAGGGACAGACTGATTTGCATATAGCCAGGTTCTGAGCTGGGATGGGGCAGTGAGATAAATAACGGTGATGGATCAAGCCCTGATCTTTGGACTGGGTAAGAGTGGTCTGTTTAACTCGAACACTCTGTTCATCACCACCCCCTTTTTGTAAATCGTTTTTGGCCACTATAGGTGTGGCAGGGTATACTCAGACATGAGTCCCTTTCTCACTGCTCCATCAGGATTCAAGCAAGCCGGGCCGAAGAAGGCTGAAATGCCAGAAACCGGTCCCCGGTAGCTTGTCTCCTTTCTGGTGAAGAATTGGCTTGGTAGTTTAGTCTGCCCTGTTCCCATGATGCACTAGGCCAGGGACAGACTGATTTGCATATAGCCAGGTTCTGAGCTGGGATGAGGCAGTGAGATAAATAACGGTGATGGATCAAGCCCTGATCTTTGGACTGGGTAAGAGTGGTCTGTTTAACTCAGACACTCTGTTCATCACCACCCCCTTTTTGTAAATCGTTTTTGGCCACTATAGGTGTGGCAGGGTATACTCAGACATGAGTCCCTTTCTCACTGCTCCATCAGGATTCAAGCAAGCCGGGCCGAAGAAGGATGAAATGCCAGAAACCGGTCCCCGGTAGCTTGTCTCCTTTCTGGTGAAGAATTGGCTTGGTAGTTTAGTCTGCCCTGTTCCCATGATGCACTGGGCCAGGGACAGACTGATTTGCATATAGCCAGGTTCTGAGCTGGGATGGGGCAGTGAGATAAATAACGGTGATGGATCAAGCCCTGATCTTTGGACTGGGTAAGAGTGGTCTGTTTAACTCAGACACTCTGGTCATCACCACCCCCTTTTTGTAAATCGTTATAAGTGATTTAGCACTTCATGTACCTTGTAGAAGGTTGTCACCTCAATTCTACAAGGAGGCATTTTAGAAGGTCACACATTCACCCTCAGGAGTGTTCATGTTTTGCAACAGTCCAATGCACTTTTTCACAGTCTATTTGGCACTGAAGGCTTCCAGGAGCTATCCATTTGTTCTGTTTCTCTTGGTGACATGCATTGGTGATGGTGAGCCCTGAGGTATGGGAAAGAGGCGGCCGTGGAAGCGCTAGCCCTTTAGTCTGTATGAGTCTAGGTCTATGGATGGACTGTCTGTTATTGGTGTCATTAGGAATACTGCTCAGCCGGCGCCTTCCTTTCCTTGTGAGAAGAGCCAGGTTTTCACTGATAATTGTAATTCGGAAGAGGTCCCTGGTGTGCAATGTTTTGGAGTGACTGTATAAACTACTTCAAGTGTTCATCCTCTCACTGGTACTTGTCTCCACAATTAATTATGGACTAAACATCCTCTAAGAAAAACCAAAGGGGATGATGGACGGAGCGTTGACAATGCAAACAGTCACCCCCAGTCAACTGATCTGGGTTTAATCCATCACCGTTCTTTAGCTCACTCCGCCACCCCAGTTCAGACATGGCCATATGCAAATCAGTCTGACCCTGTGCCTCATGGGAACAGTCCAGCCCGAACTGCCAAGCCATGTCTTCCCTGGACCGGAATCAAGCTTCCCAGGACCGGTTTCTGGCATTACAGCCGTCTTCAGCCGGGCTTGCTTGAATCCAGTGGCAAAGTGAGCAAGGGACTCACGTCTGAGCATACCCTGCCAACTTAGGGTAAACGAAGATTCAAGATAGCCTGTCTGATGAGGATTATGAATCCGAAACCGGTCCCAGGATGCTTGTTTGGGCTGGACTGAGGCACAGGGTCAGACTGATTTGCATATGGCCATGTCTGAACTGGGGTGGCTGAGTGAGCTAAAGAATGGTGATGGATTAAACCCATATTAGTTGACTGGGGGTGAGTGTTTGATTTGCTCAAACGCTCCGATCATCATCCCCTTTTGTATCGCTTAACATTCTTTAGGCAGGAGTCAGAGCCACTTCTCTTGGCTGTGACCGTCCAATGCAGTAAAGGCAAAAATATGTTACAGGTAGGAAACACTTTGGGTGTTTATTTGTTGGGGCGAGTGAGTGTGTGTGTGCTTGGCTTTTGTGCCGTAGAGCATTTTGCAGACAGCCGATTTAGGTATCAGTGGCAGGTGGTGACATTTGAAAGTGACGGGCCATAACATTTTAGTTGGCGTGTATTGCGGCGAGCAAGGAAAGCGAGCGAGCCCTTACAACCTATGGAGGGTTCGGGGGGGGGCTTCTCCCCCCGGGAAAGTTTTGAAAAAAGAGTGGGCAAATGGTGGACTTTTTAAGCAGAAATTGGGAGGGGTAGGGAAAAGGGTCAGAGAGTGCTTTAGGTTTAACGGGGTACACTGTCAACCATCAAAGAAGGGCGAACCATACTTCTGAGATTCAAAAAGGTGGCATACCAAAGTAACACAAACAGAGCAGAAATGTATACAACCGAATGCATACCTATTAAACAGGCACCACAAACCAGTGTTTTCAAACTGCATCCCTTGGCACGTAGACTGGAAGACGTACAACAGAGCTTCTCTGATCGCTTTTGAACGCTGATTAACCCTATCCCTCCACCCCGTATCGTATTGTTCTCTTTTCCTGTGGCAAAGAGATTAATATTTCACTGATGCTGCTAACCTTTGTCTTTAAACGATCAATACTCTATTTTTGCATTTTCTTATGCGCGAGCATGTGGGCAGCCTCCCTCGCGCAGGTTCCTTGTCACAATACGTTATCTGTGAAAGCCCTGTTTCCTTGACCATCTAGTAGTGTTCACCCTGGTCCCAAATCACTCCCTATTGCCCAGAGAAAGGAGAGGAGTGCGGAGATGGCGCAAGATTACCAGCTTGGATTACTAATAAAACACCATACTCACCTGGGTCCATAATCACACATACTATAAGGTAGTAACCTATTTGCTGCAGATCAGAATTTTTTTTGACCTTTTAATGACTTACACCATTTCTTACCAATCCCTTGTCACCTTGATTTTTATTTTCCTCAGGTCGATAGATCAGGTTGTTAGCATAATAGTCTTAAAACAACATTGACCTTATTTCATTGAATGAGCACAGACTCAGGAGAGTTTTAAACACCTGATTTATTCAATAATTGTGTGAGTCAAATACCAATACATGTAAGCACCAACTTCTCGAGGAGAATTTTAAAGTTTAAAGAACATTTTTAAAAAAACGTAGTAAAATCTCATGACGTTGGTACCAAGGAAAGGTGGAGAAGGAAACGGTACAAGGACATACCACATAGATTTATATTTATCTAGAATGGTGCGAGAGCCAACCCCTGGCAAAGGGCTGGAAAAAAAAGGCCTCCCAATTATTCAGGAGCCAACAGATCAGGACAGGTGCAGGATAGGACAGGTAACCTCCTCTAAGTGCAACATCAGCGTTACACCCCCTCTCTGTTTCTAGTCTTTTCCCCTTTTATATGAATCAATTCTTCTTCAGCAAACAACGATTCTTCTCCCAGAGTGCTCGATTAGCCCTCTGGCCTCTGCCATCTTCTGCTGCAGTGTTGGGTCAGTGACATGTCTGGGACAAGTCGGACAATCTAACTGACTAAGCCTACCTCAGTTATACTATTCTCAGTGTATGTACCTCCCTTAAATGTTTCAATATTTGTTTATTCCCTTCATTCAATTGGTCAATGGGATGGGTAGAGGTCATCACACCATACTAATATGAAGTCATCTTCTTTGGTTTAATTGTTTTATGTTCCAGCCCTTAATTAAATAATTTCCCATGCTTTATCCAATCCCTCTTTTAACATTAGGATTTTAAACATTGTATACAAATTAGTTATTTTTCTCCTTCCCCTCTTCGTGTCAAGAGGTGCAGTTCCCAGGTGCATTGCTGGTAAGATGGGAATTGGCAGCACTTCAATGTCATAGCTCGAGGTCTTGACAGAGTCTCAGGTGCATGCGTTCATTCATTAAAGATGGAGATTTCAGTGACCCTCCAGACCCAAATACAAACTAATAATAAAGTAAAAGAAGAACATATTAAAATACTAAATTAAATGAATGCACTGTATACCATTTATACTTATTCAAATCTCATTAATTTATTTTAACTATTGCATTAGCAGTTTAGCAAGACATGCAAGGTTTAGTTTAAGCTCAGCCATGTGCGTTACCATGTGAGGTTCAAAGCGGCCATCTTTATTACTACTGCCCAGCTGCAAAGAACTCCCACCAAAAGCAAAGGATGTCATACTATGTAGATGCAGTAGCCGCATGCGCAAAAGGGTTCCTGCATTTTTGGCAGCCATATTAAGTCACTCAAGTTACTTGTTAGCAAAGCACATACAAAAGATTCCCCTAGATGAAAAATATGTTGTATTTTGCAATTATTAGTATTCACAAAACATGTTGGTTAATTATTACATGTTATTCAAGAGGGTTGAATATAAGCAAGTTTCTTGCATACAAAACCGTGCTTCATCAATGGAATGTGCTTTTCCCTGCCCGGGATCACCCATGGCGCTCTATCGGGGAAGCTGGCCATCTGGGCTTGGGTTCCTTGAACTTTACACTGATGCACGAATGCAGCGAATGCTCATTTGTTCCATTGTTGGTGTTTGTGTAACAAGGAGACGACAAAATACACAGAGATTTTTTCGCCAGGTCAAACAGAAGAACACAGAAATTTATATCACACGTTATTTTAAAAAAAAATGATTTAACTTGTAATGACGTTTTCAACAAAGGAGTTTATTTCGTCAATAACCTGTTAAAAATGAAGAGAAGTGTTTTTGCGTTATTTTGCTTCATATTAAGGAATAGAACATACTGATTTCCCCCAATGTTATATTCACATTTTTATGGAGTATAAATCTGTGCTTTTTAAATTCCTGTATTAAGTTAACATGTCACGTTTTGCTCAGTTTTTGCCCTGTGCACACATTTTTATGTAATATGGAATGGATGCAAACCCTTTTTGTTCCACCCCCTAATGTACAAGGTTTCAAAGGGATTCAAATGCCATTGGCTCCATTTTGACACCAGTGTTAAATATTCATATTCAATCGCCACCCCCAGGGCCCTCCCCAGAGCTTGGATCCTAGCTTCTCTACTGGACCACATTGTGTGATACTGAGCAAATCGATCTCTTTGTGCATGTTGCAATTCCCTCAAAAGGTAATCTGCAGTGATTCATAACAGGGCAAAGACTGGAGAGTTGTATATGCACCTGGGCTTTTACTCATCAGTGGCTGTGGCGAGGGGCCCCTGCGGAGGGTGCACACGGTGCAAAGCTTCTGCGATCAGGCACTTACTGGGGCAGGAAAGAGAGGTTAGCGGATCAATGGTGCAGGGGGAGGGAAAGCGCTATACAAATGCTACTTTCACCACCTTCGCTCATGCCCTAATCTATTTACTGGGAGCCCCAAGGTACATTTAAGTGCAACACTAATGGTGTGTTGATGAGCTAATTGAAATGTTATACATTTTCTTCATTACTCAAAGTAGAAAATCCCTTAAACGTCATGTGCAGTTACTAACAGCACATTAGTGTGGCTTGCTCCCACATGAACAAGCCTGAAAGGTTTGTCTGCTGTTAATGCTCAGGGGCCCTTCTGGGTTTGTAGCTGGAATGTCGGCTGCCTGCGGTCCACGAAGAGGACCCTCCTAAGGGGGACCACCTTAGTGCCACATGAGTGCACACAAGTCATCTGCTAGTCGTTCCCCCTTCCAGTGGCCAGAAGGGCCAGTGGGCCACGTCACATCCGGTAGTGGTGGGGGAGGGCAGGAAGTATATATACTTTCCCCCGCCCACGGTGTGGCCTCTTGTCTGCTGCCTGTCTCGCTGTTTGGATGCCCATCGCTGGTGGTCGTCGTCGTTGGGGGTCGCTTCATCGTCAGTTGTTGCATTTGTGTTGAAAGATGAAGGACACCAAGGTTGGAAGGAAAGACTTTATTGTAGACTAGCAGCCCGTCCCGATGTTGTCCGAGGATGATTTAGAATGTCTGCAATGGTCCTAATAGGCAAAGCTTATTTATTTCAAAATTTCACGGTATACCACATTTTTGAGCCCCTGAGCAATATGGAGCCACGAGCGTGTTTGTCTGTCCCAAAGCATACGCACGTGAATCTGTGCGTGTGTGAAACAGCAGTCTGTGAAATTTTGTGTTTTCCTGCTGCTACGCGAATCCAGCCCCGGAGCAATATGGGCCCGCGGGTGTGTTTGTCTGGCACAAAGCACAAGCACGAGAAATCTGTGCACACGCATGAGAATCTGTGCGTGTGTGAATCAGCAGTCGGTTTAATTTTTCATTTTCCTGTTTTCCCGGTGCTAAGGTGACTCGCTTCAGCACCCGCCTGAGCCCCGGAGCAATATGGAGTCTCGAGCGTGTTTGTGTGGCACAAAGCACACCTCCACAACGACGGCCACGCCCTCAAGGCAATACTGTTGCACAAGCCCACCACGACGGCGACGCCCACAAGGATGTACTGTGAACGCTTGGTTTTGTGTGTGGGAAACAGCAGTCTGTTTAATTGTTAGTTTTCCTGTTTTCCCGCTGCTACGCTGACTCGCTTCAGCACCTGCTGTCAGAAGCAGTACCTTAATATCCAGATTTCCGTGGGAGCGAGTGGCCAAGTCTTCTTCGATGCTAATTTCCAAATTCCCAAACACCTCTGCACCCGGATTGCTCCAAGCCCAGGAATGGAAGGGAAAGGGGAAGTGGATAACAAACAACAAAGAGAGGCTTCCACACTGGTGTCTTCGTCACTACCTCTGGATGAGTAGCGGGGGAACACCTGCAAAAGTTAATAGAACATTACTACCGTTCTAACCCCTAGAGGAACAACCTCTCTCACTCACTCACTCAACTCGCTTCTCTCATACCTGGTGTATATGTGGAAATTGCCGCTCTCTTGCAGAGTCCAATAAAGTTTATATGAAAGGTTGAGGACTCGTAGTTGCTTGTGTAGAGTGCCGAAAGGTATTGTTGAGTAGAATAGAGATGGTAGACAACAGTATTACCATATGCATATAATAGATACTCTCATTTACTTGTTGAATCTCAGGAGGAGACTGAAGACTCAAAGTCTATACTGAAGCTCTGAATTGGACATCGACATTAGCAGTTCATATCGGAAATCAAGCTTCTCTTCAGACAAGGAAAACTCTGACGTTGAAGATAACCAAAGGGCTCTGGGCAAGGAAAGCGCCACCAACAGGCTCAAAGAATTGAATATTCTTACCGTGTGATACTGAGGAACTGTGGAAGAATTACTTGCTCATTGAGATGGCACTCTGGAATAGACCGCTGACAAGGACGAAGTCTGTACCGCCCAACACTGGAACGCGGTGACTCGGCGACAGCTCCGGAATGCAGGAGTTTGACAGGAATGGAACGAAAACACGTTCCCAAAGTTCTGAAATAAAGTCTCTTTGAATACTGACTGAGAAAAGGGCAAACTGGGACAATACGCGGTGATTTGACGGGAGCCAAAATCAGGGCGTCGAACTGCTTGAATAGAACAGTTGAAGTGCGCCACATAGAACGCGCGGGATAAGGAAATGGCGGACTGATAGGAAAGACTAGAACGCTAACCTTATCAAATGGTGGCACAATCTCGAAGCGTACTAAGCCTCAATCTGACAGTGGTCATGAACCAATTTCTGGATGGAGCCCCAGAGTGGAAATGGTTGCCAAGCTGGAATTCTTCTCTTAACCGCAGGAACAGACAGAGGTCTCTTAATGGAGCCCGGCATGGTCCTGACAGTACCCCCCACCAAAGCCCCCTCCTTGGGTTTTAGAGGATGAATCTTATGGAATTCAGTGACCAGTCTTGGAGCATGCACGTTACTGCAAGGTTCCCATGACCTTTCCTCTGGGCCATACCCCTTCCAGTCCACTAAGTAAAAGAGTTTCCCTCTTTTAAGCTTGGAATCTAAGATTCTTTTGACCTCAAATTCTTCTGAACTCTGAACTTGAATTGGGGCTGGTGGTTGAACACGCCTGAAGTTTGGTGGGCTTCTTTTAATCAGCGAAACATGAAACGTAGGGTGGATTTTCAAGGACTTTGGGAGAGCTACCCTGACACTCACAGGATTAACCATTCGAACCACAGGGTAAGGACCCACAAACCTAGGTTGGAACTTCCGATTCCCTCTCAACCGCATGTGTCGAGTGGAAATCCACACCTTGTCTCCAGACTCATACATGGGACTCACTCTTCTCTTCTTATCTGCCTGCACCTTGTAAGCATCCTTTGCCTTCTGGAGGTTGGAGGAGGCTACCTGATAAGATTTCTGTAACTCTTGTATCACCTCCCCTGCTGCAGGAACCTCAACATCCACTCGACCCACTAGCATATTGGGATGCCGCCCAGAGTTCAAGTAGAATGGAGAAAACCCCGTAGAGGAATGGACTGCATTGTTGTATGCGAACTCTGCTGTGCTCAATAAGGAGGGCCATTCCCCCTCCTGATCCATTAAATATAGCCGGAGATATTGTTCTAAGTCCTGGTTTACTCGTTCCGTCTGTCCATCCGTTTCTGGATGGACACTGGTGGACAAACGAGAGTCGACTCCCAGACCCTTAAGAAAGGACTTCCAAAATCGAGAAACAATCTGAGGTCCCCGATCAGAAATAACCACTTTAGGAACCCCATGCAGTTTGACTATGTGTTCTACGAATAGTGTAGCTAACTGAGATGCTGTGGGGAGTGCCTTCAAAGGGACGAAATGACTCATTTTTGCAAACTGATCCACCACCACTCAAATGACTGAATAACCCTGACTAGTAGGCAGGTCAACGATGAAATCCATGGAAACTGTGTGCCAAGAGGACGGAGCTACTGGTATGGGCATTAAAAGGCCTTGCGGGGACTGTCTCAAACTCTTGCCCTTCACACACGGCTCACAAGTGGCGATGTACTGTCTCACCTGAGCGTCCATGCCTGGCCAGATGAAGGTTCTCTTGATTAACTCCAACGTCTTCTTGGCTCCTCTATGGCCGGCTAATGGGTGGTCGTGAAAATGCTGAATGACTTCATTTTGCAACTCCTCACTGGGAACAAACATTTTATCTAGCAAAAATGCTTTCTCATTTCTCACACTGCGATCGGGCCCTTCCGATTCCCAATCAGAAAACTCAGTTTTAGCGAATTCCTCCTTAATTCGAGTCTCCAATTTGTCTTCGACTGCAATGGCTACAATCTTTTCCTCTGGAATGATAAATCCTTCCACCTTGGTTTTGGCTTCCTCTCCCATGCTCAAACGTGAAAGGGCGTCAGCCTTTCCATTGGAAGATCCGGGCTTGTAAGTTAAAACAAAATCATAGTCTGCAAAAAAGAGTGACCAGCGCAGTTGCCTGGGAGTTAGCGTGCGAGCTGATTTGAGAAATTGCAAATTTCGATGATCAGTGAAGACTGTGACCACATGTTTAGCTCCCAACAAGTAGTGTCTCCACACTTTGAATGCCTCCTTGACTGCCAAAAGCTCTTTATCCGCGATGGAGTAGTTGATCTCTGCAGGAGTAAGTTTTCGAGAATGGTATGCCACCGGGTGAAGTTGACCAGTGTCCTTCTGGCGTTGAGACAGGATCCCACCAATTGCCAAATTGGATGCGTCAGCTTCGATGAAGAAAGGTTCATTCAAGTTAGGATGTTGCAGCACTGGGGCTGTCACAAATGCTTCCTTTAACTGCTGAAAGGCCTCCTCTGATTCACGCTCCCAGCTGAATCGTACATTTTTTTTTAGTAGACGGGTAATTGGGCTCACCTTCTCCGAGAAATTCAGAATGAAACGCCTATAAAAATTGGCGAATCCCAAAAAGCTTTGAATCTCCTTCACTGACCTAGGCGCCGGCCATGACTTGATTGCCTGCAACTTCAAGTCATCCATGGATACTCCTTCCGGGGACAAAACAAAACCCAAGAATTCCACCCTGGAGGAATGGAAGAGACACTTCTCTAGCTTGACGAACAGATGGTTCTCCAGCAATCGTTCCAAGATAGCTCGCACATGACAAACGTGTTCCTCCAGGCTGTTGGAATAGATAAGGATGTCGTCGATGTACACCACCGCAAAGCGGTCCAAACACTCTCGAAGCACATCATTTACAAAATGCTGGAAGGCAGCTGGGGCGTTACAAAGCCCGTAGGGCATCACTTGGTATTCATACAAACCAAACCTGGTTCGAAAGGCAGTTTTCCACTCCTCTCCTTCGGCCATGCGCACCAAATGATATGCCCCTCGTAAATCCAATTTTGTATACACACAGGCATCCTTAACCTGGTCTAGAAGTTCCGAAATGAGGGGCAACGGATACCGATTCTTTTTGGTGGCCAAGTTCAAAGCTCGATAATCAATGCAGGTTCTCAAGGTCCCATCCTTCTTAGGAATGAAGAAGAGGGGCGAAGAAACTGGAGACTGGGAGGGACGGATAAAACAATTGGCTAAGTTTTGTTCTATATAGTCCTTCAAATGGAGGTTCTCGGGTTCCGACAGAGCATAGATTTGGCTGCAGGGTAAGGAAATCCCAGGTTCCAATTCAATCCGGCAATCATATTCTCGATGAGGTGGCAATTTCTGAGCTTCTTTCTCATTGAATACCTCTTTCAGGTCCTGATATTCTTCCGGAATCTCTGGAGTCTCCAAAGCACACACCATCTGAACTTGATTGGCCAAGTTTTGTGACAACGTGGAATTGGTATTCCCTGGGGTGGACTGGAAACAATGCTCTAGACAAAAGCTTGAGTTCATTTCGACTGAGCGTCGAGACCAATCAATCCGAGGGTTATGCTCAGTAAGCCAAGGCAAACCCAGTATCAGTTGGAACTGAGGAGCATCGATGAGATTGAATCGAATGAAACTCCGATGCTCTCCTGGTCCCACTACGGTCATCAGTTCTGTATCATAAGTTATTAGCCCCGAAGACAAATTGGTGCCATCCACTGCTCGCACAGGTTCTGGTCTTAACTTCTTTTCAAATTGTATTCCTAAAGATTTGGCAAACTGGATGTCGCAGAAATTCCCAGTAGCCCCCGAATCCACCATCACGAAAACTTCCTCTATCTGAGTCTTTCCAAACACAATTTTACATGGCAAATTCAGATGCGGGGCTGCTGATTGCAGGGTATTGGCCAAAAGTTGTGGCTTGGGAGTTGGCTCTTCACTCGCTCCCACCAGTGCAACTCCGTCTACTGGTGGAGCCGATCTTTTACCCACGTGCTGGCCTTTGATCTCTTCGGACATTCTTTGACAAAATGGCCTGACTGACCACAATACATGCACAACCGACCTTGACGTCTCTTTTCTCTTTCCTCCTGGGTAAGAGGACCTCGAATGGTTCCCACCTGCATGGGTTCTTCCTGACTCTGGTCTTCATGGTTCTTAGCTAACTCCGGCCTAGACCGATCAAATCGTGGTGGGAGAGTACAGACATCCTTCCGACGTTCACTTCGTCTTTCCGGCAGCCGCTGATCAATCTGCAGTACCAAATCTATGAGTTCCGAAACATCTGTAGGTCTTTTGGGGATCTGGGCCAGTCCGTCCTTCAGCTCGTCTTTTAAACCTCGGTAGAAAATAGCCGCCCTCTTAGACTCGGGCCAACTAGTTTCAACAATCAATTTATTAAATTGTGCCAAATAGGCCACCAAGTCTCGATTCCCTTGCTTCAACTCTAGTAGTTCATTGTCTGTGGTCTGTGAAACATTTCTTCGGTCAAAGATTCGCAAGAACTCGGCCTTGAACTCTTCAAATTTATACAACACTGGATCGTTGCTAGCCACCAGGGGCAAAGACCACGCTGCTGCATCTCCACTCAGGTAGTACAGCACAAACGCCACTTTAGACTGATCCTCCTTAAACAGGATGGGCTTACAAAGGAAGTGTAACGAACACTGAGTCAGGAAAATTTGAGCCTTGTGGGGGTCTCCTTGAAATCTCTCAGGAGGGGCCAATGGAATTGTAGGGGACATAGCGTGCACTACCTGTGTGGTAAATTCCGAAGAGGAGGAGGAAGAAGGCGTGGGACCAAAGGCAGATGACTTAATACTCCCAAAGTTGGGGCGCGGACTCTCTGAAAGCTCATCTAATCTCTGACGCAAATAACTAGCCTCCTGATTAGATTTCCTAACTTCCTCCGTGGTCTCACTCAACTGTTTCTGTAATCCCTCTAACACTGAAGCCAAGGCTTTGACATCCAAACCTTCTGCCATCTCGCCCAGACGGAAGATAATAGAGGCACTTCAATCTGTCAGAAGCAGTACCTTAATATCCAGATTTCCGTGGGAGCGAGTGGCCAAGTCTTCTTCGATGCTAATTTCTAAATTCCCAAACACCCCTGCACCCGGATTGCTCCAAGCCCAGGAATGGAAGGGAAAGGGGAAGTGGATAACAAACAACAAAGAGATGCTTCCACACTGGTGTCTTCGTCACTACCTCTGGATGAGTAGCGGGGGAACACCTGCAAAAGTTAACAGAACATTACCACCGTTCTAACCCCTAGAGGAACAACCTCTCTCACTCACTCACTCAACTCGCTTCTCTCATACCTGGTGTATATGTGGAAATTGCCGCTCTCTTGCAGAGTCCAATAAAGTTTATATGAAAGGTTGAGGACTCGTAGTTGCTTGTGTAGAGTGCCGAAAGGTATTGTTGAGTAGAATAGAGATGGTAGACAACAGTATTACCATATGCATATAATAGATACTCTCATTTACTTGTTGAATCTCAGGAGGAGACTGAAGACTCAAAGTCTATACTGAAGCTCTGAATTGGACATCGACATTAGCAGTTCATATCGGAAATCAAGCTTCTCTTCAGACAAGGAAAACTCTGACGTTGAAGATAACCAAAGGGCTCTGGGCAAGGATAGCGCCACCAACAGTCTCAAAGAATTGAATATTCTTACCGCGTGATACTGAGGAACTGCGGAAGAATTACTTGCTCATTGAGATGGCACTCTGGAATAGACCGCTGACAAGGACGAAGTCTGTACCGCCCAACACTGGAACGCGGTGACTCGGCGACAGCTCCGGAATGCAGGAGTTTGACAGGAATGGAACGAAAACACGTTCCCAAAGTTCTGAAATAAAGTCTCTGTGAATACTGACTGAGAAAAGGGCAAACTGGGACAATACGCGGTGATTTGACGGGAGCCAAAATCAGGGCGTCGAACTGCTTGAATAGAACAGTTGAAGTGCGCCACTTAGAACGCGCGGGATAAGGAAATGGCGGACTGATAGGAAAGACTAGAACGCTAACCTTATCAAATGGTGGCACAATCTCGAAGCGTACTAAGCCTCAATCTGACAGTGGTCATGAACCAATTTCTGGATGGAGCCCCAGAGTGGAAATGGTTGCCAAGCTGGAATTCTTCTCTTAACCGCAGGAACAGACAGAGGTCTCTTAATGGAGCCCGGCATGGTCCTGACACCTGCCTGTGCCCCGGAGCGTGTTTGTGTGCTACAAGGCACACGCCCACAACGATGGCCACGCCCACAAGGCGGTACTGTAAACGCTTGCTTTTGACGGATGCCGCACACGCAGCTTGGTTTTGACGAATGCTGCGCCCACGCCCACAAGGGACTACTTTGCCCCTAACCTTCTTTCACCCTTCTAATGTATATGGTGGGCTGCTGCATTGCCTATGTCCATCTACTGAAACTGTCCTTTCCAATGCTGTTCTGGGTGTTGTGATTGGCGCTGTGGTTCCTGAGCTTACCCGCCTCAAAGGTTTGAGTTCTCTCTTTATTATATTAGTATGGATTTAAGATAACGAATAATAAAGGCTCACAAGAACCTGGGGATAAGGAGGTAACACCAGTCAGAGCGAACCAGCATCTGCCGGGCACCAGCGGTGACGTCACTTAAGAACTCTCCGAACATTCAGAGATGACACAGGTGTGACGTGTCGTTGTAAACATGGAAAACATACTCAGGGTTACATCTGGTACAATGCAATGTAAGATCACAACATTTTATAATACATAGTGCAAACACAACAGTTTGTCATTGTGTAGTTTCGAGATGAGTCATTCCCCCCTCCCCGTAATCCACTGGCCGTCGTGGGCTGGAACTTGCAGAGGCGGCGGGCTCCGTGGATTCCTTGGCAAGGCCCAAGGGAGGCCCATTACCCTGGGTTTGCTGCCATAGCACAGCAAGGGGCCTTGGCAAGGCCCAAGGGAGGCCCATTACCCTGGGTTTGCTGCCATAGCACAGGAGGGGCCTTGGCAAAGCCCAAGGGAGGCCCATTACCCTGGGTTTGCTGCCATAGCACAGCAAGGGGCCTTGGCAAAGCCCAAGGGAGGCCCATTACCCTGGGTTTGCTGCCATAGCACAGCAAGGGGCCTTGGCAAGGCCCAATGGAGGCCCATTACCCAGGGTTTGCTGCCCTAGCACAGCAAGGGGACTTGGCAAGGCCCAAGGGAGGCCCATTACCCTGGGTTTGCTGCCCTAGCACAGCAAGGGGACTTGACAAGGCCCAAGGGAGGCCCATTACCCTGGGTTTGCTGCCCTAGCACAGCAAGGGGACCGAGTTGGGGGGCTGTCGAAAGGGAACAACCTGCCCCCTATTTGTAAACTGCGTAACTCACGAACGACCACCACCCTTTCTGTCCACGTCGGCGTGGTTAGGTTAAGGCTCAGGCCCTACACACCGGGTTAACCAGGCCATCGTTAGGTTGAGTGCAACGAGGCCTTCGGCAGCTGGGTCCGTCCAATCGTGCTATGTTGAGGGAACACTAAAGTATTGGTCCTCAGGGGCACCGCATTCTCGAGTGGAGGGTGTGTTGTGCTTCTGTTTTTGCGCCAGGATTCACGCCGTGGTTAGGCGGTGGACAGCGACAGAGGCCAAGCCGGGGGTCGAGTACACAAAGTCCTGCCCTGCCCCCGTGAGGTCCCTGAGTGATTGGATGCATGATTGGTCGCTTGGTTTGGCTCTCTTTTTCTACTGGGTTTGTCCCTGGGCGAGGCAATCCTTTGGGGGAAATAGGGCTTACTAAGCACAGAGGGCTGGCATAGGTGTTATCAGAAGAGGGAATTGCCAAAGCGGTCGTGTCAGAATTAAAGAGACCTGGGTTCAAACCTCAGTCGGGCCAGATAGCACGGAAGTAGGATTGGCATGCAATTCAACTTATACAGCCGGTCTCGCGAACAGGATCGGCCTCTTTGGGTGCAGGGAGTCGGCATCCTGCTTTGCTGTCCATGTTTGGTGGAGGAGGAAGTACCCTTAAGAGCATGCAGAGTGGGTAGTGGGCCCTACGGAGCATGTGCAGGGTGGGGGTATGCGATGCAGGCGGGGTCCGGGTAGGAGGCCTTTTCAGTGTGGCTTGTGGTGGGGAGCGTGATGGCAACTGACATAGACGTGACATGTTTGGCCTCCCCAGAGCTGTTCATCGGTGAGTGCGGTCCCCTCGCCACTTTTCACGGCTGGCGAGGCTGCTAAGCCCGGCCATGGCCATGGCCGCTGTCTGCTATGGGGGAGAAGGCAGCAGGGTGTTTGGGCATCGGCTCCCTCTCTTGGTTGTTTGGGCAAGGAAGAGGCTAGGGGTGTACGGAGACCCCGACAACTCAGCCATGTGGGGTGCAGGTGCTGGGACCCCAGGGGTTCGACTCCTCACACCCGGGCATCTACCCCATGGGTGTTCAGGGTTGAGGGGCGGGGGAGAAGGGCCTCGTCGGTCCACCTCCCATTATGTCTGCCATGCCTGTGTAGTACTAGGTTAGGCCTGGACCATGCGGGGCTCAGTGCGTGGGTAGGTCTGGGGGTTTCTCGGTCAGGTGAGCCCTAGCTGCCGGTAGTTGCCCAGATCTTCTCTGGGTGGGGCGCTAACGCCTGATGGGTACTTCAGGCTGCTGCCTGCCTCACCAAGTTAGGCCCCCCTTGACTTTTTGTGAGCAGTGTGTTAGAACAGGCGGGCTGACTGAGCTGGGCTGTTTTATAGCATTGTTAATTTGTTGGCGCCCCCGTGCTAAGGAAGTATCGCCTAGCACAACTTCCGCCGAGATATACAGCAGCTGAAATGTCAGCGCCAACAGCTATACTGCTTCGACATTCCTGGGAGGCTGCATTAGGGTATAGCCAAGGAGGAGGGCAGAACGCAGCAGGAAGAAGCATGGGTTGATTATGGCTAGATTGAGCATGAGAATCACAAGGGATGTCTTTTCAAGGCGGTGGTAAGTGAATTATAGGCTGCTACCATGCAGTTCTGTCTGCAGAGCGCTAGGTAAATACCCAAAGGTGGCGGGTACTGATGTGTCCGGATACTGGGCCTGGTCTGGTCGCAGAAGGGCACAGGCGCGGCGCAAGCCAATGTTGCAAACAACTCCCGCTTGCGCCTCCCCCTCTTTCAAGAATTACAGGAGGTCTTGGGCGGCAAATTGGCCCGGTGGTGATGTCATTGAGGCCGGAGCGACCGCAACCTCCTCCGCGGGATAAGATGTATTTTATATGAACTTTCGACAGCAGAGCAGTGCAGACTGTTTGTCTTCAAGGTGTGGCAATGCTGGTATGTCTAATAATGGTGACTGACCTGGGTTTATGCTGCGGAGTTTGTTGTGTACATTCTTTGACCTGGGTTTATGCTGCGGAGTTTGTTGTGTACATTCTTTGACCTGGGTTTATACTGCGGAGTTTGTGGGGTGCATTCTTTGACCTGGGTTTATGCTGCGGAGTTTGTTGTGTACATTCTTTGACCTGGGTTTATGCTGCGGAGTTTGTTGTGTACATTCTTTGACCTGGGTTTATACTGCGGAGTTTGTGGGGTGCATTCTTTGACCTGGGTTTATGCTGCGGAGTTTGTTGTGTACATTCTTTGACCTGGGTTTATGCTGCGGAGTTTGTGAGGTGCATTCTTTGACCTGGGTTTATGCTGCGGAGTTTGTTGTGTGCATTCTTTGACCTGGGTTTATGCTGCGGAGTTTGTGGGGTGCATTCTTTGACCTGGGTTTATGCTGCAGAGTTTGTGGGGTGCATTCTTTGACCTGGGTTTATGCTGCGGAGTTTGTGGGGTTCATTCTTTGACCTGGGTTTATGCTGCGGAGTTTGTGGGGTGCATTCTTTGACCTGGGTTTATGCTGCGGAGTTTGTTGTGTGTATTCTTTGACCTGGGTTTATGCTGCGGAGTTTGTTGTGTACATTCTTTGACCTGGGTTTATACTGCGGAGTTTGTGGGGTGCATTCTTTGACCTGGGTTTATGCTGCGGAGTTTGTGGGGTGCATTCTTTGACCTGGGTTTATGCTGCGGAGTTTGTGAGGTGCATTCTTTGACCTGGGTTTATGCTGCGGAGTTTGTTGTGTGCATTCTTTGACCTGGGTTTATGCTGCGGAGTTTGTGGGGTGCATTCTTTGACCTGGGTTTATGCTGCAGAGTTTGTGGGGTGCATTCTTTGACCTGGGTTTATGCTGCGGAGTTTGTGGGGTTCATTCTTTGACCTGGGTTTATGCTGCGGAGTTTGTGGGGTGCATTCTTTGACCTGGGTTTATGCTGCGGAGTTTGTTGTGTGTATTCTTTGACCTGGGTTTATACTGCGGAGTTTGTTGTGTGCATTCTTGAGGGCTGCTGGATTGCAGGCCCCAGTGGCACGGGCGGGGGGGCTATTGGGTTGGACCCATGGCACGTGTCTGCGGATGGAGCAGGATGGCCGCTTCCATGGTTTGCTCGTGCCTTGAGGGAGTCTGTGGCACGTTGGGCGGGAGGGTCCTGGAGACTGGATAGTGTTGTTGAGGGGGAGAAACTGTTACCTCCCCCTAAAGGATTCTGTGTCCTGGGCCTCCTTGAGGCTGGAGAATTGTCCGCCCAAGAACTTCCACATTACCGATTGTCTCAATGCAGAGGAAGGGCAAAGTCTTGGTAACTTTTGATAACCAGTTTCCAGCTTTCAGCTGGCTTAGCTTTTAGTCATGTATCTTAGCCTCTCTCTATTTACTTTCAAAACACTTAATAAAACAATAAAAGATTAGGTATAAAATAAATTGCGCATGTGGTACACAGCCGCTCGTATCTGTACTTTCCACCCGCTGCAACACGCTGCTTTTTCCAGCTTATTTCATGTTGATGCAACCATTTGAATTTGTGACTTCTATTAACATACAGCCGCGCTCGCAATACTGGCGGCAGGTTTGCGCAGGGGTGGAGGCCGGGGGAGTTTTTAAAAATAAAAATAAAACTTACCTGAAAGGGTCCACGCCACCTCTGCTCCTGGGCCGGGGTCCCGGTTTGGCGCCTTCTTGAAAAGCAACAACTGCCATGTCACTAACCCCTCTAGTCAGCAGCGCCAGGATTGGCTTAGCAGGGATACTTGCCATCCTGCCGCCCATTAGGAGACCGAGGGTTGCGGCGTTGAGCATCCCTCGCTTTCCTAATGCTCAGCCACCAGCCAGACTCAATACTGGTGCGCTTGACTGGGCTGGTCGGAAAACTTCTCTTACCTAAACCCAGCATGCGCACTTGTGCTGCTGCCTGCTGTGCGCTCTGTGACACCCACCGCCTGACAATGCATGTCAGTCAACATGATGCAAAACCGCCCACCCCCTTCGTGCGCGGAGGGGCGGAATAGGTTGATGGTCGATGTATAGCATCGGAAACTAATATGTTTCGTGCACTGTGACCTCTCCCCTCAATCCCCGTGCAGCCAAAAATCCCCTAATGAGGAGTTTTTTTGCTTTTTGAAAAGTAACCACCTCTGGGTTACATTTTTTTTTTTCACCCTCACAGCAACTTGTTATTTGGGTCTAAAAGGGTTGCAGGTATGGCAGCGTGTTAGTGTACCCTGACCACCCAATTCCTTTATATTTTTTGGTCCTGAAGAAAAACCGGTAAATCCCTTTGTTGGTTTGAAACATGTAGACATAACACATATCACAGATACACTTGGTCTTAATTAAGCCTTCACTGTATCGACATACACTGTTTTTAGCATTGTCCAGTAGTCTTAGAATAAATAATCTTTGTATAAGTCATACCAGGACAATTTTTAACTCACTGACTTTTTCTTTACATTCATCACTCACATACCCGCTCCACTGTATCCCAGGTGTTGCAGCACACCTTGACGGCACTCGGCTGTCAAGGTGGCCCCGATGATGAAGCATGTCACCGACCAGGTCGGTGAGTGAGGGGTTCCTTAAAAATAAAGAAGGACTTCTTCTTTTTCTTCATTAGAGTCTCATCCCACCGATATCGCTCTCCAGCCTTATCTTTGGTGGTACTCCTTATTTTGTTATACAGTTACCTAACCTGGGGAACGGGAGTACCCTTCCGTCCACCAAGGTGGATAAAATCCCTTTGCTCTCCAATTTTGTTCATAATATATAATGTTATCTGAGTTACACCGCCCTATTGAATAGAAATCAGATTCCTCCTTGCTCATAAAACGATTTAGAAACACAGTATGTTATCTATTTTAGCAGCAAGCGTTTCGTTTAGAAATGTAAATGGACACAGCTTTATTTTTCGCTGCGCCGCATCATACAAGCTCTGAGTCTAAAGCTGCATTTTTCTACAGCATGGTGCCCCACTGATCACTGTCAAAGAACTCAATTAAAACAATGGCCTATTTCGCTGGCACTGACTAACCTTCGCTTCTTCCAAACTATGCATTTGGTGGAAGAAAGGGGAGGGCAGCCAGCTTACATTTCTTGGTATTTAAGTAGCATGCCCCTCGCACTGGAGCTGAATTTGCAGATTTTGAGTGGTTTTTTTCATGACTGGAACATCGATTCTCTAGTCTAACTGTGATCCGCTGATAATAGGTTTACGTTGCACACCATGGTGGATATTTTTGCCTAAAGACAGTTTGGCATCCTGTATGGTACTTAGGACGTTGACAAACCTGCTGGTGTGCGCGTCCAGAGTGGACTCCATGTGGCTAAGCAGCACGTCCTGTTGTTGAAGTGATTCCCACCCTTCCATGTGCAGCTTTCCATGGTGGGGCTTGTTTTGCTTGGTCTTGTCTATAGCTTGAAATGCCACTTTGACCAAGGATTAGAAAGTAAGGCACAGCTCTCATATCTGATGCTGGTGCAGTCCTTCTGCAATGAGGAATTCGCAGAATACTGCAAGTTACAGCCTGGGTCCTCAATGGCATTAAGGTCTCAGCTGTTTGTGCAATGGTCTCCTTTGGAGATTTTTGTTGAGTTATACTTTGTCCTGCCTTTATTGTCAGAATGTGCAAGGGTTGCCCCTGGGGTGGTCCAGGTTGCATGTTGGGAGGACGCACTCATTGCTTCTCAACTGAATCCATTGATGCAGGGGCACGTCCCCTGTGGAGTGTGAGGGTGCTCTGGTGTAGGGGCCAGGTCTCATCATTGGTGTCTCCTTCACGTAAGGCAAGTAGGGCCTGCCACCTCCTGAGAGAAGGTATTGGCTTGCTCCTTTTTCGTTCTTCAGAGGGGCAAATCTGGTATTCAGGCTCCCACAGCACCATAGCATTCTACTGCTCTCTGGGTGGCCTGTCCAATGAGTCTCTGGTCCCCCCGCGGCCCTCGCTTACTGGTTACCAGCACCCACGCTCGCTACGGTGCAGCATGACAATAATTGTACGCCCTACCACTTTCAAATGTCACCAGCCGCCACTGCTCCTGTCCCGTATCTGTGCCTGATCTCTACTTTCTTGCCTGTCTCCTCGTATCATTCATTCGTTTCCTGTATCTCCGTCTTATCTTTCTTCTTTAAAATGTATTGTGTATCAGAGACACAGATGCAAGCGACATCTCTCCTTTTCCTAGTTTTCACTGCTCGGCAATGTTTGCATTTGTTCCTATGTTTTCACTCTCCCCTTTCATCGCCCCAACATGTAGCTCTTCATTCTGTGTCCCTTTACATGAATGTCCTCATCGTCACTGCCCTATGCCTTCTCTCCCCTCTTATATCCACCCCTTGCCTGCCTCTCTTCATCTCTTCCCATCTCTCTCCTCCTTTTGCTTTTCTCCTTCACATGTCTCTCCTTTATCCCCACCTCTTCTACTCATGTCTCCCTTTGTCTCACCCATCTCTGTCCGTTTAATTCCCTCTTCCACCACAATGTGCCCCCTCGTCAGCTACTTTTTTGATGCCCATCTCCTGCCACATTTTCCTCCCTTTTCTAATTCTCTGAGTTTCTGTGTCTCTTCCCGTATTCTGGTGCCCTTTATCTGCCCCCTCAACCCCCCACCTTGTATCTACACTTCTTTCTCCTGCTCGCCCAGTCAGCCTCATGCTTCTCCACTGCCATATCTTAATTTTTTCCCAGCTCTCTCACTCTCTCTCTCTCTCTTTCTCGGTATGTCCAGCCATGTCTCCCCTATCGTTCCCCCCCATCTTCTTCATAGGTATTACCTACCTACTCCCCTTCTACTCCCAAAAAGCTCTTACTCCTTCCTTTCGCTTGGCGGTGCCTGCACTAGTTCTTATCTTTAGCAGAAACGCACCCTGCCTTCAGACAGCAGGCATCGCCTCGAGGCCCAAACAATGGCAGAGTAGCGCTGTATAAAATCAAGGAATTATGGCTTCATACTTCCCGATAATCTTCACCCCCATTGCACCCGTCCCTAACCTGTCACAGGGGGGCAGACTTTGAAACCAGAAGACTCTTCGGAGGCTCGGAGCCCCGTGAACAAAACTTTGTCTGACCCCAAAAGAAAGAACCATAATGTAACAGAGAAGGGTATGAAAAAAAAAAAAAAGTAAAACTTAAAACTTACCGCCGGTACCGCGTTGCATCACGTCTTCTAGTCCGAGTCCTCCTCTCACAGTGACGTCACGTTAGCAAATCAAAATACTGGATGTGACTGAGGGTGGCTATATGGCTAGATCCTGCCATTTTACCGGGCATCGGGCGAAAGTACGTCACCGCCCGACAGGATCCTATCTTTAAACTCCTGCATTACACTAGGCATGCGCAGCATACCTAGTGTAATGTCAATGGAGTGGCCGAGCAGAAATTAAACCGCCCTCAGCTCACACTTGCGCAGTCGGAGTCTGCTGGACTCCTGCTGCTCTCGCCGTCGCCTGCGTGCCTGCGCAGTGCGCACGCACTGCTGTGAAGCACAGGCCAGAAATGTAAATAGACGAATTGCGTCTGCTTACATTTCTTGCTGCCCGTGATTCTGTTGCTGATTCTGCCTATTGGGGCACCACCCCGGCGCCCCTATAGACCAGCCGCCACTGGACTGGACAGGAGAAGAGAAAACAGGCAAGGTGAGGCGATGGCTAAGAAGCACATAAAGAAACAGAAAGGATTTAAGGGAGAGAACAAAGAGGGGCAGATGTTACGAGCAGAGTGAAAGCATGTACAGAGGGAAGAAATATGGAAGATAAAGAACACCAAGATAGGGACACAGATGGAGGGTGCTATGGAGGGGACTAAATATGCATATTTTCTCTATTAGGGAAAGAATAAGCTCAGCTCATTTTATTTTCAATAAATAAAGTTATTGTTGTATGTGCAGGTTATTTGCAAAGTATCAGGATTTATTTCGGCACCATCAATTCCATACTTCATTTTTACAGTAAATATTTGACTGGTCAAAGTAACAGTGAATGTTGAACTTGGTGATCCAGAGCCTGTATCAAGAACATGCTCTAACTTATTTAGGCTCAGAACTGCCCAGGCACTGGTTTCTGCTCAAATTATGCTATGTGCAGTACCTACTAGGAAACACTGAGCAAGGGCTGCTTCTTCAGGTTTCTAAGATGCACTGTTTGCAGCTCATATACTAACTTGTGGAGTTTCTGTGTCAATGTATGTGTTGCATCTTCAAAGTACGTAGGTGTGGAGTTAAGATTAGTAACTTTTACCTCTCTGTGCATCTACATAACCACATGCACTTTACTCGTCATAGTCAAAAAGGAGGTGAGCATTGGTCTAGATAAATTTGCTTGAAAATGCACTATTTGCCCACTAATTTTACAAAATTTTCTCGGGGGGACAATCCCCCCCGAAACCCGCCTTAAGACGCTCAATCCACGCAGTGTGCTCAACCACCAATTTTACGCCCTACCACTTTCAAATGTCACCAGCCGCCACTGATCCTTTCTTAGCACTCCCTTAACATCCCTAGCTTCCCCCACCCCTCCCTTAACATCCCCAGCCTCCCCCACCCCTCCTTTAACATCCCCATCCTCCCCACCCCTCCCTTAACATCCCCAGCCTCCCCACCCCTCCCTTAACATCCCCAGCCTCCCCACCCCTCCCTTAACATCCCCAGCATCCCACACCCCTCCATTAACATCCCCAGCCTCCCCACCCCTCTCTTAACATGCCTAGCCTCCCCCACCCCTCCCTTCACATCCCTAGCCTCCCCCACCTCTCACTTCGCTCTCCCCCCACAGTCCTCCCTTCTCCGTCAACAGCCTGGACTCAAGGGGACCCCAGGTCAGAAGCTGTGCACAGCTGCCACCTCTTGTGATCTGCAGTCACGAGTTCAGCTCTGCCTTCATCCTCTGCAGCTGCAAGGACATCAAACTGGGTGAAATAAACATTTACAAAGCTTCGAAGCAGCCGGAGCAGGGGATGAAGGACATCCATTACCTTTGGTCACTCCGTGTCCCACGCAAGGTCCTAGGGGGGAGCGGGGGGGGGGGGGGGGAGGACACAGGAAATCATCATCGCTTTCCATATTTCTAATCGTAGAGCCATAAAAGCTGCAAAGTAAAACATTTCTTAAAAAGACACATACAAACATACAATTCTATTAAAAGACAAGGAAGGTCATCACAATTCAAATACAGGAAGAGATGAAAACCATCATACTCCTTTTAACAGCGATAAAATGTGATACAAGTAGTTCAAATACTAGAACAAGTGCCCCGAGACCCTGAACAATACATTCCTAATGAACATGAATAAAACCACTAATACATAAGAATGATATGCGGAAAACAGCACAGATTCAAAAAGACGCCGAGTCATTTCCCGAATCGAAGGAGACAGCACAACATGGCCGCTGGTGCATAAAGGGCTCTTTACATCTTGATTCCTTTAGGTCCAGCCCCCTTCAGCCTCATGTGTCTCACTGAAGCCAAATAACTCCAGAGTGAGGCATCTGTCCGGTCTGTCCTGCACACTCTGAAGGCGTTACAATCATCACTAAGACCCAGACGGGACAACGTTGCAGAAGCACCACACACGCTAGCAGGGGTCCATCACCCCCCCCCCCCCTCCCCCTCCCTGCACCCACGGGACAAAAGGTGGATGAATTCCCTTGTTTGTTCCAAAGGTGGAATCCCCGGCCTATATCTAATAATAAGTGCCCGACATGTGGATTATTAACGTGATCCATAAATGGCTCAGAGTCGGTGCTCATTTAAAAGACACATCAGAATCTGTTAAACTGCGGAGGAGACGGCGGGTATTTCAGCTCCCAGGAGAGAGGCCAGTGCTTGATTCCAGCTTTTCAGGCGCCTCGTGAGGCTGCAGCGGGGCGGGGCCAGAAATGACTCGAACCGGGCTTTAAGGACCAGGGTTTATGGCAGAAGCCAGGGAGGTGAGCCGAGGGACCGTTTATAATTCTCAAAGACAATCCTGATGGGGCCAGAACACCAGCTGCCCACAGACTGATCCAATATAGAATGATTATCAAAACAGCAGCGTCAGAGATTGATCAAATCTTAAAGGGGGAGCTAGGGCTCTAGTAGGAAGACTCAGAAGAAACTTTATAAAAGTGTTTTCGGCCAATTCAAGTGTGTCAAGATTACAACCACCCCACAAATCCACCCCACGCAAGGAGCTGCGCACGCTTGGATCTTATATCTCCCTCTGGCTGGTGAAAGACCGAAGAAGCAGGATTTGTTGACAAGTCTTGTAATGGACCCCACTCTGTGTTTTAGAGTCAATGCACTTGTCCCTAACTGGGGCAACCATCTGATAGAGTCCTTAAGTGTCTCACCCAGGTGATCAAATTCAAAACCCCTCCCTAATGCCGCACTCTCAAGAGTTACCTTACACATGGGTGGTATTTAAACAAGACAACCCCTGGAAATGTCGCTTCCAGCATCAGACCCTACTTCAGCCTGTGGCGCTGCGTCCATAGAGACAGAACTTCAATAGGAGAGATCTCTAAACAATCTGAAGGGTGGGGGTTCATTTCAGAGAATGTTTAGTGAGAAACACGCAGACTAATTACAATAAGAATTAAAATCTGATAAAAACACAATCACTCTCTTCCAACGCTACACTCCTGTGGTTTGCGGGAGGCCCCTGTATTCTACTATCTTTCTCAATAAAAAGGGGCTTAGAACAGGGGATATCCCCACAGTGATCCTAGACCAGAATTCAGACCACAGCAGCAGGGGTCAGGGTTCATTCAAGTAACTCAAAGCCAATTCCTTTGGCAGCTGTCACTGGAACAGCTGGACGCGACCGACAATGATCTCTATGAAAATACATTTACTGATTTTTGCAGATTCCTCTTTGTAAATAACCCCACAAACCCATCCATACAGGACCGCAGTAACACTTTCAGATTTGTATATCACACACATCTCCTTTAAAGGCTTCTGGCCCCTTAGTCACAAATCTAAAGACATCCTCTGTGTTCCATCAAACTCTAGCTTTCTGATAGATCTCAAGTGGTCCCAACCGAATCTAACAAAATCCCCAAATTTGAAAAAAATGCATTTTCCTAAGTGTACTATCGAAGACAGCATGGGGGCGAGTCTTCACACACCTGGGGCCGGAAGGCTTCTGAAAATTTTACTTAGATCGATTTTCAGCTCAAGCTGGTCCATAAAGGCACTAATCGTCCAGCTCCGGCAGTGAGGGCTTAGCACAACGGCGCACTAGTCGATTTGGTGATTTTAAGAAAAGATGTATATTCATGAAAATTGGTGCTCACTCCTCGTGGTCCACCGCACAATAGCCACCCTTGCAGAATACTATACTATAGAGAGAAGGAGTGCCATCAATATCAGTTTGTATCACAATCAATTATTTAAAATCCTTCTAATAAAAAGTCTTCAGGCAGTAGATTCAATGCAAAGTTCTTCTTTATTATAAATCAACAAAAATTCATTTCAAGCTGCTGGACTCTCATTTCCATGAGCAGAGCTACACGCCATAATTTGTATCAGACTCCACATTTTAAGTCCGCCAACGCGTTTTGTCCAAAACAGACATCATCAGGGATGAAATATTAAGACAGATAAAAAAACATATAAAAAATTGTTCTTGTTGCATCTTTATAATCACCAAGAATCCAGTTTAACCTATACATTATACATTATTGTACAAACGACATCACCTGCCTATATCCATTATATTATTCTTCTACATCATGATGGGGCAGAAAAAACATATACATAAAAAACATATATACAAACAAATTTGCAAAAAATATTTTTGCATATCTTCAAATATCACAATCTCCATGTCACCAAATATTATAAAATGATTCTTGAAAGGCCAGAAATATAAAAATAATGAAATAGATCTCATCTTCGCATATCTCCAGTGCCATTTAACAATCAATAGTAGACCTTTAAGTGTCCTTTCACAGTATGGGTCACTAGCAAAGGGTTATTTTAATCAAATCTTCACTGGCTACATACCTCCAATATTAACAAAAACGTGCTGTCTTAATACCATTCAACCAATAAGGATGCTAAAGTGTCTAACAATGATTGAAGGCTGATGTCAGCCCTCAGCATCAGGACCGCATCACCTGCATCAAGCTGAATAGGCATTGGTCATCCCCTAACTGAGGCACAGCCTGACCTTTGTCTACCAGGTATCTCTCAAAATCATTAAATATATAAGATGCTAAAACGCACCCGTCTACCTCCCCACTCTATCACAAATGATTCAGTGCATTTCCCAATTGGGCCAAAAGTTCCTTAGACGACGAGTTTGTTGTCTAGAAACTTGATCTATACATTGATCCACCCCTACATATGACTCGATTGACCATAGCTTAGAGTGACTGATGCGCTCAAAGGCACTGATCAGGTCCATAAAAGCTGAGCGCATTGTCCTTTAGTTGGAAGAGATGAGGGGGAGGACAGAAAAACACACCAGGAGAGGGTGGAATGAGACAGCTGTGTTTAAGGCAAGGGGGTGGCAGGGAAGGTTAGCAGCGCTGAACCTGGTAAGAGGCTGGACAAGGAGTGAAATAAGAGTCAGCCTGGACAGACTGCTTGGACCTAGGACAGACAGCCTGGACCTAGAACAGACAGCCTGGAGCTAGCACAGACAGGCTGGACCTAGTACAGACAGGCTGGACCTAGCACGGACAGGCTGGACCTAGCACAGACAGGCTGGACCTAGCACGGACAGGCTGGACCTAGCACAGACAGCCTGGACCTAGCACGGACAGGCTGGACCTAGCACGGACAGGCTGGACCGAATACAGACAGGCTGGACCTAGCACCGACAGCCTGGACCTAGCACAGACAGGCTGGACCTAGCACGGACAGGCTGGACCTAGCACGGACAGGCTGGACCTAGCACGGACAGGCTGGACCTAGCACAGACAGCCTGGAGCTAGCACAGACAGGCTGGACCTAGCACGGACAGGCTGGACCTAGCACAGACAGCCTGGACCTAGGACAGACAGCCTGGACCTAGGACAGACAGCCTGGAGCTAGCACAGACAGGCTGGACCTAGTACAGACAGGCTGGACCTAGCACGGACAGACTGGACCTAGCACAGACAGGCTGGACCTAGCACGGACAGACTGGACCTAGCACAGACAGGCTGGACCTAGCACGGACAGGCTGGACCTAGCACAGACAGCCTGGACCTAGCACGGACAGGCTGGACCTAGCACGGACAGGCTGGACCTAGCACGGACAGGCTGGACCTAGCACAGACAGCCTGGAGCTAGCACAGACAGGCTGGACCTAGCACGGACAGGCTGGACCTAGCACAGACAGCCTGGACCTAGGATAGACAGCCTGGACCTAGGACAGACAGCCTGAACCTAGTACAGACGGCCTGGACCTAGGACAGACAGCCTGAACCTAGTACAGACGGCCTGGACCTAGCACGGACAGGCTGGACCTAGCACAGACAGGCTGGACCTAGGACAGACAGCCTGAACCTAGGACAGACAGCCTGGACCTAGGACAGACAGCCTGGACCTAGCACAGACGGCCTGGAACTAGGACAGACAGCCTGGACCTAGCACAGACAGGCTGGACCTAGCACGGACAGGCTGGACCTAGCACAGACAGCCTGGACCTAGGACAGACAGCCTGGACCTAGCACAGACAGCCTGGACCTAGGACAGACAGCCTGGACCTAGGACAGACAGCCTGGACCTAGGACAGACAGCCTGAACCTAGTACAGACGGCCTGGACCTAGCACAGACAGCCTGGACCTAGGACAGACAGGCTGGACCTAGGACAGACGGCCTGGACCTAGCACGGACAGGCTGGACCTAGCACAGACAGGCTGGACCTAGGACAGACAGCCTGAACCTAGGACAGACAGCCTGGACCTAGGACAGACAGCCTGGACCTAGCACAGACGGCCTGGAACTAGGACAGACAGCCTGGAGCTACTACAGACAGCCTGGACCTAGCACGGGCATCCTTGGCCTGGTACAGACAGCCTGGAGCTAGCACAGACAGGCTGGACCGAATACAGACAGGCTGGACCTAGCACCGACAGGCTGGACCTAGCACGGACAGGCTGGACCTAGCACAGACAGGCTGGACCTAGCACGGACAGGCTGGACCTAGGACAGACAGCCTGAACCTAGGACAGACAGCCTGGACCTAGGACAGACAGCCTGGACCTAGCACAGACGGCCTGGACCCGGTACGGACAGCCTTGGCCTGGCACAGACAGCCTAGACTTAGTACTGAGAGGCTGGACCGAATACAGACAGCCATATGATGTAGGAAAGACAGCCTGGACCTAGCACGGGCATCCTTGGCCTGGTACAGACAGCCTGGAGCTAGCACAGACAGGCTGGACCGAATACAGACGGCCTGGACCTAGCACGGACAGGCTGGACCTAGCACGGACAGGCTGGACCTAGCACAGACAGCCTGGAGCTAGTACAGACAGCCTGGACCTAGCACGGACAGCCTTGGCCTGGTACAGACAGCCTGGACCCAGGACAGACAGCCTGGACCCGGTACGGACAGCCTTGGCCTGGCACAGACAGCCTAGACTTAGTACTGAGAGGCTGGACCGAATACAGACAGCCATATGATGTAGGAAAGACAGCCTAGACCGAGCACGGACAGCCTGGACATTAATCCAGAAGAGATTCATGAGGAAGGAAACAGCAATGAGAAGTTCATGGGAAAATGCTGTTCATGTTAAGAGGGGGAGGTAGAGCCTGAGGGGTGGGTCTGGTGTCGGGGAGGAGCTCTGCTTTTAAATAAAGAATCCTTTTCACAAACAGCAGAAGTGTCGGTGGTCCTTTTGTACACAAAGTGAACTCTTCCTTCTCTCATCATAAACAGATGGTGGCCATAAACAGTTGTTCCCAAACTGAGCGCCTGGTACCCTGGCCAAATCCTGCCAACGGCGCCGCGGTCCCAGTTGCAGAGGAGAATCCATCATCTGTGCTGTCAATGTCACTCTTGAACAGTGAAGCGAGAGCGTTTCAACAAACTGCAGTTCTCACAGTAGCCACTAGATGACAGTATTTGCACACACCTCAAGGCTTCCTCTCCGTACTCAAGCACAATATTTTGTTCTTTACATTTCAGGTGTAATTGAAATTCTAAGGCCACCTGTCTGATTTGCACAAATGGAAATATGACTTGGCATTGGCCGTGCCAGGTTCATGAAACTGCTCGATTATAAAACAATCACTGGGTAATAGTTGTCCCATCTTGTGCAGCTGCGGCCGGCCCAGTGTGGTCTTTATTGATGAATCCAATGATTGAGTCCGGACTATCTGTGATGAGTGTTTCAGAGAGAGCACCTTTGTTTTTCCTGCCATATAAGCAACCGTCATATAGACCAGTGTGTACAGTTAACTGTTTCAATGAATTTATATCTTAGACACTAACGCACACATAGGGTCAAATTTAAGAAGCTTTTTTCTGCTCACAAATGGCCCAATTGAGAGAACCCCTTCGTGCATGGAAGTGCAAACATTTTTTCGGCGCAGGCAGGGGTTCCATGGAACACTACCTGCTCTTAAAAAGTGAAAAGAAACTCAACCTGATTTCCTTTAAGAAAAACAGGCTGTGTTTTAAAAAAACATGATTGCTTTACTCTAAAGCAATCACGGACATGGTGGTCTGCTGACTCCAGCAGGCCACCATCCCCTTGATTTCAGCGATTCCCAATGGGTCGCAATTGCAACCTGCGTCATTAATATTCATGAGGGAAGTTGATTTGTGACCCATCACGAAACGCTGAATGAAACTCGTGGAGTTTATACATTAGGAATAGAAAGTTCCTAATAGGGATTCACAGTAAATCGCAATCAGGTATTTCCAATAATAATAATATAATAATAATAATAATAATAATAATAATAATAATAATAATAATAATAATCAGGCTATTTCCAATATTGACACAAGTCCCTTAGTGTCCAAAGCTCGCCTTGAGCTCTCTCTCTGGTGCGATTGTGCAGAAAGAATTTTTGTTTGAGATCTGTCATAGCACATGAGCTGCCTCGTGGGGCTGAGGAAGCCACTCCCATCTACGTCACAGACTTTACTCTCTGTGTGCTAATTTAGTTAACAATGCTCGAAGTCAGGCATATGTATGATATCCTGCGGGTCTGTGTATACGCATGAACAAATACAAACTTTTGAGCAGTAAAACTACTTTTACAAACGTGATTCCGCCTCCCAGAGCTCGCGGTTGTCGGATCCATCGCTCTACTCTTGTGGTGAGTGTTTCAGTCCTTGGTCCATAACTGCCTCAAAGAGCTGTTTCTATTGGTGACGAGACCCGGATATTTCACTCTTTCCTGCAAGACATAGGAAAGCGCAGCCCCATCCTAGAAGGGTTATTGCTGAGTGGGGGCTGCTCCGACTTGCTTCATTTGCTCTAAATACCTAAGTATCGTCCAAACCTGATCACGTCACAGTACTGATGCATAGGGCCGAGGTTCCCAAACTTTGCACCGCGGCCCCCCAGTGCCCCTGCCTGACTTTGGCTGGATGAGCCCGGCTCCAGGCTGAGAGCACAAACAGCAACTAGATGCAGTGACTACAGGGCCCGAGAGCAGACACATATAGTGAAAAAGAGAGAGTAGACATATTCCTCCATTGCACACTCTTTTCCCCATCCCTTCATCACACTTTTCTTCAGGGATTACAAATTTAAAGTAACTGGGAGCTGCGGCCAATGGCCTGTTGGTCGAGGGGGCCACAGTTCAATAGAGTTTGGGAATCACGGCCATAAAGTGATCAGAGCTGATAGGAAGTTGTAATTGATGATCTCGTCATTAAATGCTATGTAGCAGCGCCGCCCAGTGGCACAGATAGGTACTCTGCAGCCTCTTTGGTGCCAGTGATCAGACGTAGGGCTCCTTGGTACAGATGTAGGGTCTGCGGAGTCCACATGAAGACATGTACACGGCTCGGAATCCAATGAAAGCGCACTCCCCGGAGTCTGTTATTGAACATCTGGGAAGAGAGAGACAAGGTCCGCAGTGAGACAGTGTGAGGCAGAGGCGGGGATTCAACACAGCTGGTTAGAGACATGGAGACTTTAAAGAAAGTGAATACAATCGGGTTGGGGCGCACTCAATGTAGTGGGAGGAACTCAGTATCGAGAATGAAGACATGAGTGAATACTTGTTCTTATATGCACAGCTTTTAATCAAAGAAGGGAATGACTGAGGAGTGGGGTAATATAAACAGATATTTCTACATCCTCACCTGGGCTCAGTCATTCCCTACTTAGAGAGAGAGAGAGAGAGAGTATGCGTGCATATATCATATATGGAATTATCTCCACCGACAGCTGCCCCAACCCCTCCTTGGATCTTTCAAAAGAACTAAAATCCCCCTGGACCAGAAAAACATCAAGACTTAAAACACTCTCTGTATCTTGTGCCCTAAAGTAACCATCACTCGTGCCCTCGCACTGCTTATGACCTCACATATTACATCACTCATGACATGTTCTGTGATATCATTAAGGACAACACCGTGCATGACGGGACAAAGTTACAATTACTCTATTTAACTTGAACTGTTGAATTTAAATGGTTTCATTTCTTTAAAATGTTATTTTTTCACTAACATTTTCACCTAACTGTAAAGTTCCTTTTACTTTTTGCTTTAAAGTAAGATATTATTACCTTACCCAACAATAACATCCCTTAACTTTTGGTTTTCGACTTAATGTACACACATACACAAACACACACACACTTCTGTCTCCCCCACAAGGGAGTTACTCGTAATCAATGGAGTTTGAAGAACTCAGGATTATGAACGAAGACTGATGAGTGAATAATTTTTCTTCATGTGTATGTTGACTGGGATGTGGAATATCTGGTTGAGATTCAGCTTTGAAGTATAGCGGGGTATCATCTGCCTGGGGCCACACATCATCCATGAGATGAAGAGTAGCAGTTTCAGTGCTGTAGCCCTTCCTGAAGACACACATTGTCCATGATATGAAGCATCATTGGTCCAGTGTTATATCCCCACCTGAAGTGACACATAATCCATAACATGAAGCGTCGCTGTTCCAGTGCTATTCCCCAACGTGAAGCTAGACTCAAAGACAACTTGTAGGTTTTTTCCAAAATATGTTGGCTAAGTAAGTTACAATTTTGGCTAGAATCAGAAGGTTGGCGTTATACGCCATGCTTTAATATATTTTACCCTCTTATATAAATTGCCTGCTCTCAAGTAAAGTCACTTATTACGCTGTGAAGATTTTCCCCTGCTCCCTTCCTCCACCCCCTTCTTCCCCACTGTTGGTATTCCCCTAGAGTTAGACCAGAGGGTGCCTTAGCATGTTGGGACAGGGGTATGTGTAGAGAAGCTTGTGGTGGACCATTGGAGAGCTGTGAGAGGCAGGAGCCTGGGTGTATGGTGGACAGAAGAGATCGAATAAAAAACAGAACTTACATGCAGAAGTCTATTCTTTACAACAATGGCGACGACTGGTCTGCGTAAGGAAGCAGGACAGATCTCCTTCCCTTCTGTTTGCCTCAATCCCCTCAGGTCCAGCTGTTCTTATTTATTGCCTTGTGGCTCAAAAGGTCAAAGTACTCTTTTACCTACACACCAAATTGCTTTACCTGTTGACGCCGCAATAGAGACATCGCGTTCACAGCTTGCCCGGGTCAGGATCAGTGCTGGTGTTCCGCTCCCCCCTCGCCGCTGCAGCACAACAGCAGCCGCCCAGTAGGGGAGAGCGAGAGGGCTCAAGAACTACCCTTCCCAGCAGCCCTTGCCCCAGGACCGGAAGTGACATCCCGCAGCAGCGCGCCAGGCGGCGCATTTAAGCCAGGCTCCACAGCGGTAGAGCGGGGGGACACACCAAATTGGTTTACCTGTTGACGCCGCAATAGAGACATCGTGTTCACAGCTTGCCCGGGTCAGGATCAGTGCTGGTGTTCCGCTCTCCCCTCGCCGCTGCTGCACAACAGCAGCCGCCGAGTAGGTGAGAGCGAGAGGGCTCAAGAACTACCCTTCCCAGCAGCCCTTGCCCCAGGACCGGAAGTGACATCCCGCAGCAGCGCGCCAGGCGGCGCATTTAAGCCAGGCTCCACAGCGGTGGAGCGGGGGACACACCAAATTGCTTTACCTGTTGACGCCGCAATAGAGACATCGCGTTCACAGCTTGCCCGGGTCAGGATCAGTGCTGGTGTTCCGCTCTCCCCTCGCCGCTGCAGCACAACAGCAGCCGCCGAGTAGGGGAGAGCGAGAAGGCTAAAGAACTACCCTTCCCAGCAGCCCTTGCCCCAGGACCGGAAGTGACATCCCGCAGCAGCGCGCCAGGCGGCGCATTTAAGCCAGGCTCCATACCCGCGTCGCGGGAACGTGCGGGAGTGCCGGGCGAAGCCCGGGCAAAGGGCGGGCCCTCTACGGCCCTCAGAGGACGGAGGAGGCTGGGCTGGGCCACCCCCCTTAACTCTTTACCTTTGAGCTTCTGTTACCCGGACAAACCGCACTGTATAAGGCATTTAACAATCCCACAAGTATCTTGCACCCTGAGTTTGGCGCGTTGACACTGAGTGGTTTATCACCCGTGTAACTTAGGAAGAGAAACTTGTCAGGGGGAGATAACTCGATAAATTCTGCCAAGCACAGATCCGAGTAGTATGAGGAAGGTGACTAAAATTACCAGGATGCCCACCTTAAGATCCAATACCAAACAGAAGGCTGATGCTCCCCAGCCACTACCCACACTTACAGCGATAGACAAAATGTTAAAACAAACTATAGGGGTAGTAACCACCGCAATAGCTAACACAGAAAGGAGGCTCTCTTTACCACCGACCATAACTACCCAAGATGTACAAGATGTAGTAGATGACCTCTCAGTAGTCACAATAGATGCCCCAGACATAAGCTTTTGCTTTACCTCCTCCTACGCGGAGCTCCCGTGCGCACAGGCCCCTATCGAGACCATCAGAGGTACCGAGAATACCCAGATTAACTCAAGTCCCGCGCGTGTCATAGAAAAGGCAAGCTCAAGTAACCTAGAGCCAAAAAGAGCCAAAGAAGCTCGAGTATGTAACAAAAAAAGGGGCAAAGTAATACGACAAACCATAATCTAGTGGCATCAATAACTAACTCTACACCAGGAATACCTTGCTGGGTGGAAAATATGGTAGCGGACTTAAAGGCAGACCTAGAAGAAACAATCATTTCCCACATTAAACCCCTTATGTCAAAGATCGACAGATTAACATCTATAATAAATAATAAGGAGGTGGGAACAACTAGGCAAGTGGGACATGACGGTATACCGGCCAAAGTGGGGCAAGAAGGGTGAATTGCTAACAACACACCTAAGGATAAGGCAGTACCAGTTAATAAGCTCCCTGTAAATAAATCAAAGAAAGGTACGCAAACTAATGCCCCAAAAGTGAACAAAGCCCCTATACCCCCGAACCCTAGTACTACTATCACCACCCCACAAGTTCAAACAAAGCAAGGAAAGGGAACCCTCTCAGTCTCAAACGATAAAATGGGCCAAAACTCAAAGGAGAGTACCACCACAAATAACTCTCTGCCAAAAGATCTCCCTGAAAAAACAAGATCGGCTCGCTTCCATACAATTAAACTTCCACCGGAAGCCTTGCCTTTCGTTGTTGTACTGACAGGAGTTCCCCCCTGAAAGAGGGGAAAAGGGAAACACACTTTGAGTTAAAAAATAAATGTGTGCAATTACTAAGGGCAAACAGACCCTTACCCCCAAACATCTCCGGTGAAATACTCTCGGTCAGAAGAGGGGAGTGGATAGGGAGAGGAATAAAATCAATAGCAGGGGACATTATAACAATCAATTTTAGAGACACTGCTGCAGTGAACTATATATGCAATGCACCCCCTAGTAGAACAAACACACAAATCCACCCGCTATACCTATCATATTTCTATCTGATCACACCCCAAAGACCCATGCAGACAAATAGGACACCTATGAGTAGGGCCCACCAGCTAGAATCCCAGCACAGATTTCACCAATGGCAAACGCCCTGGCAGGGCACACCAGTCTATGATCTTTTCCTAACCCAGTATGCGCATTGGAACAGGTTCTGTGCACTGGATGAGGTGGATTGACTCGCACTCCTGGGCCCTCTGGACTTCCCCGGGCGCTAACAACAATGTAGCCCACGTCAGAGCGGCCCGCTCTCCTGCAGGTCCGCTCAGGACAGGAAATTACCGGCAATGTGCCTCGAATGGTACCCCAATGGTGTAGAAGCTCCCACTCACCGGGGCTCCTCTTCTCCTCGGCTGATCTGCGGATCTTCTCTGGCCTCCCCTGGACTGGGGACAGGAGCCGGGGATCTTCTGTAGCCGGCGCGGGGCTCTGTGGTGTCGATTGGCCGCCACTCAGCAATGCGGCTCATGGGGCAGCTCGGGGACGTTAGAGTGGAGCCAGCTACTTCACCCAGGCCCCCTCCTGGGGCTCTGGACTTCCTTTCTCAGACATGTGGGTCTCTCCCTTGCTCAAGGGAACACCGTTCAGACTTCCGTCAGCTCGAGGTAGGCCCTGCCCGCAACCAGGCAGCTTGCATGGCTTCCGGGTCACCGTGCTCGATCGCGGTGGCTCCGGTGAAGATTTCCAAATGCGAGGTGGGAGTCCGCTCGCTGGAGTAACATCAGTAATGCGAGGCGGGCACCTGCGAGGTAAATAAAATCCAAAGCGGGGTGGGCACCCGCTATAAAATAAAGATAATTTGCGGCATAAAAGCAGGGTGGGCTCCTGCTACTCTCCCCAACATTAGGGGAAATCCCCATGTCGGAATTCCCTCTGGAAAGATTGCAGCTCAGAGCTTCAGAGCCCTTGTGCTCCTTTTCTTTGGCAGATCAAAATAAAGCGCAAGAGGTCCCAAAAAGTCCTTAGGGATCAAGGTGACAATGCTGGGCCCAGGGAGGCACGCCCTCATGGTAGTTCCTCGGGGGCCCAAGCAGAAGCATGCCACAGCAGGTTCAGCAACAAGTACCAGCACACAATCATGGGGTCACAGCCCCTATACTTATACCCAGATTCTCTTTGTTCTGCAGCACATGGCTTGGCGGAACCAGATGCAAGTGGTTCAGGGGGAATTGGAGCACTTTGTTTACCAAGCTCCTCTGCCCCTTTGTCTTGTGGGCGCTCAGTGATCATACACACTACAGGGGCAGAGCCAGCATTGTCCAGGCTAGGCACAGATCTATTCAGGGTCAGAGGAGTACTCCTCCCACTACTCCCAATTTAGATGTACCATTCAGCCTAGTGCTGACTCACTCTGCCCCTCGGGAGCCACATACACCTCCCAGCACCTGTCACTCAAAAGCCAGACGTGCAATTCGCATCAGGCAGGTAGACACACAGCACACAGAAATGCCAACTTCTAAAAGTGACATTTCTCAAATAGTCATAAAAAGTCTGCGCACACCATTGCACAGCATTTATTATTACAATTCCAAATATACAAAACTCGACCACGCTGCTCCTCCCATATCAGGAATTACCACTGACACACTGATCAGGGAATCCTCAATGCATTCCTACGGGAGGGCAGGCCAATCTTACATAATGTAACATAGAGAGCACATGCATGTTACACTGGACAGCAGTGCTAAAGTGCCCAGAGGCCTAAAACCACCAACACCATGTCAGAAATAAGGTGGGGAGAAAGGCAAAAGTTTTCGGGGTGACCCTGCAAAAAGGGCCAAGTCCAACACTAACCATCCCAGTTGCCAAGCTAAGTCCAGTATCTGCAGAAAATGCAACAAGAGAGGACATTTAGCAAGAGTTTGTTGGAGCTTTTTAAAAAAGCACAATGATGTAGATAATTCCACCAAGGTAAAGTCACAAACTATAAAAAAAACAAATGGTGTTCTAAGCACAGAAGTGTAAGGATGTTAACCAATTAAGTACCCTGAATGTAAAGTAGGTTTAAATGGCAAACAAATTAAACTGTTCGTGAATTCGAGCTCTCCATTCACTTTTATTAATGTTACTGATTTCGAGGCCATGAACATTTACGAAGATGGAATCTTACTATCTGCAGACATTACCTAAGTGGTAACACAGAGAATCCTATTCTTCTTGAGGTATGATCAAAACCTATATCACATTTAAAGACCGATCAACCCTTGGGAAAGTATATCTAGTGGAAGAAGCGTTGAACCTTCTCTAGTGACAATATCAAAAAGAAATAGGAATTAAACTAGACACTAACAAGCCAGAACAGGCCCTAACGATAGACTGTTCCATCACAGACAAATCAGTGTGCATCCAATTCCCAGAATCGTTCACAACTAAACTAGGCCTACCACAAATTCTAAAATGAATTAAAATTGAGATCTAATGCCAAACCAGTTGTTCATAAAACCCATACCCCATCCAATGAGGGAACCCATTAAAATGGAATTGGCCAGAATAAAGACCTTCATATCATCCAACCTATAGATTGCTCAGAATGGGTAGCTTCATTAGTTATAACTAAGAAAACCCACGGGGAAGACATTAGATTATGCATTGACCTTAATGACGTTAACAACAGCATTTTAATTGAAAGGCACCCATTGCCTTGCAATAACAAATTTCTAGGCACGATGGGGGAGTCAACCCGCTTCAGCATCCTAGACCTTACCATGGTATACCATCAAGTAGAATTATACCCAGATTCCAGGGATAGGTCGCATTTACCACACCCATGGGTACATTCATGTTCTGCAGGATGCCCTTCGGGTATATGGGTTAGCCTCAGTGGCTGCAGTATTTAAAAAAATTATGCAACATATTTTACAGGGCATAGCAAAACATGTTTCCAAGATTACGTTTTAATATATTGCGCCACCACTGAGGAGCATGATGTACTGCTAATGCAGGTTCTGTCCAAGTTCAAAGAGATGGACCTAACTTTAAAGGAAGATAAATGTCAGATAGGTGTAGGCGCTGTTGAATACCTTGGGCACACCATCTCTAAGGATGGTTTCAAACCTAACTGAGTCTACTTGACGAAGTAGAGAAAGCCCATGCCCCCACATCCAAACAAGAACTTGTCTTTCTTAGGTCTTGCAAAATATATGGCGAAATATGTAAAAAGTTTTGCAGACTTAACAAGTAACCTCAAATAACTCACATAATACCATGCGCCATACAGATGGCAAAAAGAACACCAATCCTCATTTGTAAAGATAAAATGTGCTATTCTCTCTGATCCTTACTTATGTAAGTTTGATCCCTGCAGGAAAACTATTCTTACCACAGACACCAGCAACAAATGACTTGGGCCCACATTATCTCAAATCATCAATAGTAAAGAACCCATAGTGACCTTTGCCTCGCGCACCCTTAGTAAGTCTGAGAGAAACTACTCAGTGGTGGAGAAATCACTTTACATTGTATTTATGGGGGATCAAATTCACAGTTTGCACAGATGACAAACCACTTATGTTCATGTTCAGTCCTAAAGGAACCCTTAACAGCAAACCACGGGTTCCCAGATGGGTGCTGGGATTGGAACTTTTTTGCTTCAAATTAGAATATGTCTCTGGCAATCTCAACAAAGCTGCAGAGTTCCTATCCAGGGCGCCTTTACGGATAGAGGAGCAATAAGAGACACCTGAATACCCCATCTTGGAAATCCATTCTTCCGCGATAAGCCCAATAGAATGGGCAGACCACTTTGTTCAGGATGAGACCCTAGTTCAACTCAAAGCTTACACGTTACAAGATTGGCCAAAAGTACGTAGTGAAGTCAACAAGGAAATTAGTAAATTTTAGAAAGTTTGCCATGAAATCAAACTGCACCAGGACTGTATACGGATAAATGACAATACAATACCTACCATAGATCTCGTACACAAAGGTCACCTAAAGAGAAGTTTGACGAAAACAAGACTCAGAGAACGCTAATGGTTTCCACACATGAATTCATTAGTGGAAGTAAAGGTAAAGAACTGCAACACATGTGGCAATAGCGACAAAACTGAAAGTACCCATAAAGTTCCTTTATCTCCAGTTTCTATTCCAGACAAACCTTGGGAAAAACTCACACTCGCACATGGGTCGCATCAACAAAAAGGGCACCAAGAAAAGATTCGCTTTTGTATCACCTGATTATCATTCCCATTGGGTGGGCCTTAGGATGGTGAACCAAACCACTACAGAGACACTAATTGACTTCCTGAGGGACACTTTCTCCTCAGAAGGCATCCCACAGTTTCAGACAATGGAGTGCAATTTACTTCTTAAGCCATGACAGACTTATCAAAACTGCCCAATACAAACCTCAGAACTGCTCTTTCTCCAGGTCAATGGCTTAGTTGAAAGAGTCAACAAGATGATTAAAGAGAACATCTAACTTGAATGTGTCAAACCTTTGACAGCAAAATGGGCTGTTCAAGAAATGTTGTGGGCGTACCACACGACCCCCAACCAGGTCACAGTAATCTCCCCATTCTCTTCTCTCAAACGAAGGAAACCGAGTGCCAAATTATTACCCAGCTGGATTGGAGGAGAAGATGTGGAACATGATTTAAATATGTCAAAAACCAAGATTGCTTCTCACCAAACCAAGTACAAGTCTTACTATGACCGCAAACAGTGGAAGTGATTCCAAGTTTTATGAACTCAAAAGGATTGTAAAAGTCAAACATAATGTGGTCGTTCTGGAGAATGGAAAAAGTTGGAGCGTGGATAGACCAGCTAAGTGTCCATGTCTGAGCGGCAATGCCTTTGGGATCATCTTCACCGCACCAGCACCAGATGGAATCTTAGTTAACCACCGAGATCAAACCAAAAGACATGTAGCGACAACTAAATGGCACAAAGCCCATGTAATGAAATGACATTGCCCGTTTATGTATCAGGTTGTCTTCTTCACGCTGTTTGGGGGGAAGAGGGTTTATATCCCATGATTTATTATATTGTTCCCTCCTATATAAATTGCCAGCTCTCAATAGTCACTTATTATGCAGTGTAGACTTTCCCTTGCCCCCCCCCCCACTACCCCACTCTTGGTATATCCCTACAGATTGACTAGAGAGTGCCTTAGCATGTTGTGACTGGGGTATGTATAGAGAAGCTTGTGGTGGAGCGTTGTAGCGCTGTGAGATGCAGGAGCTGAGTGCGATGGTAGACAGAGGAGATTCAATAAATACTGGAACTTACCTGCATGAAGTCTCTTCTTTTCTATTGGATCCCGGGCAGAAGCTGTACTGGTATTTTAGGTGAAGCATCCGGGTTTCTCAAGAGGGCAGTGGCATGTCCCAGATTCAGACAGTCCAGGGCATCTCCAGGGCCCTTGAGGCTTTGATCAGCTGAGTCTGGTGCAATATTCCCTTTTTCATGTTTTCATGAATGCAGAGGGATCTGAGTCTGGAATGTGTGCGGGTGATTTAATGTTTGCAAGTGTCCTTTTGATTTCATTGCCATTGACCTCTCTGAACACGGTCTGTACTGTTATGGTGTTTTGGGGTTTATGGGATGCTTGGTGGGGTAGCTGGAATGGTTGGTATTGACACTTCTTTCTGCTTATTCTTCTCAGTGGAGATATCTCGAGGCCCCTTGCCTCTCTCTTTGGTAGGGATGATCACCTGTTTTGTCATCAGGCTGGTCAGATGCGATTTAATATTGAATACTTTGTTCATTCTGTCTCTTGCTTGAGTGAGCTCTGTTCTGATGTAAGGTGCTTTGACCTTGCAGAGTTTGACCTTGAAGGTCCTTCTTCTGGAGCAGAACAGGTTCCAGGTTCTTTTTTTCCACCTCTGTTCAATCCCTCTCAGTTGTCTCTTTCCCTTATTTAGGTTTTCATTACATTATTCTGCATGGACTTTTATTCTTTGTCTCTTTGGTTTCAGGGGGGTCTTTTTATCTTTCAAATTGGGCGTGGGGTCATTGTAAAGAATGGTAAAGTGGCCTGAGGTTAGCGCCTCGTGGCAGGAGCTCCTATTTTACAATAGTTCTTTGAGATTGATATGACTCGCGCCCCTCAAAGATGAGTCCCAGCTTGGCCCCGCGCACTGACTCCAGGGGGGCGTCACACGCCTCCCTGCAGCAGCGGCGATACGAACTGGAACAGGTGGTAATGACGGATTCACTATCAGTACACCCCCTGCAGCCCTGCTGCTGTAGAGTGACCTAAGAGGAGGCAGCGGCCTCCCTCCCTGAGATGGAGAGTGTCTAACCCCCTCTGACCGTCAGGGCTCGGTCTGCACCCCTTCCAGTCCACCCCCCCCTGCAGCCCTGCCTGCTGCTGTAGCCTAATCTGAACACTGTGCAGTCTGCCCCCACTGCAGCTCTGGTGCTGTGGAGTGGCCTGGACAAGGGGCAGCAGCCTCTCTCTCCCAGAGATGGAGCGCCTCAACCAGACTGGACTGTCAGGGCTGGGCCTGCACCCCTCCCCTGTCAGGGCTGGGCCTGCACCCCTCCCCTGTCAGGCTCGGCCTGCACCCCTCCCCTGTCAGGGCTGGGCCTACACCCCTCCCCTGGCAGGGCTCGGCCTGCATCCCTCCCCTGTCAGGGCTCGGCCTGCACCGCTCCCCTGTCAGGGCTCGGCCTGCACCGCTCGCCTGTCAGGGCTTGGCCTGCACCCCTTTCCTGTCAGGGCTCGGCCTGCACCCCTCCCCTGTCAGGGCTTGGCCTGCACCGCTCCCCTGTCAGGGCTCGGCCTGCACCCCTCGCCTGTCAGGGCTCGGTGTGCACCCCTCCCCTGTCAGGGCTTGGCCTGCACCGCTCCCCTGTCAGGGCTCGGCCTGCACCCCTCCCCTGTCAGGGCTGGGCCTGTACCCCTCCCCTGTCAGGGCTTGGCCTGCACCGCTCCCCTGTCAGGGCTCGGCCTGCACCCCTCCCCTGTTAGGGCTCAGTCTGCACCCCTCCCCTGTCAGGGCTCGGCCTGCACCCCTCCCCTGTCAGGGCTCGGCCTGCACCGCTCCCCTGTCAGGGCTCGACCTGCACCCCTCCCCTGTCAGGGCTGGGCCTGCACCCCCCCTTGTCAGGGCTGGGCCTGCACCCCTCCCCTGTCAGGGCTCGGCCTGTACCCCTCCCCTGTCAGGGCTCGGCCTGCACCCCTCCCCTGTCCGGGCTCGGCCTTCACCGCTCCCCTGTCAGGGCTCGGCCTGCACCCCTCCCATGTCAGGGCTCGGCCTGCACCCCTCCCCTGCCAGGGCTCAGCCTGCACCCCTCCCCTGTCAGGGCTCGGCCTGCACCCCTCCCCTGTCAGGGCTCGGCCTGCACCCCTCCCCTGTCAGGGCTCGGCCTGCACCCATCCCCTGTCAGGGCTCGGCCTGCACCCCTCCTCTCCCCTGTCAGGGCTCGGCCTGCACCCCTCCCCTGTCAGGGCCTGGCCTGCACTGCTCCCCTGTCAGGGCTCGGCCTGCACCGCTCCCCTGTCAGGGCTCGGCCTGCACCCCTCCCCTGTCAGGGCTCGGCCTGCACCCCCCCTCTCCCCTGTCAGGGCTCGGCCTGCACCCCTCCCCTGTCAGGGCTCGGCCTGCACCGCTCCCCTGTCAGGGCTCGGCCTGCACCGCTCCCCTGTCAGGGCTCGGCCTGCACCCCTACCCTGTCAGGGCTCGGCCTGCACCCCTCCCCTGTCAGGGCTCGGCCTGCACCGCTTCCCTGTCAGGGCTCGGCCTGCACCCCTCCCCTGTCAGGGCTCGGCCTGCACCCCTCCCCTGTCAGGGCTCGGCCTGCACCGCTCCCCTGTCAGGGCTCGGCCTGCACCCCACCCCTGTCAGGGCTCGGCCTGCACCGCTCCCCTGTCAGGGCTCGGCCTGCACCCCCCCTCCTGTCAGGGCTCGGCCTGCACCCCTCCCCTGTCAGGGCTCGGCCTGCACCCCTCCCCTGTCAGGGCTCGGCCTGCACCGCTCCCCTGTCAGGGCTCGGCCTGCACCCCTCCCCTGTCAGGGCTCGGCCTGCACCCCTCCTCTGTCAGGGCTTGGCCTGCACCGCTCCCCTGTCAGGGCTCGGCCTGCACCGCTCCCCTGTCAGGGCTCCGCCTGCACCCCTCCCCTGTCAGGGCTTGGCCTGCACCGCTCCCCTGTCAGGGCTCGGCCTGCACCGCTCCCCTGTCAGGGCTCGGCCTGCACCCCTCCCCTGTCAGGGCTCGGCCTGCACCCCTCCGCTCCCCTGTCAGGGCTCGGCCTGCACCCCTCCCCTGTCAGGGCTCGGCCTGCACCCCTCCGCTCCCCTGTCAGGGCTCGGCCTGCACCCCTCCTCTCCCCTGTCAGGGCTCGGCCTGCACCGCTCCCCTGTCAGGGCTCGGCCTGCACCCCTCCCCTGTCAGGGCTCGGCCTGCACCCCTCCTCTGTCAGGGCTTGGCCTGCACCGCTCCCCTGTCAGGGCTCGGCCTGCACCGCTCCCCTGTCAGGGCTCCGCCTGCACCCCTCCCCTGTCAGGGCTCGGCCTGCACCCCTCCGCTCCCCTGTCAGGGCTCGGCCTGCACCCCTCCTCTCCCCTGTCAGAGCTCGGCCTGCACCGCTCCCCTGTCAGGCTGCTCTCCGATTCGAGAGACAAATTTAGAAAATGACCCGCTGTGGGATCCAGATGAAATGAAACAATCTTACACTTTGAAGCTCCAATGTTGAGAATCAGTGTTTACCGTGAATAAGGCCCCGCGTCCACACACTGTCGCAGGACCTGGGCCAGGGGGTGTATTTTATCCATGGAGCGAGGAGACTGGAGATCTGATCTCAGCTTCACCCCCTCACCTACAGATGCTGGAAATAAACACTGTATTCAAAAGGGGGGAGGCCACAATACAGTGACCTTTCCCTGGGAAGGGAAGGCCCTCGGCCTTGCCAACAGAATCACTACCACCCAAGTTATGGTCTAGTGGACTAATATGAAACCTGGAACCACGTGATAGCTTTTGATCCCGGCATCCCACTTGGCCAAATTATGTGATCCTAAGAAATCACTTTTGAACTTATTTCCATGTTTGTGGTTTTCCAACATTGGAAATATTTAGAAGCAACATAAAAGGTGCTAGAAAGTGTGGGGTTAAAACTAAATATAGACTGAATATGACTTGGGGGAGTGTAGAAGTGCCCAGCCTCATGGTATAGTCACTAAAATGCAATATGTCAGTGAATGCAGCAAGTAACAGTGTGAAACCTTCTCTAGTCTAGTATTTTAACAAATGGTTTGATCCTGGGCAGATCACACTGTCCTTGTGCATCTGTTCACTCATCTGACTGAATGTAGCAGCAGTCGGAAGCACACCTAGCATATGAAATAAACACAATGGGCATGGGGATGTAGATTTCAGAACCAGACTCCATTGTAAAGTGTACATTGTGTCAGCTTGACTCTAGCTGTTCCCCTTCATGAGCTTCAAATGTGATATTTACACGTTTTCCTGACCTGAAGGTACATTCAGCTTCAACCAGGTTTGCCTGTTAGTTTATCAGCAGCATCGAGACTTGAGTCTGGCCAAGATGCCCGAGAATATCTCTGGCTCAGGGTCTTCCGGTACAAAGACAAGATATAACTCTGATATGTGCACAGAGGTGACACATCTAAAGATTACTGGTTCTGGCTGGATTCTTCCATTAAGTGTCAGTCCTGCTTGACATCCACAATCAGTTTGATCAGATAGATTACACGTGGTCAGTTTATTATATAAAAACTGAGATCTGACCCTTCAGGTTAGAGAGGTCTCCGCCCGAGCTCTCAAGAGAGGAGTCAGATCCCAGATCACCGCCTGCTGTCCTTCCTAGGCCGACGTTGGACACGCGGAGCAGTAACTGAGTTCAGCTGAACTCCACTCACAGAAGACGCCCTCCTCTTTGCCAACCCATTATATTCAACAACAGTGGTCCCCAGAAAGTGAGATGGAAACCAAAGAATTAATATAGACTCAATCGTAGCTATATTTCGTGGATTTATCCAGCCGGACAGAGGTTTAATATTTACTTGTAGGTTTTAACATAGTAATACCAAAAAGACATAAACTGGGACACAGTCCTGTATCCTACTCAGCAGATAGAGTACAAAACATGGGAAAGAACAAACAGGGTGCTCAGGCAAAGCTTGGTTTGTTTCACAAAGAATATTCAGTGTTACAAAAACAAATCATTACAAACACCTTTACTTCAAAATGAACGAAAGTTTCTGTGCGTGTAAGGTGTATTAAGGTGTCAATGGCGTTTCGATCCATTTAAAGGAATGAGCGGATCATCATCAGGACATAAATTCCATGCCTGTGAATAGAGATAATTACCAGGTCAAGTACGAGGGGTGATTCCTTATAGTGTACTGCGATCGGCACAATCGCCGTTTCAATGATTATCCGGTGCTCCATAGCAGAGTTCCTTACCGGGTGATTCCTGGCCAGAGCCATCACAGCAGCACCCGTCTCACCGCGCAGCTACCTCAACTTAAGTTCTGCTGCTAATGAGGCTCTAATTCACAGTTAAAACCTACAAGTTAATATTAGACCTCTGTCCGGCTGGACAACTCCACAAAATATAGCTATGATTGAGTCTATATTAATTCTTTGGTTTCCATCTCACTTTCTGGGGACCACTGTTGTTGAAAATAATGGACTCCCAAGGTCCCTGGCCGACTTGTTTGGGTTCCCTTGTTGTACAAAATATATTTGGCCCAAGTCTGACAGCACACAGGCCCTCCGTGTGGCAGGCATGCAGAGAGACAATTCTAACACTTCCCCTATAGAAAATGTTACTCTAGGTTTCACACTCTCAGAGTAGTGAGTGATAACAGTGGGTGCAGGAGAGAGGGAACTGGGTGCTGAGTTCAATGATTGATTAATTTGTTGGATTCATGTTCATAGTAAGCCTAATAATGGCTCCAACCTCATATGTTCCGTGGTCATAGCTCGTGTACTAATGCATAGAATACTGCAATAAATGTTTTTAAACATACATTGTGTCATTGTTAGCACAGATGCTCGAGTGTGACATTCTAAGTGTGAACGGTGTGCTTCGTGCTCACCACTGCGTCCTTGGGGAGGGTCTGGTTGGTTACCATCGCGCGCATCCCCTCTCGTGAGGCGGGGTAGAGCGCAGGTCTGCAGAAAACTAGAACCCCCTCTCTCATGCATAGCGGCCTTGATCGCCCAATGCGGTAAAGGCAGAAATGTGTTAAGGGAATGAAACACTCTGGACACTCATTTTTTGAGGTGGATGTTTTTGTGTGTGCTTGACTTGGGGGCGGTATGTCCTTTTGCAAACAGACCAGTTAGGTACAATGACTAGGATATTATATGGCTTGCTTTTTCTTGATATTTGTGCTGTAACATACCCCATGTACTTACCTTTTTCAAGCAAAAATCTTAGTAGATGTGTGCTGTAAAACCCACCATGAGATTCAAGTTTTTTTAAACAATTCATGTAGGGGGCAAACTCTCTTACCCAACACCCGGATCTATGACAGAATTTCGACAGACAGAATTTTGACCTACACAAATATCGGCGTAATTATATCGATAGCAAAAATATCGACGCCCTATGTACAACATGGTAAGTACCAAAATATCGAAAAAATAATATCGATGTTAAAAATATCGTTGTCAAATATATCGATTTTTTTGGGATTTAAAATACCATAAAAAATACTGTAAATAATACTTATTAATTACTTAAACTTATTTAAATATATGTAATAATGGTAAAAAAAAGAATAATACATATTTAATAAAAAAAATCATATATAATATATATTTACTTAACAATAATTACTATTCCCACTCCAGTGAGTGCAACAGTAGGGAAAACTGACCCTGAACCCTAAAAATACCCCTTTACCCAAAAACCTAAAACTGACCCTGAACCCTAAAAATACCCCTTTACCCAAAAACGGAAAACTGACCCTGAACCCAAAAAATACCCCTTTACCCAAGAACTGAAAACTGACCCTGAACCCAAAAATACCCCTTTACCCAAAAACTGAAAACTGACCCTGAACCCTAAAAATACCCCTTTACCCAAAAACTGAAAACTGACCCTGAACCCTAAAAATACCACTTTACCCAAAAACTGAAAACTGACCCTGAACCCTAAAAATACCCCTTTACCCAAAAACTGAAAAATGACCCTGAACCCTAAAAATACCCCTTTACCCAAAAACTGAAAACTGACCCTGAACCCAAAAAATACCCCTTTACCCAAAAACTGAAAACTGACCCTGAACCCTAAAAATACCCCTTTACCCAAAAACTGAAAACTGACCCTGAACGCTAAAAATACCCCTTTACCCAAAAACTGAAAACTGACCCTGAACCCTAAAAATACCCCTTTACCCAAAAACTGAAAACTGACCCTGAATACTAAAAATACCCCTTTACCCCAAAAACCAAAACTGACCCAGAACCCTAAAAATACCCCTTTACCCAAAAACCCAAAACTGACCCTGAACCCTAAAAATACTCCTTTACCCAAAATTAATTATTAAAATTAAATTACTTCCCACCCAATTTCCCTATAAACCCACAACCCGCTCCAGTAGTAAAACATATAATTTAGTTAAAAATATACATAAATTATCAATTAATTATTCTATTAATCAATTAAAATAATTCATTGTCAATTAATATTTAATAGCAAAATAAAATAATCATTAAAAAATAATTATTTAATTACAAATAAATTACTTCCCACCCTATTCCCCTATAAACCCACAACCCGCTCCAGTAGTAAAACATATAATTTACTTAAAAATATACATAAATTATCAATTAATTCATCAATTAATCAATTAAAATAATTCATTGCCAATTAATATTTAATTACAAAATAAATTAATCATTAAAAAATAATTATTTAATTACAAATAAATTACTTCCCACCCTATTCCCCTATAAACCCACAACCCGCTCCAGTAGTAAAACATATAATTTACTTAAAAATATACATAAATTATCAATTAATTAATCAATTAATCAATTAAAATAATTTATTGCCAATTATTTTTAATTGCAAAATAAATTAATCATTAAAAAATAATTATTTAATTACAAATAAATTACTTCCCACCCTATTCCCCTAAAAACCCACAACCCGCTCTGGTAGTAAAACATATTATTTACTTTTATATATTTTTTATTTATAAAAACATATTAAACACATATTATAACAATTAATTTAAATACTTAACTAAAATTTCTAACACATATTAGTAAATCGAAATTACTTACATCGATATATATGCTATCGATATAAGTAATTTCGCTATTACTTACCTTAGGGTCGATATTCTGGCCATCGATATTCTGGACATCGATATTCTGTCCCATCGATATTAGCAACTCGATATAAGTGTAAGTCGAAATTAAAAATTCGATATTTTGACTGTTTACCCCAACACCCACCTCATCCAGTTCAGGTTAGTTTGTGTTTTATACACAGGTCTAAAACTTCCACTCACCACTTTTAAAATTCAGCAGCTGCCACTGGGATCAGTCAAACCCAATGCGTGCTGGAGAATATGTTTTCACCACTTTTAAAATTCACCAGCCGCCACTGAGATCAGTCAGACCCAACGTGTTCTGGAGAACATGTTTTCACCGCTTTTAAAATTCACCAGCCGCCACTGAGATCAGTCAGACCCAATGTGTGCTGGAGAACATGTTTTCACCACTTTTAAAATTCACCAGCCGCCACTGAGATCAGTCAGACCCAATGTGTGCTGGAGAACATGTTTTCACCACTTTTAAAATTCACCAGCCGCCACTGAGATCAGTCAGACCCAATGTGTGCTGGAGAACATGTTTTCACCACTTTTAAAATTCACCAGCCGCCACTGAGATCAGTCAGACCCAATGTGTGCTGAAGAACATGTTTTCACCACTTTTAAAATTCACCAGCCGCCACTGAGATCAGTCAGACCCAATGTGTGCTGGAGAACATGTTTTCACCTCTTTTAAAATTCACCAGCCGCCACTGAGATCAGTCAGACCCAATGTGTGCTGGAGAACATGTTTTCACCACTTTTAAAATTCACCAGCCGCCACTGAGATCAGTCAGACCCAATGTGTGCTGGAGAACATGTTTTCACCACTTTTAAAATTCACCAGCCGCCACTGAGATCAGTCAGACCCAATGTGTGCTGGAGAACATGTTTTCACCTCTTTTAAAATTCACCAGCCGCCACTGAGATCAGTCAGACCCAACGTGTGCTGGAGAACATGTTTTCACCACTTTTAAAATTCACCAGCCGCCACTGAGATCAGTCAGACCCAATGTGTGCTGGAGAACATGTTTTCACCACTTTTAAAATTCACCAGCCGCCACTGAGATCAGTCAGACCCAATGTGTGCTGGAGAACATGTTTTCACCTCTTTTAAAATTCACCAGCCGCCACTGAGATCAGTCAGACCCAATGTGTGCTGGAGAACATGTTTTCACCACTTTTAAAATTCACCAGCCGCCACTGAGATCAGTCAGACCCAAATGTGTGTTGGAGAACCTGTTTTCACCACTTTTAAAATTCACCAGCCGCCACTGAGATCAGTCAGACCCAATGTGTGCTGGAGAACATGTTTTCACCACTTTTAAAATTCACCAGCCGCCACTGAGATCAGTCAGACCCAATGTGTGCTGGAGAACATGTTTTCACCACTTTTAAAATTCACCAGCCGCCACTGAGATCAGTCAGACCCAATGTGTGCTGGAGAACATGTTTTCACCTCTTTTAAAATTCACCAGCCGCCACTGAGATCAGTCAGACCCAATGTGTGCTGGAGAACATGTTTTCACCTCTTTTAAAATTCACCAGCCGCCACTGAGATCAGTCAGACCCAATGTGTGCTGGAGAACATGTTTTCACCACTTTTAAAATTCACCAGCCGCAACTGAGATCAGTCAGACCCAATGTGTGCTGGAGAACATGTTTTCACCTCTTTTAAAATTCACCAGCCGCCACTGAGATCAGTCAGACCCAATGTGTGCTGGAGAACATGTTTTCACCACATTTTAAAATTCACCAGCCGCCACTGAGATCAGTCAGATCCAATGTGTGCTGGAGAACATGTTTTCACCACTTTTAAAATTCACCAGCCGCCACTGAGATCAGTCAGACCCAATGTGTGCTGGAGAACATGTTTTCACCACTTTTAAAATTCACCAGCCGCCACTGAGATCAGTCAGACCCAATGTGTGATGGAGAACATGTTTTCACCACTTTTAAAATTCACCAGCCGCCACTGAGATCAGTCAGACCCAATGTGTGCTGGAGAACATGTTTTCACCACTTTTAAAATTCACCAGCCGCCACTGAGATCAGTCAGACCCAATGTGTGCTGGAGAACATGTTTTCACCACTTTTAAAATTCACCAGCCGCCACTGAGATCAGTCAGACCCAATGTGTGCTGGAGAACATGTTTTCACCTCTTTTAAAATTCACCAGCCGCCACTGAGATCAGTCAGACCCAATGTGTGCTGGAGAACATGTTTTCACCTCTTTTAAAATTCACCAGCCACCACTGAGATCAGTCAGATCCAATGTGTGCTGGAGAAAGATCAGTCAGACCCAATGTGTGCTGGAGAACATGTTTTCACCACTTTTAAAATTCACCAGCCGCCACTGAGATCAGTCAGACCCAATGTGTGCTGGAGAACATGTTTTCACCACTTTTAAAATTCACCAGCCGCCACTGAGATCAGTCAGACCCAATGTGTGCTGGAGAACATGTTTTCACCTCTTTTAAAATTCACCAGCCGCCACTGAGATCAGTCAGACCCAATGTGTGCTGGAGAACATGTTTTCACCTCTTTTAAAATTCACCAGCCGCCACTGAGATCAGTCAGACCCAATGTGTGCTGGAGAACATGTTTTCACCTCTTTTAAAATTCACCAGCCGCCACTGAGATCAGTCAGACCCAATGTGTGCTGGAGAACATGTTTTCACCTCTTTTAAAATTCACCAGCCGCCACTGAGATCAGTCAGACCCAATGTGTGCTGGAGAACATGTTTTCACCTCTTTTAAAATTCACCAGCCACCACTGAGATCAGTCAGATCCAATGTGTGCTGGAGAAAGATCAGTCAGACCCAATGTGTGCTGGAGAACATGTTTTCACCACTTTTAAAATTCACCAGCCGCCACTGAGATCAGTCAGACCCAATGTGTGCTGGAGAACATGTTTTCACCACTTTTAAAATTCACCAGCCGCCACTGAGATCAGTCAGACCCAATATATGCTGGAGAACATGTTTTCACCACTTTTAAAATTCACCAGCCGCCACTGAGATCAGTCAGACCCAATGTGTGCTGGAGAACATGTTTTCACCACTTTTAAAATTCACCAGCCGCCACTGAGATCAGTCGGACCCAATGTGTGCTGGAGAACATGTTTTCACCACTTTTAAAATTCACCAGCCGCCACTGAGATCAGTCAGACCCAATGTGTGCTGGAGAACATGTTTTCACCACTTTTAAAATTCACCAGCCGCCACTGAGATCAGTCGGACCCAATGTGTGCTGGAGAACATGTTTTACAAAAGTGCATCCAGTGCTCACTTCGTATGATACGGGCACTTGGGGCAAGTCCGCGGTTGGTGGTCACGGCTGAGCCCATCGTGATGTTCATTACTCACTCAAGTCTCTAAATCAGAGATCACAGCCAGCCTAAATACAAACACAATGATTCTATAGTAAGTGACAGAATCTCACAGGCTGCTGCTGCAGGCGGTCCCGTTCGCCCAGTGGATTCCATCCCGGCTCTTCCTCAGACCGACCCATGGGTGGTGCTCCCTGGAAATGTCCAGCAAGAAATTCTGCAGGAAGGAAAAAGGATTCAGCGCTGTATTTTTTTTTACAGTTTTTAACAATTTTATATGGAAGGAATTAAACAATCAATATTTATCTCGAGCAAATGTCTTCGCTCATATAGTGGGAATAGAGTGAAAACATGTCTGATTAAACACATTTTACAACAATACTTGATTCACAGTTTTGTCGTCTGTGGGGTGGGTATAAATTAGTTTTATCATTTTGTGTTTCAAAGTTGGGGGAGTTGGCCTAACGGCTAGGGCGGTCGGCCTCAAATCTGGGGAACCGGCTTCAAGTCTCAGCAATAACGCTCACCATCTTGTGATTCGGGGCAAATCACATAATCTCCCCATGCCTAACAAAAAATGAATGTGTCCTCGTGTAGCCCAACGGGTGCTTTGTAAAGCGCTCTGATATCCGACACCTTCGGGTCAAGTTTGCGCTATATAAAACTCTGTTAAAAAAGAAAATAACAATTTAAAAAAAGAAAAAATAGTTGAGATCTATTGGCTTTGCCCATGCTTGTTCAACTACTTGATGAAATGGACGACCAGAAAGATGGGGTATAAGCATTCCTAGCATCGCCATCACATCAAACGATTAATGGATTCAAAATCAAAAGTAATTGTGCTCCGCAGCATTTCTGTCCAGCAATAAATATAGTGTCTCTTACGCGGACTCGCTGCAAAGAAGGTATTGTGTAGCCGGTTGAAAATGAACAGTGAATGCTGCACTCAAAGTTGCTTGGGTCAGCAGAAAACATGGTTCACCTCTCATTGTCCCGCGTCAGCCGTAGACGTGCACGTGACCAAATGCGCAGGGCAAACCCGTGAGCCTCTTTCTATGCCGTTCCACCGTCCACAGCAAATACAGCGAACTCGGAACTTGCCTGTGTGAACGCTCGAGTGGATTCACAGCTCATGAACACAGCTCTGAATGCGTGGTTATCATTGTTTCTGAGCTCTGCTCTCTGCAGGTCGTGCACTAACTCAGAGGCATTACCAGCTAACTCACATCAAACGAGGCCCACAGCGGAGTCCTCCGTCACTGAACACCTTCGCAATGAGGCTCCTGTTTTCAGTGGCGCTCTTGGAGTAAGGAGAAAGGCAGACGTTTCACTCCGAATGTTTCTGTGTGATTGCATGAGTTGCAACAGCGCTGCTTTGAAAGAGGGATACTTGATTGCCTCCCTGTTTCTGAGCTGTGTTGCCTGCAGTCCACCCACAAGCGAGCTAAGAGACATTGTACATAAATCCCACAGGTGCACATCTGTGCGCCCACGTGATTGCACACTTTGATAATAGGACCTATAGTCCAACAGCATATATTTTCGGGCAGATAGCATTGTATGTTTTACTCAGTTTTTATTTAAATCAGCCAGAATTGAATCTGTCTACGTGTACCATGCGTGTAATTTCAACTACTCACCTGCAAACATACGTCTATGCAAAGGTGTAAATGTACAACTTTTCATAATTCACTTACTAGGTTCTATGCCTGCAAAGCCAAGTGAAATATAACAGCTTTCCAGGCATACCACGGATACAGTCATGTGGCCTCTGCCAATTCACAGCAGCAGCTGATGTATTGCATATAATTCATTATTCTCAAATCCAGTGTTCGTACCCCTTGTCCAATTTTGAAATCACTTTATAAAGGTCCCTTTATTGGTGCAATCATTTCTGGGTCTGCTGCTCCCAAAACCCCACTTGGGTCAATATTTCCAATTCTTATGTGCACTCAGCAACTCCAATCACTAATAATTTAAATACCTTTGTATCATAATATTGCTGTATCCAAACACGTGTTCAGTTGAGATTCAAAATTTTAAAAAAATCTTATCATTCAAGATTGAAACATCCATTACATGCATACTTTAACCATCATGTATCTTTTTTTAGAAGCACAGCGTACGCGTTCCGTTTCCTTTAGAAAGGTCATATGCCCTGATCCCGGAGGAAGGAGATGGTACGTGGCCATATACATGAAAATCTGCCTTTCTTCAATGCCAGTTGAGGATGCGGGTGAAGCTAGTGGAGGAAGTGGGTGGAGCCGGTAACAGTGGGTGTGGCCTTGGACAAACATTTCAGCACCTGGACTTCATATTTTACAAATTAAGCACTGACGTTATTGGGATTTCACAGCTTGGGTTTGTCTGGTCAAGGATCCATATGCGCTCATACCAGGAACTTCAAACCACATTTTTTATTTTTATTTATTTATTTTGAAATTTTTATATAGCGCGAACAAGATCTTTGCAGATATCAGAGCGCTTTACAAGGACAAGGGGGTCATAGAATAATTGACTGTAATAGTTGAGGTAGTTAGGTACAAGGTGCATAGTTACATAGGTAGGTCAAATACAAGAGGTAGGTCAAAGGTGAGGTAGTGTCTTCTATCATAGTGTAGGTACAAGGTGCATAGTCAAACAGTTGCGCCAATAATATAAAAGTACAAAAATAAGGAGCATATACTTGTTTAAGCGATCTTAAAATGCTTAGCATGAAGATAGGCATAGTTGAGGTAGGAGATGAGTACAGGGTGTATAGTCACACAGGTGCATCAAAAGTACAAGAGTAGGGATAGTTGAGGTGGTGTAGGTACAGTATGCAAAGTCAGACAGGTGCGTCAACAATATAAAAATGTACAAAGAGGGAACGTATACAATCAAATAAATCGATAATACAAGTAATACAAATAGTCCAAGGGGGCAGGTAGTACAGAGCGGATTCTTGAGAGATGCAGAATAATAGATCATGTGTATTTAGCCATAAGGATCGCTTTTACTTCTTTCTTAAAAAGTTTGTTGGAGGAGATGAGCCTGGTTTCAGGAGGGAGTGAGTTCCAGTTCCTGGGTGCCATTCCTGAGAAGGAGCGTTTATAGGTTTTTTCCTACCGAAATCTTTGTGGGGAAGCACTTTAAGAGAACACCCACCCCAGGAAAAGGGCAAGCCCTAGAGTTCAATAAGGAGTTACTAAGCGTTGAAGTAGAAGTAGAAGATGTAGTGGAGATTGTGGACTCCTCTCTTACACAGTGTGATCTAAGCCATAGGATGCTCCCCCTTGAACCAAGACTCTCATCTTCTCCTCGGATCTTTTCTTCGCCAAGGGCAGGGGAGGAAGGCTTGACCGGTCTTGGGTCCAAAGATGTGGGGGACTGTTTGAATATGTCAAATCCAACGGCAAGAACTATATTTGACAGAAGTGTGGACCAAGTCGGGAACCAAAGCCCTAAACCTCTAGATCCTCTAAATGAAATATTACGGAATGGAACTCTGGGCATGGATATTACATCGTCATCCTCTGCCTCGATGTTGGACATTATGTTGATGCTACAAAAAATGCTGCAAGGACTGCTAGAGGTTTCTGTGTTAAATAATCATGAAATACAATTTAAGGAAATGATAGAAGAACTGCAGGGGATAAGGGGCCTGATGCCTACAATGGTTAGAACAGTACAGGACCCAGCGACAGATGGCCAAGTTGAAGAGAACATAGAGCCATTAGTGGAGAGTGGTCCCCTGAATAACGTTTATATTTCTAGATGGCCTATGTTGGTAAGGAGGCGGAGAGAGACCTTTGGGCTCCAGAACTTCAGGTACTCCCATAAAAGTCTTTCCCACGTTCAGGGTAGACAGAAGGCCAAAAATAAAGTGAAGGGTAAAGAAATGCAGGCTAGGGTAATAACTAAAGAAAATGTCCGGGGGAAAAACATGAAAATGGAAGGAAGGGAAATAGGGAGGCAATCTGTCCCTGTAGGAGCTGCGGCTGAAGTAGAAAAGAATAGGGCACCACGAAAAATCACGTATAAACCCACGGGGGAGGTGGCGAGCTCCAAAAACATTAGTAACAAGTTAGGAGAGAGAGCACCCCTAAGAACCGCAATGGTTGGAGGTAGCATAGCAGACACACTCCCTAGAATAAATGCACAGGAGGGAAGAGGTGGCTTGGATTCAATATCCTCAAATAAAAGCAGTTATAATAAAATGTGGATCTACTTTAGATCCAAGGAACAAGTGCCTGGAGGGAAAAAACAAAGAAAGGTAGTGCCACTAAACCGTTCCCATCTTTTATCTTCGTTTGCAAAATGCCCGTCCCTAAAATAAATTGGTTCAAAGGACCTGAGACAGATAGGGTTCTGCAGTGACAAGAATGGTGCAGAATATACAAAGGTACTACTCTACTCAGGGCTTGTTAAAGCGGCAATCCAGAAAGCCGAAAAAGAAATTTTAAAAGAGGGTATAAGGATAATCCAGGAAGAAGAAGTAGAAGTAGGGAAACAGCAAAAGGGAGGCTTTCTGAGGTTTCACGGAGGATTGGGGGAAAGGCAGGTGAGGTGGGTAACCAGGGGTCGGGGGGAGAAGGCCAATATCACCATAGCTGTAGAGAATTCGAAGCTTAGAAAGGACGTGGGTAGCTGGGACATGGATAGTAGTGCTTGCTCATGGGGTCTGAATGAGTCAGGTTGTCTCAGTGAGATCGACTAGGTTACCGTGTTGCCGCATAGCCTGAAGTTAATTTCATGGAACATAAACGGGTTGGGAGGTACAACAAAGGCAGATAGTTTAAACCAGGTTGCAAAGGGGGTAGACATCATTTGTCTACAAGAAACTTGGCTATGCGGCAACACCCAGGTAGTTGAAGGATTTGTTCATTTTCATAAACCAGCGAGTAAAAAGAAAAAATTTGGATGTCCCTCAGGGGGGATGATGACCCTCGCTTCAACCAGATTCGTGAAAGAGACCAAATTAATTAACTCACTATGTAAATGGTTGTTGGTCTGCAATGTATGTCATCCAGGTACTGAAGGGAAGGATGCCCATTTGATTATCATAAATGTATATATTCAATGGCGGTCTCAAGAAGAATATGATATAGAATTAAGCCTTTTTAAAAAGGACATAATTGACCTGACAGAAAAGTATGGGAATGCCACATTGATGATAATGGGTGACTTTAACCACAAATTAAATTTTGGGAAGATTGATTACTGGTTCGAGGACATGCTGAGTGCCTATAATATAGGATCAGCAATTTTCCCATTGTGTTTAACCTCTAGCCAGGACGAAGCCCTTGGGAAGTTCTTGGGTTCTATGGGTCTAATATGCTTAAATGGCAGGAAAGAACCTGATCGACCGGCGACACAGACCTTTAGAGTAGGCAACCAACAATGTCCAATAGATTATATATTCACCCAGTCATGGAACTATATACTGGTAAAAAAGTTCCATGTAATTAAGCGCAGGGATAGCGATCACAATGCCCTGTTCTGTGAAATAGTGAGTGGGTCATTAGGTAAATGTGAAAAGGTGATCACCCAAAATGTGGAATATCCTAAGCGTATAACTACAAGATTGACGGATGAGTATGTTGAGAAATTGGCTTGTTTTCAACAAAACATACTGAAGGATAAAATCGAAGGGCATCAGGTAGCATGGTACGAGGATACAATAGTACAGGCGGTGCAGTGTCTAAGAGTATATCTAAAAGATAAGAAAGACGCCAAGGTAAAAACACAGCCCAATAAAGGGAAGCCCAGGTGGTTCAATCAAGAATGCCAGAGTAAAAAAAGTGAGATACGGAGAATAGAACGACGCCAGAGGAATAGTTATGACTTAGGGAACTTGGAACTCCTACTCGGGCTAAAGAAAGAATATAAATATTTAGTAAGGAAGCAGAAAAGGATCTTTAAAGAAGAATGTTGGGCAAACCTTTTAGAGACAATAGAAAATAAAAACATAAAAGGGTTCTGGAGGCTGATACAGGATGCTACAGGAAGGGCACCGGGTACGATGAGTTGTGTTGTGGAAGAGGCAGCTTGGGTAAATTACCTAAGTAACCTATATAGTGATAAAAGGACCCTGGAAATTGTGAAGAATAAACCAGCTTGGTCAGGGGGCGTAGAAGGATTAAAATCAGACTTCGCAGTAGAGAAAGTAAAAGAAACCATTAAAATGCTGAATCTATCACGTGCTGCAGGTCCAGATAATCTTCCCGCCGTTTTAATTAAAACTCAGATAGATTGGTGGGCAGGATTTTTTTCTCACATGTTTGCAGCAATCCTGGACTCAGGTCACTTTCCTAATTCCTGGAGAGGGGCCATAATTAGACCCTTGCATAAAAAGGGGGAAAAGAAGGACCCTAGGAACTACAGGCTGGTCAACTTGCTGGATATTGGCGAAAAGATTTTCTCAAAAATTATCCTTGGCAGGCTAAAGGAGTGGGCGGAGCGGCAGTCAATAGTCCCAATAGAGCAGGGTGGCTTCAAGGAAGGGCACTCTACTGTTGATCACTGCTTCGCACTGTGGGCTGTAGCGAGGAAGTCCATGGAGCAGCAGGGCAAATTGTTTTGTTGCTTTGTTGACTTTCGCGCTGCTTTTGATTTGGTGGATAGGGACTGCCTGTGGGAGACATTGAGAAATTTTGAGGTTCCTGACGACCTTTTGCGGGTAATCCAAGAACTGCACAGCCAAAATTGGGCACAAGTAATCAAAGATACCTCTGGTGGCCTTACAACGGAAATAGAGATATATAATGGGCTGCGTTTTGGCACCGTTACTCTTTGCCATATTTTTAGCAGACTTGCCTCCTCTCTTGGGCTCAGCCAGAGGCGCAAGCCCAAAAATAAATGGTAAGCACCTGTCCTGTCTGTTGTACGCGGATGACCTTGTAATAATGGACCAAACAGAGGTGGGGCTTCAGAGGAAGTTAAATGTATTTAATGAATATTGCATTGCAAAGCGTCTTACAGTAAACATGGATAAAACAAAAATTCTATGCTTCGGGAAGAAGTGTACGAAGTTTAGCTGGTACTTGGGCCAAACTAAATTAGATACTGTAAGCGAATTTAAATCCCTCGGAATATGGTTTACAAGGTCCCTGAGGTGGGAAACCCACTTGGAAGCTCAGAAATTAAAAGCACATTTAGCGGTATGCGGGCTGAAAAGATTCAACAATAGCTATGGCGATATGTCACACAAACCTCTATTGACTGCCTTTAGGGCTATGGTCCCTCCGCAATTCCAATATGGGGCAGAAGTAATCTGCATTGACGGGAAAAGCTCTTGGGATAAAGAGGAGGGCAAATGTTTAAAATCCCTTCTATCTCTTCCTGGGTCGGTAATGGTCCAGGCAGTTAGATTGGAAGTAGGCCTAACCGCATGGAATGTCCAGGTGCAGATGAGTTTCCTTAGATTTTGGAATCGATTGGGGCAGGGGGAAGTTACAAAGGTGTCACAATGGTGTATGAAAGAAATCCAGACCAGTGAGTTAAAGTGGGCCAAGGCAACAAGAAGTAAACTCCGGGCCATTTGTGACCACCTGAATGTGAACATTGACCCTCTGACACTCCAAACTAATGTAATAAAGAGCGTACTAAAAGCACAGGGAAAAGAAATTTCAAGGGGCACAGACCAAGAGTATTTGAGAAAGAAGGACTCCGTGAAATGTATGAGCCCAGGTTGGGAGAAAGACTTAAGCTTTCCATATATAGATTTGCTACCAAACCGTTGGTTAAGGATAGAAGTTCTTAAGTTAAGAATAGGTATTAACCCGATATTTTTAAATAGTGCAATTAAATCAGCTTTAACGCATCCTGATGGCAAATGTGTGCGTAAGCTAGGAATGAAATGTAATATTTTGCACATTTTACTGGATTGTGATATGTTTTTAAATTTACGTAAACAGTTCCTTCGTCCGATATTTTTAAAATACGAGGTTGAGGTGCGTTCTCAAGCACGGGAGCTTCTAGTTGTTATGGAAAATTTAGACATTGCAATAGCCATCGGGAAATTTATGCTGGGTGTTTATAAGTTCCCGGTTTGGCAGGAGGCTCAAAAACAGCAAGTAGCTTTATAATCCAAATGAATCCTTGTTTTAAACTGTATAAAGGTAGTTTTTAGGATAATTTGACTTTTTATTGATATGAATATGAAATTGTGATACGTTGATTTTATATGACAAAGTAGGATCTCTGGTTTATAGATCAAATGGTCTAAATAAACTTTATTTTTGACTTGACTTGACCTACCGAAATCTTTAAGGCTTCAGCAGAAGATTGTTTGTGCTTCTAGTAGTTCTAGAGCCACCAGAAATTGTCAGCTTTTGAGTGAGGTAGGCGGGTGAGTTCATGTGTACAGCTTTGTGTGTCATGCAGGCTATTTTCAGATGTATTCTGGCTTCAAAAGGTAGCCAGTTCAGGGATTTAAAGTCAGGGGAGATATGCGAGTACTTTTTTGAGCCAGTGATGAGTCTCGCTGCAGCGTTAAGGGACGCTCTTAGGGGTGCCGTTGTAGTTAGGGGGAGCCCGCAGAGGGCGGTGCTACTGTATTCTATGTGCGGGATGACTATAGATTGTACTGCAGTTTGGAAGTCTTTGGCAGGAAGGAAGGGTTTAAGTTTTCTCAAGGTATTGATTTGGAAGTTCGCTCCTTTGGTTGCCTTGCTGATGTGCTGCTGCATGTTGAGATTGGCGTAGAGTGTTATGCCTAAAGATTTTGCTGAGTCTACGATGGTAGGTTGTACATTTAGAGCCGTTAGGTGCTTAAGCCATGTTTGAGCGGTAGAGATTTTTGCGGTAGGTGAGATCAGGAGGAACTCAGTCTTCAGCGCATTGAGTTTGAGGTGATTCTCTGCAAGCCAGGATTGGGTGTTTCTAATCGTGGTGTTCAGAAGCATGATGTCCTTGGGAGATTGCATTTTGAGATAAAGTTGGGTGTCGTCGGCATACATGTGAAAGTGAACATTGGATGCTTGTAGCAAAGTAGTGAGAGGTTCCATAACTAGGTTGAACAGTGTTGGGGAGAGGGAGGATCCTTGAGGGACGCCTAGCGATACAGGTACCGGAGAGGACATCAGGTTGTTGCTTTTGAATCTTTGAGACCGGTTGTGTAGAAAGGAGGTGAACCACTTGAGAACAGTCCCAGATATGCCCATTCTTGTGTTTAACAGATCGAGTAGGTTCTCATGTTTAACTGTGTCGAATGCTGAGGAGAGATCAAGAAGGATGGGGAGGCAGGTATCGTTTTGGTCTAGGATTTGGAGGGCGTCGTCAACTATGTGAGTCATGGCAGTTTCGGTACTGTGCCCTGCTCGGAAGCCTGATTGATGAGCGTTGAGGAGATCAAACTTATCTATGTGTTTAGTCAGTTGAGCTGTACGCATTTTTCCAACAGTTTAGCGAGAGTGGGAATATTTGTAATAGGACGGTAATTGTTTAGATCAGTGGGGTCTGCTGTTGTTTTTTTTAGTAGCGGTGTGACTTGTCCGACTTTGAGGGCGTTAGGGATTGATCCTTGTTGAAGAGAGCTATAGATAATCTTAGTCCAGAGTGGGAGGAGCAGAGGGGTAAAGTCTTTTACAGCGTTAGCAGGAAGAGGGTCAGTGAGGTGATTGGATGGTTTCAGGGTGACAATATGATGATCTGACCAGTCACAAGGTTGGATTGACTCAAGTTGAATAGCGTCCTCTTTGGAGATGATGAGGTCGAGGATAGAGCCTTTCTCATGGGTCGGGCTATTGCATATATGGGTGAGATCAAGGGCGTTGAGGAAGATTTTGAGGCTATTTACCACTGTGTCACTGCTGTCATTCCAATGGAGATTGTAGTCGCCAAGGAAAATTTGGGTGTTTTGCCGTCCTGAGTTGGTTGAGATTGTGTCCATGAGTTGTTGGAAGAAGGAGAGCTTGTCCCCAGGTGGGTGGTATATGATGTGTAGTGAGCATACCGATTTGCTTTCGCTGATGACATCAAGGCAGAGGTAATCACAGGAAGTAAGAGAGGGGCGGACGCTTTAATAACTGAGAGGTTGCTTCTGTAAATACAGGCAATTCCACCGCCTGTCTTTTTGGACCTGTCAAGTCTAATGATACAGTAGTTGGGGGGGACTAGGATATCCATGATAGGTGTAGAAGAATCAGACAGCCATGTTTCAGTCAGAATGGCTAGATCCGGTTCCAGAGAAATGATGAGATCGGCGACCCCCGCGGAGTGTCTTTGGGCCGATCTGCAATTGAGAAGTATGCATTTGAGGCTAGGGGTGCAGAGGGTGGAGGAAGGTTCTATAGTGAGGGGTACATTTGTGAGGTTGTTGGGGACGGAGCCTCTGTTGTTATCCTTTTGGTGCCTGAGGGGGTTAGAGATAATCGTTGGGATGGACAGCTGGTTGGTGTCTAGGTGATTTTGGGGAGCCAGGACGTAAGAGTGGAGAAGGGTGTGTATGTCATGATCTGAGATCGTATTGGTAGTGCGTCTGGGGCGATTGGTGGTATTGCGAGAGGGGATAGAGGTCCAGTGTGGGGAGTGTTGTGTGATAAGGCGAGAGGGAGGTGAGGAGGAAGTGTTGTTAGGTGTAAAGGGATTATTGCGCTTGGTGGTATTGCGATTGCGATTGATGTTGCGATTGGTGGTATTGCGAGAGGGGATAGAGGTCCAGTGTGAGGAGTGTTGTGTGGTACGGTGAGTAGGAGGTGAGTGGGAAGTGTTATTAGGTGTAAAGGTGGTGATGGGAGGAGGGTGTCTGGGGTGTGTGATGAGCAACTCTTTGATGGAGTGTAGTTCTTCTTTCATTTGGAGGAGGGTGGACATAATCATGTCCAACGTGGTGTTGGGCGCGGATTTGGGGGAGGGTACTGGCGGTGAGCAGGCGTATAGGTTGCTGGAGAAGGGGGGGCATCGGGGAGGAGAGGTGGAGCTGGTGAAGGGGTTGGAAGTGTTAGAGAGAGGATTGGTGTTAGGGGTGGTGTTGGCATTATTGGGAAGGGCATCAGTGCTAAGAAGGGAAGGGTGAATGGGGGCGGTGTGGAGGCTGGGGGTGGGGGTGGAGGTGGGAAAGTGGGGAGTGAGAGTGGGGGGTGAGAGGTTGCAGGAAGGGTGAAGGCTAGGCGTGACGGGAGTGCTAAGTGTGGGGGGGGAGATAGGCGGAGAGAGAGTCATGTTGTGTGGGGTGCAGTTGGAGGAGGAGGGGTGTTCTGAGAAGATTGGTGTGAAGGACGGGACGGGAGTGCAAAGTGTGGAGGGGGATATGGGAAGCTGAGCGGAGGTACGAGGGTTGGTAGGGGGGATGGGGGAGCGGGTGGTGTATGAGGGGGCTGTGTCTGTGATTGAGGGGTGGGGAGGGGTAGCTGCAGCAGGTGGGTAATTGACTATGGTGCTGGGTGTGAAGGTGAGGTGAGTGTCGTTCTGGTGCTGAACTGGGTTAGGAGGGTTGTGGGTGGGTGCTGTGACGTCAGGGGTGGTAGGACCGGGGGTGATATGAGTGTAAGTCCGAGGATTGGATAGGTGCTCTTTGAAAGTGGGGAACAGGTTGTCAAGTAGTTCCAGGTTCCTGTCTGTCGATTGAATTAGGACAATCCCGTTATTGTAAATAGTGATGGTGGTTCTGCCTGGGAAGAGATGGGATGGTGTGATGGTGAATGTTAGGCCATGGGCGGATTTCCTGGTGGTGGAGACGGTGAGTAGGGTGAGGAACGCTTTTTTCCATTGAGCTCTGCGTGTGGTGTGGAAGATGATATCGGTGTTCAAGGGTCCATTGACCAATGAGAAGTAGGTGTCGGCAAAGGGGGTTTCTGGGTGGGACCTAAGGAGGTCGTGTTTAAAGCGTTTAGTGGCTTTTTGGTGAGCAAGGGTGGGTAGTTGATTTTATATGTGTGCTTGCCGATGGGATCCATGTTGGTATGGCGGTATAGGTAGTGCGGGAGGGTGAACAATAATGATATGCAGGATGCAAATGCAAACACGACAGGTTACATGGATCAAAAATGGCACTAGTGGGCAGAAGTGCCTCTAGTGAGCAACCAGCATATAAGAGGTACCCTAGGGAGCAAAGGTGACACTAGTGAGCGACCAAAATGTATGAGGTAGCAGTCGGTGCATTACAGGAGAGAAGAGTGAAAATGGGTGCAGTTGCAGAATTGTGCAGAGTAGTGCAGAATACAATTGGAAGTATAGTACTCATAAAATATAAGAACAGAATACAAATGCAAACAATCGGTTACATGACTCAACAATCAAAAAGTGACATTAGTGAGCAACCCAAAATATATGAGGTAGCAATCTGTGCAGTAAAGTGAACTGAGTATAGGTTACAGGAATGTACAAAATACAAGTAGGAGTATAATACTGCAATAAAAGGCAAACATTCTGGCACAAAATGCCAGTAGGAGTATAATACTGCAATAAAAGGCAAACATTCTGGCACAGGAAGGTGTAGATACAGAGCTGCGCAAAGTACTCGGTATTTGAGATTAGTCTAAAATGTATGTTCAGATAATGAAATTGACTAATCCATGATGGCCGCCCAAGAGAGAGACTAGTCAAAGATGGCCGCCAAAAACATATGCCTTGACAAGCCTCGGATTGGTAACGAGGGCACTCGGGCAATGCCCGAGGGGCCGGTGTCTAGTTCGAGCTGTGGGCTGCTTTTTTGAGCATCCTGGGGACCGATTTTGGCGGTTTCTACATTGTTCGATGCCGCCAGTGCCCCAGTGGGTGCCTGAGTGGCTTTCTGGAGGTAAATGGGCATCCATTATCGCCCTCTTATCAACAGCATAGGTGTCAGTCCCTTTCTCTCCCTGGGCCGGCCCATTAATATATGTATACTGAGTGGGGCAGGGGGCCTGAGCAAAAGTGGCCTCACTTGTTTTCAGGTGTTTCATCAGTGTAAACTAATCCGTGCATTTTTTTACCCCCCCCTTTTTTTTAATAACATTTCGCTGAAGTAGTGTTTTGCAAGGCAATATGCAAATGTGGGCCACTTTTTTTCAGGTTGCCCGGGCCGATTTTTAATCCCAATCCAACCCTGGCCTTGACCCATGCACAATTGTATAAATACCTCCAACTAAGTCTTGCACTTCAGCCATATCTCTCTCAAATTGACTCACTCCTGGAGTTCAGTCCACGAGAGACTATGCTGTTGATGGGGGATTTGGGCAAAGGGGGAGTCACAAAAATGTATCGAACCTTGATGATTAGTACACAAGGCCCCCTAGACCACATCAGGGGCCAATGGGAGGCGTGGCTGGGGCCTCTGAAGATGACCAATGATGCAACGCACTGATGGACACAACCTCTTTCAAGGTACGTCTGGTCCAGAGATGCTACTTATACAGTGCCTATCATTCGCCAGCTAGTCTCCACCAGGCAGGACTGCTTCTGGAGCCCTCATGCCCTGGGTGTGGTGATGCTCCTGCAGATTTTTACCATGTGGTTTAGCTGTGCCCTTTAATTCAAAGATTCCGATCTGCAGTAGTGGGAGAGTTAATGGAGGTGCTGGGATGGGAGGTCGCCAGGGCCGTTTCTGCCATTAGGCAGGACTAGGCAGCCGCCTAGGGTGGCAAAAGGTGGGGGGTGGCAAAAACATGCAGGCAGCAGCTGCACCACGAGCCAGCAGTGCATCACGAGCCTCGGAGCCTGAAAACTGTACATCCGATTCCAGGGTCTGTTCTGCTAGAACATCATCATTCAGGCCTGCTGCGTGTGACTGCGAACATTTGTAATGAGTCCTTACTTGTAATTTTAAAAGAGTCCTGTGAGTGAGTCTATGAACTCATCTCGGTCCTCATGGCCCCAGAGACGGGCGCACAACTGTGAGGGATATGGATGTTGGCGTGGGTTTCATTTGTTTGTTGCAGCAGCCGGCCCTAACCCTGCTTATACTTTTTAAAACAAAAGCCAGGAATGGAAACATAACGGCGAATAGGCATTTTTTGACTAAACAAAACTAACAGTAATTTGTTAACTGTGACTGATTGCTGAGTAAAAAGTGATTTTTCTGTTGCCTTTTCCTGTTGTTTTGACCCTGGTTGGGCTTTTTAATAAGTTGAATTTGTCACAAAGATTATTTTCTTGTGCGAACAGAATTGTTGTTTTTCTTATTGTAAAAGAAGCTTGCCTATAATTGTGAATTCATTTGTATATATTGTCTTGTGTATAGAATTGTCTGTATGATAGTGTAAATAGTGTAAATGTGTGTAAGTAGTGTCTTTTCTCTACCTTAAAATGTTTTTCAAAATTACTCAACAATTAACTGTTAAAAGGGTTTAAATAAAATAACCCATACAAACAATAGGCTTCTTTCCCTTGTTTGTATTCTCAAAAGTTGTGAGAGAAAATTATTCTGGGGGACAACATTGTTTTTGTTCTACTAGTGTAATAGACAACAGCACAGAGTCCGTCAGAAGGCGCACTGACTGTGCGTTACAGGGAGTCAGTGCATGCCTCCTAGGACACCCCTTGGAAGTGGTGAAAGGAATGCCATGGACTTTACAAATATCCCTTTGCAGGTGGACGCAGTCGTTCACTGCACAGCTCTGCAGGGGATCCGGGCCTCCCTTTCAAATGCAGGTCAGCCGCCACCTGCACAGTGAAAGGCGGTCTGATGACTTCAAACAGCCAGTCCACCTTTCACTCCTATACCTCTCTCGGGAAGGTATGAATTCATGACTGCGGTGGAGGGAAGAGCATTAACTCGAATCTAGCACACTGAGTCTGTCTGCTCTCAGAGCCCCCAGATGTGCCTTGATGCTCCAGGGCAGTGCGCCCTGTCGTTAATATGGCCAGGTATCGCTTATATATTTAATGAACAACCCTGGGGGAAAGTATATTATGAAATGGGACATCTACCTTTCTGTTTTTTTAACTGGCTACAGAGCAAATATAGGCTACAAAAAAATTAAGAAATGCCAAATTTGATCCTAAGGGAGACCTCAAAAACCGGTGGATTTGGGTTTTTCTAAGGTTAGAACCCTTTCTCTGGGCACAAACCCGAGAGACAAACCAGGCAGTTCCTGAGGGTTGTGTGGTTCATACTGGACCTTGTTTGGATGGGGTTTACTTTATGTCGTGAGCATTCCAGAGTTCCTATTGTGTGTGGTATGTGGACTTCTGGAATGACCGAGTTTGGGTGGACAGTTGGGTGGACAGTGTTTTGGTCGGATAACGTTTCTTGACGCTGCCATTATTCTTTTGAATAAGACTTCTCTCTTGAGGACTCCAGTGCCAGCATCTTTATTCTTCGCTGTAAGACTGGTGATGACCGGAATGCCCATGCGTTTGGTGCTTTATAATTGTATTGAGAACCCGCGTGAATTCTGCCCCAATGGATTGGAAGGTTACTTTAAAAAAGTGTTAACTTTGTGCTGGGACAGGGAGCACCAACCTACTTTTGATTTGATCAAGTCCTCTTTGCTGCATGCCCCAGGTTTGAGCTCCTACATTCCTGGAAAAAACTCTGTCAATGTTGACTAGGGTACTGGGAGATTGGTGTGATTAAGTTTGAAACTTTTGGAACATCATTTTTTTAAGTAGAACATCTACCTGGCGGTAGGAACAAGAATGCAGACTATTTTTCTGGCCTTCCTAGTAATGCTGGTTCTTTGTGTTCCCATGAGGACGATGAATGTCTTCTGGTGAGTGTGCCCTGGATGTCTATTAGGCATGTAAGTTAGAATGAGTGGAGAGAAGAGTTGTCCAAAGATTGTGAACTTACCAAGGTCATTAAGAATGTGTTGAAAGGTTGGCTACATGAAGCTTTGCTGTCCATTCACTTTCAAATGTAGAGTAAAGTTCAGAGTGAGCTCTCTTTGGGAAAGGGTTTGTTACTTTGCAACAACAAGCTAATTCCTGCCTGCAAGATCGGAATAGATTGGTAGATTAATCTCAAGAATGGCATCTGGGAAGGACGGCTAGCAATAGGAGTTTGTGAAAAAAGTTTTGTGGCCCGTTATGGATAGAGATGTTGAGTGTATGATTAAAAGAAGAAGTACAGTGTATAGAGCGAATAATTAGGGTTTGTAATGAGAATACCTCCCATGGGAGATGCAGTATGTCCCAGTGATGTTTAGTAGAGTTTGAGCATTGATTTTCTTGGTCCTTTTCAGATGAAGCCACCATAGCAAATGTATCTAATGGCCTTGGTAAAATTATGTGGTCGAGGCATATGAGCTGCAGATCTCGCACTTAGCATTAGATCACCATCTGGTGTTGGGCTTGGATACTTGCATGTTGTTGTTGTCTTGAAAGAAGTCTTTGTAGTCACGAGATAGGCGACTCCTCCATTGGACGATAGTGAGCATGGGCATCGACTCCATCCTTAGATTGTTTTTTTCTGCCATTGAAATCAGATGCAATCTTTGTACTCTGGTTCGAAATCTCGATTTCAAACTACTTCAATGCGAAAAACTTTCATAAACTCTTTCGATTGACTTTGAACATCATCAGCTTTGACTCAACTTTCATCAGCTCGATTCCAGTCGTTGACACGGGCTGTTAGGCCTATCCACGCCGTGAGGCCTACGGCTCATGGAAAGGACGCCATTCAAGAAATGCCCCAGTGTGGAGCAAAATTCCCGCAGGTGATAGGCACAAGGTCTGCAACCTGTGCCTATCACCTGAACACGACGAGTCCAGCTGTCCAGCCTGCACATCCTTTCGATGGAAGAAGACCATTCCAGATCGAAGGGCTCGGCGACACATCTTGCAGAGATCAGCTTCGGAACCAGTGGACATCTTCGACGAAGGCCCAGATGTCCCAGAAGAAGATTCTGAATATCTCCAAATCGTATCAGAGGCAGAAGACTCGGATGACCCCATCACTCTTGGTCAACGAGTGAGTACTACTGCTCCTACGCCAACCCTACCACCAAAACCAAAGGCAATGGTCAAGACTTCGCCTGCTGGCCCCAGTCGTGACCGAAAACACACTTCAGAAGCCCCGCCTCCGGGCCCGGCTCCTAGGAGAAAAGAAAAGCCTTCTGGAAGCTAGTGACCGAGCAAACCGCATGTACCAATCCCACCTGCACCTTTGGTACCAAAACCAAAAGAACTCTCTGCCCTTCCACCTTCAAAGACAAAATCGGCCCGAAAACCTCAAGGCCCGTGGATAATCCGGCTTCAAACGTTTCCAAGCCTAAAGATCCCGTTTCGGCTTCGAAACCAAGAGCCTTCGAACCAAATGTAAGCCTTAAGACTCTACCATGCCTTCTATGGAAAAAGACAATAAAAGTCAACACCAACCCCGCTCTGAAACTAAAATAATCGGCACCGAATGCAGTTCCTGAGGAAGAGGAACTTTTTCAGCCGGATCCTGTTGATCCTAAACAGAAAAAGATTTATATTGATCCAGAAACAAGACTTGTCACCACTGTGTCACATAGGAAGAGGAAGTTAGACACAGCACATGCTCCTCCAGTGCCTGCTCCTCCAGTGCCTGTAAAGAAGAAGCACTCTGCCACATCACCTATGCATCCTTCTTCTCCCATACTTCCTTCTAACCCACTTCTTCTCCCTAAATCTATTACACCACCTCAAATGAGACCTCTCTACCTCATACACCCCCAGATGATGAGGATGATGAGGACCTAGGGGTGGGGGTGACCCAAATGACCCTTTCACGTATCCAACCGACCCACATGATTGGGAGTATCCTATCCCAACAGATATACCAGACGTCCCAAGCCCACACACATACCCCTCAAAACCATCTACCCCAGACGAGAATATCAGTTTTATACAGTTGATTAATAGAGCTGCCATCTATCATGGCGTCACAATGCACTCGGATGCAGCAGAAGAGGATTTTCCGTTGGATACATTTGAACAGTCCCAAAAGACAGTGCAAATATTGCCAATGATTAAGGGAGTCATTAAACATGCCCCAGAAGTGTTTAAAGATCCCGGACGTGCCAGGATTCTTAACCCTAGAATATAAAAAAAATATAGACCTGCCCCTGCAGATCCTGCTTACATTAAGGGACAGTTGCCTTTGGATTCTCTGGTTGTTTTCAATGCTAGAAAGCGTGCCAACTCCCAAACCTCTGGGGAAGTACCACCCCCTGATAAAGAATCACAATTGTTAGAAGCGGGGGGCGTGGCTTGGAGAGCCAGCATGACGGATGTGCTCTAGACGAGCTCCGTCCGGCCCGCCGATTATCCTGGTCCCCACAGCCATTTGGTGCTCGAAGTGTTGCCTGACCCTTGCTGTTTCCCGCCCAGTGGCTACGGTGGTGTTTTTTAGTGCCCCGTACTTGTTTCCTGGAGCCTGGGGACCCGGGTGCGGAGGGGACCAGCCGCGGCTGGTGACGCCGGAGCCAGGAGTATTGCGGCTGCCCGGCCTGGTGAGACGGCGGACCTGGCCTCAGGGCGCCTTCCGGGGCCCAGACTATTTTGGCTGCGAGCGGAGAGGGGAAGCCTCGGCTCTGCTGCTGCTGATTGGCGGTGACGGTGAGCGGGGTGGCTGCCCCGTCAAGGAGCGGGCAGCCGGTGGAGTTTGGAGGCCCCACTGACGGTGGTGGCGACTTGGCCTCGAGAGGTGTGGCTGGCGGCCGAGGCGCGGTGGGCCCAGTGAGCGGAGGTCCCCGCTTTGCTTGCAGTGCGTGTTGGGACCCCCCCGGCTCGCTTGCTCCCTGTCGGGAGTGGGCAGCGTGGGGGACAGGGCCAGTGGAGGCCCGGGAGCCGAGAACTCTGGCGCCAGTGCGCCTGGTGAGGCGGTGTTGCGGAGCGGTCTGCTCTGATATCGGCCCTGGGACGGTCATGCTGGGAGCGCCGCAGCCTGGCGGAGACCACGGACACGGGGCTCAATGAGTCCCTTGGGCCATTTGGTGGATTGTGGCACCGGTGCGCCGGGTGAAGCCGTGTGGCGGAGCGGCCTGCCCTGATCTTCGGCCCCCACGGTGGTCGCGCTGGGAGCGCCCCCACCTTGAGGAGACCACGGACACGGTATGTGGCGGATCCCTGGGGCCTTTTGGTGGATTAGCAGTGGAAAAAAGTGATAATAAAAAAGTGATAATAAAAATAGAATCACGAGATAAAGCTTCACTGTATGCTGCACGCGTGATCAATGCTCACACGCGTGCAGGGAATACAGTGAGGCAGTCTTAGAAGTCCCTAGGGGGGCCCGGGCGACCGTCTTCAATCGGAAGAAGGTCAAGGCGTTTGTTAGTCACCATCTAGTGGGTAGGGGGAAGGACCTAAGTTCTTAGAAGGACCCTCACTCACCACTAGTTGGTGACATGCTTCATCATCGGGTCCCCGCTGGGGTGACCGAATGTCTCCCCAGCGTGCTACAACGCCTGATTACAGCGGAGCAGGATGTGGTGGGTGCAACAGTGCCCAAATTAGGAAGTGACTAAACGTGATAGTGCAAAAGTGTATTAAATTAAAAAATGCAGAGGTTGTGCCCTTAGAAAAATTTTAATAATGGCCAACCCGCATTGGTTAAAAACAAAGTGTGCGGACTCCCACGGTTCTTAATTAAGGAACCGGAGTCCTAAGTCAGAGATAAAATTTGGTCGACATGTTTCAGCTGTTAGGGTTGCATTTAGCTCAGCTTTCTTCAGTACCTACAACATAAGTCCTCCGGTGGTATGCACGCTCTAAGGTGCACCCTCCCGTGAGGCTCTAAGTGTGAAAAAGTTGTTATTGTTTTAAAATCAAAGGATGGAAGGACATTCCATCTCCACCACACTACTCACTCTGGTAGGGGTGTAAAAAACAGGAACCTGTGAAAAGAAAGGGACAAGTACAAGACCACAAACACACAAACATGAAAGGGAAGGGTTAATTCCTTCTGAGCAAAGTCGTTTTGTTAACATTAGTTTCATGTGGGTTTGACTGCAGGTATCATGCACAATTCGTGTGACACCCGAACTGAGGTGCTACCTTATAATCATTATTTAGGTGCACCATAAATTTGCTATCAGAACCAGCCCAGTGTGTGAGTCCGTATCCTGAGCATGCTCGTGAATGAGTAGGATCGAGCAATATGCCCCTCTGTTCTGGGGCGGTAAAAGATTAAAAACCACAGTGAAAAGAGAGTTTACGCAAGTATTTTCTTAGGTTGTTTAATTTCACACATGCACACACACGTGTAAGGGGCCAAAGAACCCCATTCCCAGCGTGAGCACAGGAAGCTTAGGAGGCGGCAGAACGAGCGTATTCCCCAGAAATTGCTCGTCCCCATCCGCATGTTTAGAAAGAAATGCCCTCTACGAGTTAGTATCAGCAAGGCGAATTCGAGATGGAAAGGTATGAATTAACTCACTTTCTGAGGGAACAAATTGTGCTCCTTCGGAAATGGCAGCCTGGGTTGTTTTCACGCGGCGCTATACTGCCAGTAGTGAAAAAACAGTTATGGTGGTTGTCGGTTTCTGGGTAAATAGTATCAAGAGTTCATCCCAGAAAAGACACTTGCCGCCACGTCTGCAATCAAAAAATCACTTACTTCCTCGCCTGCGGCTCCCCACCGTGTACCTACAGCTCTCCGCTTCTGTGCTGAGTGGTCGCTCCCCTCTGGCCCTGGTATCGTTGTGCAGCGCTTTGAAAACTGCTTGTGATAACTGCTGTGCGCTTTATTTGCCGATCTGTCCTTTCACTCATTAGCATTTTTAATCTGCCAGCGCTACTCTATTGCTGTCTATGGTATCGTTTGCAGCGCATTTTTCACGGAAACTGACCTCATTTTATTGACTGCTGTCTGCTTGTGTATAGCGCTCTGCTTATTAGCATTTCATTATTGGTAGCGTTTAGTCACTGCTGCATTCACGTTTTCCCCCAGGCGCTCTTGCCGTGCTGACCCCTCCGCCTCCATTTTGTGTGTTGTTGTCCTCGTGTGCCCGCCCCGCCTCCCAGCTGAGACGCCCTCGCCCCTCCCCCTCCACTATCCATATATGACAGTAGTTCCCGCGCGCAGCGTTTATGCGCAGCGACCGCGCCCAATCCGCGCCGAAGGTGCGCCAAAGGTAAGCCCGTCTACGCCCGTCCGCGCCTGGACCGCGCCCAGCGCCAGACCCCCTGGCCCCCGTCCCTCCCAGCCCCCCCGCATTTCCTACGATGCCGCCACCCTCCTAGCCCTTAACCCCGGTCGCGCCCCCAACTGCGTCCAAGCCGCCCCTGGACACACCCATGGTCCTTTCTCTTGCTACTCCTGCAAATTCATCGGCACCGACAACATCTCCGCTACGACCACAACACAGATTCCCGACCCCAACCACCTAGAGTGCATCCTTCTCAACACTCGATCGGTCCACAGGCACGCCATAGACCTATGGAATCTACTAGACACCTTCTCTCCAGATGTCGCCTTCCTAACAGAAACTTGGATGAACGCTTCCTCCGCCCCAGACATCACCATTGCCATCCCTGAAGACTATAAGATCACACGCAAGGACCGCACCGACCACACAGGAGGAGGAATCGCTATAGTCCATAAGAAATCAATCCGCATCTCAACCAGCTCTGACGCCAACCTCGCTAACTCCGAACACCTTCACTTCCAGATCCACATCGACCCCAAGACCACACTCAGAGGCACCCTCCTCTACAGACCACCAGGACCCCGCGCAAAATTCAGTGAAGACATCACGGACTTCATCACTCCACACGCGCTCCCCTCCAAAGACTACATCCTTCTGGGAGACCTCAACTTTCACCTTGAAAAGATCAACGACCGCAACACCGCCACCCTCTTAGACAACCTCGCCAACCTCGGACTTAAACAACTAGTCACCTCCCCCACCCACATCGCAGGTCACACACTCGACCCCATCTTCACCTCCAGCAATCATGTCTCCTTCAGCCACACTACGGATCTCCTCTGGACTGACCACAGCTGCGTTCACTTCACCTACAACAAACCAAAACCCACCAACCACCTCCAACCAACTCTGCAAAGAAACTGGAACAAAATCACCACGGACCAGATCTCCGCATCGCTCCTTCTAAACACCCCAGCCCACTCTTCTAACGCAAACGAAGCCGCCGCCAACCTCACCCTATGGTTATCCAACACCGCCGACACCTTAGCACCACTGAAAAAACGTCAAAGCAAACCTAGCAGCAAAAAGGCCTCATGGTTCAACGATGATCTTAAGAAGTCCAAGAAACTCTGCCGCTCCCTTGAAAAGGCCTGGAAAAAAGACCCAAACACCAGCACCAGGGACGCCTTCAAAAACGCCACCCGCACTCACCACCAACTAATCCGAAAGGCCAAGAAAACAGCATTCAAGGATCGACTTGACAACAACGCCCACAACAGCAAGGAACTTTTCAACATCGTCAAGGAATTTTCCAATCCCTCGGCCAACTCCAACGACATCACCCCCTCTCAAGCCCTCTGCAACTCCCTAGCCTCATTCTTCCACAACAAGATTGCAGACATCCACAACAGCTTCGACAACCAACCCGGAAACCAACCCACCCTACCATCTGCTGAACATTCTCCCCCCTTGAACACCCTCAAAGACTGGAACCCAATATCCACTGAGGACACAATCCGCCTGATGAATTCCATCCACTCTGGATCACCCACAGACCCATGTCCTCACCACATCTTCAACAAAGCAGACTCCGTCATAGCACCGCACCTCCGAGACGTCATCAACTGCTCCTTCAACTCCGCCACCTTCCCGGAAGACTGGAAACACGCTGAACTCACCGCCCTTCTGAAAAAACCCACAGCGGACCCCACCGAACTCAAAAATTACCGCCCCATCTCGCTCCTTCCATTCCCGGCCAAAGTCATCGAGAAAGCTGTCAACAACCAGCTCGCCGCCTTCCTCGAAACCAACAAATCCCTCGACTCCTCACAATCTGGCTTCCGAGCAAAACACAGCACTGAGACCGCCCTCATCGCAGCAACAGACGACATTCGAACTCTACTGGACAATGGAGACACAGTCGCCCTCATCCTCCTCGACCTCTCTGCAGCATTCGACACAGTCTGCCACAGCACCCTTTTGCAATGCCTCAATAACATCGGAATCCAAGGAAAAGCACTTAAATGGATCACCTCGTTCCTCACCGGAAGAACCCAGAGAGTCCGCCTCCCACCATTCAAGTCCGAGGCCACTGAAGTCATCTGTGGCGTACCACAAGGATCCTCACTCAGCCCCACCCTCTTCAACGTATACATGAGCCCCCTACGCGGCCATCGCCCGCCAACACAACCTCAACATCATCTCTTACGCTGATGACACTCAACTAATCCTTTCTCTCACCAATGACCCCAGCACCGCCAAAACTAACCTACACGAAGGAATGAAAGAAGTTGCCGAATGGATGAAACAAAGCCGTCTGAAATTAAACTCAGACAAAACTGAAGTCCTCATCTTAGGTACATCCCCCTCTGCATGGGACGACTCCTGGTGGCCGGAAGCCCTCGGAAAAGCACCCATCCCGACAGACCACGCACGGAACCTAGGCGTCATCCTGGATTCTTCACTTTCAATGAACAGACAAGTCAGCGCCGTATCCTCTTCCTGCTTCAACATTCTTTGCATGCTCAGAAAAACATTTCGCTGGATCCCCACCGAAACAAGAAAAACAGTCACCCATGCTCTATTCACTAGCCGACTGGACTACGGAAATACCCTCTACGCAGGCACTACCGCTAAACTCCAGAAAAAACCCCAACGAATCCAAAACGCCTCAGCCAGGATCATATTAGACATCCCACGCAATGAACACATCTCTGGTCACCTTAAAGACCTCCACTGGCTGCCCGTCAATAAGAGGATCACTTTCCGACTGCTAACCCACGCACACAAATCACTCTACGACATCGGACCAGAATGCCTCAACTCACGACTGTCCTTCTACACCCCCTCCCGCCAACTACGTTCTGCCAACCAAGCCCTCGCCACTGTACCCCGCATCAACAAGACCACCATGGGAGGCAGATCCTTCTCATACCTGGCTGCTAAAACATGGAACTCACTCCCCTCTTACCTTCGCCTTACCCAGAACCACCTAGCATTCAGAAAACAACTTAAAACGTGGATATTTGACAAGTAATCCTCCCCCCCTTTCTAAGCGCCTTGAAACCCTCTGGGTATGTAGTGCGCTATATAAATTCTCTGACTTGACTTGACTTGACACGGACTATGGCTGTCTCCCGGAACGAAGAAGCAAAGGCGCACCTGGTTGCTTTAAAAGACCAGGGGGTCTGATTGGGCGCACCTGCCCTCGTGGGTGTGTGACGTCGACGGAGACATCGTGTCTTAAAGGAGAATGCCCAAATTCACACGGGAGGATAAGTTGATTGGTTGCTAAGTACCACGTGGGGGCGCAGCGAACCGGCAACAAGGAGCTGCCAGTTTCAAGGTTGGCGGTTCGATTCCCAGCACTGTCAAAACACAAATCATCAATTGGTCGCTAAATATTAATATACATTAAAAATGCAGGGCTAAGCATTCGGCTGATCGTGAAACAATGCAGCTGATCAGGCAAGATGTCGATAATGTTACCACTTAGTCCCAAAAAGCCTGTCTTTTAGTTTCTTTCAAATGATGACTTTTTAGGGCAAAGAAGGATATTCTGAGCACAGGTCCCATATTCCAATAAGGAGACTGATGAGTTCCTGGAGGGGTATATTTATTGCCACCTAAAAGGTAAATTTTATAAGCACTGAGTTTGCAACAAAATTTTTTTTTACTTTTAATAAAAAATGCTGGTGATGAAATGGGTGGTTGTCTTTGTTGCACAGTTTAGACTAAGTCCCTGAACTGAGGAGTACAGAGTCCACCTTGAATCTAACAACACATTCAGATTACTATTGGATTGTTCATCAACGTAACACCGTGCCCCAAGGTATATCATCATTATGGCCTTTCGTGTTGGTACTGAGCCGATACACCCAACGTTGTTCTTTCTCGAATAAAAGGGACTCTGAACTGCCCTCCAGGTGTTCCAGGATGGTCCATTCGAGGTCATTGGGTGTGTGGTTAGTCTGTATAAAATGTGCAGTGAGTTTCGTTGTTGTCTTTTTGCAACGGATGTTGCTCCGATGTTCGCATATTCTTGTTTTGACCCGTCTGGATGTCATCCCAACATATTGTAACTTGCATCTGCACGTGTTCAAATAGACTACATTTGGTGTATTGCAGTTGGTGTGATTACGTTGTACCCAACGTGTGCCATCCGCCAAGTCCAGGAATTTCGTGTGTGAAGTCAAATGGCATATACTGCAATTACCGCAGGGGTGGTGACCTGTCACGGGTGGTAGCCCCCAAGCTTCCCCCTACCCACTAGATGGTGACTAACAAACGCCTTGACCTTCTTCCGATTGAAGACGGTCGCCCGGGCCCCCCTAGGGACTTCTAAGACTGCCTCACTGTATTCCCTGCACGCGTGTGAGCATTGATCACGCGTGCAGCATACAGTGAAGCTTTATCTCGTGATTCTATTTTTATTATCACTTTTTTATTATCACTTTTTTTCACTAGAGTCACTCCTATGTTGTTTATAATATATAGAATTGGGGTACAGGAGTGTCTACACCCTACCTCTCTTGTTGTTTTGGAATAAATGGATTAGCAGTGGAGCCAGGATCGGCATGGGAAAGCCGGCTGGGGCCCATTGACTCTCCTGAAGATACCTGGGGCCGTCCCTGGGAGGCCTTCCATTCCCTGGCGGGGGTGCGTTGTGCCTGGCTGTGGTGGGCGCTTCCCCAGCTCGGCTAGACTCTCAGTTGCACCTGCTGCATGGCCAATGGTGGTGGTGGTCGAGTGGGTGCCCCCTCTCTACGTGAGTGTCAGTTGGAACAGTGCCTAGTGGAGTGGCCGGCCTGAGACCGGCGGCCATGACGAGAGGGAAGGGTAGCACGGCGCTCCATGGGCCCATTGACAAATACACTGCGCCTGGTGGGGGAGCTGGGGCACCTGGGGGATGACAGGAACCTGGGCCGGAGACTGCGGCCCTAATTGCGGCAATCACGCAGTCCCGGGACATGCTTCAAGAGAAAATCGGAGCAGTGGGGGCTGATGTGTCACTCCTGCGGCAAGACCTGCGTAATGCAGTTTCCCGCATCACGGAGGCGGAGGGGAGAATCACAGGAGTTGTGGACGACGTCGCTGCCCTGGAACGGCAGATGGCCAAGACGGAGGGGTCCAGAAGGGGCTGATCCTGCGGGTCGAGAATGCAAAAGGGCGCGCGCAATAATCTGCGCTTTGTTGGCTTTCAGAGGACTGCGAGAAGGGGGACATGGAAGCCTTTTTGACCCGCTGGTTGGAGAGCTGGCTTCCCCCTGATGCTCTGTCCCATTTGCTTTGTAGTGGAGTGGGCTCACCGGGCTCTCATCCAGAAACCACCGGAGGGGTCCCCCCGCGACCGGTCATTGTGAAGCTGCTGAACTACCATGACCGCGATGTCATCTTGAAGCAGGCTAGGCTTCAGGAACCGATATTATTTGAGAACACTCCCATTATGGTTTTCCCGGACTACACACGTCTAGTTCAGCAGCAGCGCCAGTCCAACTGAGAGTGATGTTCCAATCACGCACACATTTCTTTGATACACCGGAGGAGGTTTTTCAGTGGACTGACGAGACCATGTGGGTGCGGCCACATACACCGCCTGGACTGCATGCTGACTACTCAGCTAGGGGAGCTCCATCTGGGAATGCTCGGGGCTCCCGCAGAGAAGGGAACTGGTGGTCCAGATCGCTGCAGCGCTCCAACCCTGGTAATTGATCCGAGACCCCCAGCATCCGATTATTGAGCAGTGACTTTGGGCTTGGCTTGCTTTGACAGACCTACCCCTCCTGAGGCGGAAAGCCGGGAGACGCTCTAACCATTTTAAAAACTGTATTATTGTGCTCACTTGTGTGTCATTTTAAAAACCCTTCCACTCGCTTCGCCTCGCGTTTCAGACAGCTCCCCGCACAGCTGATTCGAAGCTGTCGCGGAGGGAGACACGCCCACTCAATCAGGCCACGCCCCCTGCAACCTCTACAAAGCGCGCGCTGACTGGAAGCGGCGCTTTGACAGACCTACCCCTCCTGAGGCGGAAAGCCGGGAGACGCTCTAACCATTTTAAAAACTGTATTATTGTGCTCACTTGTGTGTCATTTTAAAAACCCTTCCACTCGCTTCGCCTCGCGTTTCAGACAGCTCCCCGCACAGCTGATTCGAAGCTGTCGCGGAGGGAGACACGCCCACTCAATCAGGCCACGCCCCCTGCAACCTCTACAAAGCGCGCGCTGACTGGAAGCGGCGCTTTGACAGACCTACCCCTCCTGAGGCGGAAAGCCGGGAGACGCTCTAACCATTTTAAAAACTGTATTATTGTGCTCACTTGTGTGTCATTTTAAAAACCCTTCCACTCGCTTCGCCTCGCGTTTCAGACAGCTCCCCGCACAGCTGATTCGAAGCTGTCGCGGAGGGAGACACGCCCACTCAATCAGGCCACGCCCCCTGCAACCTCTACAAAGCGCGCGCTGACTGGAAGCGGCGCTTTGACAGACCTACCCCTCCTGAGGCGGAAAGCCGGGAGACGCTCTAACCATTTTAAAAACTGTATTATTGTGCTCACTTGTGTGTCATTTTAAAAACCCTTCCACTCGCTTCGCCTCGCGTTTCAGACAGCTCCCCGCACAGCTGATTCGAAGCTGTCGCGGAGGGAGACACGCCCACTCAATCAGGCCACGCCCCCTTCTACCCCTCCTCTCCCATATAGCCATGTGCAACCATAGGACGCGCAGCGGACGAGCGCAGCGGGCGCGCCGACTGCGCGCCGAAGGCGCGCTTAAGGCAAGCTCGTCTGCGCTCGTCCGCGCCCGGCCGGGCCCAAGGGCTACGTCCCCTGGCTCCTCCAGAGACGACAGACTGGCATACAGTCCAGACCTACTACGGCAGCTACGGCCACCTATCTCTCCTAAATGCGGCAGTCCGCTACACCCTTTGGAGATTCCTCGACGCTGTAAGTACTGCAACTTAGACTTATGTACTTCAACTACCAAACCAACAGACGAGTTAATGAATTACTCCATGCTCCTTTTAAACTGTAGGTCCCTCGTGAAACACTGCCTTGAGATCTCCCTACTATTAGAGGAACACTCTCCTGATGCAATGTTCCTGACGGAGACCTGGCTGAACCAAGACTCCCAGCCAGACCTAGCACAAGCCATCATCCCAGGGTATCAGATAGCTCGAGTAGACCGTCCACTGGGCAGAGGTGGAGGCCTCGCGATTATATATAAAGATAGCTACACTTGTCGTCACTTACCACAAAATATTGAGGACTGCGAAAATTTCCCTTTCGCCATCGAATTTTCTCCTAATGCCTGTTTTTCCGGCATTCTCATCTACCGCCCCCCCGGTCCTACAGGACAATTCAATACTTCCCTGCTCTCTGTGACCTCTCAGTCGGTTGTCTCCCCTTCCAATTTCTCCCTACTGGGAGACTTTAACATTCATTTTGACAACCCATCAGACTCTTCGGCACAAGAGACCCAGTCAAGCTTGGCTGCATATCAACTCGAGCAACGAGTTCCATCTGCCACACACGAAAAGGGACACCTGTTGGACCCTATTTTTAGCAATTGTGACCAGCTTAAAGTAGGAAACATAACCAGACTTCCCTGGTCAGACCACTTCTTAATAGCCTTTAATTGGACCACAAGTAAACCATCCTCGACCTCATTTACTATTAGAAAAACTCGTAACTGGTCCAAACTCCCTATTGATAACTGGGCACAAACTCTTTGCACTATGAGACCCTCCCTTTCTCAAAACCCAACTGTTAACAACGAAAAATATGAAGAATGGATAACCACCTCTCTGAACCAGGTTCTCCCAGAACACGCATCAAAATCTAAGAGACATAGCAAAACAGCTCCCTGGTTCACAGAAGAGCTCAGGAACCATAAACGTCTCTGTAAAAAGCAGGAGAGAAAGTGGCGCACCTTCTACAACCCTGAAGAAAAAACCATCTACAGGGAAATGATCAGGAATTATAAATTGGCCATTAAATCTTCACAAGCTGCCTTTTACAATCTTAAAATAACCACGGCAAAATCCAAATCTAAAGAAATCTACCGTATAGTCAACTCCCTGATCAAACCCCCGCCTCCGGCTACAGATAACAACAACTCGCCGGCTAAATGCAATGACCTGGCAGAATTCTTCTTCCAAAAAATTAATAAAATTTATCTCTCTTTCCCCAACCCTCCCTCGGATTCCCCCGGCCAGAACCTGTACCTGACCCCAAACTCGACCAAGCGCCTGGAGTCTCTCCCCCTGCTAACACTGGAAATTGTACAGACACTGGCACAACAAATAAAATCCGGTTCCCCGTGCGACCCTGCCCCCCCAGGCTCATTAAACCTTGCCAACACTACTATTTTCCCCACACTCCTGGAGCTCATGAACTCCTCCATAACTAGCAGGACGGTCCCTTCAACATGGAAGCATGCCATGGTGCGGGCCCTGCTGAAAAAACCTTCCCTAGACCCGGCCAACCCCAGTAACTATCGTCCGATCTCATTACTCCCCTGGGCATCGAAAATTCTGGAAAAACATGTTAACACCACTCTGACAACGTTTTTTGAGGAAAACCACCTCCTCGACTCCTCTCAAACAGGTTTTCGTACCAAACACGGGACAGAGACGGCTTTACTGGCTGTGACTGAGGAGGCAAGACGGCTTCTGGATCGAGGGGGATCAGTGGCAGTGATCCTCCTCGATCTAAGTGCCGCATTCGATACGGTACACCACAAAATCTTGTTAACCCGCCTTGCCGACTTAGGAGTGACCGGAGATGCCCTGACATGGTTCAACTCTTTCCTGTCCGACAGAACCTTTCAGGTCTTCGACGGCGCATCACGCTCATCCACTCATCCCCTGGGATGTGGAGTCCCCCAGGGCTCCTCCTTAAGCCCTACGCTCTTCAACGCTTATATGAGGCCACTGGCTGAGGTTGTTCGTCCGCATGGTGTAAAGATCATCTCCTATGCGGACGACACCCAGCTGGTGGTCTCCCTGGCAGAGAAGAGCGGCCTCCAGGCGCCACCAGACCTAGCGGCGTGTCTGGAGGACGTAAAGAAGTGGATGATGAGCTCATGCTTAAAGCTGAATGACGACAAAACCGAGCTGATGATCTTAGGCACAGCCTCCCCTGTTTCCTTAGAGCCGATTTGGCCATCAAGTATGGGAGTGGCACCACCCCCCAGAGACAACATCAAAAGCTTAGGGGTCTGGCTTGACAAGTCTCTGAGCTTCAACACACAGGCCACTAAGATATCAGCCACTTGTTTTGGCCTCCTTAGAGTGATCAAGAAAGTCCTTCCCCTCCTCTGCTTTGAGGCTAAACAGATAATTATACAGGGCCTTATCCAATCCCGTTTGGACTTTAATAACGCCCTATACCTCGGAGCCCCGGATTATACCCTACAAAAGCTTCAACGCACCCAGAACTGTGCTGCTAGAGCGCTGCTGGGCATTCCCCGGAGGACCTCAGTGAGAGCCAGTTTAAAGACCCTACACTGGTTACCTGTCAGGGACAGAGTAAAATTCAAGTCGCTCTGCATTGCCCACCAGACCTTCTGGGAAACAGGCCCAGACATCAACCAGCCCCTGATTTCTCCCTACAGGCCTAACAAATCCCTCCGCTCTTCTACAGCATTCTTGGCTGAGATTCCCAGAATTCGCAGAGCCAGAGCGGGAGGACGTTCCTTCTCGTATAACGTTTCCAAACTTTGGAACTCTCTCCCTCTGCAGCTGAGAAGCAACCCCAATCTGACTACTTTTCGAAAACAGCTAAAAACCTTGCTGTTTAATGCCTAATAAAGTAACCTCAAGAGGGCTCCATCTGTTTTTAGCGCCTGGACGCCTCAGGGCAACTGTAGCGCTCTACAAGTCACATTTTCATTTCATTTCATTTCATTTCATTTCATATATGCTCTGTGCTGCTCTGCTTAGGCCACTTCTGCTAACATGGTTTGGCTCTGACTTTGAGTTGTTGGCTGTGGGGACAGGTTTCTGATGTGGGCCGCTCTCATTCCCCCCCTTTCTTAGGGTTTGGTGGTGGGAGGGGGTAGGTCTAGGAGGTATGGTTTGTTGGGAGGGGATCCATTGGCGTGGGGGACCTCGGCACCCGCGTTGGGGCTGGGGTACCCACCTATCCGCGACAGATACTTCAACAGTTTTGAGGTATGGGGGTGGGGGGTGGGGGTTGGGATTTTCTGGTTGGAGGGTGTCTGGTTGGGGATGGGGGTGTTGCACAGCTTGGGAGAGCCCGGAATTTCACTTTTTGTTCTGTCCTTTTGTCCGCATGTTCATGTATTCCTTGAAGCGACTCTCAGGTGATGCCTTCCGTTGATACGCCCCAGGGGGCCCTGGGCACCCTGCGTGTCCTTAGCTGGAACGTTCAGGGTGTTTTGGATAAAATCAAGGGTGGGGCTGTGTTTCGACAGGCGAAGCGTCTAGGGGCTGACATCCTTCTGCTCCAGGAAACACAACTGTTGGGCAACTAGGGTACTGTGCCTGCAGAGATTTGGCTACCAACAGGTTTACCATGCTGGGTTTGTGCGGGGGTCCAGGGGCGTTGCTATCCTGGTTCATTGTAGAGTCCCTTACACCCACACGAAGCTCTGGCAGGACACGCAGGAGAGATATGTAGTGATACATGGGGTGGTGGGAGGGACTCCCATAGTCTTGGGTTGTGTATATGCCCCGCCGCCTTTGCAATGGTCCCTCATAGAGAAGCTATACACTGTGTGGGCTGATGTCCTGGATGTGCTGATGGAGATTGGTGGTGACTGGAATGATGTTATGGATGCTGCTAGGGACAGGTTCCGGCGGGGGGAGAGGTGCCGGTGGGCCGCCCCACAAAGCTGCAGTGTTTGGTTGCTGGTATGGACTGGATTGATTCATGAAGGCATACTCACGGCGCTGCGCGCGAATATACATACGTTTGGGTGGTGCATGGGTCCTTCTCGAGACTTGACTACATTTTCATTCCCAGGGCAAGGGTGGGCTGCCTGGAGTCGGCGACGATCCATCCCTGGGGTCTCTCGGATCATTCCCCGGTGTCAGTGGAGCTGCAGCTAGGTTGGGGGAGACAGCTGTTTCGGTGGCGCATGTCGGTGTGGCATCTTCAGCAGGAGGACTATAGGCGACATATGCGGGAGGCGCTGTCCGCCTACCTTACATCGAACATGGGCTCTGTTGAGGGGGCCACTACGCTATGGGAAGCCCTGAAACCTACACTGAGGGGAATGGATATCGCCTGGTGTGTGGAGGCGCGGAAGCGCAAACGAGAGGCATTGGTGCATGTGGAGGCTGAGGTGGGGGCCTTGGAGTACAGTAGTAGACAGACGGGTGAGGCTTGTGATGTGAGTCAACTCCTGCTGGCGCAACAGTCTTATGCTGCGATACTTATGGATGAGGCTCATCAGATGTGGCTTGCCACACGTAGTAGAATCTGCCAGTGGGGAGATAAGTCCAGCGAAATGTTGCATAGGCTCTGTCAAGGGGTCTTTCATGCGCAGCAGTTACCAGGTCTATTGGATGATGCAGGGGAACCATTGACGGACCCCAGTAGTCTGGCCGACAGCTTCGCGCGGTATTATGCGGAACTCTGTGCTCCGTGGGAGTGTCTCCTGCCTGCTCAGATTGATAAGTTCCTGGCGGATCTGCCTCCCAAGGAGGTGACGGATTACGTGCGCGACAAGTTAGATCTTCCCCTGTCAGCTGAGGAACTGGGCACAGCACTGGGAGAGCTGAACTCGGGGAAGGCCCCTGGTCCAAATGGTTTCCCCAGTGAATTTTTTAAGAAATATAATACCCAACTGGCTCCTCACTATCGGGTGGCCTTGGTGGAGGCTAGGGATCAGGGTAGGCTTCCCCTAGACTGGAGGCACGCGGAGGTGGTGGTATTCCATAAGCCGGGACGGCCCCCAGAGCAGCACTCCTATCACCACATCTCGCTTCTCAATGTGGAGGCCAAAGTGCTGGCCAAGGCTCTGGCCAATAGGCTCCTTCCATATATATTGGACCTGGTGCATCCCGATCAGGCTGGCTTTATGCCGCAAAGGGCGACCAGACACAATATTAGATGGGCCCACGTGGCGATGGAGGCGATTAGGGTCACGGGGTAGCAGGCGGGGCTTCTCCTGGCTGATAGTGACAGAGCGTTTGATTCCCTTAGTTTGGTATACCTGTTTTCATTGCTCCCGCGGCTTAACTGTGGCCCTCGCTTCCTCTCTTATGTACGTCTCTTGTATACCGACCTGACAGCTTCGGTTCGGGTGGCGGGAGCGGTGTCCTCCACATTCCACATTCGGCACAACACCCGACAGGGGTGTCCGTTGTCGCCCTACCTGTTTGCCCTGGCCATGGAGCCCCTCTCTGCATGGGTGCGGATGGACGCTCAGCTGAGTGGATTTGACTGGGTGGGGGGTCCGTCCGACAGAATAGCGCTCTACGCGGATGACGTCCTCTTCTTCCTTACAGATCTCCATAGATCAGGGCCGCGCCTTCTAGAAATTCTACAGATCTTTGGTGAGAACTCGGGCTTATATATGAATCCCTGCAGATCTACCCTGTGGGTCTTGGGCAAGCAGACGTCGGTAGTCGGTAGTTGGGCCACGTCGCTTCAGGTAGCCGTTGGAGGGCTCCAATATTTGGGGGTCTTCCTGTCAGATGCCCTGGCTGTGTCTTGGGAATGGAACTTGGTGCCAGTATGGGATCGGGTACGAGCAGACATTAAGACCTGGGTGCGTATGCCACTTACCATTTATGGCAGTTCGGCCATGTTTAAGATGGTGGCGCTCCCGCGCCTGCTTTATTAACTCCAGAACCACCCCTATCCGATTCCTCCGAGCTGGTTTCATCAGGTAAATTCTCACTTGAGACAGTTCTTGTGGGAGGGGGTGCGGTTCGGGTGACGCTGCACACGTGTTTCCTCTCCACTTACTGTGGAGGACTAGCCACGTCGGACGTTCTCTCCTACTATCAGGCCTCTCATTTATTGGTGTTGAATGAATGGTGGTAAGGTGACCGTGCAGATCCGGCTTACGCCATGGAGCACTTCTTGATGGGCTCCAATGCGCTTCATACTATCCTTTACTCTGTGCCCCTGCATAGTGCACTGCCCACAGTTACTCGGGCGGTATTTCTCATCTGGAAGCAGGCCCTGCGCCGCGTGCGGTGGTGGAATGTCCTGACAGCGGAGACGCCTTTATGGCACAATGGCCGCTTCCCAGCTCTGGTCTCCCTAAAAGGTTTTGCAGGGTGGGACAGGGTGGGTATATCGGCCTTAGGGGATGTGATGCTTGACACCACACTGAAACGATACAGAAATGGGGGTGGTGATGAACAGAGTGTCTGAATTAAGCAGACCACTCTTACCCAGTCCAGGGCTTGATCCATCACCGTTATTTATCTCACTGCACCATCCCAGTTCAGAACCTGAAATCTTTCCAAGAACTCTGAGATGAATTTGATATGCCCAACTCCCAATTTTTTCGTTACCTTCAGTTTCGCCACGCCCTATCCCCCAGTTTGGTGGGGCTGGAGACGTTGCTGGACTTCAATCCCCTGGAGGCGAAAGTATTTATGGGGGACCTGATAACAAAAAAAAAATGTGCGCATATACCAAACACTGGTTATTCATAGTTATCCTACACTTCAGAAACTCAGGGAACACTGGGAGGGAGATATGGGGGAGTTGAAGGAGTAGGACTGGAGGGAGGCACTGGCTTCACCTAGGGGCGCTGCTATTGCGATGCGCCGCCGCTTGGTCCAGTTCAAATTCCTGCATAGGGTCTATTATACAAGAGTTCGTCTGTTTCGGGTGGGCCTGATTGCCTCGCCGGTTTGTCTTTGCTGCCAGAGTGAGGAGGGGACATTCCTTCATACTGTATGGAGTTGCGGGATTGTAGCGCGTTTCTGGAGAGGGGTTTTGGCATGTTTAGCGGAGGTGTTGGGGTGGGAGCTTCCGAACACGCCACAGTTTGCCTTATTGCATGTCATGGATAGAGTGGGGGGCAACATATACAAGAGACACTTGATGTTACTAGGCCTTAGCACTGCTAAGAGAGACATAGCCAAAGGGTGGAAAGATCCCATGCCCCTAAGATGACGGTCTGGGAGAGGGGCCTAGATTTTTATATGGGCCTGGAGCGCCCGATCTTTGTAGCTAGGGGTTGCCCTCGGAAGCATTTTAAAATTTGGAAACGCTGGGCAGATTACATGGGGGTGTGGTTGGAGCCTCCAGCGGAGCAGGATGATCTCCCTCAGGATGGGTGAGGGGGGCTGTGTAAGAGAGTCTAGAGTATGGTGGGGACAGGAAGCATGGACTACATGTGTACGATTATATGTATGGTGTAATACATGTTCGGTGTGGTTTTCTTTTCCATGGGAACTTTTTTAACTAAGCATGAACCCGTGGCAGAGAGAAACTGACAAACGCTGGAAGTCGCGCATCTTTATGGACCGAACCGTCCCGAACCAAGAGCGGCATTGATTTCCGCCCCCTTGACGTTTTCCTCACGAAAAAGTAAACTAATTCGGCAATAAAAGTATTTCCAGACGAGAGCAAGTCGACTTAAGTGTGACATCCACGGCACTGACGACATTTTAAAGGCCAGCGCTTCCTTGGTTAAAAAAGTTCCCATGGATTCGACTCATCCTGCCCTGATGAGAGTCCTGTGATTGAGACAGTGGGACTCGAAACGCGTCAGCATTTATTCGCTAAAGACATTAATGCCAACGACATCTGTTTGTTAAATGGCATTCACTCCCTGACTAAATATATTGATATTTCAACAGGGACCGGGTGATATCAAAAAAGCTTCTTTTCACCCCACAGGAATTGATTTGACAATTATAGCTTTTGTTTATTGTTTTTTTGGCAACTGTAAACCGATTAATTCTGGGAAGTTGTGAGCACATTTGTCTTGTATTTAAACTCATTTGTTCATTTTCATGTTTTTTCACTATAAATGTTTATGATTTGTGGTTCAATATGTTGTAAATTGTATGGCAATATGTGAAGTTGATGATGGTCTTTTTTTGTCTAGAAATAAAATAAGTTCTATAATCAATTGAAAAGAAAATGACATAAATTAAGTGTCAGGATAAACTAATACAATTTGGTTCATCCTTATTCAGGCATTAATCATTTGAATTAATACTAGAGGCATAGGTAAACTCCCTTTTTTTACAGTATTTGTTGGCCCGACCTACCCTCTTTCCCATTGGGCCCAACCCCCTTTTTTCTTAACTTTTAGAAGTTGGCATTTCTGTGTACTGTGTGTCTGCCTGCCTGATGTAAATTGCATGTCTGGCTTGTGAGTGACAGGTGCTGGGTGATGAGGGTGGCTCCAGGAGCGAGGATGAGTCTGCCCAGTGGTGAATAGGGAGAACTGCATGTAGATGGGAGAGAGGAGTTGCACCTGGGACTTGAATAGGACGGTGCCTTCCCTCCACAATGCCGGCTCCGGCCCCAGTGGTGCGTCTGATCCCTGAGCCCCAACAAGACAAAGGAGAGAGGAGCTAAGCAAAACAAAGTGCTCCAAAGCTCCCCTGAACTAGTTTTATCTGGTTCTTCCATGCCCTGCTCTTTTACACAAAGGATTTAGTAGTATAAACATAGGGGCTGTGACCCCATGTAAATGTTCAGTCTTCTGGAGTTCTGTTCCTGCCAGGGCATGCTGCTGCTGGGGCCCGGAGAAGTGGGCTGCCATTAGGGCTTGCCTCCTTGGGCCATGCTTTGCCCCTGAATGCCTCAAGGACTTCTTAGAGCCCTTTTGCCTTTATCTTCCCAGCTTCCAGGACGTTAAAGGAGCTTGTCCTGATCCTATCGCCTGGTGAGTGCTTTATTTTAATTTCTGCAGGAAGAGGAGCGGGTGCTTTGCAGCGTCACCCTGCCTAGAGAGAAAGAGAGAGGGAATCCTCAGATTAGGGATTCCTCGTGACGCCTGCAGCGCGGGTGCCCACCCCGGTTATTTTTATCTCATTGAGCAGGTGCTCACCCTGCGTCTTTGTTTTCATTTTAATTAATGCGCGGGTGCCCACCCCGCGACTTGGCTTTTATTACAGAATAGCTGTGCCCACCCCGCTTTATATTTTTCGTGAAGAGAGAGCCTGCCTCTTATTATGACCGGGGGAAGAGATCCCCGCTGCGGCCTTGAGCGGCCAAAGCGGAAGTCAGGCAACAATGTGCCTGGCGGCGGGCAGGACTTCCAGTTTTGCGGAGGAAGTCCTGTGCACGCTCTGGCAGCCTGAAGAGATGTTGGGAGCCCCGCAGGCTCCATGCTGAAGTGGTGCCGGTCCCAGAGGCCCGAGAGGAGACCAGAGGAGTCTGGTAAGGGGAGCTGGTGCAAAGGGGGCACAGGGCACATTGTCGGTGCCTGCTCCTCTGTGCCGGATATCGGTGGTCTCCAAACAGGCAGGTTAGTGGGGCTGAATTTCACCATCTTTGGGGGGCGTTAAGGCATGTAGTCTGTGCCCGCCCCAGTGTAGTGCTTGATTTCACGGTGGCGCCGCAGTTGTGGGCCACCACCACATCTTGGGCATATTGGTGTTAAAGGCCAGAGGGGCCTGTGTCCACTCTAACGCTTTGGGGGCAAAAATCCTAAGCGGCCCTGTTTTGGCAGTGGACCGCTCAAACTTGGCCACATTTGTTTAAAGGGCCCCAGTGGGGGGCCCGTGCTGCCCCATATGGGCCATTGTTCCCCAGCTACCCCACTTTGCAGGGGTCAGCTGCAACGTTTGGGGGTCACAATTGTTTTAGGAGCCTGCATGCTCCAACAAGGTCCCAATAGTTTAGAGGCCCCTGATGGCCACCATGCTAGGTGTGTTATTTACTTCCAGAGCGCCATGTGGCTCCAATGTTTGGCTATTTGTTTTCAGAGCCCCGTGCGGCTCCAACGAAGGGGGCACATTTGTTTTAAGGGCCATTTAGAACCCATGCCTCATTTTAACTTTCCCAGCTGCCAGCAAGTAGTGGGAAGCTTCACCGTTTAGGTTGTTCTTTTTTGGGGGACATGTCTTCTACGCTGGGAGTGAGATGCACTCCTCTGCCCCAGTACTTTCCTTCACAGCTGCGCAGCACTTAGTGCCAGCTGCAACGTTTAGGTTTGCTCAATTGCGCACCCCTGACTCCTGCTGCATTGGCAGCGCGCCCTGACTTTTGGACAGAGGGCATTTGAGCCCTTTAGAGATTGCCTGTTGGCCAGGGGTACTATTAGGATTGTAGGGTGCCAGGCCCTTATGTGATTTATATAGGTGCTAGGAAATGTAATTTATATAGTATGTTTCATGCACCCTGATTTATGCTCTAGTTGTGATTTTATGATTATAAGATTTTACCTACTGTGTTATGTTTTATTTTTATCTTCTACTGTGGTTTAGGTTTGAGTTATTCCCTACTGTGGTTTATGTTAGTAAGTTTATTTTCTAATGTGAGTTATGTTTAGGAGATTAGGGTCTACTAAGTTTAGGCTTATGAGGTTGGCGCAGAATATATTTCTCGCCTAATGTGGTACTGTACATGATATGATTTATGTTGGAGGATAATGCTGAAGTGTAGTGCTTACCGGTAATTACTGGTTGTGGTCTACGTTTATGATATGTTCTTACTTTTACCATTATTTACCAAGTAATGATTCGGACAGTAGCCCATGTGGCCCTGTCATGTGTAAATAATCCCCTGCAAATATTGCCCAGTGCCAGATGGCACAGTGTATATTGTGTGATTACCATCTAATGTGTTTTATGATAATACAAGGCTATTTTTATATCTGGAGTTCCTTTTGTACTGTGCCTAGTATGTTGTTGCTGTGTGTGTTGCACAAAGACTTTAGACATCGCCTCCGGGATAAGCCTGACTGCTCGTGTCAAGCTACCAAGGGGGTGAGTAGGGGTTATCTTAGGCTTGTAACTCCCTTGCCCTGACTAGAGTGGTGGTTTCTACCTGGCTTTGGCGCAAGCCTTAGTCAACCATAAATCCCATTTCTAACAATGAACAACACTGTCGTTTCACAGTCCTTCCATTCGGAGTCACAACTGCACCCAGAGTGTTCACGAAGTGCCTTGCAGTAGTAGCAGCACATCTCAGAAGACAACAGATCCATGCTTCCCATATCTAGATGACTGGCTAATAAAAGCCAAGTCATTCAATCAGTGTGTTCTACACACTCAAACCATTCAGATATTACACAACTTGGGGTTCACGATCAACTATGCCAAGTCACATCTCCAGCCCTCTTATATACACCAATATCTGGGGCCACAATAAACACCTCCACAGCTCTAGCATATCCCAGTCCAGCCAGGATAGCCAGCATACAAGCCCTTGTCACAAAACTTCAAGTCCAACACTCTCCCAGCCAGAGTGTTCATGCAGCTCATAATCATGATGGCATCTTGCATTGTTATTGTACCATATGCAAGACTTCAAATGCGTCCATTACAGAAATGCCTAGCACATCAGTGGAATCAGGCTCAAGGACAACTTATAGATCTGGTGTTGGTGGACAGCTGCACACATCGCTCTCTGCAGTGGTGGAACACAAAAAACTTGTCCAAAGGGCGGCCGTTCCTCACACCTGTTCCACACATAGTACTCACAACAGACGCATCACTCACAGGATGGGGAACCCATCTCCTCAGACATACAACTCAGGGCAGATGGACCACTCAACAAAAAGTGCTCCATATCAATCCCCTAGAGCTACTAGCAAAATTACTAGCACTAAAATATTTCCAAGTACAGGTACAAAACAAAGCTGTCTTGATCCGGACGGACAACATGATAGCCATGTACCACATAAAAAAACAAGGAGGCACACATCCTCTGCAACTGTCCCAGCTCGCACAGAACATTTGGAAATGGACCATCCCACAAAATATATATCTACTGGCCGAACACCTTCCAGGTGTTCACAATCAGATTGCGGATCTGTTAAGTCGACAGAGACAACAGGTTCACAAATGGGAACTACATCCCCAGGTTGTTCTTCCATTTTTCCACATGTGGGGCCAACCAGACATAGAACTGTTTGCCACACACGACAACGCAAAATGCCCAACCTTCGCCGCCAGGTTTCCACACCTGATGTCCAAAGGCAATGTGACCTGCATGAACTGGTCAGGCAGATTTGCGTACTCTTTTCCGCCACTCCCACTGATTACACTAGTGGTACTTAAGCTCCGACAACAGTCTCTCAAACTAATCTTAGTGGCTCCCACATAGGCACGCCAACCGTGGTTTACAACGCTGTTGGAACTATCACTAGTTCCGCACCAAAAACTGTGCTTGTCGCCATCTCTGCTAACGCAGAACCATGGAGAGATCAGACATTCAGATCCAGGTCAGCTGAATCTGGCGATGTGGCTCCTGAAGTCCTAGAGTTTGGTTACCTTAACCTACAACCGGACTGTATGAACATCATTAAAGAAGCCAGACGACCTACTACTAGAGGTTGCTATGCTGCAAAATGGAACAGATTTGCCATTTACTGCACCAATAATCATATTGACCCACTGGATGCTTCCATTCAAAATATCATTTGCTATCTACTGCACTTGAAGAGATGTAATCTAGCATATTCTTCCATACGTTTATATCTAGCAGCACTTGCTGCTTTCTTACCATAATACAGACAACACTTGTCACTATTTAGAGTCCCTCCAATTAAAGCCTTTATGGAGGGCCTAAAAAGAATCATTCCTCCTAGCTTACTACCCTCTTCAGTGTGGAACCTAAACATTGTTCTTACCAGGCTCATGGGATCCCCATTTAAACCTTTACACAAATGCGAACTACAGTTCCTCACATGGAAAGTAGCTTTCCTTGTTGCCATTTCCTCTTTTAGAAGAGTAAGCAAGATCCAGGCTTTTACCATACAGGAACCATTCTTACAATTACATCGTAACAAAGAGGTCCTCAGAACAAACCCAAAATTCCTTCTTAAAATCATCTCTCCATTTCATTTTAATCAATCAGTGGAGTTACCAGTGTTTTTTTCAAAACCCAGACTCCGTAGCAGAGAGAGCTCTACACACCCTAGATGTTAAAAGAGCCCTACTTTATTACATTGACAGAACCAAATCCTTTCACAAAACTAAATAATTGTTTGTAGCTTTCTCCCCACGGCATAAGGGGAATCCCTTCTCTAAAGCTGCGACTACAAGGTGGATCGTTAAATGTATCCAAATATGCTACCAAAGAGCGAAACGCACAATAACAATTCCTACTAAAGCGCACTCCACTCGCAAACTAGGAGCCTCTATTGCTTTCCTATGGAACATTCCCCTAGAAGACATCTGTAAAGCAGCAACATGGTCTACAACACACATCTTCACTAAACACTATTGTGTTGACGTACAAGCCAAGCAGCAAGCTGCTGTATGCCAAGCTGTTCTTAACACTCTCGTTCAAACTACTGCAACCGATACAGGTGACCACCGCTAGGGGTGATACTGCTGTATAGTCTATGCTAAGTGTGAGATCTGCAGCTCATTTGCCTCGAACGGAAAATGCTACTTACCAGTATGCATTTGTTCTTGGCATGTAGAGCCGCAGATTCTCACATGCCAACCCGCCTCCCCGGGACCTGTATCTGTTCCAGTTCTATCTTAATTAGATATACATACATGGACATCTTCTTTCTTTCTACTAACTCCATCATTTCCAATCATGGTGCAAAAACAATCTAAGGATGGAGTCGCTGTCCATGCACACTAACGTCCAAGGGAGGAGTCACCTATCTCGTGACTACAAAGACTTCTTCCAAGACAACAACAACGTGCAAGCATCCGAGCCCAACACCAGATGGCGATCTAATGCCAAGTGTGAGAATCTGCAGCTCTAAATGCCAAGAACAGATGCATACTGGTAAGTAGCATTTTCCTTCCAAGTGGTTGAAAGAAAGGTTTTTGGAAGAGCCAAATACAAGACTGAGGATTGAATTTACTGATGTTTTCTGCATGTTTGATTTTTCATCTGAGATCGTCAGATAATGGGATGTAATTCACTTCTTGTGCGATTAAATTGTTTGAATTATGGTGGTCTTAAGCACAAAAGGTGTAGCTTGTATCATCCCCAAAGCAATGGCCACATAGAAAGGATAAATAGATTGGTAATTGGAGTAGCACTCGACCCTTGGTCACTGTGCCCCGCCCTGTTGCCGCTGATAGCTCCATGAATCTGGGACTCGCTCCCAGTCACCACTGCCTCCAGTTCAATCCTGCTGATCGCAGATCCACTTGGTATTTTTGCTTGCTGTAATTTTAGCTCTAATTTAATTTTATTCTCTTATTTTAATGGCAATAATTTTATTGACTTCATTTCTTTTCTTATCTATTTTCCTTGGTTGATTGAATCTCACTGGATATTTGGTTGGCTCTTTTGGGTTTGTATCCTCCACTGCTGTTGCCCCTCTCGTTCTGGCTGCTTTTTCCCACTCCTGTCGCTTTTCCCGCTCCCTCGCCTCCCAACAGCAGCGCCTTGAGACCCTCATGGGTGAGTAGTGCACTTTACAAATGTTCTGATTGATTGACTGATTGAACAGCTCCAACCACCTCCCAGGACTACTTATGGAGGCCGCTGCGCGGCGACAGTAGGAGCCCTTGCTCCTTGATCACTGCACTTCTACAATGCCCCCTCCCAGGAATACTTATGGAGGTTGTTGCATGGCCAAGCTGTCAGCATGTTAAAGGCAAGCCCATCTGTGCCTGTCCGTGCCTGGACCACGCTCAGTGCCAGGACCCCTGGCCCTCCGACCAGCTGCTTCTACACCACCAAGAAGCTCCTTGCCTTGGACCCCAGACGCCACAAAAACAGCTGCTTCACATCCTCCACATGATCATCCAAAGGACACTTCACCCGCCGCCACTGTCGCTTCTCCTGCTACACAATACCACCAGCCCACACTGGTACCCGCACCGCCACCTCAGAACACTACAAACAACCTGGAACTGCTCCAATGTATCTTGCTCAATACCCGCTCCCTCTTCAAACATGCCACAGAAATCTGCGACACCATCTCCAACCATTCTCCTGACGTGGACTTCATCACCAAAATATGGCTTAAACCCTATTGAACCCCGGCATCGCCACCACCACTGCCGAAGTCTACAAGATGATATATCAAGACAGCATCAACAAAAACGACATGGGTATTGCCATCATCTTCAAGTAAACCATCTTATGTACCATCATTAAGCAACGCCTCTCAAGGAACACCTCAGCTTTAGACTTCGGACTGATGCTAAGACCACAGAAAGAGGCACCATTCCTTACAGACCTCTGGGAACTCAACCAGTTTTCTGCAATGCCATCTACAACCCCATTGCCCACATTGCCATGGACTCCCACCACTATGTCCTACTTGGCCATTTCAATTTCCACGTTGATGACCCCAATGACACCAACTCCACCATCCTCCTGGAGAACCTGAACACCACCAGCCTCACCCAACTCACAGAACCCATGCACAAATTTGTAGGGGCACTTGATGCCAATTTTACCTCCAGCAACAGAATCAAATTCACACTACATCAGAAAACTCACCTGGACTGACCACTCCATGGTTCACTTCACCATCTCCAATGACAGCCAGTGACATTCCTAAAGCCCCTCCCACTTCCACAGAACATATGAACGTTAAATTGACAGTCTTGTATTTTCAGAATTGAAACATTTACAATACCAACTATTCATAACAAACTCCTTTTTGCTGTTCATTTAGCTTGTAGGCCAGGCTTGTTTGAGGTGCATGTGTTGATTGCTGTGTGAGATGTCTGGATGCAATAACATCAAACTCACAGCCATGCACCCAGACACTAGTCAGATGCACTGCTGAGTGAAGCACAGGATTGTAGTTTACATCTTGTAAGTTAAATCCTTACTTACACAGGCCTCTCTTCTCAGACAGGAATCCTACTTACACATAATTGTCCTCGCCCCTTTTAGAGAGCCCCGCCCTATCTTTTTCATCCCCCTTGAAGCACTGCCCAGAAGACCACTGGGCCCAGATGGCTTTCCATAATTGCTTTAAGTCTGCCTTTCCCTATAAACAGATCTATCCCCCACACACAGGTGTTTAGGATGCTCATCTAACACGAAGCCCTCATTGGACTGGCTTTGGTGGGTGTGGACTATAAAGGTATGTACAGCCCTATCCCTGCACACAGGTGTTTAGGATCCTCATCCAACACAAAGCCCTCATTGGACTGGGCGTTGGTGGGTGTGGACTATAAACCTATCCAGAGAACTCCCTTCTGCAGTGACGTCAGTAGTGAAGGTGCATTCACTCTGAAGTAATGAAAGCCATGTGAAGGAAGGGTCAGTTTTATCACATTAAATGAATATTGGTCAGTAATGGAGGTAAATAAAGATCCGACCTTCCAAGGCTGGGACAGAGAGACCTGTGCATGATCTTCACCTGGAGACAGCCCCCCCTGGCTGCATCAATGGGTGGTACACACAAACTGCTGGGACTGAGGCTAGAGGGGGAGTCAGTGGGGTGGGCGCCCTCTACAGACAGCCCTCACACAAGGGCTATAATGAGAGACTCTACCCTCTTGGCTACTGAAGGAGAGGGAATCGTTGAGAAACCTCTGTACCCCAAACACACCTCACCTGGCACAAGGTACACATAGGAGCTAGAGCCAGATCAGACACCTGAGGAGGGAGGGGCTGCGGCTGAAGTAGTGGAAGAGGTGAGTGGTGCCTGGGGCACCAAAACCTCATGTATACTGCCCCTGGCTCAAGATACTTGTTCTCAGGACACCCCCGCGCCGCTCGGCCACCAGCTGTGTGTGTGCCCCTCGCCTCGCTGCTGCTCGCAGCCTCGTTGTGCCTGCCTCTTCGCCCTAGCTGCCTGTCTCGCTGATCCCTGCCCCTCCGCCGTGTTTGCGTGTGTCTAACTATATTTCTTATTTCTTTTCATTGCCTTTTCTTGTTGCCACTGCTGTTGTCCCCTGTGCACATTGTAGAATTAGCCTATTGTTTTGTTACTTCAGTCCCCCTGTGCCCTGCCCGCCCCGCTCCCCGCTTCCCGCCGCCGTCCACGCGGCCACGCCCCCTTTTTGTTCTGTGCCCTCCCCGCTCCCGCCTCCCAGCTGCTCCTCCCTCCCACTTGGCCATAAATGACGACCGCGCGGCGCAGGTGAGTGTGACCTGTTCTCAGGACACCCCCGCGCCGCACGGCCACCAGCTGTGTGTGTGCCCCTCCCTCCCTTCTGCTCGCAGCCTCGTTGTGCCTGCCTCTTCGCCCTAGCTGCCTGCCTCGCTGATCCCTGCCCCTCCGCCGTGTTTGCGTGTGTCTAACTATTTTCTTATTTCTTTTCATTACCTTTTCTTGTTGCCACTGCTGTTGTCCCCTGTGCACGTTGTAGAATTAGCCTATTGATTTGTTACTTCAGTCCCCCTGTGCCCTGCCCGCCCCGCTCCCCGCTTCCCGCCGCCGTCCACGCGGCCACGCCCCCATTTCGTTTTGTGCCCTCCCCGCTCCCGCCTACCAGCTGCTCCTCCCTCCCACTTAGCCATAAATGGCGACCGCGCGTACGCGCAGCGGTCACGTGCAGCGGGCGCGCCGATTGTGCGCCGAAGGCACGCCAAAGGCAAGCCCGTCCGCGCCTGGACCGCGCCCAGGACCCCTGGCCCCCACCGACGCAAGACGACCCGACAAACCTACGATGCCACGGCCCTCAACGCACTCAATACCGGCTGGAAGCCCACCTGCTGCCGGGCTGCCCCCCACCGACGCAAGACAACCCGACAAACCTACGACGCCGTGGCCCTCAACGCACTCAATACCGGCCTGAAGCCCACCTGCTGCCGGGCCGCCCCGAAACGCTTCCACGGACCTTTCACCTGCAAGTTCACCTGCCTCCGAACAGGCACCGCGCCCGCGAAGCCTAACTCCAGCAGCGACCTCAAGTGCATCCTGCTCAACACCCGCTCCGTCCACAGACACGCCGTCGAACTCTGGAACCTCCTCGACACAACCTCACCAGACATCGCCTTCCTCACTGAAACATGGATGAACGCCTCCTCAGCCCCCGACATCGCCATCGCCATCCCGGATGGATACAAGATCACCAGGAGGGACCGCGTCAACCAGACCGGAGGAGGCATCGCCATCGTCCACAAGAACACCATCCGCATCACGACCGAGGCGGACAACACATTTGCCGCCGCCGAACACCTCCACTTCCAGATTCACACCGACCCAAAGACGACCCTCAGAGGCACCCTCATCTACAGACCCCCGGGACCTCACGCACAATTCAGGGAAGACATCACGGACTTCATCAGCCCACACGTCCTCCCCTCCGCCGACTACATCCTCCTAGGGGAAACCCAACTTCCACCTGGAGAACAACAAGGACAGCAACACCGTCACCCTGCTGGACAACCTCGCCAACCTCGGACTCAAGCAGCTTGTCAACACCCCCACCCACTACGCCGGCCACACGCTTGACCCCGTCTTCTCATCCAGCAACCACATCGCCTTCAGCCACTCCACCGGATTTTACTGGACCGACCACAGCTGCGTCCACTTCAGCTTCAGAAAAACCACCACCCACCACCACCCGCAACAGGTCCCACACAGAAGCTGGAGCAAGATCACCGCCGACCAACTCACCACCTCCCTCAGCCAGAACCCACCTGCCAGCACACCGGACCCCAACGAAGCAGCCCGCAACTTCACACAGTGGCTGACCGCCTGCGCCAACGACCTCGCACCACTGAAGAACCCAGAAGCAAGAAGGCCCCCTGGTTCACTGACGAACTCAAAGACTCCAAGAAGACCTGCCGCACCCTCGAGAAAGCCTGGCTCATCGACCGGACCACTGACAACATGACCGCCCTCAAACTCGCGACCCGCAAGCACCACCAGCTCATCCGCACCACCAAGAAGAAATCACTGAAGGATCGACTGGACAACAACGCCCACGACAGCAAGGAACTCTTCAGCATCGTCAAGGAGTTCTCCAACCCCAGCACCGGCAACAACGACATCACCCCTTCACAAGATCTCTGCAACTCCCTCGCCTCATTCTTCCACCGCAAGATTGCTGACATCCACAACAGCTTCTGCGCACCATCCGCGCACCCAACCGTCGAACCAACGCACCCCACCGCCACCCTCCGCACCTGGACCACGGTGACCACCGAAGACACAGCCCGTGCGATGAACACCATCCACTCCGGATCTCCGACTGACCCCTGCCCCCACCACGTCTTCAACAAGGCCGACTCCACCATCGCACCCCAACTCCGAGATGTCATCAACACCTCCTTCGACACCGCCACCTTCCCGGAGAGCTGGAAGCACGCCGAGCTCAGCGCCCTACTGAAGAAACCAACAGCGGACCCCACCAACCTCAAAAACTTCCTCCCCATCTTGCTCCTCCCTTTTCCTGCCAAAGTCATTGAGAAGATTGCCAACAGACAACTTGCCGCCTTCCTCGAGACGAATGGATCCCTCGACCCCTCGCAGTCCGGTTTCAGAGCCAACCACAGCACCGAGACCGCCCTCATCGCAGCCACCGACGACATCGGAGCCCTTCTCAACAACGGGGAAACAGCGGCACCCATCCTCCTGGACCTCTCCGCAGCGTTCGACACTGTCTGCCACCGCACCCTAGTCCAACGCCTCAGCAACACCGGCATCCAAGAGAAGGCACTGAAGTGGATCATCTTGTTCCTCGCCGGAAGAACACAGAGAGTCCGCCTTCCCCCGTTTCGATCCGAGGCCACCAAAGTCATCTACAGCGTCCCGCAAGGTTCATCACTCAGCCCCACCCTCTTCAAGGTCTACATGAGACCTCTTGCCACCATCGCACGCCAACACAACCTCAATATCATCTCCTACGCCGACGACACCCAGCTGATCCTCTCCCTCACCAGAGACCCCGACACCGCCAGAACCAGCCTCCACGAAGGGATGAAAGAAGTCGCCGAGTGGATAAAGAACAGCCGCCTGAAACTGAACTCAGACAAGACGGAAGTCCTCATCCTGGGACCATCACCCTCCGCCCGGGACGACTCCTGGTGGCCCCCAGCCCGGGGCACCGCCCCCATGCCTACAGACCACGCACGCAACCTGGGCTTCATCCTGGACTCCTCCCTCTCGATGACCAGACAAGTCAACGCCGTCTCCTCTTCATGCTTTCACACCCTCCGCATGCTCCGCAAGATCTTCCGATGGATCCCGACCGAAACCAGGAAGACGGTCACCCAGGCACTCGTCACCAGCCGACTGGACTATGGAAACACCCTCTACGCCGGAACCACAGTCAAGCTACAGAAAAGACTCCAACGCATCCAGAACGCATCCGCCCGTCTCATTCTGGACATCCCCCGACGCAGCCACATCTCCGGCCACCTGAGGGACCTGCACTGGCTCCCCGTCAACAAGAGGATCACGTTCAGGCTCCTCACCCACGCACACAAGTCTCTCCACGACCTGGGCCCCAAGTACCTCAACGACCGCCTGACCTTCCACACGCCCACCCGCCAGCTACGGTCTGCCAGCCTCGCCCTCGCCGCCGTACCACGCATCCGAAGAGCCACCGCCGGAGGCAGATCCTTCTCCTACCTGGCGGCCAAGACATGGAACTCCCTCCCCATCCACCTTAAGCTGACCCAGGACCACCTCGCCTTCAGGAGACAACTCAAAACCTGGTTGTTCGAGCAGTAGCGGACCCCTTCCCCAAGCGCCTTGAGACCTTTACGGGTGAGTAGCGAGCTATACAAGTGCCATGATTGATTGATTGATTGATTGATTGAAGATACATGTGTGACAGCACCTGACACTGGCTGTACATACATGTGTGACAACACCTGACACTGCCTCTACTTACCTGTGTGACAACATCTGACACTGGCTCTATTTACATGTGTGACAACACTTGACATCTCTGAGTGTTTCTGTGTAACAGCACCTGACACCTCTGTCTCCATTTGTGTGTGACAGAACCCAATACCTCTAGCACTGGTTCTACGTGTGTGTGTGCTTGTGTGTGTGTGTGTATATGTGTGTCTGTGACAGCACCAGACACTTCTGGCACTGGTTCTACATTGTGTGTGTGTGTGTGTAACAGCATCTCAACTGCTGGAACTATATATTTGTGTGACAGCACCTGACACCTGTGGTACGGACTCTACTTGTGTGTTACAGCACCTGACAGATTTGACACTGGCTTTATGTTTGTGTGACAGCACCTGACACCTTTGACACTGGCTCTATGTGTGTGTGACAGCACCTGACACCCCTGGCACTGGCTCTATGTGTGTGTGACAGCACCTGACACCGGCTCTATGTGAGTGTGTATGTGTGACAACACCTGACACCTCTGGCACTGGATCTAGGTGTGTGTGTGACAGCTCCTGACAACGGGTCTATGTGTGTGTGTGTGACAGCACCTGACACCTCTGACACTGTCTCTATGTGTGTGTGTGACAGCGCCTGACACCGGCTCTATGTGTGTGTGACAGCGCCTGACACCGGCTCTATGTGTGTGTGACAGCACCTGACACCTCTCGCACTGGCTCTATGTGTGTGTGACAGCCCCTGACACCTCTGGGACTGGCTCAATGGGTGTATCTGTGACAGTACCTCACACCTGTGTGTGTGTGTGTGTGTGACAACACCTGATACCTCAGTACTCAATCTATGTGTATCTTTGTAACACACCTGACACCTCTGGCACTGCCCCTACATGTATGACGTGTGTATAACGGACAAGGGAAACCAAATTAAATCGGCCAGGGACCTTGGAAACAAACAGGCAGTGGTCCCTGAGTTAGAGGAGAATATAAATATAATAAGTATAGCCTCAATCAGTGCTATAGTGCAACCGATATCCAGCCGGACAAGGGCTGTTTTAATATGCAAAATGTTTGAATAAAACGGGAATGCGAGTTCCATAACAGTGGGATACAAGCTGCATGTATGACAGCACATGACACTGACTTTAGGAGCAATCTCTGACCTCATGCTCTGTATGAGAGTGGGAGACTTACCAGTGAGTCGAGCCAAGGTCAGCCCCAGCAGTACCAGCAGCAGCAGCGAAAGTGCACAGAGGGCACAGAGCAGCACTGGGGAGGATAGAGTCCCTGTAAGAGAGGAGACAGGACAAGGGGTCAGAGAAGCTTCTGGTCACAGGATGCAGTGAGAGGATCTCTACAGGATAGGGGGTGGTGGGCCTATACTGGCCGGGGCAGGCACAGAGGTCAGCTGGGTGTCTCTTACTAGCAGAGCTCGGGAGGAATCCATCCTCAGACTGGGCCTATATAGTGTCTGACGCCATATGTGGACTTCAGACACCTGTAGGCTTCTAGGCGCTCAGGAGACGGGCTTTCAGTACTGCAAGGCATAGAGAATAGGACTCTACAGGCTAGGACAGTGTCAGGATTTAAAGCTTCTGTCCTTCACTCACAGAACCTGGAACCTCTAATATCTGACACCACAAGCTGGATTCAATTCCTTTGGTTTCTTGGCGCTAGAAAGGAGGATACCGGCGCAGGGTTTCCCCCTCAGCAATGTTGAGAGTTTTCCCATTGTAGGAATCACTGAAGGTTTGCAAAGAAATAACCAGCCTTTCTGCTTAAGAGGCCTTAAAATGAACTTTTTTTTTTAAACACAATTTGATTGAATTTGAAATCCAGGTTGCTAGTGAGATGTATTCTCTGACTCATCTCATGAAAGGACTCCTCAGCAGTAAAACACGTGCTGGGGTGACATTAATGCACACATCACATCACATGCTCTCTCCTGCTCATCAGTGTGATGATCAGATAGAAGTGAATACATTCATTATTTTTCCTCCTGGTTTTGCCCGCTGCCTTATTCGCTTCTGAGGTCACTCTGGTAAGTCACGGTTTCGAGCCAAGGTCACACAGAGCTTCAAGGTCATCAAGATTTAGAGCTGTTGATTTACTCCAGACACAGCTCCGACAGTCGGCGGAAGACTTTACAGAGACTTACTCCTACTCCGGGGAAGGTTCAGAAGGGGAGCAGATGAGAAGGGGCACTGCAGTTAGTTGTACCAATGCTTGTGCCTCGATTCTGATAGGATTCACAAAGCCAGTACTAGCAGCCAACAAGCACTGACAAAACCAATACTGCCAGCCAACAAGCACTGACAAAACTAATACTGGCATCCAACAAGCATTGACAAAACCAATACTGGCATCCAACAAGCATTGACAAAACCAATACTGGCAGCCAACAAGCACTGACAAAACCAATACTGGCATCCACCAAGCACTGACAAAACCAATACTGGCAGCCAACAAGCACTGCCAAAACCAATACTGGCACCCAACAAGCATTGACAAAACCAATACTGGCAGCCAACAAGCACTGATAAAACTAATACTGGCATCCAACAAGCATTGACAAAACTAATACTGTCAGCCAGAAACTGGCAGCCAACAAGCACTGACAAAACCAATACTGGCATCCATCAAGCACTGACAAAACCAATACTGGCAGCCAACAAGCACTGACAAAACCAATACTGGCACCCAACAAGCATTGACAAAACCAATACTGGCAGCCAACAAGCACTGATAAAACTAATACTGGCATCCAACAAGCATTGACAAAACTAATACTGTCAGCCAGAAATCATTAACAAAGTCAGATCTTTGCAGTGCTTATGAGTGGCTGTCCTTGCCCTTCTTCCTCTCTCTCTCTCTGCTCCTTCCACTCACCCACCTTCCTCTATTAATTATCCCCTTAGCAACCCCTTCCCCCACATAGAGGCTGCAGCCCCACAACAGTACTCAGCCCCCTCAGGATGGCTTCTGCGCCCTCAGCTTGTGACCCTCTTCATTTGGATTTGACACGGTTTCTTGTCACTGCCTGTGAATGTGCAGAGACAGAGACACTGACACACAGGGCACATTCAATGGATTGTGTTAATGCTTTACCATAATAAATGTAAACATTACAAGCAGGGATGTTTACACCGCCGTCACAACTGTCTTTTAGGTAAAGCATTCATTAATTAAGATAGCCACCATGTATGCAAGAACACCAGGGCAGTCTGTCTTAGCCTAGCCGGAGCAAATAAGCATTGGGAAAGCCAATAGATGTATTACCTTTTACGTGCTTGTTAGTTTGCTGTAGTATGTGAAGCAGATACATTCACGTCAGAAACAGTGAAAAAAAGAAAACAGAGGCAAACACCTCTCCCTGTTTCCGCGCTGTGCTGTTTGCAGCTCAGACACAAACTGGAAGAATTTCTGAGTAAAATAGGAATTCCCTTATTTGCATGGGGGCGGGGCAACATCTGAATAAGGCTACGTCTTTGCTTCCCACTTCTGCGTCTTCATCATTGTGGGCCACTCAGAGACTGACCTGAAGCCTTGCAAGTGAGGCATCACAGGGAGCTGAAAGTGAACTTTCAGAGTGACATACTTCTTCTGGGCTCCCTCCTTCCGTGCATGAGTTTCACTGCACATGTTGTACAAATCCCTGCACTTCCCACTTCTGCATCTGCATCACTGTGGGCCAATCAGAGACTGACCCAAAGCCCCTACAAGTGAGGCATCACAGCGAGCTGAAAGTAAACTTCCAGAGTGACATGCTTCTTCTGTGCTCCTTCCTTCTGTGCATGAGTTTCACTGCACCTGTGGTACAAGCCCCTGCACTTCCCACTTCTGCATCTGCATCACTGTGAGCCAATCAGAGACTGACCTGAAGCCCTTCAAGTGAGGCATCACTTTACAACTGTTCTTAAACACACTATACAACTCTGTTGGAATAAATCCAGAACTTTGCATCAAATACCCTGGTTCTCTTTCATGTGAAATTTTAATTCACATCCATGTGTTATCCACGGATCGTTCTACATGAAACAAGCATTGGCAAAGAAAACAGGCCTGGCACTCTATTTTAAGTGCACCTTCACTGATTGGTGAGCAGCCTGTGTGTGGTGTTGTGGATGGATGAGTGGATGAATGCAACAATAGGTTAACAGGGCATGAGTGCAAGCATCAGTGACCGAGTGCAGAGGCGAAGAGTCACCGAGTACAGGCTTGGACACTTGAACGCAGTGAAGAGGCATTTCCGTTTATCAACCAGACCTATTGGCTTTGACTCTGCAGTCTGAGTATGTAATGGTGTTCACTTAAAATTGGGCATACAGAATTGCAGCTTGACCTGGCACCTAAAATACATCCTGAGTGCAGAGTCCCTGTAGGCGCACTCGATGCGCTATAAAGACACACATGACTGCTGCATGTGACCACTACACCCTGGCCCAACAACAGCAAGATTGCTGCATTCAGACCATTGAGTACCTTGCATGGGGTGTGAATGAGGGGGACACATGTGAGACTGCTTAAATTGCTGTAGATAATGCAGCAAGTATCAGAAAAGTGCAAAGGGCAGCTTTATAAGAACAAGCCTTGGCAAAGCCAGTAGGTCTCACCTACAAGAAAGCTATTAGATTTGGCATTGTCTTTTAGCGTGGCTGCTGCTCAGCATGGCTTAAAGTTAGTGGCTAAGCATGGGCGAATTTTGCGAATTTGCGATCCGTGAATTTGCGGATTTGCGAATTCGCGATCCGCAAAATTCGCGAATTTGCGGATTTTAGTTTTTTGCGTGTTCGCTGGTTTTTTTGCGTGTTCGCGGGGTTTTTTGCGTCTTCGCAAAACGCTTGCATAGCGAAGTTACCCATGCAGTCGTTTATGGGAGAGGGAGAGAGAGATAGATAGATGGATAGATAGATAGATAGAAAGAGAGAGAAATAGAGGGAAAGAGAGAGGGAGAGAGAGAACGAGAGAAAGAAAGAGAGGCCGGATCTCTGAAGGGCCAGATTCCTGAGTTGCCCCTACAGAACATACAGCTTTTTATTTTTAGCAAAATGCATATGAAAATTGTGCTGTAAGGGTCTCTTTTAGTTTAACCCCTCCTGACAACTCAAAATGGGTGTATTTGCCATCCTCTCCCTTCTTCCTGTCTTTTATATCTGTAAGTGCTTCCTGATGAGGTTTAATTCCTTGGACAGGTGCCTCGTTGCCTACTTGTAACTATTCTCTGACCCTGCTTTAAGGGTCAGAGCAGGGTCAGAGAATAGTTGCAAGTAGGCAACGAGGCGCCAGGAAGCAATTAGCAGCAGGTGTCCAAGTTGAAGTTAATTTGTTTGTAACCCTTTTGAAAAAGGTTACAAAGAAATTAGGTTCAACTTTTGCACCTGCTGCTGTAACCCCTGCTTGGCTGAAAATTCGTCCCCGCTGATTCGTGGATTTTACCGCGATTTCGCGAGATTCGCGGAAAATCCGCAAATTCGCCCACGAAACAGATTTTACGCCCACCCTTATTAGTGGCGTGGTGTAGAGGAGAGTAGAGTGGAGTAGGAACCACAGAGTGGAGTGGAATGGTGGAGTGGAGTGGACTGATGTACAGTGGCGTCTATTGGAGTTGCATAGAGGGGAGTGGTGTGCATTGGAATGAAACAGAGTTGAATAGTTTCAGTTTTAAGTTTATTGTATGATTAATTAAAATCATTACAAATATCCAAAACAATTAAATATCTTTTAATCCATGGTTAAAACCAAACTACATTAAATACTATATCCTGTTAATTACATTGTGGGGACTCTACCAACGCATGAAATACTAAAAATACAATAGTTAAAATTTAGTCCAACATCTATGTCACCTAATCAATTAAATTCTAAATAAATCTACTTTTCAGTCCGTTTATTGCACAACTGATTCCAATTAAACAGTGTCCTGTTGGTCAGACCTTTCTGATCTTCTCCTGATCCGCTTGGAGTAATAGTTTTTTTACTTCTACCAGGTATTTTACTCCTCGGCAGGCCAGGATTATGGAGGAATCGTCCATCCAGCGTATAACAGCTTGCCTACACGTGCGGATTTTAAGTTCATTAAAAATAGCTCTTAAGTAGTATCTCCTCCAAGTTGTAACTGCTGGACAAACGCAAAAAAGGTGGATTAGGGATTCCTTTTGGTAGCCACACAGGCGACACTGAGGTACTTGTTTGGGTTGTTTCCAGGACGGCTGTAGGTCTTTCGAATCGTGCAAGCCCAGCCTGTAGTTTATGTAACACTTTTTTACCTGCCAGCTAAAGTGAGGTGTTAGGTATGCTTGCGGTTTCAATAATTTATAAGAAGAGATGATCCTGCAATTAGGAGTTATAATTTTGTCCTCCAGAAAGGATTTCTTTTTTGCTGCGTCGTTAATCACTTTACTAAAAGTTGCTTTGTCTAGGCTTTTTTACCAGTCTGCTTGTATTTCCAGGTCAGCCTAACAAGTTCTCAGATAGCTTCCCCATGAGCTTGATCATTCTTGGCCCATCTGGAGCTTGATTTCTTCCCAACATAGGCTATCGTCTGAATCTGGTTCTGCGGAACTGAATTTTTGGCAAAGCTTTATAAACCCGCTCATGCTCTGAAATTCTTGGTTTTGGAGGCCGAATTCAAGCCGGACTTGGGATGGAGAGGCTGACTTTGGCAAATTAAAAACGGCTTTATAGATCCTTGTCTGGAGATCATTGAGTAACTCTGCCTCCTTGCCACACCAAGTGACTAAGCCATATGACAGGGTAGGCATACTTTGCGCTGACATCACTTTGAAAAGGTGGTTATAATTTGGGCAGTCCAATTTATTGTTTAGTTGTCGGTAAGCAAAGATTAATGATTGGGCTTTTGCTTTAGTGACAAGTTTGTGCTCCTTGTGGATTGTACCCTGCCCTATTGTAATACTGAGGTATTTGTATGACCCTTGCTCTTCGACCTTCGTCCCTTTTACTGTCCATTTGAACTTGATTTTGTGTGGATCCACCAAGCGGACAACCTTTGTTTTTCCTTTGTTAAGTTCCAGATTTTCCTGGTCCAGATAGGTTGCTAAATTATTTATCGCTCTTTGTAGGCCGAGAAGGGTTTGGTTTAACAATACAATGTCATCCGCATACTGTAAAATGGAGATCTGCTTATTGGCCATTTTCGGCGGGTGGCAGTCAGCTGCTTCCATGTATTTACTAAGATCTGAGAGGAACAAGTTAAATAGGCTTGGTGCTAACACGCAGTCTTGTTTTAATCCTTGCTGAGTGTCGATGCTCGCTGTCGTACTGCATCCTTCGCCCAATTTTACTCTCGCCCAGGTGTCACTATGTAGGGCAATTATTGCATTTAATAATTGATTCGGTAGGCCCCATGCCTGTAGCTTTTTCCAGAGTCTCCTTCTGTTTACTCGATCAAAGGCAGATTTTATATCAATAAAACATGCATACAGACGCGTTCTCCTTATTTGTGCCTTTTCAGTTAGGATTGCCAGGATTGCCAAGTTTGTTATTGTACCCATCCCTTGTCTAAAACATATTTGACAATTTGGAATTATGTTATTGTCATCCGTCCACTCTTGCAACTGAACAAGGAGGCGTAGAGCTTGGCCTCAACATCGATTAGAGATATGAGTCTATAATTCCCTGGATTACGACGATCGCCATGTTTAAATATAGGATGGATTATGGTCCCTTTCCATGAATCGGGGACATCGCTGTGTGTAAAAATATGGTTGAAGAGCGGAGTTAAGTTGTTCGACCAATAATCTGGTTCATTTTTAAATAATGCGTTGGGTAGGCCATTCGGACCTGCCGGCCTTCTGTTTTAAGCTTTTGTATTATACCTCATAGTAGTTTTGTGGTGGTCAGGGTATTTTGATCAATGCCGTCTATCACTTGTTATTGATTTTGCAGAACCAATTTATCCTGCTTTGGTTGTATTTTCCTTTCTTCCACTACCAAAGACGGCCCTTGAGACCCTACAATGGACCCTAGTGCCGAACTGCTGTACATGTCCCACACATGTTCGACCCACGCTTTCGCTCCAATTCCAGGCTCTTGTTTGAGTCTTGCTCCTTTGTTCAGGCTATTTATAATACCCCAAAAGTCCCTACTATTTTGGAATTTACTTGCGCTCAATAGATTTATCCAAATTGATTCCTTATAAACCATTTTTGCGTGCCTCAATGACTTCTTAAAGTAATTCCTTAGTTCTTTCAATTTACTTTTGGGTTTGAATGCGTACCTCTCTTGAGATCCTTCTCTTTTGATCTCTTAGATCGTTGCTAAACCAGGGTTCCCTCCTCAAGTTAAACCTTCTTTGGCTGCCAGGTGGTGCTGGAAATTTCCTGGTAATTTCCTGGATCAGATATTCCCCCTCGCCATTTTAGTTTCCACAAGTTAAACCTTTCGGATGGTTGTATAAGGGAGTTGATTTTTCCAGCCCGTATAATGGAATTGGACATTGTCGTAATTGGAGAGAAATTATCACTTTCTATGCGTTGGATGATACAAAAAGATTCGATGCAAGGGAGTGACCTTTTACTGGCGATGGTAACATCTATTATTGAGCTAACATTACCACTCAAATACGTTATTGCCGCTGATGTGTCTCCCTTTGCATTTCCATTCAAGATGGTCAATCCCAGATCTTTTAGCTTATTCATTAATATTCGGCCTCCCCAGTTCCCTAACCTCTTTCCTTTTATTCAATCTTTGGTTATAAGATTGCTATTAAAATCACCGAGATGAACATGGGGCATTGCTCATAAGATCCTTGCAAAGTTTTGATCAGAGCCGTTAAAATGGAGTATCTTTCTTTCTGGGTTTTTCTCTCAGGATGTACGTAAAAATGAATCAGTAAGAGTTGCCACTTTAGGTTATTTAAAGGGGACGTTCCGATGATTTTAATCACTTGTACCCAATTTGCCCCCACGTCCAGCTCTATGGTTAGCCGGTTATACTTTTGTGAGGCGTATATTGACAGGCCTCCTCGCGGGTGCCCAAGGTTGAGAATCTTTCTGCGAGAATATGATGTTCTTTAAATCCTGGGATTGCGGATGGAATCAAGTTCCAGGTTTCCTGAAGCATGATTATATCTAATTGTTGAAAGAAAGCTAGTGTTTCATAGTCCTAGTCCATATCTTTAAACCCGTTGACATTCCAGGAGCAGATTGAAAGTTTGTCATGCTTTATTCCCTCCGTATTATCAGCCTGCTTCTCTTCTCTTACATTTAGTTTTGCCTCTTTGTTAGGTATTTTTTTAATTAGAACCATTGGCAACCACGACCAATCCAGCCTGTCCAATTTTCTACTTCCCTCGTCGGGTCCACTTGCCGATGTTGTGGGCCCCTTTTCTGTCAATGTCATAACTGGTGTGGTCGATCAAGCTCCTCGAATGCATATGTTCTGGAATTTCCTGAGTGAGTCTTCCTGTTTTACATTTTTTGGACTGCCTAAGAGGGGATAAGGGTATCTTAGGTGTTTATGCAACATCAGCGTGATTCCCCAGGCTCTGAATCTTGCTTTTGCTGCAAATATCTTGTCAACTACTTCCTTTGAGGATCAAGTTGTCACTGACTGTTCAATATCAGAGTTTGATCCTTTTTGTTGAAATTCAACAGCTGTTAAGTCTTGTGAGGTAATTCTGTTTAATTCTGGGACTGCTTTAAGCAACATTAGCAAGTTCCCTCGATTCAAAATGCCTTCTTGGTTGAATATTCAGGCACAAATGTCAGATTTAATTCAAATGCGTCTGACTGGGTTTGCAAACGATTAGGAAATTGTGTGATTTCTTCTTTTGGTGATGACAAGTTGCTAGTAGTCAATGAGGCAAGTTCTTTACTGGCTTCTTGACCCAAGTAGTTTCCATGAGTCCTCTTCATATTCATGTCCAAATTTTCTGTTGTCCTTGTCCCTGTTTGTTCGTCTTCCGGTTCCTTGGGGGGGAGCATACATCTTCATTCCTTTCCTCTTGTGGTAACCTTTATCAGGTTGTACTTAGCATGGGGACTGTTTTTTATTTCCTGTATCCACCTCTTACTTGTTGGATCGTCCATACTTCCTTGTTCGTTCCTATTTATGACTCGTCCCAATGTAGGATTTTGTCTCCTCTGTCTGAGTTTCGATGTTTGTTACTAAAAGGAGCGTTGTTCTGATCTATTTCCTTTATTTGCAGGCTTTCTGCTTCTGTGACAAGACGTTGCTTTAACTTGTTTTTTTGCAAGCTGGAGATGGAAAGAACAGGGATGCGTGAGCTTTCCTCCTTTCTCTTATGTTCTTGTGGGGACTTTGCTTGAGCTATGTCAATTACGACTGGCCCACCCGCTGATGAATTCAGCGAATTGATTTTTCTCGTTCGAGATGTTTCGATTGCGAATATTGGAAAGATCTTTTCTGAATCTGGGCTTTGTTGCTTTTTATGCTTAAGCCTGGCCTTACTTGCACGTTTTCTTTGCCTTTTTGTGGGTTTTTCTCCTTCCCTCTTTCCTCTCTGTTGGTCAGGCTCCGGCTTCCGATTCACACAGCGGTCGCCATTTTGTGAGCTGTTCCCGGGGACCACTAGTTGCTAATTTTAGCATTTCCCGGCGTTGCATGGGAAATTATCACACCCTTTCACGTCCACTGGGTGCCAGGGTAAGGCGGCCGCCATTTTCCCAGTTTCAGTGAAGAGCCCGGGGCTCAGGATATTGACAAACAAGGGAGTCCAGGGCCGGAGATCCGATACTCACTCCCGGAGTACCCCAGCTGTGCGCGCAAAAAGGGTTAATTAATGTTCTCTGCAGAATGTAATCAAGACTCAGTTCCAAATGTGTGCCCTACTAGTCCGCTGTGTGTGCTGGTGGAGTATGTCAACAAGAAAGGAGTACTATGGGCCTGTGTCGCGGGGGCCGTGATGGTCTGAGGAGGCTGCCAGGGTCGTGACACTCGGGCTTGGAGCTTGCACCGGCACGTGGTGGGCACTCTTCGACACACACCGATGTCGGCAGGTGTGCCTTGAGGCCTGGGTGCGCAGGGCAGGACCAGCAGCCCGGGGTGCAGCAGGTGGACAGGATTGCAGGCAACTCCGCTTACGGTAATGGCATTGGTCTCATAGCGGGGTGAGGGGTGCTGCCCTGGCAGGGACTTTGGGCATTACGGAGGAGAACCACGCCCAGAGCTACATGCTTTTTATTCACACCCCTACGCTGGCCTGGCTTACGCCGGACCAGCCCACTCTGCTCACGCTTCCAGGGGGGAACATAACAAGCTACATTTCCAGGATCTTCTCTAATGGCTGGGGTGACATGGTGGCGTCCACTGTCAACTACACTCCAAACACCAGTGGTGTATGTCGAAAAGGATATATGTGTGTGGTCTGCATACTACAGTCTGGCCATCACATCCATGCCACACTTGGCATTGTGTACATTCTCATTCTTGGGTCACTTGCCTCCTTCGCACATACCTGGACCCCACCTCTTCCCACATTCTGCTATTGTGTGGCTGAGATGCCAGGCCGTTGATGGTTTTTGTGCATGGCTGGCCCAGGTTGCCACAGTAAGTTGTGCTGTTGTGTCTGGTGGGTGGGCTGGTTGTTTGGCATGTTGTATGTGAGTTTGTGATGTTTGCATTCCCAGTGTTGTGAGTTGCATTTTAGTGGAGTTGAGGTGTTTGTTGTGTTCATTTGGCACTTGCCAACGAGCAGTGCATTTCCGTAGGTGCCATCCTGCAAGCGCTGGTTGATGATGGAATGTCGGAAGATGTAGGAGTCATGTACACTGCCTGGGTGGTTGGCGTCGACATTGATGGAGATTCCCCAATGGTCCACTATTGCCTGCACATTGATGGAATGCGTGTGGTTTTGGTTGCGGTTATTATGTCCAGTGTTGCCAGGGGACAGAAGTAGGACATGTGTGCAGTCAATTGCCCCCTAACACGTGCGGGAAGCCAGCTATGGTGTAGACACCTTGCTTGGTCTCCAGCTGTTCATGCGCAGTGAGGGGGAAGGATAGGTAGAGTGGTACGAAGCTGAAGATGGTATCCAAGACAGTTGTGATAAACTTTGATTGGGTTGGCTGTGAGATTCCTCTAACTCTGGCTGTTGTTGGTTGGAAGTTCCCAGAGGCCAACATGTGCAGCACAGCCAACAGATTTGTATGAGGTGTGATATTGGTTGGCCACTGTTTTGGTATCGTCAGCCTGTGGGCAATGGTGGTCAGGATGCGTAGTATGGTTGTCCTTTTGTGCCTGTAGTGGGCAATGACATTCTCTGGTGTTGGGTCTGTGAGGTTGTTTTCTAGAGGTCCGCTGTCTTGACCTGCGCTGCCTCAGTGTTGATCCGGAGAAGGGGGAGTGGAGGGGGGCGGTTACAGGGGAATGGCTTACTTTTGGTGGTGGCGGTGGGTGTTGTTGCCCTATTGGGGCTCCGGGCTGCATGATCAGTGGCTCCATGGCATCTGTTGTTCATCAGGTATGGCTCCGGGCTGTGCTCCCTTGTTTGGTGCCGGTTGTCGTCTGACTTTGCACCAGGTCAGAGCAGGTGTTAATTTCCTGCTGCTAACATGCCTTATCACATATTTTGTGTTCTTATCGCAGATCTGGATGGTTGTTGAGAATGTTGAGGTGTGGTGTTGTCATGGCTTTTTCCTCGGGAACTCCTACTCTGTATCTTATTAGCAATAGTTGCCAGGGTCATCCGTGGTGATGTTTTTTGAGGATGCTATCGCAGGTAAACTGGCGATATGGGCTGTTAGCACCAGCTTGTGAATGGGGCAATAAATTTATCGCGAATTTGGATGCGATAAAGTGCTGATAACTCAGTGATGGGTCCTTGAGAATATACCCCTGCGGTAGTGTTGTGTGATCATGTGTAGTAGGACCCTTGTGGTCCTCGGGACCCCTTACAAAGTTACATAATCCGTTGGGAGGTGTTTGGGTATGTCTGGATGTGGTCAATAAAGTTTTGACATAGTGAGTTCAATTAACAGTTGCATGTCGAAGAATAAAGACATATCGTACTGTGCTCTATGTGTGGCATGGTCATTTACATGCTCCCGCGCTGGGGAGCAGAATACATCTGATGATGAGTAGGAAATGAATACACCAAAGAAAGAAGATTGCTCCCCCTGAAAGCTTGCCAAGGCCCAGAAAACTGGTTGTGCATGCCAGATGTGCCTCAAGAAGCAGTTTACTGTTGGCGTATGTGGAGTCAAAGCACCACTCTAGCTTGTACAAACCCATCGAAGAAGGGGAAGGCCCCAAAGAGGAACACAGTCAGAAAACCTGCCAGGAACATACTGATAAGGCCAAAATAAGTAATGCTGCGCCACCGAATAACACAGAGCCATCGTCCTCACGAAGTAGAAATGCTACAGGCAGCAACAGCCAGGTGTAAGAAAGCACTAATAGTTAAGATGACCAGGTGCAAAGAAATGGACAAGGCAACGATAACCAGATAAAATACACAAAGTTAAGAGCAGTGAATTACATGTTCAAGAGACAATTCTGTTACTCACTGTCAAGAAAGAAGATGGTGCCTTACCAAATCAGCCTGGGCGTGACGGCCCAGATGTCAGCACATTGCTGACGCTTCAAGTTCAAGTTCAGGAATTTGTATAGCGCACTACTCACCCAGAGGGTCTCAAGGCGCTTGGGGGAAGGGGGTGCATTATTTATGGAATAGCCAGGTTTTAAGTTCCTTCCTGAAGGAAATGTGGTTCTGGGTAAGGCGGAGGTGAGTGGGGAGAGAATTCCAGGTTTTGGCAGCCAAGTAGGAGAAGGATCTTCCTCCCATGGTGGATCTTTGGATGCGTGGAACTGCAGCGAGGGCTTGATTGGAGGATCTTAGTTGGCGGGTCGGTGTGCAGAAGGACAATCGTGAGTTGAGGCATTCGGGTCCTAGTTTGTAGAGGGCCTTGTGTGCGTGGGTGAGGAGACGGAACGTTATTCTCTTGTTGACGGGAAGCCAGTGGAGGTCTTTCAGGTGACCGGTAATGTGAGCTTGACGCGGGATGTCCAATATGAGTCTGGCTGATGCGTTTTGGATGCGTTGGAGTTTTTTCTGTAATTTGGAAGTGGTTCCGGCGTAGAGGGTGTTTCCATAGTCCAGTCGGCTAGTGACCAGAGCGTGGGTGACAGTCTTTCTTGTTTCGGTGGGGAGCCAACAAAAGATATTTTTGAGCATACGAAGTACATTAAAGCAAGAGGATGAGACGGCTTTGACTTGTCTGGTCATCGAGAGGGAGGAGTCTAGGATGAAGCCTAGGTTACGTGCGTGGTCTCTGGGTATGGGTGCCGTGCCCAGGGCCGATGGCCACCATGAGTCGTCCCAGGCAGAGGGGGATGATCCTAGGATGAGGACTTCCGTTTTGTCTGAGTTAAGTTTTAGGTGGCTGTTTTTCATCCATTCGGCTACTTCTTTCATGCCTTCATGAAGATTGGTTTTGGCGGTGTTAGGGTCTTTGGTAAGGGAAAGGATCAGCTGGGTGTCGTCAGCGTAAGAGATGATGTTGAGGTTGTGTTGTCGCGCGATGGATGCGAGGGGACTCATGTAAACGTTGAAGAGGGTGGGACTGAGTGATGATCCTTGTGGTACTCCGCAGATGACTTCAGTGGCTTCTGATTTGAATGGGGGGAGTCGGACTCTCTGGGTTCTCCCAGCGAGGAACGAGATGATCCAGTCTAAGGCTTTTCCTTGTATGCCGATGTTGCTGAGGCGTTGTATGAGGGTGCTATGACAGACCGTGTCGAAGGCGGCGGAGAGGTCGAGTAGGATGAGGGCAACTGTTTCTCCGTTGTCCAGTTGTGTTCGGATGTCGTCTGTCGCTGTAATAAGGGCGGTTTCGGTGCTGTGTTTGGCTCGAATGCCGGACTGTGAGGGGTCGAGGGAGTTGTTGGATTCAAGGAAGGTGGCGAGCTGTCTATTGACGGCTTTCTCAATGACTTTGGCAGGGAATGGGAGGAGGGAGATGGGACGGTATTTCTTGAGTTTAGAGCAGTCCGCTGTGGGTTTCTTCAAGAGGGCGTTGAGTTCAGCGTGTTTCCAGCTTTCTGGGAAGGTAGCGGAGTTGAAGGAGCAGTTGATGACATCACAGAGATGGGGTGCGATGATGGAATTTGCTTTGTTGAAGATGTGGTGGGGACAGGGGTTGGTTGGCGAGCCTGAATGAATAGAGTTCATTAGGCGGATGGTGTCTTCAGTGGTGATTGGGTTCCAGGCGTTAAGGATGTTAGAGGGCGGTTTAGGTTCGGAGGTGGGTGGAGTGGACTGTTCTTTGGAAATGTTCTCAAAGCTGTTATGTATGTCGGCGATTTTGTTATAGAAGAAAGAGGATAAGGAGTCGCAGAGTTCTTGGGAGGGAGTAATGTCGTTTGAGGCTGTGGTGGGGTTGGTAAATTCTTTGACGATGTTGAATAGTTCCTTGCTGTTTTGGGCGTTGTTGTCGAGTCGATCCTTGAATGCTGACTTCTTGGTGGATCGGATCAGTTGGTGGTGTTTGCGGGTGGCTGTCTTGAAGGTGGTCAGGTTGTCAGTGGTTGGCTTTTTTTTCCATGTTACAGAAGATGCAGGTCCAAGTGAGCAGCGACCGTCGTCGGAACAGCATATACTCTCAACGTCAGTAAGTCCCAACACAAGTATAATGTTGCTGCAATTTTTAAACCCCCTCTGCCATTCGACACTGCCAAGAAGAAGAATCTTGGTGCCAGATGGACCGCATGGATCAAAACATTTGACAACTTCATAGATACTCTAGAACAAGTAGATGACAAAAAAAAATCATAAAATTCTTAAAATAACTTGCAGGACATTGAGTGAAAGAAGTGATAAAGAAAATATCACAAGCTGAAGTATTGTACCGTCAAATCAAAGCAACATTAGAAGCCAAATACAATCTAATGCCAAATGTTGACTATAAAAAGGGACATTTTAAACCAGGCAAGACAGCAAGTTGGTGAAATGATGAATGAGTTTGTCGAAAGACCTGATACACTTATTAAGCACCGCAAGGTCAATGAATTCAGTGATGAAGAAGCCATGGGTCTCAGAGTCATTGGTGGTTACCTCTTCGATTCATTCAGACGACTCCTACTGAGAGAGACACTCAGTCTAGAAAAGGTACTCATGGCTGCAAGAGCTGAAGAATAGGTTGATTGACAGGCTGCTGATATGGAAGCTGGAACACCCTAGTATTAGTCAGTGTTGATCATGAAAAGTAAGCAGAAACACAAAATCGGATCCCATAAAATGATGTCCGTGAAGAAAAAGAAATTGTGTTTGCGATGTGGATTTTCATTTGTACACAAAGGTAAATGTCCTGCCTTCAGTCAGATATGCAAGGGCTGTTGGAAACAAAGTTGTTTCATATTGGTCTGCAAATCAAAAGAGAAACCAACTGTGTCACAAAGAGAAGAGAAAATGGATGCCAGAAAGTTCCAGAACCATTCCAGGCATGCCCCCAAGGCCAAATTGCTAAATCATTTGAGGCAAGTAGAGATTTAACGAAGTCAGTCGTTATCAAATTCATCTTCCAAATGCTGAATGCAGTGACTCTGTTGGATTACTTTGCATTTACAGGGGGCTGTTGAGAAAAAAATAGAAACACTTTTAAAGCAAGACATCATCGAAGTGCTCTACTGGTCCAACGTCCTGGGTCTCACCCATAGTGGTAGTGACAATAAAGGACAGCTCTAGGTGTAGTGTGCATTTGTGTTGATATTCATCAGGCCAACAAAATGATTGAGAGCGAAACACATCCAGGTCCACAAATGGTGGAATTATTACACAGCTGAATGGAGTTAAAGTCTCCTCCCGTCTTGATTTTAACAAAGGATACCATCAATTTAGGCTGGAAGGGAACTGTGGGTACAATACTACTTGATCAACTCATGTTAGTTTTTTCCAGTACAGAAGTCTCATGTAATGATGTGTCGTTAGCTGCAGAAATTTTTCAGGATGTCATTCACAGAGTCATTCAACCTGTCTCACATGCTTTTAACTACATAGATGTTATACTAGTGTTTGCTGCCACAAAAAAGGAGCATGGCAAAGCTCTCATACAAGTATGCCAAATTCCTGCTGGTGCAGGTCTCACTTTAAATGCAGAAAGTGTGAATTTCACAAAACAAAACAAGTTTGTTGGGCATATTTTCTCTTCCAGAGTCCTTCTCTTAGTGGAGAAGGACTCTGGACCCTGTAAAAGTACATTGTCATCCACTTGTCCTCCACAAGATGTAAGCATGCTCTGATTCTTCTTAGGCCTGAACAGCTATTGCTCCAGATACATTTGTGATTTTTCCGTGGTGAATGCCCCATTAAGAGAGTTGACAAAGAATAAAAATTCCTTCCAGTGGTCCTTTGAATGTGACCGAATCTTCAAGAGAATAAAACGTGCAATTGAAAATGCAAGTGAAATGGCTTATTTTGTTCCAAAGTTACATTCTGAGATTGTAGTTGATACAAGCACAGTGGGGTTGTGTGTGATCATTGCTCAACACAAAGGGCATACAAATGCCACGGGACACATTGTGGCTTATTCTGGCAGAAGTCTAACTCAGATTGAACGTGCCTACTCTCAGACAGAAAAAGAGAGCCTGGCTGTAGTGTTAGCTTGTGAACATTTTCTATGGAAAGCACTTCATCCTTGTCACTGATCACCAGGCGTTGCTCACCATCTCGGAAACCCCAAATTCAAGATTCCCCTTTCCATTAAGAGGTGGGAATTGCAATTGCAAGACTATGATTACACTACCATGCATAAATCGCGGACGGATCAAAACCCTGCAGATTACTGCTTACAAATTCTGTTACAGCATCACAGTGAAATCTCTAATACGGCTGAAGAATATATCCATTTAATAGCAAAGTCTAGCACACCTGCAGCTCTATCCATTAAGCAGATCATCATTTCTACCAACACTGACAGAGACATGCTCAAACTCAAGGATATCATTGTGACCTAATCATAGAGAAATCATACTCGACCTCTCATAGATAAATATCAAAAATGTGCAGAAAGAACTTTTCACCACTCAAGAAGGCAGTGTACTAGGAGGGTTGAGAATTGTCATACCTGAGACCTTCAGGCAACAAGTCATTAAACTGGCACACTAAGGACATTGTGGCATTATAGCCACCAAGAGAGCCGTCAGATTTGAGTGTGGTTTCCTCGCCTTGATGAACGAATCAAGAAGGAACTGAAAGGGTGTCCCCTTTGTAACTCATTAACTCCCAAAACACAGCATCCGCAAAATATATCTGATCTTCCGAAACAAGTGTGGGAGAAAATTGTGAATGAATTCTTTGGACCCTGAAACAATGGAAGATTTACCATCAACCACCCATCATAGAGACATTGAGAGGCTGGATGATATTCTCGCAGCTTTGGGTATTCCACCCTTTCTTAAATCTGACAACGAACCACCCTTTAACAGCAGAGAGTTTAATACTTCCTTAGTCATTTGAATGTCAAACATCAGAAAAGCACCTCGTCATGGCCACAGGCAAATGTTGTCTATGAGTGATTTCTGGGCACCCTGAAGTAAGTGGCTCAATGCATTGTGCTTGAAGGAATCAATCTCAAGTCAGCCTTATGTACGGCCCTATATGCCTATTGGTCAACTCCCCATTCTACAACAGCAGGAAGCCCTGCTACCTTGCTATTTGGGAGAGCCACTGGAACACAACTACCAACATGGACCACGAGCTGAGTGATAGACATTGATGAGATTCATGTCACAGACACTTCTTGCAAAAGCAAGATGAAGGCCTATCCCGAAAACGCTTAAAGTCCCTTGAGACATAGTTTTCAAAGAAAGGGACAGAGTCTTAGTAAAAAAAGAACAGAAATGTAAGACTGATGCTTGTTAGATGCTGATTCATTGAGAGTCGTAACATGTAAAGGATATTTTAAATGCTACATCTCAGCAAGATCCCTCAGATAAGCCGAGCTCGGGAATCTTGTTGTTCCGAGAATAAAAAGGGCTAGGTGGCTGGTTAGAACTTCATCAATACAACAATCAAACTTTGGAGCTCCTTACCAACATCACAAAAAAGAGAGACATATCTGCTAAAATTAAGAAAGGCTCTAAAAACATGGCTTTTTGGGCATTACATAGAGCCTCATACAGTGGCAGCAGAAAGACTTCCTGAGAGTCTACCCTACTCTACTACAGATTTTGTTGTGGTATGAAGTCCTATGCTTGAGTGTTGCTCACTCGTCTGTATCTAGTCATTCCTTTGTATGTAATAGAACGTTAATGAAAGTATTTTCCCTTCCAGCTGACACAGCAAAAGTCCCATAATTTTTCATAGTTCCATAATTTCTCCTCCCCTAAGAGCTGAGTATGGACCTAAAAAGGTACACAGGCATTAAACAAGTTATAATACTACTCTAGATTGTAGCTGTAATCATTAGAGATGTGTATGTGAAGTGGAAGACAAAAAGGGTAACAACTCTTTTCTGTATTTCTTGTCTCCCTCCCGGCTGTTACTGCCCTCACACCCTTTTCCCTCACCGGGCCACATCAAACTTCTGTACCAGTACAGCAATCGGCATCGGTGGAGTCAGGAGGTGGACCCACTTGAGCATCGCACTGATCCTGAGGAGCTTCACACTGACAGCCTCACAACATTATCTTCAATATGAAGAGACATCCGTCACCTGTCATTTGGGGACAAGGAGAGACTGCAGGGATTGGACGTAAGCAACCAGTAGCATCATGTCAAGAGCTGTCCAGCATCTGCCAAAAAGAAAAGGTAGATTCAAAAAGCCAAAAAATAGAAAAAAATATAAAGAAATGAAAGGAGGCATTGCTACAAGGGCAATGGCACTGAAATGCATTAGTTTGCTAAAGTGGATGTACAGTGAACAAATGCATGCAAACAAAGCGATACCAAAGAGGTATGCCCAGACGTGGGTCCCTTGCTCACACTACCTCTGGATTCAAGATAGCCTCACACTCAGTCCATCATCCCCTTTGGTATCGCTTTGTTTGCCCCGAGTTGGCAGGGTATGCCCAGACGTTGGTCCCTTGCTCACTCTACCATTGGATTCAAGATAGCCTGGCTGATGAGGATTATGAATCCGAAACTGGTCCCAGGATGCTTGTTTCCGGTCCAGGGAAGACATGTCTTGGCAGTTCGGGCTGGACTGTTCCCATGAGGCACAGGGTCAGACTAATTTGCATATGGCCATATCTGAACTGGGGTGGCTGAGTGAGCTAAAGAATGATGATGGATTAAACCCAGATCAGTTGACTGGGGTGAGTGTTTGATTTGCTCAAATACTCCATCCATCAACCCCTTAGGTATCGCTTTGTTCACGCTGTTCTTTTAAGGCATTTGGACATGAACGCCATGGCACAGAGTGGGCAACTGAGACCAAAAAAACTGATGAGCTTGGAATGGACGGGAGCCTCTCATGTGGCATCATGTGGCTGCTAATTCTTCCACCACGCAGAATGATAAAGGCCTGCCAATCAGAGGCAAAGAGAGCATGGTGGGGTGAGAAGCACAGCCCGTGTTCCCACACAGCGCCTCAGTGCTTATATGGCAGGGGCGGCATTGTCTCTATCTGAACAGAAAGAGCCAATGTTGCATGTGAAGAGATGTAGCCAAAAGCCTCAGATTAAAGCTAGATTTAAAGCCAGAGGCTGGTAATGTAGTGCGTTTGGGCTGTCTGATGAATCTGTCTGTAAATGGAAGATAGACAAGGCTTTGGAAACAGTCAGGGAGGCAAAAAGCGGTCAGGCTAGCAGTCGAGGCTGTATCTTCAGCTATTCCATGCTCCCTAGCGCCTTGTTTCCCACACAATTTAGAGTTAGGGTCTTCCAAAGCATTTTGTTGCAGTTGTATTTACACTTAGCAGTGTAGCGCCACCATAGTGCAAGGGTGTCTGCATGCAGGTGAAAGATCCCCCTCGCTGTACATAAGAATCTTTCAATGTCATTTTGTCACTTAATACAGTCACAAAATGGCATATTTTTTTAAAGATTGTTTAGGTACAGGAAGGGGGGCCTTCCTACACATAAACAGACCATAGCATTTTGCTTTACCATGTGTACTGCACAAGGCAGCACACATGAAAAAAAACTAGGCAAAATAATTAATTTCTCCTCATTTTGCCAACTTAAGACCAGGTTTTCCCTGGTCTTAATTTTGGAGCTGCCTCCTATTTACGCTGCCCTTGTAAATGGGGGGCAATGTCAAAATACATAGGTGTTGCAGTGGAAAGCTCACAGCAACACACACTGCCAATCCTGCACGCTAAGCATAGCATGAAAGGGGGCCTTACTTACAAGGCAGCATCAAGCCACGTTAAGTGGCTTAACACTGCTTTGTAAATAAGGCTAAGCCCCTATCGCCACCACATTATCGTTGAAAGTGATGTTACCATGGCAATGGGGGCTTAGAAATATACTCCTTGGTAAGGGCCCCATATAGTTGGAAAAAGGTTTGGGCAGAGGAAAAGTCAGTTTTACACCCTTGTCAATATGGTTTTATGTACAAGGTAGGCACAGTTGGACAGTGCTTGAACCTAAATCTGATTATTGGGAAATACACTGTAGCCCAACAGTCTCCGCTTTACTTGGCTTTCATGGATTTGACCTCAGCCTTTGATTTCGTTAATCACTCAAATTTGTGGTCGACCCTTTTAGCGAGTGGACTGGATGACACACAGGTGCATTTTGTAGCTTATTAGCACAGAGATATGAAGGTCAGAATCAACATTAACATACAGGGGGAGGACTCCAAAGATAAGGACCTTCTTGGGGGGAGTGAGACAAGGTTGTGTTTTAGCCTCACTTCTAGTTATTTTGTATATTAATCCGTTCCATGCTCGTGTCGGCCAACGGCCGAAGCGAGCACTACCTACCTGGTGCTGCACACAACCGTTGGCCGACACCACCCTGCCCACCGAATAGAACGCCCGCACCACGGCAGAATTTGCACTGCGGTAAACGGGTTAATAATCTTCACCCTTTTTTAGCAACCATCACTCCTGATGTTGCAAAAATCCAAGGTTCTATTTTACGGTCCCTGTTGTACGTGGGTGATGCTGTGTTAATAGCTTGTACACCAAAAAGATTGTGTCTTTTAATTCAAGGATTTGTGGAGTTTACGGCCATGTTAGATCTGTGTGTAAAATAAGAACAAAGACCCAACTGGTATTATTTTAAGGCAGTTACATTAACATGCACAAGCATTGTACAAACAGAAATAAGGAGACTCACAATGATTTTAGAAATGTGCTTCGAGCATCATGTATTCAAAAAGGAAGGTTCAGAGAACAGTTGTAACTGCACGATACAAAGAAACAAACCCAATGTCTAATTTGACGGTGATTGGGTTAGCGTTAAGCTTTGCTATACAAATTCCCCTTATCTTGACTATGGTTGTCAGAAGCCATTTTGAATGTATCGGCTGCCATTTTATATGAATGCGTCGCCTCGTGGCTAGCATGCCTGTTCGTCCTTCCTCTGTACCACTGACCACTCGAGTTTGCCCAGCAACAGGCTATTTTTAGTACTGGTCAAGCCCGCACATGCGCAGTTGAGCTCTTTAGGACCGTTGAATAGTCATCACTTAGGAATGTCCCTCCAAACTGACCAGTGGTGTTGTAACCCCTCCTATGAGTTGGCTGTGTTCCAAAAATGACCATATGTGTACCTAAAACTCTGTAAATGTGTTCCGCCTACATTTTTATTACTGTAAAACTGTATAAAAGAGGTCTCGCACCGATGTTCAGTGTGATACTTCTTGCATTACCGAAGGGTGCTGTAGGAATGTACCACCACCCCATGGGGTCTTAATAAACTTGTCTTTTGCATTTTCAGTTTACGTGTCAACACCTTTTTATGGTGTAGCGGGTCTTGCTGAATATGTAGGCCTGGAGAACCCAATAGCACAAATTGGCGACCACGAAGGGACTCATCGGCGACTCGGATGCCCGAAGGAGAGGTCGTGACGAAGGATTGGAAACTCGCCATGGACGCGTACGCTGCCACTGAGTGACCCGAGTCTTGGCACCCACAGTGTTTTCTTCCTTTCCTTCTGATCTGACCTTCCAGGTGGCGCCGGTCCTCGACTGAGATCCTGCTCGTTCGAGTTGTCGTACAGTGCCAGTTTGGCTGATTCGATTAAAGACCTTGGCAGTTGGAATCTGGATATCTGAGAATTTGGTAAGCTTGTGATTGGTAAGATAGTCTACGGACGCTTACTGTGGCTCTTTGAATATGTTTTGAGTTAGCTAACATTTGATTCTATGATTTGAACTATATGTGCAGTGCACGTCACATAGGCAGGCATGTAGAGAGATTTCTCTAAACTGGTTTCTGTTTGAACGGCACATTTGTGTAGAGTATATTAAGTGCCATTTTTGTGATATTGCGTTTCTGTGATATTTTGACATGCCTGTTTTAAGCACACTCCGAGGAATGTGCTGTTTTGGAAATTGTACCAATTATCGATTAAATGAATCTCAGCCGGCTCCCCGAGAGGGGACCCCTAATCGGGAAATGTACATCAAATTCGGCCTTCCCCCTATTCTATATAGTAAATTATGGAACAAGTATACAAAACGAGATCTTGAGTTGCAATGGCCACTACATGGGTCATTTGATTTACGAAAGGTTCAGTATGTGGAGCAATGTTTGTTTCAATGTAGGTCTAGACAAGATATGTTTGATTGTGTACGAATGTGGGAGAAAGCAGTGCGAGAACGAATGAAGCGTGAAATAGCCTTGGCGGACAAAGAACAGCGAAAGGCTGCTCGGGAATAGGCTTTACAGCTGGAGGAGAAAGAGTTGCAGGAAAAGAAAGACAGGGAGACACTGGAACGCAATTTGCAAATGAATGGTCAATTTCCTATTCGGCGTCCTCTTTATCCTGTCCTTACTAATGAAGTTGATGATTTTTCATTATTAGATCGGTGCCCGCCTCCGTATGCTCTGCCTACGGCCCCAGATGAGGAATCGGACGGAGATGGTCAAGGAGATAGTCGTGTCAGGTTAACTGCTAGTGTGACTGCGGAATTGCGCAGTTTTGCCCGTAAATTAAATTTGAACAAAATAACTATGACAGAGATTAATGATGAAATGAGTAAGTGGACCGAACGAGAACGGTTGTACTTCTTGAGTCACTTTGGAGATGAAGTTGTAGACCGGTTTAGGAAATATTCAACTGATTTAGAGCCTAAGGACATATCAGTTAATCGTGAGAATATGCGTAAAGGCTTATTTGTTATTGCAGATGCGGATGAGTTTTTCCGACGATTGGTCCAGCTACGGGATGAGGCGTCAAGATTACGGGACGCAAGAAAAGAATCAGAAGTGTCTGCGCAGGGATCAACTGACACATCCAAAGAGTGTTCTATCTTTGGAACAGATAAGAGTTCTGCAGTTCATGTTAAGCCTATGCGTGAAGCCGCACCTTTGTATGTCCCTCCTAAAGGGCAAGGTACAAGTGATGATAAATTATCTGGGGATGCCAAGGGTTATTTCATATATAATTGGGTTTATACACCTTGGAATAGAGCAGATGTTATGGCACTGAAAAATGCTTTACCTGATCCGCGTAAAAATCCAGCAGCTTTCTATGAAGGAGTGGAAGGGGCTATTTCTTCGTGTGTTATGACGTTAGTTGATATTGATCTTTTCTTTGGGTTAATATTGCCCCCTGATATGTGGAGAGCGATTCGTAAGTTCGATGACCAAGCGACCTTGGGGGCGGATTGGAAAGCTTTAGCTCAAGCTGATTTAGATAGGGAGCCTGCATGTAAGCCGTGTCAATTGATATTAGATCTTCCAACTGCTATCTTAAATAAATTAAAAACGCTCGTACCTCCTAAAAAGATTGATTGGACTATGCTAGTTTCTTGTAAGCAGAAAGTGGATGAGTCGGTGTCTGATTTCTTCTCTCGTTTCGAGGAAGCATTTCATGATTACAGCGGGCAATTATTAACAGACGACACGGGTAGGCATTTGTTCGTCGATAAGTATGTGGCTAATCTCCTACCGGAGATTGCAAAACGTTTAAAGACTAGTGAGAGTTCTTGGACCACGGCGACCCCTGCTTCTTTATTAACTATGGCTCAGTATTATGAGCGTCAGGAGCTGGAGGCTAAGGAAATTACTGATAAGAAAGCGAAGGAGTTAAAGACGAAAGTGATGTTGGCTCAGGTTCGTGCTACACAGCCGAGAGGGAACGATAGAGGCAGGCGTGGAGCGTACGTTGCATCTTCTGGTCGTACTGACATTGCTGAAGACCAATGTGCATACTGTAAAGAGTTTGGACATTGGGCTTCAGATTGTCCGGTGCTTCATGAACAACGTAATCAGCATGGTCGAGGAGGTGGAAGGACACGGAATGGTTATTCAGGAGCGAGGAGTGGAACAAGTGATTGTGGCAGGTTTGAAGCGAGGGGTCGTGGTCAAGATGATCTTAATACTTTTGACCTAGGGAATCAGTACCAGATATCTGAGGGTGAGAATGTGGAATCTCAGGATTATGTTCATGCATAGGAGTGCGTAGGATGGGGTGTGGAATCGGTTGAAATACCAGTAGATCAAAGAGGTCCATATGTATCAGCGGGCGTTTTGGGTTCTACTGATCCGTTCCTGGAGGATACAGGAGCTACTCGTAGTGCTCTGTCTAAAAACTTGGTTCCAAGGGCTCCCCTGTCTGGCAAAACGATTACATCTATAGGGTTCGATGGAACACCCTCTCTTAGCCCATTGTCACAACCCCTTACATTTTATATTGACAGATTCTTTGGTCTGTGTCCGTTCTTATTGTCACCAAATACTCCAGATAATATTATGGATATAGATTTGCTTAAATACTTCTGAGCAACGATACGCTGTGCCCCTGAAGGAGTGCGGGTTATCTTGAACGATAATTACCCAGATGTAGAGAGACTGTGTACAATGCAAGAAATTGAAGCGTTAGCCTCTCTCCCACAAACGTTATGGGCTACTTCATACACGGATGTGGGACAGATGCTTATTCCCCCTATTCGAATAACTGTTAAGGAGGGTGCGTCTTTGCCACGTGTGCCACAATACAAAATATCTAGGGAAGGTGAAATTGCCTTAACTCACATTGTGCATGATTTAATTATCGCAGGAGTAGCGGAGGAAGTTCCCTACAATGTTTGTAACAGCCCGATTCTTCCGATCTTAAAGAAAGATACCGATGACAAAGTCTATCGATTTATTATTGATTTGAGGGAAATTAACAAGATCGTAGTGCCCCAGTACCCGGTGGTGTCTGACATCACCACCTTACTTACTTTGATTCTGCCCACGGCTACCACGTTTACCGTGGTTGACCTCAAAAATGCCTTCTTTTCCATCCCTATCCATCCTGATAGCAGATATCTATTTGGCTTTACATTAAATAATAAATCGTATAGATTTTGTCGAGGTACTCAAGGCTATACAGAAAGTCCTAGCATCTATAGCCAGGCCTTAAAAAGACAGTTCGATTCTTTTGACCTGCAGACTGGAGTGGCCCTTATCCAGTATGTTGATGATATCCTACTTGCTGCAGATACACATGAACAGTGCGAGGAGAGCACTCTTGCTTTACTCTCCTTTCTTGCTCAGAATAAGCATAAAGTATCTAGAAAGAAACTGCAATACTGTAGACCAAAGGTGACATACCTCGGTCATCTTTTGTCTAAGGAGGGGCGTGCATTAACGTCTGATCGAATTCAAGCGATCTTGGATACACCAGTCCCCCGTACCCAGAGAGATGTGCGTGCTTTTATAGGCCTAACGTCTTTTTGCAGGCAGTGGATAAAGGGGTTTTCACACATTATAAAACCTTTGTTAGCGTTATTGTCCAAAACTACACCAATGCCCCTTGAATGGACAGATGAATGCCACAATGCTTTTCAACAATTGAGACAAGCTCTTTGCTCTGCACCAGTGTTAGGCACACCAGACTACACAAAGATGTTCACGTTGTACGTACATGAGAAAGATGGGTGTGCATTGTCAGTTTTGGTGCAGACTCACGGAGATAAGCAGAGGACCTGTGCGTATTTTTCCGCAATACTTGATCCTGTAGCACGAGGATTACCTGGGTGTTTTAGAGCAGTTGCAGCAACAGCAGTGGCCATACGACAGAGTGAGGGAATAGTTTTGTCACACAAATTGCTGGTGTTAGTTCCCCATGCGGTAGATGCTCTACTAAACCAAACAAAGACCCAGTATCTCACGAGCGCACGTTTAACAGGATATGAGCTTACATTGTTGGCGCCACATATCACACTAAAGTGATGTGCTACTTTGAACCCTGCCACTTTATTGCCATATCCAGTTGCTGAGGGCCAGGAGGAAGAACACCATGATTGTGTTTTCCTGACTGAAGAACAAACAAAGGGTCGTGTCGACTTACAGGATACGCCACTTCCAGATGTGGATGGGGAACTGTGGGTTGATGGATCGTGTTTGAGGCTGCCAGATGGTACAACTTCTGCAGCATATGCGATCACGACACTTAAGACAGTGGTAGAAGCAGCACGAATACCACAGAACTCGGCCCAAGCAGCGGAACTGATAGCCTTAACAAGAGCATGTGAATTGAGTGCTGGCTTGTGTGTGAACATCTACACTGATAGCCGGTACGCCTTTGGAGTAGCGCATGATTTTGGCCTACTCTGGAGAGAACGAGGGTTTTTGACCTCGCACGGAGTGCACATAATGCACGGAGAACTAGTGCGTGATCTTTTGAATGCATTACTTTGTCCGAAGAAAGTGGCAATAATTAAATGCAGTGCACATAAGAAAGTGACTGACAAAGTGGGACAAGGAAACGCTTTTGCAGATAGTATAGCGAGGGAAACTGCTATGTTACGAAATGCATCACCAATGTATGTAGTGAAATCGCAGGCTGAGCGATGGCATGATGCTAGAGAGGAGATATTAGATATTCAGAAATCAGCGTCTGAAGCAGAACTCGCAACTTGGGCAACAGAGGGAGTGCTGGATGATGAGGGTTGTTGGAGAAGCAAAGATATGGAAAGATGGAAATTGCCTGCAGCTTACTTGCAAGCAATGGTTCAAATGACACATGGATTGGCACATGTTGGAGCTCTTGCAATTACTCGATTCCTAACGCGAGTTTGGGAGCATCCTGAGATTGCCAATACGGCCAAAAGAGTAGTGCAGACCTGTCTGATATGCTTGGAACACAATCCTGCAAAAGGGACGTATACTCCGAAAGGAGGGTTTGTTCCACCTACTGCACCATTTGAGGTACTACAAATGGACTATATCCAGCTTGAGCGTTGCAATAACCTTAAGCATGTCTTAGTGGTGGTGTGTGCTTTCAGTTAGTGGATTGAGGCCTTCCCCACGAAGGATAATACAGCGCTGACAACAGCTAAGGTTTTGCTCAAGGAGTACTTCCCTCGCTATGGTGTTTGTAAATTTTTGTGGAGCGATAACGGTCCTCATTTTGTTAGGAAAATTTTGGAATATGTAATGAAGGGATTGGGAATTCAGCAAAAGTTTCATGCTGTATTTCATCCACACCAGAGCAGAGGGAAAAGGAGGTTACTACAGACCAGGTCGTCCTCCTGAGTATAGTTACAAGAAAAGAAGCCAGTGTCTGGGTTCAGGGACCTGTCTTGTGTGTGGGCTATCTACCAGTGTGTGGGTGTAGCCGTTCAGAAAGAAAAGAATTTTTCTTTCTTGTTATCCCCTCACTCACCGGAGTTTCCTCACGGTGACATGCTTCATCATCGGGGTCATCCCAGTTCTCTACGAAAAGGGGCGTGCTGCGACTCTCGAGCTACGAAGGAGCTCTGTGAAGTGAAGGACTATGTGTGGTGAGAGTAAGTGGAGTGGATGTGTGTGTGAGTGTTAAAAATACCGTGCTAGTGGGCCTCAATGTTTTATTCTGCTCCTAGACCGGTATGTTAAAAGTGGGGTTTGTACTGTAGACCAACCTGTGATGTGGGTTGGTTCAGTATCTGGTCAACATGTTTCACGCTACCCCTAGCGTTTCGTCAGGACCATACAGGGACCAGCCCTGTATAATACCACTCCTAAAAAAACCTAGATTCAGGATTCAAAGATTGAATTAGTGCAAAAAAATATTTACAGTGATTGACGCTGTTCCGACTTGGTACATGCGTTGGTTTCGTTCAATGGTGAACCTGCAAAAGATATGAACAGAAAAATGTTAAAAACTACCTCGCCCCTTTCTCATCCGAGATCGGGGTCTTTTAGTCCTTTAAAACGTGCAATTGTCCATGCACGCTCGTTCATGCACGTGGTTTATATGGTGTAACTTTTTGCCATACAGGGACGTGCATGCTTTGGAGTCTGTTGTCTGTCGGCGATTGACACTGGAAGTGAGCTACCGTGAAAAATCGTGACAGACATACCAAAAGTGACTATACAGACAACAGTGAATACACAGATCAGACACACAAAGGGAGAGAAAGTCTTGCCAATAATTACATTTGTTGGTGCAAAATGGCACATCATGGTCTCATAGGGGGGCGGTATCGCCTCGGTGGAAACAATGCTAAAAAGTTATTGAAGTTGTAAAAACAGAGTTAGTATTCAGAAGTTTCTACTCTTCGGAGTACATTTCTCATGTGCTCAAGAAAGAGTTCTTAGGTCTGGATGGATAAAACTTACTTCCTAATCAGCAATGCCGCATAGTATTACCTAGCTGCTTCCCCTTGGACCGCATCTTGAGGAATGGCCGTGGGTCCGGGTTTTATAGGTATTGACTTCCGGTTTTAAGAGACTAGAGTGTTGTAGCGGCCATCTTTGGAGGATGTAAATTGACCTAGTTTGAGTCTTTTTACTATTCCTATTCTTCAATAGGCCTAGTCACAAGAGTACATTGTTTACATGGGGATTTTGACAGTTTCGTGTGGGATCTAGTTCTGGATTAGTTGGTTTAGTAATGTCATCTATTTAAGACACCCCATGGTATGTCATCGTTCAATCCTCTGGTATCCGTCTGAAGTTTGAAAACCCAGCGCTGTTCACGTTCGTGGAGGACTTTCTCAAGGTTTTCTCTGTTTTTTACACATTCCAAGACAACCCATTTCAAATCGTTCGGGGTGTGATTTCTCTCGATGAAGTGGTTGGTCATTCGCGTTGTTGACTTCTTGCAGCGTATATTGCTTCTGTGCTCCACAATCCTGGTGCTTACTTTTCTTGTCGTCATGCCAACATAGTGCAGGTTGCATGTGCATGTGATCAAATATACCACTCCGCTTGTGTTGCAGTTGGAGAATTCTCTGAGTTGCCATGTGGTGTTGTTGTTAAAAGTGATTTTTTTGGTTACTGAGGTTAGGTGGCATACGCTACAGTTGTTACACGGGTAGTGTCCGTTCGGAAGCGGTTGTAGTCTGTTTGTGTTTTCTGTTGGTTTTGGTCTTGTGTGTACCAAATAGTCCTTCAGATTTCTTCCTCTTCTGTGACTAAACATCGGTTTAGGGATGTTTAGTTCTCCACTGTTCAGTATTGTCCAGTGTTTCTTCACGATCTTGCTCACTTGATCAGACACTTTATCGAAAGTCGTAATGCAGATTGGTCTGTCACTGTTTGAAGGTTGTGCTGTTTTCGGTTCCAGGAGAGCCTCTCTGTTGTTGTTGCTCGCTCTCTTACATGCTTTTTGTACCATTTTCTTCGGATAGTTCCTTTGTTGTAGTTTTGTGCTTAATTCCTCTGCTTGAGATAGATAATCTGATTTGTAAGAGCAATTTCTTCTTAGTCGGAGGAATTGTCCGAAAGGGAGGTTTTGTTTTAGGTGTCTTGGGTGGAAGCTGTTAAAGGTGAGGAGACAATTTCTGGAGGTTGGTTTGTGATGTGTTGTAGTTATCAACAGTCCGTCTCTTGCCCAAATATTTAGATCCAGAAACACCAGATGGCTCCTGCTCATGGTGTTAGTAAATTTTAAGAATGGATCTTGATCATTCAGCCACTCGCAGAAACTCAATGCCTCTTCCTCATTGCCGTTCCATATCAACAAAATGTCGTCGATATAACGTTTCCATAGTTTTATGTGGTCCATGTGGGGGTTGGTAGCAGTTAGAATTTTCTTTTTCTCTAGTTGATGGACATATAGTCCCGCTATGCTCGGCGCAAAGGTGCTGCCCATGCTGGTCCCATGTTGTTGGCGATAAAGGGTTTCTTCAAAACGGAAGAAATTTTCTGTGAGAGCCAGCCTACAGCATTCCAATACCACATGTCTGGGTGCGTGATACGTCCACTCCTCCTCAAACAGAACTTCCTCCAAGATTTCCAATGTTTCTTTATGCGGTAAGCTCGTGTAAAGACTCTCCACATCTAGACTTATCAAAATGCTAGATGTGGGGTCAAAAGGTGTTTCCTTCAAAAGGCATAGTACGTCCTTATTGTCTTTCAGATAAGTGTCTGTTTTCTGAACAATGGGACGGAGAAAGGCGTCCGCATATCTTGATACCGGTTCCAGTACAGACCCTATACCAGAGACTATTGGCCTTCCTGGAGGGTCATCCATGCGTTTATGGATCTTCGGGATTGTGTAGAAGTATGGGATGACTGGTTTAGTGTTGACTAAGAATTCGGATTCTTTTTTATCCATCCAGTCATTCACCAGACTTTCCTCAATCAGGTGTGCTATGCTGATTCTTATTCTCTCTGTGGGATCTTCTTTAATGATGATATAGTTCCTTGTATCGGCCAGGAGTCGGAGACACTCCTGTTTGTATTTTTCGGTATCTTGTAGGACTATTGCTCCTCCCTTGTCCGCCGGTTTTATGGTTATTGCATTGTTATTTGATAGTTCCCGTATTGCTTCGAACTCCAAGTTGCTTGTGTTCTTGAAGACTCTTTCTTGAGCACATGAGAAATGTACTCCGAAGAGTAGAAACTTCTGAATACTAACTCTGTTTTTACAACTTCAATAACTTTTTTGCATTGTTTCCACCGAGGCGATACCGCCCCCCTATGAGACCATGATGTGGCATTTTGCACCAACAAATGTAATTATTGGCAAGACTTTCTCTCCCTTTGTGTGTCTGATCTGTGTATTCACTGTTGTCTGTATAGTCACTTTTGGTATGTCTGTCACGATTTTTCACGGTAGCTCACTTCCAGTGTCAATCGCCGACAGACAACAGACTCCAAAGCATGCACGTCCCTGTATGGCAAAAAGTTACACCATATAAACCACGTGCATGAACGAGCGTGCATGGACAATTGCACGTTTTAAAGGACTAAAAGACCCCGATCTCGGATGAGAAAGGGGCGAGGTAGTTTTTAACATTTTTCTGTTCATATCTTTTGCAGGTTCACCATTGAACGAAACCAACGCATGTACCAAGTCGGAACAGCGTCAATCACTGTAAATATTTTTTTGCACTAATTCAATCTTTGAATCCTGAATCTAGGTTTTTTTAGGAGTGGTATTATACAGGGCTGGTCCCTGTATGGTCCTGACGAAACGCTAGGGGTAGCGTGAAACATGTTGACCAGATACTGAACCAACCCACATCACAGGTTGGTCTACAGTACAAACCCCACTTTTAACATACCGGTCTAGGAGCAGAATAAAACATTGAGGCCCACTAGCACGGTATTTTTAACACTCACACACACATCCACTCCACTTACTCTCACCACACATAGTCCTTCACTTCACAGTGCTCCTTCGTAGCTCGAGAGTCGCAGCACGCCCCTTTTCGTAGAGAACTGGGATGACCCCGATGATGAAGCATGTCACCGTGAGGAAACTCCGGTGAGTGAGGGGATAACAAGAAAGAAAAATTCTTTTCTTTCTGAACGGCTACACCCACACACTGCTGGTAGATAGCCCACACACAAGACAGGTCCCTGAACCCAGACACTGGCTTCTTTTCTTGTAAGTATTTCATCCACAGTCAGCAGGACTTGTGGAGAGGTATAATGCTACTCTGAAATTAAAGCTAGCAAAGAGCGTGGCATCCACGTCTTTGAAATGGCCGGATGCTCTGTCATTAGCATTGCTGTCCATCAGATCAGTGCCCCATTCCCGAACTGGCCTCACACCTTATGAAGTGGTGTTTGGACGGCCTATGAATATATGGGGAGTTCCTAAGCCTCGATTGTTACATGATGTGCCTTGTATAATGATGAACGATTATTTGGCACGATTAACAAATGATTTACTTTCCATTCATCAACAGGTTCGAGAAGCGCTCCCCGACAATTCCATTGGAGAGGCTCACAATCTTCGTCCTGGCGACCATGTGATGGTCAGGTCCTTCGAGAGAACCAGCAGCTTGGAGCCGAGGTGGCGTGGCCCCGAGCAAGTGCTACTAGCGACTCGTACGGCGGTGGGTTCATTTCACTCACTGCCGTCGAGTCTCTCCGGACCTGGTGAGCCCAACTGTGCCGTCTGATTATTGAGACATCTTGGACGAGGAGAAGAGCCCAGCTGTTGCGTCTACTGAATCGGAGGGAGCCTTCCCAGACCACACCGTCTCTGGAAGAGAGAGATACAATCTACGACCACGAAAAGCAGTTGTTTTGTGCAAGACTGGTTGAGTTACCGCTCCAGGTTAGTGAAACGGAAGCCGGGAATATCAAGGGGGGGGATCTGTTCTGCCAAGTGTAGCGACACCCGTCTTGAATCTCGGAGAAGAAACCAACGCCTACCTCGGAGCTCAGCACTCATATTTTTATTTTTTAGTTGTTTTTGAGACACTTTGAACTTTTGAACTATGGCATCTTCTACAATGTGAAATAAGAGAATTCTTGGTGCAGTATTATTTGTTGTAACAATTGTGGTGATAGCTGTGATAGCTTAGGTGGTAGAACTTCTGGTGCCGGCAAGAGAACATTTATTGCCAACCACCCCAGTTCCGTCTGAACATTTTCATTTTACTTTGCCTTATCATGAAGAACGACACAGACAGACTTATCTGAATAACAGCTTCATCCAGATTCTGCATCATACACATAACATGACGAACACTTCGAACTGCTGGGTATGTGGGATGTTGCCTGGACATCAGAAGAAAGGAGGCACACCACTTATTCCTCTCCCGTTTTCCCATAATGGTTCTTGTAATGCGTGGTATACACTTTTGTTTACTTTGCGATGGCCAACAAAAGGTGGACAAAAGGTGGACTACTTTTTCGACTCAATAAAGTTTGTTTTAATGATCGAGATGGCTATCCACAAGCTGAGGGAACTAAGTTCGAATGGGAGGAGTACAGGCCGGATGACGTATCCTCGCCACGAATCTACAGCAATCAAAGAAGTGTGAATATGTCTAATTTGCATGGGATTACTGTTATCGATACGAAAGCGGATTTATGTGTTCGTAATAAAGGTACAATCCCAGTGGGAAGAAGTGAATGTAATACCACTCTCACCTTTGACACTCCAAATGGCATTGCATTTGTGGCCTCACGAAATACGTATTTTATTTGTGGGAATAAAGGTTATCATCGTCTCCCTATAGGATGGTTAGGAACATGTTATATATCCTTTGTATTACCCCCTGTGTTTATTGCCCCGCCTATGTATCATCATGATTATATTTTGTACCATGATTTTATATTGAATAGAGTGAAAAGAACATTAGTTCTTGATGAGATTGACCAAACAGACACTTCACTGCAGCAGTATGTTGACTTTAATTTAGGTCTCTTTTCGTTTGTTGGGGCTGCTTTAAATAGTCGGAAAATAAGACGACAGACGCGTGTTGTAGAGGCTGTTGCTAATGAGATAGTCTTCGCTTTAGGAAACTTAACAGAGGAACTTCAGATTACTAGAATTGTAACACTCCAAAATCGGATGGTTTTGGATGTCATATCAGCCGATCGTGGAGGTGCATGCCGCATTATCGGAAGTAGTTGCTGTGTATACGTGCCCGATAATTCACCTTCTGTATATGATGCAATATCTAAGTTACATAAGATAGCTGCTGAAATACTTCCTGATAATGGTATTTGGACATTTTCGGGGTGGTTTTGGACATTGCTTAGTACATGGGGTTGGAAGTTGCGGACGATTCTATGTGTAATAATTGGGATATTATTCTTTCTGTGTCTCTGTATTCAATGTGGCCCTATGTTGTGTTCCATGTGCCTCACTGCCTGTATCCCGTCCAAACGAGCTATTGTAAAAAATGAACAAATGATTCGTAGAGAAGTAATGAAAATAATGTCTATTGATATTGAGGATGAATACCCTGACTATGTCCATTATGAGGTAGCTTCAGCTAAACGCTAAAAGGGTCGTCTGTCGTAATTTGACGGTGATCGGGTTAGCGTTAAGCTTTGCTATACAAATTCCCCTTATCTTGACTATGGTTGTCAGAAGCCATTTTGAATGTATCGGCGGCCATTTTATATGAATGCGTTGCCTCGTGGCTAGCATGCCTGTTCCTCCTTCCTCTGTACCACTGACCACTCGAGTTTGCCCAGCAACAGGCTATTTTTAGTACTGGTCAAGCCCGCACATGCGCAGTTGAGCCCTTTAGGATCGTTGAATAGTCATCACTTAGGAATGTCCCTCCAAACTGACCAGTGGTGTTGTAACCCCTCCCATGAGTTGGCTGTGTTCCAAAAATGACCATATATGTACCTAAAACTCTGTAAATGTGTTCCGCCTACATTTTTATTACTGTAAAACTGTATAAAAGGGGTCTCGCACCGATGTTCGGTGTGATACTTCTTGCATTACCGAAGGGTGTTGTAGGAATGTACCACCACCCCATGGTGTCTTAATAAACTTGTCTTTTGCATTTTCAGTTTCTGTGCCAACATCTTTTTATGGTGTAGCGGGTCTTGCGGAATATGTAGGCCTGGAGAACCCAATACCACACCAAAATCGGACTTGGTGCATGGTCTGTGAATGTGACATACGAGTAGCGACGCAAGTGACAATTGGAAACAGCCAGGAAGGCGCGTGAGGCGCAATTTGTGCAGATATATACAGTGACTCAAGAAAACGAGGTGGCTCATATAACAATACAATTTACTTTTTTGTATTAGGTGAGCAATTCAGTTGAGCCAGCACGGTTGGTGCGCCATTTAATGAGCTGAGGAGTCGACGACGTTTCGATCCCATTTGTTCAGTGTCATCATCAGGACGGATTAGTATAGATGAAGCAGTGCTGTGCAGTGAGGACAGGCAAGAATAACTCAGAGAATCCAGGTAGATGTGGCCTTGTCAAGAAGCTAAGCACGGGCGTTCCTTCAGGAATCTTGGGGAGACACAGGGATAATGGACGTCAAAGTCAGATTGGGTGGAGCGAGCCCTGTGAGCTGATTGAAGCAGCAAACTGGAGTAATCCTCACCACAGATGTGTGCGGGATGCCGGGTTGAAATAAACCATCCATGCCCCCTGCACAGCATCCATGCCCCCCACAGCACACATGCCTTCCCACAGCATCCATGCCCCCCACACAGCATCCATGCCCCCTGCACACCATCCATGTCCCCTGCACACCATCCATGCCCCCCTGCTCAGCATCCATACCCATGCACAGCATCCATGCCCCCCTGCTCACTGTCCATGCCCCCTGCACAGCATCCATGCCTTCCTGCACAGCATCAATGCCGCATGCACAGCCTCCATGCCCACTGCACACCATCCATTACCTCGCACAGCATGCATGCCCCCTGCACAGCATCCATGCCCCCTGCACAGCATCCATGCCCCCGGCACCCCATCCATGCCACCTGCACCCCATCCATGCCCCCTGCAACCCGTCCATGCCCCCTGCACACCATCCATACCCCCCTGCACAGCCTCCATGCCTCCATGTCTACCTGTCCAGCATCCATGCCCCCTGCCCAGGATCCATGCCTCCCTGCCCAGGATCCATGCCTACTGCACAGCATCCATGCCCCCTGCACAGCATCCATGCCCCCTGCACAGCATCCATGCCCCCTGCACAGCATCCATGCCCCCTGCACAGCACTAATGCCCCCTTGCACAGCATACATGCCTCCCCCGCACAGCTTCCATAACCACCCGGCACAGCATCCATGTCCCCAGCACAAGATCCATGCCCTCGGCACAGCATCCATGCCCCCGGCACAGCATCTCTGCCCCCGGCACAGCATCCATGCCCGCGGCACATCATCCATGCCTCCGTGCACAGCTTACATGCCTCCCTGCACAAAATCTATGCCCCCCTGCACAGCATTCATGCCCCCCTGCACAGCATCAATGCCCCCCTGCAAGCATCAATGCCCCCCTGCACAGCGTGCATGCCCCCTGCACAGCATCCATGCCCCCTGCACAGCATCCATGCCCCCTGCACAGCATCCATGCCCCCTGCACAGCATCCATGCCCCCTGCACCCCATCCATGCCCCCTCCTTCCGTGGGTGCCTGCAGTGGTGCACCGTGAAGGGGATCATAGAACCTTCAGGGGATGCCGACACTCCACGTGGTACTCTGACCAACTAGATTTAATATAAAATAGATGTGTGTGTAGTAGTGCTTTGCAATTTAGTGACCTTAAGTGTGTATATAATTTTCGGTCACTGTTGTTTTGCCTGAAAATGTCTGTGCATTATTTCTGTTTTTTTCCATGTTTTCTTAGATTTCATCACTTGTTGTTAGATTACCCAGGCAGGGGTTACTTTCTTAAAAATCTGATATAAATAAAATACACTTCATCTCTAACTTGACAATTCCTAGGCGTTATTGTTCGCCAAGTAATATAATTTTTTAAGAATATTTTTTACGGACCTCGGTTCCTTTAACTCGACTGTCAGTCACTGGCAGAAAGGCAGTGCGGCATCACAGCGAGCTGAAAGTAAAGTTCTACTGACCTGCATCTTCTGCGCTCCCTCATTCAGTGCATGAGGTTCACTGCAGCTGCCCCACAAGTCCCTGCACTTCCTCCTCCTGCATATTCATCTCTGTGGACCATTCAGAGACTGACCTGAAGCCCCTTCAAGTGAGGCATCTCAGCGAGCTGAAAGTAAACTTCCAGTGTGACATGCTTCTTCTGTGCTCCTTCCTTCTGTGCATGAGGTTCACTGCACATGTGGTACAAGTCCCTGCACTTCATACTTCTGCTCCTGCGTCTTCATCACTGTGTGCCACTGAGACACTGACCTCAAATCATGTTAGATCTGGGGGTCTCTAGTTGTCAATTGTTATCACCTTTGCCCAAGGAGGGACCCTTACTTCTAAGTCAGGATAAGGGGATTAAACTCCTTAATAAACACGTCTCACCCCCTTGGTAGCTTGGCACGAGCAGACAGGCTTATCTCAGAGTCAGTGTGTTAAGCATTTGTGGGTATACACAGTAATACAGTGGAAACACTACAGATGGACAGAATACAGGTTTTATAAAAATAAGTATTCTTTATATAGACTTAAACACAAGACCACAAACGACCAAATTCCACAATACTATACTTAAGGTTACTTAAAAGATGATTAAAGTTTCTTAATTCAAGTTGTTGGTAAATGCGACAACGTTCTCAACAAAGTACCTGGATGTGTAACGCAAAGTAAACAAAAGGTTTGCAAAAGGGGAGATGCGTCTGTTCTGTGATCCGGGGGAACAGTTGCTTCCTTCCTCAATGCTTGCGCAGAGTAGGGGACTCGTCGTGAGCCTTACAGGAGCGAAGGTGATGCGTAGATTCTCGGCTTGCGGGCCCAATGCGGTGCGCAAGATGACGCCTTGATGCGATGATCCAGTTGCGATGCGAGAAGATGGTGCCCTTGATGCGGCGATGCGATGACGATGCGATGACGCGCTGGCAGCCTTGCGACGACTCTGTACTTTGACGGCACGACAGGCCCTGCGACACGCTTCTCCGGTGATGCGATGGCAACTCTCTCGATGTTGTCACGCTTCTCTGGTGATGCGACAGCAGGCAGCTTCGATGAACCCAATCTTCCAGGGAGATGAGGCAAAGGCTCGCTTCCCCGGTGTTGCGATGATTTAAGCTGCGGCGGTGACACGCTTCTTCTGGATGCATCGCTCTACCAGCTCCCAGCATCACGCAAGTGACTGGAGTCAGAATTCCCAGTAAGGAAATTCAGGAGGGAGCTGGAGATGAAGTCTTTTGGCCCTGAGGCTTCAGCAGGAGGCAAGCACAGTTCAAGCCCTTAAAGAATATTCTGTAGATGAAAGTCCTTACAAAGTTCCTAATCCTTTCCCTTGGCAATGAAACAACCACTGCAGGCCAACCCAGCAAACAGCACACTGGCAGAGGGGCAGTACATCTCCTGCAGCTTCCTTGGTTCTTCTCCTTAGCAGAAAGGTTTCTTGTTCCAGAAGTGATCTGAGTTCTTGGGAGCAGGGTCCCAATATTTATACCCCAAAACCCTTTGTTCTTGGAAGGCAGAGATGCCTCTGCCTGGTCCAAACCAGTTCCTGAGCACTTTGTTTACATGAATCTCATCTTCCTTTCACTGTGCAGGCCAGAGACATCAGCTGCCCCACAGGAGGTGGAGCCAGCACAGGGGAGGGAAGATACAGCTCTGGAGCACTTTGTTGACAAGATTCCTTCTCTCCTTTCACAGTGCAGGGCAGAGACATCAGAAAAGCCACAGGGGGTGGAGCCAGCATTGTAGAAGGAAGGCCCAACCCTATTCAGGTCCCAGGTGCAACTCCACCCTCCAATCTAGATGTAGTTCTCCCTATTCACTAAAGGGCTGTTCCAGCCTGTCTCCTGGAATTCCCCAGCCCGGTCACTCACAAACCCAGACAAGGAATACACAACCCAGCAGAGGCAGGCTCAAATGGTTAGGCAACCAAATACCTGCTTTCTAAAAGTGGTATTTGCAAACACAGAATATTAAAATAAACTCTACTAAAATATGTATTATATTATTCTGAGTTCAGGCATACTAAATTCGAAATTTCTACCATGTCCCTGAGTCAGTTAGGATTGTAAGAATGTAACAATCTTAACGGCCCATACTGGCCTATGAGAACAGGTAGCCTTCAAGAGTGAAAAACAAAAATGGCTGTGAATCACTATTAGAACACGCTGCCCACATCAGAGCAAGTCCTACCTTGTACTTACAATGCACCCTGCCCTTGGGCCTACCATAGGGGTGTCTAAAATGAAGCAAAGGGAAGGTTTAGGGACTGTCAACTTGGCCAAGTTGACATGGCAGTACTAGACTGCACACAGGCTTTGCAATGGCAGGCCTGAAACACACTTTACAAGCTGCTTCTGTGGGTGGCACAACCAGTGCTACAAGCCCACCAGCAGAATGGAATGGAATAACCAATCAGTACATTAATTTCATATAGGGAGCACTTGCACTGTGGCACTGATCAGCAGTGGCACAGCGCCCAAAGCATAGATCCAGCAAAAACATATCAAAACAGAGGAGGCAATGCGTCAAAATGGAAGGGAGACTCATGCCAATGATGCCAGGTCTAACAAACCCGGATGTATGACGTTACAACGCATACTTTTACAATGCATACCTTTACAACGCAACATCCTTTACAACGCATTCCATTACAACACATGCCATTACAACTAATTTAAAAAAAATTACCTTTACAACGCATTCCATTACAATGGATACTACCTTTACAACGCATACCATTACAACGCATACCATTACATTGCATGTATGGTAAGTATTGGATAGTGTACGGGTAAAAATTACTATTCTAACTCCAGGGTGGTGCAACAATAGGGTAAGTGTTGGATAGTGTAAGGGTACTATGCGTTGTAATGGTATACGTTGTAATGACATGAGTTGTAATTGTATGCGTTGTAGTGTCATGCGTGGTAATGGTTGCGTTGCAATGGCATGCGTTATAAGGGATGTTGCGTTGTTATGACTGTGTTGTAATGGTAGTGCGTTGAAAAAGTTGCGTTGTAAAGGTTGTTCCCCAACAAACCCTAACATAGCTTTTCAAGAGTCTTTATATACATTATCAAACTCTAGGAGAACAAATCCTGAACTTTGTATCTAATATCCTGGTTCTCTTTCAAATGAAATTTTAACTCACATTCATTTTTTATCCAAAAAGCTTTTAACATCAAACAAGCTTTGGCAAAGAAAACAAGTATGCCATTCTATTGTAAGCGCATCTTTACTGATTGGCAAGATTGCAATTGTGGAGTGTTGTGAATGAGCGAGTCGGTGAGTGAATGCATGAATAGGTTAACAGGGCATGAGTGCAAGCGTTAGTGACCCAGTGCAGGGATGTTAGAATTGGGGATCTCTGGTTGGCGCAAGTATGCACTTGTGACAAGCAGGGACCCTCTCCTCTAAGTCAGGGCGAAGGATGACCCCTTAGAATTACCCTTGCTCACCCTCTAGGTGCGTGGCGTGAGCAGCCAAGGCTATTCTTCAGGCGTTAGTTAGTTAAGCATTTGTAATCACACACACAGTAAAATGTACCAATCCCCCCACAAATGGACACCAGGCTGTGAATATATAAAAAATACGCTTCTTTATGTAAAAATATATATATGTATCTCAGCAGACTTATCACAAGACCAAATAACGTTTTTGTAGAACCACAGGTTGTAAATAGGCACTTTTCTTCTTAGTAGCAGTTCAAATGGAGATGTCTTTGTTATATGTTCCAATAACAGTTCTTTTCACTTTATCTCTTCTTAAAAGCTAGTCTCTTTTCCCTTCTGCACAGTTCTCTCAGTTCCTTGGCCGTTTCTGACCAGATTGTGCACTTTTCCACCCCTCGAGGACCCTAGGGACTCGGTCCTGCACTCTGTAGCGCTTTGCGGCGTCTCAGACGGGTGAAATCCCGACCCCCTTCCAAGTCTCACGCTTCCCGCGTGGGGCGCGTTCGGCCCGGCCGGGTCTCTGGGAGCGTACGGCCCCCCTGGTCTGCGGGACCCACACGGGGGAGAGCGCCGACCTCAGAGCTGCCAAGGGGGGGGGAAGGCCAAAGAACCCAGCGCAGCCCCAGTCACTCTGGCAGGGACTCAGATTGCAGCCTGCGGCTTCCCCTTCCCGGCTCTCGTCAAATTCCGACGGGAGGGGGTGGAGCGCTCTCACAGAGCAGAGCGGCGCTGGCTGAGAGGCGCTGCAGGCAGAGGCACACAGAGCGGTGCGAGTCCGGTTCGGAGAGCGGCTCGCACCGCGGGGGGATAAGTACAGTACCTTGGTGTCTCTTCAATCAGGAGCGGGGAAATAACGCGTTGCGGGCCCCGAGCCCGATGGTGATTTATAGACACTTGGCGAGAGTTGGCACAGGTTTAGTGCGACTCAGGCGGTGGGGGCACCTCGGGATCCTGACGTCAGCGGGCGTGGGCAATCAGGCAGGCGCGGCCCGCGACCCTTAGCACGATGGTGCGGGGGTCTACTCAGCGGGGGTGGCGCGGCCTGACGAGTCTCTGGGATGCGAAGCTGGGTCACAGGGCACGGCCTGTGCAGCTGTGGACCCGGCGTGGATCACGATCGGCAGAGGGAATTCCGGCGGGAGGGGGGAGAGCGTCTCAGCGCGCTCCAGTAGCAGGCAAGGGGCAGAGGAGCAGGAAGCCTAGCCTGGGGGCAGAGAGCGACTCCGGTCGGAGCGAGGCTCTCACAGGACAAAGGCAGGCAAGCTCCCGAGTGCCACAGCCTTAGGAGGGGCGATGAGGGGCGCAGTCTGGCTCCAGCGGGATGCACACACGGCTGGAATGTCAGGACGAGCCAAAGCACCAAGGGCCCACTAGTCCTGGGGTCCAGATCAGGGGGCAAGCTCAGTCAAGCCCTTGGAGAATGTTTAGAGCACAAAGCAGCAAAGTCTTTAAAGCAAGTCTTCTTCCTCTCCTTTCTCAGCAAGGCAAGCAGCAGGCCAGTCCTTCCAGCGTCTCTTCTCCTTCTAGTCGGGCAGAGGTCCTTTGTGGTAAAACAGCATTCTGATTTCTTAGGAGCAGAGCTCCTACCTTTATACTGCATTTCTTTTGTTCTTACAGGCCAGGGGGGCCTTTGCATAGCCACTTTCAGTCTCTGAGTTCTTTGTTGGGGGTACTCTGACTTCTGCTTTCAGTGTGAGGGGCAGGCACATCAGACACTCCACAGGAGGTGGAGCCAGCATTGTGTGGACAGGGGCAGCCAGGAGTACCTTGTTGATGGAGCTTCGCCCTTCCTGGGCCAGGTGCAGGCTGAGTCATCAGTCGCTCCCCAGGGGGGCGGAGCCAGCATTGTGGTGGCGGAGCACAGCCAGATTAAGAGTCAAGGGGCACTCCTACCTCCTACTAAGGTGTAACCTTGCATTCACCACCTGTCATCCCCCAGCCCTGTCACTCACACATCCCAGACAGTCAGATACACATACTAGCAGAGGCGGGCTGAAATGGTTAGGCAAGCAAATGCTAACTTTCTAAAAGTAGCATTTGCAAACACAGGATATTAAAATAAACTTTACTAAAAGAAGTATTTTATTATTCTGAGTTCAGGCATACTAAACATTAATTTCTACCATGTTCCCTGGGCCTGCTGGGATTATGGGATTATAGAGTGTAATAATTCCAGCAGCCCATCTGGCCTAAAGGGAGCAGGTAGCCTTATAACAGTGAAAAACGAATTTGGCTGTAATTCACTATTAGGACATGCCACACACATCAGGGCTTGTCCTACCTTAAACTTACAATGCACCCTGCCCTAGGGCCTACCATAGGGGTGACTAATATGAAGTTAAGGGAAGGTTTAAGGCCTGGCAAGGGGGTGCCCTTGCCTAGTCAGCATGACAGTACCAGACTGCACTTAGGTTCTGCAATGGCAGACCTTAGACACATTTCACCAGGCCGCTTCTGTGGGTGGCACAATCAGTGCCGCAAGCCCACCAGCAGCATTTGTATTTACAAGCCCTGGCACTCCTGGTGCACTTTACTGGGGTCTGACAGTAAACCAAATAAGCCAATCAGGCTGGCAAGTGTGTGCACTTGCCCAGCCAGCATGACAGTACCAGACTGCACACAGGTTCTGCAATGGCAGACCCTAGACACATTTTAAAAGGCTGCTTGTGTGGGTGGCGCAACCAGCGCTGCAGGCCCACTAGCAGTATTGGCATTTACAAGCCCTGGCACTCCTGGTGCACTTTACTGGGGACTGACAGTAAATCCAATGAACCAATCAGGTATACCAAACACAGTTACACTTTTCATAGGGAGAGCATATGCACTTTAGCACTGGTCAGCAGTGGTAAAGTGCCCAGAGTCAGTAAACCAACAAAAACAGGTCAGAGAGAATATTGGAGGAAGGCAAAAAGTTCAGGGATGACCCTGCCAAGAGGGCCAAGTCCAACACGGGGCAAAGAGTCACTGAGTGCAGACTTGGACACTTGAACGCAGTGAAGAGGCACTTCCTTTTCTAAGCCAGACCTACTGCCCTTGGCTCTGCAGTCTGAGTATGTCATGTGTGGTGACTTAAAAGGTGGTATTCAGAGCTGCACTCTTGACCTGGCTCCTAAAATCCCTCCTGTGTGCTGAACCCCTGTAGGTGCTCTCGAGGCGCGATAAAGACACACATGACTGCTGCATGTGACCACTACACTCAGGCCCCAACAGGAGGATTGTTGTATTCAGACCACTGAGCACTTTGCATTGAGTGAATAAGGGGGACACATGTGAGACCTTTAGAATTGCCTTAGATGATGCATCCTTTCATTAAGAAAATGCAAAGGGCAGCTTCCTAAAAACCAGCATTGGCAAAGCCAGTAGGTCTCTCCTACGAGAAAGCTATTAGCTTTGCCATTGCCTTGTAGCGTAACTGCTGTTCAGCATGGCTAAAAGTTAGTGGCGTGGTGTAGAGGAGAGTTGAGTTGAGTGGGGAACCATAGAGTGGAGTGGCCGAGTGGAGAACCATAGAGTGGAGTGGAGTAGGGAACCATAGAGTGGAGTGGAGTGGACTGGTGTAGAGTGGTGTATATTGGAGTTGTGTGGAGAGGAGTGGTGCACAGTGGAATGGGGTACAGTTGACTGGTGTAAAGTAGATTGGTATACAGTAAAGTGGCAAGCGTAGAGTGGCATAGAGCAGGGTGGTGTGGAGTGGACTGGTGTAGAGTACAGTGGTGTAGAGTGGTGTAGAGTAGATTGGCATACAGTAAAGTGGCAAGAGTAGAGTGGCATAGTTCAGGGTGGTGTGGAGTGGACTGGTGTAGAGTACAGTGGTGTAGAGTAGATTGGCCTTGAGTGGTACAGAGTGTCTAAAAATGGAATGGGTTGGGGTAGAGTGGAGTTGGATAGAGTGGCATTGAGTGTGATGTTGTGGAATGGATTGGCAAAGAATAGAGTGGAGCAGAATGGGTGGCATCGTGTGGAGTGTCTTAGAGTAGAGTAGAGAGGTGTAGAGTAAAGTGGTGTGGAGTATAGGGGTGTGGAGTGGTATCTAGTGTCGAAGAGTGGCATTGAGTGTGATGGTGTGGAGTGGACTGCTGTAGAGTAAAGTGGTGTAGAGTAGAGGGGTGTGGAGTGGTATCAAGTGTCGAAGAGTAGCGCGGCGTACATCGGATTGGATTGGTTTAGATTGGAGCGGAATAGAGTGGAGGCGTAGAGTGGCATTGAGTGTGATGGTGTGGAGTGGACTGGTGTAGAGTAAAGTGGTGTAGAGTAGAGGGGTGTGGAGTGGTATCTAGTGTCGAAGAGTGGCGCAGTGTACAGTGGATTGGATTGGTTTAGATTGGAGCGGAATAGAGTTGAGGCGTTGAGTGGCATTGAGTGTGATGGTGTGGAGTGGACTGGTGTAGAGTAAAGTGGTGTAGAGTAGAGGGGTGTGGAGTGGTATCTAGTGTTGAAGAGTAGCGCGGCGTACATCGGATTGGATTGGTTTAGATTGGAGCGGAATAGAGTGGAGGCGTAGAGTGGCATTGAGTGTGATGGTGTGGAGTGGACTGGTGTAGAGTAAAGTGGTGTAGAGTATAGGGGTGTGGAGTGGTATCTAGTAGCGAAGAGTGGCGCGGTGTACAGTGGATTGGGTTGGCTTAGATTGGAGTGGAATAGAGTGGAGGCGTAGAGTGGCATTGAGTGTGATGGTGTGGAGTGGAGTGGTGTAGAGTAAAGTGGTGTAGAGTAGAGGGGTGTGGAGTAGTATCTAGTGTCAAAGAGTGGCGCAGTGTACAGCGGATTGGATTGGTTTAGATTGGAGCGGAATAGAGTGGAGGCGTAGAGTGGCCTTGAGTGTGATGGTGTGGAGTGGAGTGGCGAAGAGTAGAGTAGACTAGAGTAGAGTAGAATGCCATTGGATGGTATTGTGTGTTGTGGAGGGACGTAGAGTAGAGTGGAGCAGAATGGGTTGCATTGTGTGGAGTGTCTCAGAGTAAAGTGGTGTAGAGTAGAGGGGTGTGGAGTGATATTTAGTGTCGAAGAGTGGCGCGGCGTGCAGCGGATTGGATTGGTTTAGGTTGGAGCGGAATAGAGTGGAGGCGTAGAGTGGCATTGAGTGTGATGGCGTGGAGTGGAGTGGCGAAGACTAGAGTAGAGTGGAGTCACGTAGAGTCGAGCAGCATAGCACTGAGTGGCATAAAGTAGTTCAATTGTGAGTATAAGTAACAAACGACTCAATAGAGGTGGCAGATAGAGTGAAGACAGTGCAAATAAGAAGCTGTGTGTCTGTGATCAAGGTGAGAAAGATCATTGTACATTCAAAAACACGACTGAAATGCTTATAAAAATGTTTTTTAAGTGTGCTGCAAAAAGGCACGGAAGGGCAAAGATGAGGACATGTACTTGGTCCATTCTCCAGGGAGGAACTGACACAAGATCGAAAAGGAATCCTATGGGAGCTGAGCAATGGAACGATCACATATGAGAGTGACAGCGAAAACAACGAATGGTGAGCCGTGGGCGGGTTCTAAGCCCCAAATTGTGACCCATGAGCTGTGTAGGCGCGACTTAACCCAGTGGCATGCAAACGGCACATTAGCCCGATGGTATTCTTCCCACATGTTCTGTTTATTTGAATCTGGATCTTTAGCAGGTGCCGAGTACAGATATTTAGTCGAAGGCACACTTGCATTTAAAGTCGGATCTCTTGTCTGTGTCGATGCTTATTTAATACAAGCAAGAACTTTTCGCTTTGTCAATGCTTGTTTTTACTTTACTTGATCCTCCTAACTCCTCACTAAATTTCCGCTACCAGGTCCTAAGCATAAAAAAGTTACAAATTCCGGCTCCGCCTTTCACTGCTGTACCCCCCCCCCCCCGGGTGTCATTACATCTTCTTACCTGTAGGTGGCAGGCGCTTCCTCTTCCGGCTCTTCTTCTCTCTGGGGGGTGTCTTTGTGGACCCGGTATCAGACTCATCTGCTCTGTCCCAGCCCCCTCCTTCAGGGCCTCTCTCCTGTCCGGGCTCTCCCTCCCCAGCAGCATGTCACCCCCTGACTCCGCATCTTCTCCTCCTCTCGCTGTGTCTTCGTGAAGCCCCCCCGAGCCCCTCCTGTATCCATAACACGGCAGGCGCCCCTCCCCATTCTCACCCTCAGCCCCCTCCTTCGGGTCCTCTCTCCTGCCCGGGCTCTCCCTGCCCAGCAGCATCCCACCACCTGACTCCGCATCTTCTCCTTTTTTAGGTTTTGACTGGCCATGCGCTTTGCGCATGTGCCAAAAAAACCTCTTGAGTTGTGTGTGTGGCTTTGGGTCGGCCCTCGTCATTGATTGGCTGGCTCCGTAAACGGAGCCTTGCCATTGGACGAGGGGCCTGTCCGTCAATGCCGGACCAGACACGGGGGCGTTCCCGACATTCTTTGGCTTTTGCCGACGTCACGCGACGCCGGGAACGCCCCCGAGTCTGGTCCGGGATTGAGGGCACCCGCCTTCCACTGTGCCCCTTCCTGATTGCCTTGCGAGCGCACTTAGTGCACATGCGAAATAGTGAAATGAAGGGCATGTTTGATACACCACTATGCCTCTGTTCTCCAAATTGTAAATCCGGCCCGCGACCAGGAAGCCAGGCAGGCCGGGGGCGGAACTGCGGGACACTCCCTCGACGTCATTCCCGGGCCGCGCTGTGATTGGCTGCCGGCCCGGGACCTGACGGGGAAGACGAGCTGCCCGCGTCTCCTCCTTCGTTCGGCAAGCTTATTGATTGGCTACCCGGAAACTCTGACTTCAACCTGTCTTTTTCTTTATATTTTACATCGTTCTCGGCTTCACCGGCTCCCCTGCCCGCTACCAGGCCGCACCGTCCGCCGAGGCGCGGACCGAGGCACAGTGTCCCGCTGCGGGCCTCCTCCGCTCCTCTCCCCTCAATCTCAGTTGTACGCGTGGGAGCATTCACCCGCAGCGCGGGGATCTCTACCTCCGCGTCTCTAGCCGGGCAACAGCTCAACGCTCTCCCCGCTCCCGGGCATGTCCTGCCGTTCCGTTCACCAATGTGTCACTCAGCCCAGACCCGTGACAGGCTGCTGACTCTTCCTGGCCGATCTGCACCCAGCGCCGGCAGTTGCAAGGACACCCTACGCCTCTGCTCCCGGCTGTCAGCGGGAGGCCCGCCGTTCACCGACCTGCCTTGTGCTCTGCCTGAGCTCACGTCTGGAAGGCCGCACCAGGCTGCGGCATCCCCGAGCTCCGTCTCACATCGAGGAGTCTTCCCGTTGCTGTTGTGCAGGTAGGAAACACTGCCGCTCGCCTCCACTTACTCAGATGGGCACCTTTAGAGGATATATACAAAGCTTAGTAATTGCTGGCGCCGGAGGGACCGTAAAGCACATCCTTCTCCGCCGCAATCTTGGCCACGCCCCTCAATAAGTTTTTTAAAAGGACTCCAGCGTCATGAAAGTACCCCAAAACACCAAAAAAAAACTAGGACAGAGTCAAGTCCGGAATGAAAGGCAGAGATCGGCGTGTAGCCATTTGGAGCATCAGTATCTACTTCTTTGAAGAATCTGCTTCTTCTTCTAGTGATCCAGCACAGACGGGTGAAGCACCACTATTAATAATTGATATACATTTTCATGTTTTATAATTTCTTATTAGACTGATAGGGTTCATGGTAAACTGCATTTTCTTTGCTTCTCTGGTTCTGTATTAGTTGCTGATATTCACACCACACCTTGTAACTCTCTACTGTTGGTGAGTTAGAATGTCTACCAGGATGTGGGTTGGCTGACGCTGCACAGCAAACTTTGGAAGATACCATGGACCTTCAAGGTGTCAATGCATTAAGGGCAGAAGAAGGGTAGAATATTCCAAACAATCCTCCTGGCAGTTTAGCCTTGCTAAACTGTATTGCTCTCTGTGGTATGCTCTGTTGAGTCAAGGGGCCCAGTCTGTAGATAAGTGGGACGGATGAAGGTGAGCGTATAGCTCCCTGTCCTCTCCTCAGCCTCTTCAGTCTTCGATGCGCATGGGGGCGGGGCTCTAGGGCGGGAAGGGTCACCCTTGGTAACCTCCTGCCCTGCCGGTAGCGCGGTGGGTCTGTGCGGCTGTGGGAGACTGAAGGGGGCTGCCAGCTCTCCTGATTGGCTCCAGGGCCCTGCGACGTGTCTCACAGATGAGGCCGCGGGCGCAGCCGTCATAGCAGAAGGGAAGCCTTGCCCCCATCATCACTCCTGGCATGCCACACTGTCCCCCCCCCCCCCTCTTCATTACCCTCCCCTCTCTATCGCCGAGCTCCTTCCTCCCACTTGACGTTTTCCGCTCTCTGGTGACTTGGCGCACCCGCAGTGCTTAGCCTTAATTTGTAAAATAAGTGCCGGGGCTCTCGTCGGGAGGCCACTGCAGCTTGCACCACTCATTGCCCCAACCAGCGCTTCCATCACAACTGCCAACCATCACACGCCTACAAGTGTGACAATTCAGACTATTCCAGGCCCCAATAGCTCAGGAGGTAAATGCACCCTCTGCAGAAATCAGTGTGCAAATTATAGGTAAAAAAAGTTGAATGCCAGAAAGGGCTGCTTAACTTTCCATCCATTCGAGCCCGATATATTGAATATGATAATACTTGTTTTTACTTTGTGTGGCTGTGTGTGTGGGGGGCTCTGTGTGGCTGTGTGTGTGGGGGGCTCTGTGTGGCTGTGTGTGTGGGGGGGGCTCTGTGTGGCTGTGTGTGTGGGGGGCTCTGTGTGTGTTTGTGTGTGTCATTTGCGAGAGATAAAGCTAGTGGCATTGTAAATGACAATGCCATTTATTTATGTTAAAAAAACATAAATAAAAATAATGTCAAGAGCAATGCCAATAGCTCTAACTTTAACAAAGGCAAAACCATTGCATTGTAAATGCTTGTTCTCTGTGTCTCCCTGATCCTGCAGGAGCCCCTCCCCCCTCTGTCCCTCTGTCCCAAACCCCTCCCCCAGAGCCTCTCTCCTGTCCTGGCTCTCGCTCCCCAGCAGCATCTCACCCCCCGACTCCGCATCTTCTCCTCCTCTCTCTGTGTCTCGGTGCAGCCCCAGGCCCGAGTCCCTCCTCTCACCCCTGTCTGCCTTCCCCCTCTGCCCCTGTGGTCCAGCCCCATCCACAGCCCCCGGCCTCGGTCCTGGTCTGTCCTGGCCCCCGGGCTTCTGGGGAGTCATGGGGGTGTTGGGCATTGGAGGGGGTATACGTGGCCTGGTGCACAGTGAGGAATACCCCGAGTCGCGCCGCTCTCTCCTGAGTCTGACCTCTTTGTACAGAGGGGGCCCTGTCTCCGGGTCTGTATCACACACAGAAGGCATCTCAGCGCCCCCCTGACGCTGAGGCTTCTCCTCGGCAGGCCTGGGGTCTCGGGGGTGCTGTGTGGGCCCCTTCTCCAGGTCTGGCTCTCTTTCAAGCCCCTTCACAGCGCCCCCCTGACACCCCGGACCCTCCGTCCTCACAGTCCTGTGCCCGACCCCTCTCAGGTAAAAGTGAGCACTGCTGTTCGTTATATATAACCTGCCAACTCCTGTGTGTGACCCCGCCCCCCCTCAGGTGTGAGGAAGGAGCAGCGCACCTGAAACACGAGCTGTGGGGAGGAGGAGTGAGGAGAGACTCAGCCCTGTCTCCACCCCTTAGGAATGAGAGCTCAGAGCCCTGACACTGCTCTCACCCCTGTCCTGGCATCGGAGCTGCGTCCATAGAGACCCCCCTCAGGTGTGAGGAAGGAGCAGCGCACCTGAAACACGAGCTGTGGGGAGGAGGAGTGAGGAGAGACTCAGACCTGTCTCCACCCCTTAGGAATGAGAGCTCAGAGCCCTGACACTGCTCTCATCGCTCTCCTGGCACCGGAGCTGCCTCCATAGAGACCCCCCTCAGGTGTGAGGAAGGAGCAGCGCACCTTAAACACGAGCTGTGGGGAGGAGGAGTGAGGAGAGACTCAGCCCTGTCTCCACCCCTTAGGAATGAGAGCTGAGAGCCCTGACACTGCTCTCATCGCTCTCCTGGCAGCGGAGCTGCGTCCATAGAGACCCCCTCCCTCAGGTGTGAGGCAGGAGCAGCGCACCTGAAACACGAGCTGTGGGGAGGAGGAGTGAGGGGAGACTCAGCCCTGTCTCCACCCCTTAGGAATGAGAGCTCAGAGCCCTGACACTGCTCTCATCGCTCTCCTGGCAGCGGAGCTGCGTCCATAGAGACCCCCTCCCTCAGGTGTGAGGCAGGAGCAGCGCACCTGAAACACGAGCTGTGGGGAGCAGGAGTGAGGGGAGACTCAGCCCTGTCTCCGCCCCTTAGGAATGAGAGCTCAGAGCCCTGACACTGCTCTCACCGCTCTCCTGGCACCGGAGCTGCGTCCATGGAGACCCCCCCCCACCCCCCCTCAGGTGTGAGGAAGGAGCAGCGCACCTGAAACACGAGCTGTGGGGAGGAGGAGTGAGGAGAGACTCAGCCCTGTCTCCACCCCTTAGGAATGAGAGCTCAGAGCCCTGACACTGCTCTCATCGCTCTCCTGGCAGCGGAGCTGCGTCCATAGAGACCCCCCCTCAGGTGTGAGGAAGGAGCAGCGCACCTGAAACACGAGCTGTGGGGAGGAGGAGTGAGGGGAGACTCAGCCCTGTCTCCGCCCCTTAGGAATGAGAGCTCAGAGCCCTGACACTGCTCTCACCGCTCTCCTGGCCCCGGAGCTGCGTCCATAGAGACCCCCCCTGAGGTGTGAGGAAGGAGCAGCGCACCAGAAACACGAGCTGTGGGGAGGAGGAGAGAGGGAAGACTCAGCCCTGTCTCCACCCCTTAGGAATGAGAGTTCAGAGCCCTGACACTGCTCTCACCCCTGTACTGGCACCGGAGCTGCGTCCATAGAGACCCCCGCCCTCAGGTGTGAGGAAGGAGCAGCGCACCTGAAACACGAGCTGTGGGGAGGAGGAGTGAGGGGAGACTCAGCCCTGTCTCCGCCCCTTAGGAATGAGAGCTCAGCGCCCTGACACTGCTCCCACCCGTCTCCTGGCCCCGGAGCTGCGTCCATAGAGACCCCCCTCAGGTGTGACGAAGGAGCAGCGCCCCTGAAACACGAGCTGTGGGAGGAGTGAGGAGAGACTCAGCCCTGTCTCCACCCCTTAGGAATGAGAGCTCAGAGCCCTGACACTGCTCTCATCGCTCTCCTGGCACCGGAGCTGCGTCCATAGAGACCCCCCCTCAGGTGTGAGGAAGGAGCAGCGCACCTGAAACACGAGCTGTGGGGAGGAGGAGTGAGGGGAGACTCAGCCCTGTCTCCACCCTTTAGGAATGAGAGCTCAGAGCCCTGACACTGCTCTCACCTCTGTCCCGGCACCGGAGCTGCCTCCATAGAGACCACCCCCCCCTCAGGTGTGAGGAAGGAGCAGCGCACCTCAAACACGAGCTGTGGGGAGGAGGAGTGAGGAGAGACTCAGCCCTGTCTCCACCCCTTAGGAATGAGAGTTCAGAGCCCTGACACTGCTCTCACCTCTGTCCCGGCACCGGAGCTGCGTCCATAGAGACCCCCGCCCTCAGGTGTGAGGAAGGAGCGCACCTCAAACACGAGCTGTGGGGAGCAGGAGTGAGGAAAGGCTCAGCCCTGTCTCCACCCCTTAGGAATGAGAGCTCAGAGCCCTGACACTGCTCTCACCGCTCTCCTGGCACCGGAGCTGCGTCCATAGAGACCCCCCCTGAGGTGTGAGGAAGGAGCAGCGCACCAGAAACACGAGCTGTGGGGAGGAGGAGTGAGGAGAGACTCAGCCCTGTCTCCACCCCTTAGGAATGAGAGTTCAGAGCCCTGACACTGCTCTCACCTCTGTCCCGGCACCGGAGCTGCGTCCATAGAGACCCCCGCCCTCAGGTGTGAGGAAGGAGCGCACCTCAAACACGAGCTGTGGGGAGGAGGAGTGAGGAGAGACTCAGCCCTGTCTCCAGCCTTTAGGAATGAGAGCTCAGAGCCCTGACACTGCTCTCACCTCTGTCCCGGCACCGGAGCTGCGTCCATAGAGACCACCCCCCCCTCAGGTGTGAGGAAGGGGCAGCGCACCTGAAACACGAGCTGTGGGGAGGAGGAGTGAGGAGAGACCCAGCCCTGTCTCCAGCCTTTAGGAATGAGAGCTCAGAGCCCTGACACTGCTCTCACCGCTCTCCTGGCACCGAAGCTGCGTCCATAGAGACCCCCCCTCAGGTGTGAGGAAGGAGCAGCGCACCAGAAACACGAGCTGTGGGGAGGAGGAGTGAGGGGAGACTCAGCCCTGTCTCCGCCCCTTTGGAATGAGAGCTCAGAGCCCTGACACTGCTCTCACCGCTCTCCTGGCACCGGAGCTGCGTCCATAGAGACCCCCCCTCAGGTGTGAGGAAGGGGCAGCGCACCTGAAACACGAGCTGTGGGGAGGAGGAGTGAGGAAAGACTCAGCCCTGTCTCTGCCCCTTAGGAATGAGAGCTCTGAGCCCTGACACTGCTCTCACCTCTGTCCCGGCACCGGAGCTGCGTCCATAGAGACCAGCCCCACCCCCAGGAGTTAGGAAGGAGCAGCGCACCTGAAACACGAGCTGTGGGGAGGAGGAGTGAGGAAAGACTCAGCCCTGTCTCCGCCCCTTAGGAATGAGAGCTAAGAGCCCTGACACTGCTCTCACCCCTGTCCTGGCACCGGAGCTGCGTCCACAGAGACCCCCCCTCAGGTGTGAGGAAGGAGCAGCGCCCCTGAAACACGAGCTGTGGGGAGAGGAGTGAGGGAAGACTCAGCCCTGTCTCCGCCCCTTAGGAATGAGAGCTCTGAGCCCTGACACTGCTCTCACCTCTGTCCCGGCACCGGAGCTGCGTCCATAGAGACCAGCCCCACCCCCAGGAGTTAGGAAGGAGCAGCGCACCTGAAACACGAGCTGTGGGGATGAGGAGTGAGGAGAGACTCAGCCCTGTCTCCACCCTTTAGGAATGAGAGCTCAGAGCCCTGACACTGCTCTCACCTCTGTCCCGGCACCGGAGCTGCCTCCATAGAGACCACCCCCCCCTCAGGTGTGAGGAAGGAGCAGCGCACCTCAAACACGAGCTGTGGGGAGGAGGAGTGAGGAAAGACTCAGCCCTGTCTCTGCCCCTTAGGAATGAGAGCTCTGAGCCCTGACACTGCTCTCACCTCTGTCCCGGCACCGGAGCTGCTTCCATAGAGACCAGCCCCACCCCCAGGAGTTAGGAAGGAGCAGCGCACCTGAAACACGAGCTGTGGGGAGGAGGAGTGAGGAGAGACTCAGCCCTGTCTCCGCCCCTTAGGAATGAGAGCTCAGAGCCCTGACACTGCTCTGACCGCTCTCCTGGCACCGGAGCTGCGTCCATGGAGACCCCCCCTCAGGTGTGAGGCAGGAGCAGCGCCCCTGAAACACGAGCTGTGGGGAGGAGGAGTGAGGAGAGACTCAGCCCTGTCTCCGCCCCTTAGGAATGAGAGCTCTGAGCCCTGACACTGCTCTGACCGCTCTCCTGGCACCGGAGCTGCGTCCATAGAGACCCCCGCCCTCAGGTGTGAGGAAGGGGCAGCGCACCTCAAACACGAGCTGTGGGGAGGAGTGAGGAGAGACTCAGCCCTGTCTCCACACCTTAGGAATGAGAGCTCTGAGCCCTGACACTGCTCTGACCGCTCTCCTGGCACCGGAGCTGCGTCCATAGAGACCCCCCCCCTCAGGAAGGAGCAGCGCCCCTGAAACACGAGCTGTGGGGAGGAGGAGTGAGGAGAGACTCAGCCCTGTCTCCGCAGCTCCCGGTCTCTGACACGTAGGAATGACCGCACCACTGCTTCTAAACTCTGCATTTTGCTCCGATTTCAGGAATATATAGGTTTCATTGGTTCCTATTTTTCACTCTTTATATTTTACCAAATGAAGTACTAAGTACCGGGTACACAATGGAAAACCATCGCAAGACGCAGCTCAGTTATTGGCTCTGGGTACCGCGGGTTCTTCATGAACCTTCATGTCCTATATATCCCCACAAGCAGAGGTGTCCAGCAGATGTATCGGTATATTGCTTTTAAAATCTGTCATACTGAGAAGTAGTTACAGGTGAAACCTTTGGCACAAATGGCTGTTTTTTTCAACTTTATTTCAATATTTTTTTATTTCAAATAGGAAAAATAGGCTACGTCCCAGTAAAATGTCAAAACGGTGTAGAACATTTTTGTTTTCTGACAGGAGTCTGCCCGTTCCTGGGAGCTGGGAAGATGGTGGTTTTAGCACCTCAAAACTTTTGTTGATACCTTTTGCACAGAAAAAACCTGCAGTTTTATTCTGCAGCACTTTTCTCCCATTTTCTGAAAGAAAAAAAAATAGCTGTATTTTACCAATATCTTTGTCCCTTCCAGGGGAATCTACAAACCCTGGGTACCTTTAGAATCCTCAAGATGTTGGAGGAAAATGACGCAGATTTTGTGTGGACAATAAAGTTTCAGGGGCCTAAATGTAAACAACCTCGAATATCCCATACAAGGCTTAGCGTTGTTTGGGGAGGCCTGGCAGCGAAGGGTTAAAGCTCATATCCCGGACACAGCATCCTAGCAGAGAGCAAGAGCTGCCTGGGTGAGACCTGAACACAGCAGACAGGACTTTCTGCCAAAAATCTACGCTTCCTTGAGGCAGCTGCTTCCTTGAGGCAGTTGTAAAGTTGTGTGAAAGTGTTAAAGGCTAGAGTTGTGAGCAGCACTTAGAGCTGGTAGTAACAAAGAAAGGACATTGAAACTGGCCCCTGTCAGGCCCTGTATTCACTCCCTTAACCTCAATGACAAAAACGCTGATGGAGTTTGAACAAGAAATGTAAAAAGCGTTTAGGTAATCTATGTCAGAGATATGTTTTTTGTTTATAATTCAAGTTTTATTTAATATTACATTCCCTTACTGTGTTAGCTACTTCCAGGATGTTTATGTTATTTTATGGTTTAGCATTTCACATTGATTCAGTGCATAGTCTCCACTGTGTCGCCTCTCTGCACTTATAAGGTGCCAGGACTGGACTCTCTGGAGTTTGGACTGAAGCTGATCGAGTTTCTCTTGTTGTCTTTGGACTTTCCTTGTCTTAGAAGCATCCCAGTTCTCCTCCCTGAGCACGAGGGTTCTTTAGGTAACCTGCCCAATGGAGCTGAAACCTAATATCGCGTGAACAGGAAGCAGACCGGGATTATCGCTCATGAAGAATAAAAGAAAGGTTGGGCTGTGAGAAATCACCTTTGTTGTCAAATACCAAGGGAGACATTGTATATCTCAGTAATCAGAAAGCGACAGGTGTGCTTGTTAAATCTACTGGAGTCTGGCCCATCTGAGGTAAAGCTCTTTCGATTCGGCCATTCTAACCGGACCGCCCTGTAAAGCCGTTTAAAGAGCTTTACTTTCAGAGTGTTTCTTAAACACTGTGTAATGGAAGGGCAAACAATAGCTTTAACAATATCCGCCGCCGCCTGCGTGCAGGAATGTGCGGGGCTTGGCACACACGGAGTCAGGTGCCAGAAAAAAAAAGAGAAACCCCGACGATCATCCCAAAAGGGACAGCATTTGACAATAAAGGCTAAGGCTCGAGTTCATCTCAAGTTTAGATCTCTGAAATGGAGGCTGTGCCAGTGAAAATAAACGGGCATAAAAAACATGTTTGGGGGAAAATAGGGACAATAATAGTTGTTGTGACCACTATAGAGAGACGAGGGCGCTGGACCGTGCCTGGACCTTCACTCTTCACTCCAAGGGTCAAGGCAGCGAGGCTGAGCTCTGCCCCCCTTAGATACCTTCGCTTATCACGAATCCACCGCGAATATCAAATGTGATCCCCAGTGGGAGACGGTGGGCCGTGCCTGGACCTTCACTGCTTCACACCAAGGGTCAAGGCAGCGAGGCTGAGCCCTGACTCCCCTTAGACACCTTTGCTTATCACGAATATCAAATGTGATTCCCAGTGGGAGCCAGTGGTCCATGCGTAACTCAGAGACCGGAGCACGGCTGGTCGCCACCTCTTCATGGCCCAGTGGTCGCCCATTGTTTGTGTGGATTCTTGGTTTGCTGAAGGTCTGTTGAGGCATTGTGGAGATACATAGCAAACTTGTATGGCCCACCTTACATTTCACAGTCTGTCGATTTTCAAATAAAATGCAAACACAACAAATCAGAGCGCACGCGCGTTGGATGCCCACGAAGAGTTTCATCTCAATGTTCGGAAAGATTAGGGGGAAAGAAAATAGGAAACGCCAAAAGGGAACAGAGCCCAGCACCCTTGTGACCTCTGATCTAGGCTTGAGGCTCTTGAAACTAGAGAGACAACAATCCGTCTTTAAAAGACATGGATTGATACCAGCATTGGCTGTTTGCGTGTATCCTTCCTCCAACTCCAGGGCTTGCATTGAACTCAGGATGGAGAACTTTACAACTGTGGCCCTCTCCGTCCACTCCTGCTGCCCCCTCTCAAGTGTCTCACTCTAATGTGCTTCAGCTGCATACAATAACACATTATACACTGAACTAATGGCTTTGCCAATGCCTCTTTCCCATTTATCTAAAACCAGTTTATCATCAGCATACTGCAGAATGTTAGCTCCCACAAAGCTCCTTTTGGAGTAAACACATCTTCGCCATTCAAAATATGGCACAATTCTGAATGATTCTACTTTCTCTGATCCAGTGCAAGGCGGGGCTGATTTTGCCAGCAAATAAAGCTAATTTTTTTCCAGTGATATAATGATACTTATCAGCTGACGTTAAAGAGCTCAGGTCTTTCTGGCCAGGACACCCTTGGTAACAAACAAAAGCGAGCTCGCATGTGAATTGAAGAGACATTCAGCCTGGTTGGGGGCAATAGAAGGTTCCTTGTTTTCCAACAACATCATCTGTATCTTTTCAACTCTGAGAGGCCTCCTCCCAATCTTACTCACAATGAAGCAATTCCAATCAGTTCCTGGCTCTAAGATACATTCAAAGGTCTCTAGCCGGATTCATATATCTGCAGAGTCTTTGGTGATTGGTGAGTTGTCTGCCCACTGTGATCTTCCATGGGCCTCTTATAGGATGAAATAAGTTTCCATCATCTATTCTGGGTTCGGTGAAAGGCTAAAGGGCTCATGGTCTGGCAGATTGAGCTACATCCAGATTTCATTCTTTGAAAAGATTCCTGCTTGTGGTCTTCAGTCAACTATTGTTGTGAAACATATAGTCAAATGGAACCCTAAAGGATTGTATCGCCTGCAGTGATAACCTTGGAATATGGAAAATTGCCAGGCTCAGCATCTTCAATAGAGGACATGGTTAAGGCATGTGACACAAGACCCACCATCAATTCCCAAACATATATGAGCAGGCAAGTTTCAATCAAGAGACAGTTTCACTCTCTATGGGAGCTGCCCCCTTCCAAATGGTGAAGTTTACTTAGGGAGGACAACCCTATAGAAATATAGTGCTTAATGGGGGCTTGGCCTCGGCGTCATGCAAGATGGCTGCCTAGGGACTGAGTTCCGCGGGATGTACGTCAGTACAACGCAATCAAAATGCTCACAGTATTTTACGACGCAGCCATTACAACGTACGTCGTTACAACGGCTTGCGTTGGAGGGCGCTGGATTGTGGATTAGTTTAATTTTCGATTCCAACTCCAGCCCACGTAACAGTAGGGAAGGTGTTGGAATAGAAAATCAAACTATTCCTTTAACAAGAGCGCCCTCCAGCGCAAGTCGTAGTAACGATTTGCGTTGTAAAGGCTGCGTAGTAAAGGACGCACGGTGTAAACACCGCGTTGTAAAGGATGTTTATCGTTCCGCGCGCCGGGACCTTTGAAGGGCTTTTTCTCGTCCCTTAGGCTATTTGGAGAGACACCCTTGAGTGAGAAGACAGCAGAAAATGCTAGTAAGCTCGGTTCCTATTGGTCTTTAGGAAATAAGCAATAACTGGCTTGTTATTGATGTCACAGCCGTTTCCTCAGAAGCAGCAGCCATATTGACATGTTCTGGACTGTTGCTACAGGCTAAAGGATGTGGTGTGAGTTTACTGGCACCTTCTTTTTCTCTTTTTTCCCTTTCTTTTTTATGTTGGCAGCATTTTAATGCAGGCTATTCTGCTGCTAACTTTATAATGGTTTTCCCCTTATCTATATGTCATTGTGCTCCTTTGTTGAGGAGACTAATAAACGTATCCACAATCTGGACAATAACTGGTCATTAATGGAGCATTGAGTTTCCTTGGTGGAACAGCAGGTGGTAGAATTACACGATGAAACACCGAATATTCGTCATTTGGAAACTGAGGTTGAGCAGCTTAAGAAGCATTCAGAAGATTTGGAAAATACATATTGGTTGTTAGAAATGGCGAGTTCCGGTTGGCTAAGGCTTGCGCCAAAGCCAGGCAGAAACCACCACTCTAGTCAGGGCAAGGGAGTTACACGCCAAAGATAACCCCTGCTCACCCTCTAGGTAACGTGACACGAGCAGTAAGGCTTATCCCAGAGGCAATCTAAAGTAAGTATTTGCGCACGCACCCACCAGCAACAACATCCAATGCCCACCACAAAAGAAACTCCACACAAGGCTATATGTAAAAATGAATGAATGAATGAATGAAATTGTATTTGTATAGCGCATTCTACCATAAGGCCTCGTAGCACTTGTGGAATTACTTGAGGATGGCAGAGTGATTATGGGACATTGCGGAAGAGGGGGGTCTTGAGGAGCCTGCGAAAAGTCAGAATGTTAGGTTCGCTGCGTAGAGGGGGGGCAAGGAATTCCATAGATCTGAGGCGTTCAGAGAGAAGGAACAGCCACCCCACTTGGCCCAACTGACTTTCCTGGTGGTAGCGAGAAAGGCTGAGCTAGACCGGAGGTTTCTTGAAGGTTGGTAGGGTGTAATAAGGGACCGTGAGATGGCTAGACCGGTTTTCCACATGGCTCTGTGGACCAGACACAAGGATTTAAACTGGATTCTGGCCCAGATGTTGAGCCAGTGCAGCGTCCTCGGGGCGGGTTTAGCCGATTGTCTCTGGGGAATTTGGAGCAGAAGGCACGTTGCGCTGTTCCGTGACACCTGAAGTTTTTGAAGGGTTGACTGTGGGGCACCCAGGTACAGTGCGTTCCTATAATCAAGGCGTGACAAAATTAGGGCCTGTACCATGATCCTTCTGGCATTGAAGGGAAGCAGGGGCAGAACTTTCCTGAGCATCCTAAGCAGGCCATAGCAGGTAGCTGCTAGCATAGTGGCCTGGTGGCCGAAACCCAGAGAGCTGTCAAGCCATATGCCGAGGCTCTTAATCTGCTGTTTTCGAATGGGCATTGGGTTCAGATAGGTCGGCCATAGCTGTGATGATAGGGGGGATGGTAGTTTTCCCAAAAACATGAGCTCGGTCTTATGGCTATTTAGTTTTAAATGGGAGAGTTTAATCCAGTCGGCTACAGCCTCTAGGCAGCTGCCGAGGGAGCACGATGAGCCCTCTGGGTGGTTTAAGGATACCACCAATTGGGTGTTGTCAGCGTAAGTTATTATTTGTATTCCAAAAGGTAGAACTACTTCTGCTAATGGTGCCATATAAGTATTAAAATGTGTGGGGCTCAAGGAGGAGCCTTGGGGAACCCCACAACCGAGCGGCCAGCAGTCAGAGAAGGCATTACCTTCGAACACCTGAAAGACCCGGTCTTTAAGGAATGATTGTAGCCAGGAGAGAGCTGAGTGGGTCACTCCTAGACTTTTTAGCCGGCTCAGCAGGATCTTGTGGTCCACAGTGTCGAAGGCGGCCCTGAGGTCCAGCAGGATGATAGCTGCTGAGCCATACTGGTCCATAAGTTTTCGGGCCTCTTCGGTTACGGCCAGGAGGGCCGTCTCTGTCCCTAGTAGGGCCGGAAACCTGTTTGAGATATGTGGAGTAAGTTGTTAAGTTCAAGGTATTGAACTAGAACAGAGTTTATGTGTTTCTCGGTTATCTTACTTAGCCAGGGGAGGAGGGATATGGGTCGGTAGTTTGACAGGTTGGTGGGATCCAGGCTAGGTTTTTTCAGCAGGGCCTTTACCTGGGCGCGCTTCAATGCGAGTGGGACCGTGTTAGCAGAAATAGAGGCATTTATAGTGGTCAGGATGACAGGGCTTATGATACTGGCGTCTAAAGGAAGGTACCGGGGAGGAGCAGGGTCAAGTGGAGAACCCGAGGTCACTCTGGGTATGATTGCTTTCAAGGAGTCCTCATCTAATAAGGGGAACTCTGCTAGGGAACAGCAGGGAGAGCTCCCAGTGTCGGTCTCGCCAGAGACGTCCTGGGATGAAGGAAAGGAGCGGGCAATGAGATCAATTTTTTTTGGTGAAAGAATTCTGCGAGACTGTTGCACCTAGGAAGTGCGTCTTCCTGATTGGGGATTTTTTGGGGTATGGTGATCAGAGATTTGGCTATCCGGAAAATCTCCTTGGGGGAGTTTGCTGCCGCACAAATCTTTCCTTCATAGAAGGAGGCTTGTGCGGTTTTTATTTCTTCCTTATATTTCCTTATTGCCTCGTGGTAGCCTTTGTATTATACCAAACACATTAGATAAGAAACACACACTTTACAATGTGCTATAGGCATGGGCAGAATTTACAGGGGATTATGTACATGGGACAGGACCACGTGGGCCACTGTAAGGAATAAGCACTTTTAAAACTAGCACTTGGTAGAATTATCACTTTGTTGGAATAACACTTAGCACATATAATAACTGTAGCACCAAATATAAAATGTAGCACACAACCAGTAACCACTGGTAAAAGGTAAGTACCACCTACGCAATCTTAACCACCTTAGGAAAATATCACGCAGGGAACCATGAACTCACTAGTATAACCTATACTAGGTAAAACAACCTCCTAAGCATGAAAACACATTCAGAGGTATAGGCCAGAAGCTTTGTACATGATGCATGAAAACACATTCAGAGGTGTAGGCCAGAAGCTTCACACATGATGCATAAATCACATAAGGCAGGTCATCACAAATTGCCCAAAGGATCACATAGGGCAAAAACACGTGCCCCACGCAAGGGCACAACACCTGAACTGTCCCCCAGGCCAACTGGCCTCCCTGGGGCTGAAACGCCCTGTGTCTGCAATGTCAGGGCAGGCTGCGTGGGCAGCCAAGGAAGAAGGTGCAAGGGCTTAAACGTATCAGCTGCCCACTAAGTGCTGGGCAGCTGTAGCAGGGAGCCTGGCACCAATGTGCCTCCTGGCTCTCTTCTGGATTCCAAACAATGGGGCCCAAGAACACGTGGAAACCTCGTGGGCTCAAGAAACAAATGCCACCACACTGGGAGGAGCGGCTCGCTGCCAACCGGGGCCGCTCTACCCTCCAAAATACACCCACCAATGCGGATGTGGGAGCAACCCTCTGGAAGGTTGGGCCGCTCAAAGAATATGCCCGGGCCCCCACGGGGCTGTTAGAGAACAGTGGTGCCCCCAAAATAAAGTTAGTAGCCATAGGAGAGGGGCGGGCACCGGCAATGTGCCTCAACGCCCCCTCTGGCAGCAATGGCCCCCGGAGCCCGGCTCAACGGGCTCTGTATACAACTGTGCCTCTCTTAGGCACTCTCAATCGGCCCAGAGCTCCCCCCAGCCCGTGACACTCACCGGGCTGCTCTCTCTGGGGGACATCTCAAGTCGGCGGCCGGGGGACTCCCTAACTACTGGAGTCCTTCTCACCGGCGGGCCACAGGCACGAGAGCTCTCGCTCCTCGGGGCTCTCTCTCGCTCCTCTTTGTCCCGGCACAGCGCGGGTGGGCACCCACCTGGGTCCTCTGAAGGCGGCGCTGCGGGGCTCCCAGCGACTTCCGGCTTCCTCTCTTCCTCAGCACAGGAGCGCGGGGTAGGATCCCATCCGCTTCCTGTTGGTGCTGGCAGCCCCGCCCACGTCCTCGGCGGGGCTGCCTGACTTCCGGTGTAGTCCGGGCTGCGGCAGTGATTTCACTCGGGCAATATCCGGGGTAGGCTCCCGCTATAAATACTAAATTGGGGTGGGCACCCAACAGGGGCACAAAAATGTTGGAGCGCTTCCCTCGGGGAAAATGCTGGTACTCTGCCCAGGAATAGAAATAATATTTACAAAAAGGGGTGGTGAGGGACAGAGTCTCTGAATTAAGCAGAAAGCTCTCACCCAGTCAAAAGATCAGGGCTAGATCCAACACCGTTTTTTAGCTCACTGCACCATCCCAGTTTCAGAACCTGGCTGTATGCAAATTAGTCTGTTCCTGTCCCAGTGCATGATGGGAACAGGACAAACCAAACTACAGAAGCCAATTCTTACACTGGGAAGGAAACAAGCTCCCGGGGACCGGTTTCTGGCATTACAGCCGTCTTCGGCCCGGTTTGCTTGAATCCTGATGGTGCAATGAGCAAGGGTCTCACATCTGAGAATACCCTTCCACGCTTAGGGTGGACAAAAATATTTACAAAAAGGGGTGGTGAGGGACAGAGTCTCTGAATTAAGCAGAAAGCTCTCACCCAGTCAAAAGATCAGGGCTAGATCCAACACCGTTTTTTAGCTCACTGCACCATCCCAGTTTCAGAACCTGGCTGTATGCAAATTAGTCTGTTCCTGTCCCAGTGCATGATGGGAACAGGACAAACCAAACTACAGAAGCCAATTCTTACACTGGGAAGGAAACAAGCTCCCGGGGACCGGTTTCTGGCATTACAGCCGTCTTCGGCCCAGTTTGCTTGAATCCTGATGGTGCAATGAGCAAGGGTCTCACATCTGAGAATACCCTTCCACGCTTAGGGTGGACAAAAATATTTACAAAAAGGGGTGGTGAGGGACAGAGTCTCTGAATTAAGCAGAAAGCTCTCACCCAGTCAAAAGATCAGGGCTAGATCCAACACCGTTTTTTAGCTCACTGCACCATCCCAGTTTCAGAACCTGGCTGTATGCAAATTAGTCTGTTCCTGTCCCAGTGCATGATGGGAACAGGACAAACCAAACTACAGAAGCCAATTCTTACACTGGGAAGGAAACAAGCTCCCGGGGACCGGTTTCTGGCATTACAGCCGTCTTCGGCCCAGTTTGCTTGAATCCTGATGGTGCAATGAGCAAGGGTCTCACATCTGAGAATACCCTTCCACGCTTAGGGTGGACAAAAATATTTACAAAAAGGGGTGGTGAGGGACAGAGTCTCTGAATTAAGCAGAAAGCTCTCACCCAGTCAAAAGATCAGGGCTAGATCCAACACCGTTTTTTAGCTCACTGCACCATCCCAGTTTCAGAACCTGGCTGTATGCAAATTAGTCTGTTCCTGTCCCAGTGCATGATGGGAACAGGATGATGGATCAAGCCCTGATCTTTGGACTGGGTAAGAGTGGTCTGCTCAATTCAGACACTCTGTTCATCACCACCCCCTTTTGTAAATCGATTTTGGCCACTATAGGTGTGGCAGGGTATACTCAGACATGAGTCCCTTTCTCACTGCTCCATCAGGATTCAAGCAAGCCGGGCCGAAGAGGCTGAAATGCCAGAAACCGGTCCCCGGTAGCTTGTCTCCTTTCTGGTAAAGAATTGGCTTGGTAGTTTAGTCTGCCCTGTTCCCATGATGCACTGGGCCAGGGACAGACTGATTTGCATATAGCCAGGTTCTGAGCTGGGATGGGGCAGTGAGATAAATAACGGTGATGGATCAAGCCCTGATCTTTGGACTGGGTAAGAGTGGTCTGCTCAATTCAGACACTCTGTTCATCACCACCCCCTTTTGTAAATCGATTTTGGCCACTATAGGTGTGGCAGGGTATACTCAGACATGAGTCCCTTTCTCACTGCTCCATCAGGATTCAAGCAAGCCGGGCCGAAGAGGCTGAAATGCCAGAAACCGGTCCCCGGTAGCTTGTCTCCTTTCTGGTAAAGAATTGGCTTGGTAGTTTAGTCTGCCCTGTTCCCATGATGCACTGGGCCAGGGACAGACTGATTTGCATATAGCCAGGTTCTGAGCTGGGATGGGGCAGTGAGATAAATAACGGTGATGGATCAAGCCCTGATCTTTGGACTGGGTAAGAGTGGTCTGCTCAATTCAGACACTCTGTTCATCACCACCCCCTTTTGTAAATCGATTTTGGCCACTATAGGTGTGGCAGGGTATACTCAGACATGAGTCCCTTTCTCACTGCTCCATCAGGATTCAAGCAAGCCGGGCCGAAGAGGCTGAAATGCCAGAAACCGGTCCCCGGTAGCTTGTCTCCTTTCTGGTAAAGAATTGGCTTGGTAGTTTAGTCTGCCCTGTTCCCATGATGCACTGGGCCAGGGACAGACTGATTTGCATATAGCCAGGTTCTGAGCTGGGATGGGGCAGTGAGATAAATAACGGTGATGGATCAAGCCCTGATCTTTGGACTGGGTAAGAGTGGTCTGCTCAATTCAGACACTCTGTTCATCACCACCCCCTTTTGTAAACAGGAATAGAAATAAAGCACTAACGAGGCGCTAGGGGCACAGAAATCACCAAAGGCCCCAGAAAGGAGAATCCCCCTAAAGCATAAAGGGGTCCCAGCGGTCCTGGGCATCAGGAGGGGAATGCAGGGCCCAGGGTCCAGCACACAGGGCAGGAGACAGCCCCCCTTGGTGGTCCCTCCTGGGCCCCACCAGCAGCAGCCCCCTCCTATCAGGACCTAAGCAGGAACTCCAGGCTTCTAGGGGCTGGGCAGGGCCCAGGGAGGCAAGCCTTCCCCTGGGCCCCAGCAGCAGCACGCCCCTGGTAGGTTCAAGTCAGGAAACAAGAACATTTACCATTAGGTCACAGCCTCTTTTTATACAAAAAATCCCTTTGTCTCTAGGGTGCAGGAAAGGGGAAAAACCAGATGCAGCTGGTTTTGGAGCACACTGTTGCTAAGCCCATCTCCCCATTCACTGGCCAGGCTAGGGTAATCAGTCACACCACAGGGGGCGGAGACAGCATTGTGTAGAGAAAGCCCAACCCTATTCAGGTCCCAGGTGCACTCCTCCCTCACATCAATCATGCAGTTCTCTCCACTCACCACCGGGGCAGACCCATCCTGACTCCTGGAGCCAGGCTCACCAGCCAGCTCCAGCGAATCACAAGCCAGACAGTAAATTCACATAAATTACACAGACATGCCAACTTCTAGAAGTGCTATAGAAACACGGGTTAACCCAATAAGTCGCTGGGACCTGGGTGAGTTAGTGATGCAGACAAAGTGGTCCCAGATACTGAAATAAATGAACTAAGATTAAATAATATCTCAACTAAATTCGAGGAGAGTATCACATTCTTTTTAATCACAAAGTGTACAAATATTCAATAAAACACGATTTATAAAATACATCAATATTTAATTATAGATGGTGCCCCTAACAGAAGGGAAAGGGAGTGGTAGTGATGTGAAAGGTGAGGGAACTGAACAAGTGTCAAAACAGTGGTCAATTTGACCTCAATGTAAAATTACTAACAATTGATTAACAAAGGCTAATGATCACAGTTCATAAATTAATATAGTGAACCCATGCCTAACAAAATAAATCCACAAATGATAAATGGGGAAGAAGGCTGAGGATGGAAAAAGTGTTGACGTTTCGACCCAATTGGATGCAGGCGTAGGATAGAGCCTTGCTAGAGGGTCTACATCAGGACAGGGATGCAGGAGGGGCAATGGATCTGCACAGAAAATTAATAATTTTAATTACGGTCAAGATGATCCATCTTAATCATAAAAATGTACACTATTGACGGTCGAGGAGGGAAACACTACCAGAGGGACACACAAGTTGAGGCCAAGGTAATGTGAGGGATACTCATATGATAAAAATCACCAAATTTAAAGGACTGCAGGTTTAAACAAAAGACATTACATTGGAACAGTGTCACTCCCAAGTTATTGAAAACAACCGACAGAAATACTACAATAGTTACTTACATTAATGAATGTAGTATAGGGCAGTGATTTCGAAGGATGAGGTAATAAACGGGTCCTAAAAAGGTGATAAAATAGTGGCCACTTACAATTTGTCTGAATGATGAAACAAAATTCTCATAGCATCAGGTCAAAGAGAATGTATTTAGACTCACTAGATAGGGAATTTTGCAGAGTGAACAGCAACCGGGTATGATGGATGTCCACAGTTCAATAAATCTGTCAAGTAAACGGCTAGGTTAGTTATCAAGAAACCTAATATCTAGTAATAAAAGTGAGGGCATAATACACCTCAAATGAATTACCTCAATAATAATACGTGTTTGCATGGTAGATAAGGAATCCGCCGCGTAGGTCAGGATCCTATAAAAAGTAAATTTTCGACAGTTACCTAACCATAAAGAAGGTACTTAATCAAAGCAGACGGTGATTTGGAAAAAAGCCTACCTGAAGTGGGTAGTTGAGTTGCTAGCCCAGAGGGATGCAAAGTCAGTATCTGTCGATAAGAAACGGCTGCATAAATTACTTCGGTCCGATTTCTAGAAATATTAAAGTGACAGATGTATAAATAGTCACAAAAATGCAGCTAGATAATCTTATTAATGCTTATGGCAAAGTCGCGATGTGCATACCTGGAAAAGGGCGTTGCAGTACTTTTACGGGGGTCTGGTATGTTTAATACGAGTTGGTAAAAGCTGTGTTGTGAATGGGGCCGTGGTTCCAAACTTCCTATGTCGGAGTTCCGATCACGTGACCACGCGGACTTCAGAAGAGAGTGAAAAAAGACTCCCAATACTTTGTCTATCATGGTTAACACACAAGATGATAGGGCGGTGAGATAATTCCCATTGGGGACACACGGATAAAAAACAGCATGCAGCCCAATGTATCTGGAAGAATTCCGATTGTTTTTATAATCTTCCCGAAAAAACATATATATTTGGGTTATGCCACATCCGAGGTGGTGCAATTGGTAATACCAATGAGGGCAAGTTGAATATAATTAAACAAAGGGAAATAGCTATATCATGGGGGAGGCCCAATACGGATAGTCGATGTATCTATCCTTCATGATGGTAGTGGCCACAACATATTTTGGTCAATGGGGGTCAGGCTCAGGCTGTTTGAAGATGACAGAAATTGCACCCCAATAAAATTGTAGGTATATCGATTAGGTGAAGAAAATATGCAAGTAAACAATGTTCATTACAGTACATAGCAGAAAGTTTTGGGGTGCCAAGGGAAATGTTAGGGTTCAGGGTGGATATGGATTTTGGGGTGCCAGGGGTAATGTTAGGGTACAGGGCAGGTATGAGTTTTTGGGGGCGGGGGTAATTTAAGGGTTCAGGGTGGGTATGGGTTTGGGGTACCAGGGGTGTAATTTTAGGGTTCAGGGTGGGTATGGGTTTTGGATTTCAAAGGTGGACACTTTAGGGTTCAGGGTGGATATGGGTTTTGAGGTGCCAGGGGGCTAATTTTAGAGATCAGGGAATGTATGAGTTTTAAGGGGCCAGGGGGTAATATTAGGGTTCATAAGTGTGCTCTAATTGTTGTCCAGTTTCAAATGCAGAATTCACCACTTTTTTTTCTCAACTTGGCCTGAGTATTACCCGATCCTGATTGTTTGCCATGTTAGCCCCGCCCCTAATAATTAACATTAGCCACGCCCCTTTGTTTGCCAGGTTAGTCCCCCTGAAAAAGTTCCTGCGGATGCCCATGCTGGGCCTTGTATGACTAAGGAGAGATTACAGAGGGCCTGAAAGAGGCTGGCTAGATATATAAATGACAAATCGGGCTGTAGTGGCCCACGCAAATGCACCCTTGGCCCACCCAAATAAAAATTCCTTGAGCCGGCCTGGAGATATGTTTGCTCGTTTTTTCGTCACTCAATACATCAAATGATGTGTGAATGTTTGCTCAATACTCCAATGAGTAACACAACTAAAGAAAGTCAACATAGTTTGCCTTGTACTTCTGCCGACTTTATAATGGTGCAACCCTCTCAGATGTGTTCGTAAAAATGACAGTGTTCGGAATTGTTGTCCTGAATGTTGACCCTTCGTCCGGAGTGTTCTCTGTCTCTGGCCAGGATTCGCCTTCTTGGCGGATGGACGCCGCCCCGGCCTCTTCCAGAGCTCGTGTTCCTGTTTGCTGTTAGAGGCAGTGAAAGGAGCAAGTCAGGTAATGAGGTACGGACCTTCCTCGTACCTGAGGGATGGGGTGAGGCAGTCACCCACGCTGGGTGTTTGATTGACAGCAGATCTCCCGCCGCTCGCCGCACAGCCCGTGTTATTTATTGTTTTCCTTCCCGACGTGAGAGGATCAAGTCAGGTACTGAGAGGTGCGCTCCTTCCTCGTACCTGAGACCTGAGAGGAGGCGGGGCAGAGGTGCTTGTCCTGCACACACCTGCGGTGCCCGGGGCGTGTGGTCCTTACAGACCGCGTCTCCCACAGACAGGCACGGACACAGGGCTGTGAGGATGGAGGCGCTGCCGCGTGGGAGCTCGAGTGATTCTGGGTCAGGTGGGCACCAGGAGTGGTGCCCCCCACAGCTCCGGGACCCCTCCATCCCTGCACCAGGCCTTGAGGAGGAGGGCGGCAGCACGACTCCCAGCACAGACTCCGGGTTTTCCTACGCATCGACCAACAGACCCCCCAGCAGAACTTCAAGAGTGTCTGACACCCCCCCGGACCCGCCTGCGACCCCCGACCAGGGCGGGACAGCGCCACCTGCCGAGGGGGGGCCCGGGCCTGAATCCCAAGGAGGGCGGGAGGAACCACCGACCATACTAAGAGCGAGAGCGAGGATCAGTAATGACTCTGGACTGGGGGTTCAGGACCACGAGCAGAGGGAGGGGGGGAAACTATACCCTGTAGAAGAGTATCATATTCACCTGCCGGGAACGGACCGGAAAGGAAAGAGCAGCGAGGGACAGGAGAGGGGGTCTGATATAGAGAAGCATGGGATCCTGCTGAGGACGAGAGGCACGGTGTCCCGAGAGAACTCACCTAGAAACATGGAAAGAAGAAAGAACGGGCAAAGTTCGAGAGCGAGGAACAGGAAGGACTCTGGACCGGGGCTACAGGACAACAAGCAGAGGGAGGGGAGAAAACCCCAGCCTGTAGAAGAGGATCAGCTGCTGGGAACGGACCGGAAAGGACAGAGCGGCGAAGGACAGGAGAGGGGGTCTGAAACAGACCAACGAGGGACCCTGCTAAGAACGGAGGGCGCGGCTTCCCTGAAGAGCTCACCTGGAAAGTCGAAAACAAGAACGAGCCTGCCCTCTACAGGTAAGAAGCTAACACTACAACAGGTTTTCATCTTCAGAGCGGAAGAAGCGTTTATCATTTGTAGAGCGCCTGAATCACCCCAAATGAGGCACTCCACACTGAGGACGTATAGAAGTAAGGGATGCAGTGTTAGAAAAGTAAGGTTTTAAGTTTTCTCCTAAAGCCTATATAGTTAGTGGTGAGGCAGAGTTCCAGGGGCAGTTGGTTCTATAGTTTGGGGAAAAAAAAAACACTTTAATAAGAGGGTCCAAGGGCGAATTTAACGTCTCACCTTAGGTACATGCCCCAAAACAGTCTCTCAATACACAAAAGAGTACCTAAAGGTCGGAGAAACCACTCAACTGTGGACGCAGCCCCAACACTATACAGACAACTTAGTGGGACCCAACAAAGTGAACTAAGTGTGATAGTATTTGAGTTAAGACTCAAGGGCATAGGGAAAAATTCCCATCAGAAACCACACTGTACCGCCCTCTTTTGCATCATTTGGGTACTCCTTGCCCAGGAGACATAACTCACGGCTAGTTGTTATCTTAGCCGTATTCAAATGTGCATGAAGTGTACTTATAAAGGGAGGTCGTGTAAAAGTTTACAGTATTGGTGTGGCTAATGAAAAAGCAGTGTGAGAGTGAGTGAAAAAAGTGAAAGGTGCAATACTTAAAATTTGATAGGCTAGGTGGATATAAATGATTTATTGGTATCCCCAAGACTTCCAACTCTAAAAACTCAGTGCAAACACAGATTTAACAAAATATCCGTGATCAGTAGTGGTCAACATGTTTCAGCATATCAACGAACATTTTTCATGCCTTCTTCAGGACCCGTTATAACATAACTACTGCTTTTTATGTGAAAGATAAAAAGTCATATCACCTGAAACATCCAGGTTGTTAGTACAACCACATACTGTTGTCGCACCACGTCAGAGACACGGCATCCACAGGAGCGGATATGTAAAATACATGACAAGACATTGTGTCAGTTTCATAAAGATGTTCTCAAAGTAGTGTCATACATCTCAATGACTACCAGTGTATAATAATCACATTCATTTGCATTTATATTGGTTGTAAACCACTCACCCATTTGTTGTGGTTGTTGCGCTTCACCCCCCCTGGCTACAGCTCAGGTTTAGAGGAGCACCGCTCTAAAATAAAAAGCGAAGGATTAAAAACAAAAGTCACATTCATGGCTTCTTATAGTAATTATCTGTTTGGAAACTGTATGGCTATGTTGTTTCAATGAAGGTAAAAAAGGGAAGAAAGTGGATTTGTGATGTTGTTCTAAATCCACATTATCAGAGGACCATTATATTTCAAAAAGGCCAAATTATAATAGCTTATCTGATGAGGCGGTGTATGTATTACCAACGCCAAAATCGAAAGCCATCAGCTTTAATGTAAGCCCCCATGTCTGATAAATCCTCTCGACATGTAGACAATACAGTGAACTAGCATTAAATATACCCCAAGATTGTAACTCAATGATTACGTTAATCATTCGGTCTTAAGTGCCTGTGCGCTGCATATACATGCCGACGTGTCTAATAGGTCCACTTGACATGTATTAAACAAGCATTCCCCAATTCTATCAAGTCCGCTGATCTTAAGCTTGCCTCAAACCAATGCAGCGCAACAGCGTGTAAGTCCCAAAGGCTACACATGCGTGCCAGTTTGTTACGCAGAAAGGTACATGGGTCCCACTCACCTGTCCGTTGGTGTCTCCCGGCAGTCTTCCGAGCTGTCTGGGGAGGCACCGAACGGCAGACGAGTGCCATATTTAACCCGGAAGTGTACCGCGCTAGTAGCGTCGGTCACATGACTCTCTGGTTGGGCGGGAGTTGTAGTTTGTATTCTCCCGTTTTTGTAGTTCTTCATTTGCAAAGTCTTGAACACTTTTATTTTGGATGTTATGTGATAATTACACAGAAATGAGCGGGAGCAGACATAAAGTCGCATTACAATTAATACATGATGAAACGCTCACCTTAAATAATAGTCATAGCGCTAGCTCGATATTTTAGGTGTAGTTTTCTAAGCTTACTAATTTTTAGAATATGTATCGGCGCTGTGATTGGAAAATTCAGCTCTATATATATATTATGTAAAAATTGTCCCTATTATCATTAAAAAACTGCGTATTAACATCTCATGAAACATCTTTAGTGTTCCTCGTGCTAGCTCGATGTTTAAGGTGCCATGATTGTAGTTTTTTGCTTATTATAGTTTCTTATGGGCGCTGTAATTGGGAACTACGGATATTTTTTATATGTGTATGAGAAATGATCATTACTGCCATCAGAGTGGATCTAATGTTTATGAATCACAGTGTATTATATATGGATTCATTTTAAGATTTTTAAACATATATACTGCTATAAGATAGCTTTGGGATGTTTTACACAGGGCGTTGCATCCAGACTAGATCATCGTGGCGAAGCGTTCAGATCAGTCATAATAGTCTGAGAGATACTTCAGAGAGACATCCACGGTACTGGCTCATTCAGCCCATCCTTATCGCTATTGAGTTTGTAGACCCACTTCTGTTCAATTTTGAACAGAAAGCGGCGTATGTCTGGGCACGAGTCAGGGATACGAGGCTGTTCAAGCACAGTCCAATGAAACTCATTTGGGCCATGTCCCACTTCCAAGAAGTGTGCAGTCAGGCGGGTGGCTTGTTTACGACAGCGAACTGTGCTCTTGTGTTCCTGTATTCTGGTCCGTATCTTTCTCGTCGTCATGCCGACATATTTCTTCTGACAGGGACAGGTTATCAAATAGATTAGATTTGCACTATTACAGTTCGTAAAATTACGTTGTAACCAAGGTCTATTTGTACCTATGTCAACGGTTGTGGATTTACAGGTCTGAGGGCATACAGAACACGCACCACAAGGGTGATGACCTTGTATCGGTGGCAAATCCCACAAGGTACCCACTTGTCTTGGTTCCTTGTTCTTTGGGCGTGTAGGTAGGTAGGTATGGCATTTGTAGAGCGCAACCAAATACCCGTGGGTGTCTCGGCGCTAGACTGCAGTAATGTCTATCCTTAGAAGTAGGTACGGTGGGCTGAGTATGTGAGTTACTGGTCAAATAACCACGTTTTTAGTTGTCTACTGAACTGTAGGAGTGATGAGCTGGATTTAACGTAGTAAGGTAGGGAATTCCAGATCTTAGAGGCGGCAGCAAGGAAGCGACGGTCGCCCCAAGTAGCTGTTCTACTGCGTGGAGTGATTAGTTGATTAAGTGTAGAGGAGCGGAGAGTTCTGACTGGATTGTAGGGTTTTAATTGATCTTTGAGGAAGCGAGGCCCCTGGTCCTGCATTACTTTGTAAACTATACACATGGCTTTAAACTTTATCCTATTTTGGATAGAAAGCCAGTGATAGGTTCTCAGAGTGTCTGAGATGGGGGCGAATTTGGGTTTTTTGGATAGCAGGCGTGCAGCCGCGTTTTGTACAGTCTGAAGTTTTTTAGTGACTCGTTTTTGTGCATTTAGAAGAAGGCCGTTGCAATAGTCTAGGGAGGTAAGAACCAATGATGTGACCAGGGTCTTGGCGGCCGCATCAGGTAGAAAAGGCAGGATTTTCCTAATCATCCTAAGTTTGCAATGGGCCGTGGAAGCTACCTTATTGGCATGGGTCATAAAGTTGAGTTGGTCATCAAACATGACCCCCAGATTTCTGACCTTGGAGGAGGGACAAGGTGGGGTGCCAAAAGTTGATGGCCACCAGGCTGTGGGCCAAGATGGTGAGAGCTTGCCAAAGATGACCACCTCCGTTTTGTCGGAGTTTAGCTTTAGGCAGTTTCCTGCCATCCATTCACCTATCGCCGTCATGCCAGCTTGGAACCGTTCGGCCACCTCCTGACCATCACCCTTGATGGCCAGCACCAGCTGCGTGTCGTCGGCGTATGAGGTTAGGCTCATCCCATGTGCTTTGATGACACTAGCAAGGTCCGACACGTAGATGTTGAAAAGTGTCGGACTTAGGGATGAGCCTTGAGGAACCCCACACGGTAACGACCGACTGGCAGATTGGAATGGGCCTAGTGTGACCGCCTGGGTTCTGTTAGCCAAGAAGGAAGTCAGTAGATTTTTCGCAGTGGACTGGATGCCCATTTTTTCGACACGGTTGACCAAGGTCTTGTGGTCAACCGTGTCGAATGCTGCAGAAAGATCTAGGAGCACCAGCAGGGCTGTCCCTCCCTGGTCCCGGATGGTTCTAATATCATCCGCTGCCTTAATGAGAGCGGTTTCCGTCCCGTGATATTTGCGGAACCCAAACTGGGTGTCATCAAGCAGGTTATTTCTCTCTATGTGTGTGGACCAATTGGTCCTTCAGACTTTGACCTCTCTTAAACGAGAACAAAGGTAGCGGAATCCCATCACCTCCTGTATTGAGTATAGACCAATGTTTTTTAATGATCTTCTGTACTTGATTAGATCTGGTATTGAAGGTGTTCACAAAAGTGATACGATCCGTTTTCTCCTTTGGTGGCTGTATTTCAAGGAGGGACTCTCTATTGTTGTTTGAAGCCCTCTTCTTGGATTGTCGGATTATCTTTTTTGGATAGTTCTTTTCACGAAGTTGTCTCTCCAGATTTTTTGAGTGGGTGTTGAATGCTTCTTTGTTGGAACAGTTTCTCTGGACCCTGAGAAACTGGCCAAATGGCAAGTTGTTTCTGAGAGCCCGCGGGTGACAGCTTTCGTAATTGAGTAAAGCGTTCTTTGCTATTGGCTTGCAATAGAGCTCCGATTCAAGGCCATTCGCAGTCGCTAAGATCATAAGATCCAAAAAGGCCAACCCAGTCTTACTGTGTTCCACAGTGAACTTGAGATATGTATTCTGGATATTAAGCCACTGGTGAAATGCCAACAGATCTTCTTCAGTCCCGCGCCGTACAACTAAAATATCGTCTATATATATCGCTTCCATACATGGAGCGACAATAGATAAGGATTTGTGGGTGTTAGCACTACCTGCTGTTCGTAGTTGTGCACGTATAGGTTAGCGAGGCTCGGTGCGAAGACACTACCCATACTGGTACCAGATGTTTGTAGGTAGGTAGTGTCTTCGAACCGGAAATAGTTGTCCTTCATAGCTATCTCAGCCAAGTCCATTATAAATGATACTGGTGTGATGGAATGATGGTCACTCTGTTCCAACAATTGGCCCTCTACTTCAAGAGTCTCTGTCTGGGGAATTGAAGTATACAATGACTCTACGTCAAAAGATACCAGAATGTCAGTACTGATGTCATATTGTATTTCAGGAAGGAATCTCAGGACATCCTTTGTGTCCTGAAGAAACGTTGGCATGGCCTTAACCATTGGATTCAAAAAGGAGTCCACAAAGGTGGGCAGAGGTTCCAGAAGGGATCCAATTCCAGAAATGATAGGCCGTCCCAACAGGAGGTCTTTGGGGTTTGTGGACTTTTGGGAGGCAATAGATAAGGGTGGGGCCACTGTTATACTTGACATTGACACCTACCGAAATGAATGATTGAGGCAATTGAGTGATCGGAAATCATATCTCCCACTCACAGAAGACCCCACTGAACGACTAAGAACTAAGATTGGGCATATGGTGGAAGAAGCAACATCTGAAGGGTGGATTACACCACAAGAGGGCCAGTACCTTCTAACCACTCACCCTACCATCCCATACTTCTGTTCTCTCCCAAAAGTCCACAAACCCCAAAGACCTCCTGTGGGACGGCCTATCATTTCTGGAATTGGATCCCTTCTGGAACCTCTGTCCACCTTTGTGGACTCCTTTTTGAATCCAATGGTTAAGGCCATGCCAACGTTTCTTCAGGACACAAAGGATGTCCTGAGACTCCTTCCTGAAATACAATATGACATCAGTACTGACATTCTGGTATCTTTTGACGTAGAGTCATTGTATACTTCAATTCCCCAGACAGAGACTCTTGAAGTAGTGGGCCAATTGTTGGACCAGAGTGACCATCATTCCATCACGCCAGTATCATTTATAATGGACTTAGCTGAGATAGCTATGAAGGACAACTATTTCCGGTTCGAAGACACTACCTACCTACAAACATCTGGTACCAGTATGGGTAGTGTCTTCGCACCGAACCTCGCTAACCTATACGTGCACAACTTCGAACAGCAGGTAGTGCTAACACCCACAAATCCTTATCTATTGTCGCTCCATGCATGGAAGCGATATATAGACGATATTTTAGTTGTATGGCGGGATACTGAAGAAGATCTGTTGGCATTTCACCAGTGGCTTAGTATCCAGAATACATATCTCAAGTTCACTGTGGAACACAGTAAGACTGGGTTGGCCTTTTTGGATCTTATGATCTTAGCGACTGCGAATGGCCTTGAATCGGAGCTCTATCGCAAGCCAATAGCAAAGAACCCTTTACTCAATTACGAAAGCTGTCACCCGCGGGCTCTCAGAAACAACTTGCCATTTGGCCAGTTTCTCAGGTTCCAGAAAAACTGTTCCAACAAAGAAGCATTCAACACCCACTCAAAAAATCTGGAGAGACAACTTTGTGAAAAGAACTATCCAAAAAAGATAATCCAACAATCCAAGAAGAGGGCTTCAAACAACAATAGAGAGTCCCTCCTTGAAATACAGCCACCAAAGGAGAAAACGGATCGTATCACTTTTGTGAACACCTTCAATACCAGATCTAATAAAGTACAGAAGATCATTAAAAAACATTGGTCTATACTCAATACAGGAGGTGATGGGATTCCGCTACCTTTGTTCACGTTTAAGAGAGGTCAAAGTCTGAAGGACCAATTGGTCCACACACGCCCAAAGAACAAGGAACCAAGACAAGTGGGTACCCTGTGGGATTTGCCACCGATACAAGGTCATCACCCTTGTATTGCGTGTTCTGTATGCCCTTAGACCTGTAAATCCACAACAGTTGACATAGGTACAAATAGACCTTGGTTACAACGTAATTTTACGAACTGTAATAGTGCAAATCTAATCTATTTGATAACCTGTCCCTGTCAGAAAAAATATGTCGGCATGACGACGAGAAAGATACGGACCAGAATACAGGAACACAAGAGCACGGTTCGCTGTCGTAAACAAGCCACCCGCCTGACTGCACACTTCTTGGAAGTGGGACATGGCCCAAATGAGTTTCATTGGACTGTGCTTGAACAGCCTCGTATCCCTGACTCGTGCCCAGACATAGGCCGCTTTCTGTTCAAAATTGAACAGAAGTGGGTCTACAAACTCAATAGCGATAAGGATGGGCTGAATGAGCCAATACCGTGGATATCTCTCTGAAGTATCTCTCAGACTATTATGACTGATCTGAACGCTTCGCCACGAGGATCTAGTCTGGATGCAACGCCCTGTGTAAAACATCCCAAAGCTATCTTATAGCAGTATATATGTTTAACAATCTTAAAATGAATCCATATATAATACACTGTGATTCATAAACATTAGATCCACTCTGATGGCAGTAATGATCGTTTCTCATACACATATAAAAAATATCCGTAGTTCCCAATTACAGCGCCCATAAGAAACTATAATAAGCAAAAAACTACAATCATGGCACCTTAAACATCGAGCTAGCATGAGGAACACTAAAGATGTTTCATGAGATGTTAATACGCAGTTTTTTATTGATAATAGGGACAGTTTTTACCTAATATATATAGAGCTGAATTTTCCAATCACAGCGCCGATACATATTCTAAAAATTAGTAAGCTTAGAAAACTACACCTAAAATATCGAGCTAGCGCTATGAATATTATTTAAGGTGAGCGTTTCATCATGTATTAATTGTAATGCGACTTTATGTCTGCTCCCGCTCATTTCTGTGTAATTATCACATAACATCCAAAATAAAAGTGTTCAAGACTTTGCAAATGAAGAACTACAAAAATGGGAGAATACAAACTACAACTCCCGCCCAACCAGAGAGTCATGTGACCGACGCTACTAGCGCGGTACACTTCCGGGTTAAATATGGCACTCGTCTGCCGTTCGGTGCCTCCCCAGACAGCTCGGAAGACTGCCGGGAGACACCGACAGACAGGTGAGTGGGACCCATGTACCTTTCTGCGTAACAAACTGGCACGCATGTGTAGCGTTTGGGACTTACACGCTGTTGCGCTGCATTGGTTTCAGGCAAGCTTAAGATCAGCGGACTTGATAGAATTGGGGAATACTTGTTTAATACATGTCGAGTGGACCTATTAGACACGTCGGCATGTATATGCAGCGCACAGGCACTTAAGACCAAATGATTAACGTAATCATTGAGTTACAATCTTGGGGTATATTTAATGCCAGTTCACTGTATTGTCTACATGTCGAGAGGATTTATCAGACATGGGGGCTTACATTAAAGCTGATAGCTTTCGATTTTGGCGTTGGTAATACATACACCGCCTCATCAGATAAGCTATTATAATTTGGCTTTTTTGTAATATAATGGTCCTCTGATAATGTGGATTTAGAACAACATCACAAATCCACTTTCTTCCCTTTTTTACCTTCATTGAAACAACATAGCCATACAGTTTCCAAACAGATAATTACTATAAGAAGCCATGAATGTGACTTTTGTTTTTAATCCTTCGCTTTTTATTTTAGAGCGGTGCTCCTCTAAACCTGAGCTGTAGCCAGGGGGGGTGAAGCGCAACAACCACAACAAATGGGTGAGTGGTTTACAACCAATATAAATGCAAATGAATGTGATTATTATACACTGGTAGTCATTGAGATGTATGACACTACTTTGAGAACATCTTTATGAAACTGACACAATGTCTTGTCATGTATTTTACATATCCGCTCCTGTGGATGCCGTGTCTCTGACATGGTGCGACAACAGTATGTGGTTGTACTAACAACCTGGATGTTTCAGGTGATATGACTTTTTATCTTTCACATAAAAAGCAGTAGTTATGTTACAACGGGTCCTGAAGAAGGCATGAAAAATGTTCGTTGATATGCTGAAACATGTTGACCACTACTGATCACGGATATTTTGTTAAATCTGTGTTTGCACTGAGTTTTTAGAGTTGGAAGTCTTGGGGATACCAATAAATCATTTATATCCACCTAGCCTATCAAATTTTAAGTATTGCACCTTTCACTTTTTTCACTCACTCTCACACTGCTTTTTCATTAGCCACACCAATACTGTAAACTTTTACACGACCTCCCTTTATAAGTACACTTCATGCACATTTGAATACGGCTAAGATAACAACTAGCCGCATGTTATGTCTCCTGGGCAAGGAGTACCCAAATGATGCAAAAGAGGGCGGTGCATTGTGGTTTCTGATGGGAATTTTTCCCTATGCCCTTGAGTCTTAACTCAAATACTATCACACTTAGTTCACTTTGTTGGGTCCCACTAAGTTGTCTGTATGGTGTTGGGGCTGCGTCCACAGTTGAGTGGTTTCTCCGAACTTTAGGTACTCTTTTGTCTATAGTTTGGGAGCCAGGTAAGAGAACGATTTCCCTCCCAATCTGGTTTGCCTGATACGGGGGATGACAAGAAGACCTTTCTTTTCAGAGCAAAGGGTGCGTGAAGGTGTGTATTTGACTGGTTTGTCGCCCAGATATGCAGGACCCATCTGGTTTAGGCCTTTGAACACTATGCAGCAGATTTTGAAATAGATTCTTTTGCGTATAGGTAGCCAGTGGAGTTTGCGTAGTAGGGGAAGTGAGGAGGCACGATAGGGTTCACTTGTTACCAAGCGGGCTAATGTGTTCTGCACCACCTGCAGACTGTGCAGGCAGATTCCTTAGCAGAGATCAGCAAAGCATTGCTGTAATCCAGACGGCTCAGTACTAGGGCATGAGTCAGGGTTTTGCGTGTTGAAGAAGGAAGGACATGGAAGACCTTACGGAGTAGGGTAAGGGCATGGAAGCAAGCTCTTTTGGGTACCGCTATGTGTTCATCCAAATTCAATTTGTTGTCTATTAGGACTCCTAGCTTTTTAACTACTAGCTTAGGAGATGGTGCCGGGCCTAGTTCCTCTGCCCCCAGCTAGGGGACCAGCTGGTGACTGCAACTTTGAAGAGCATTATTTCTCTTTTTCCTGCGTTTAACTGCAGGAAAATGCTGCTCATCCAAGATGTTATAGCTTTCATGCCTTCCGCGAATATGTTTTGGATGTTGGGGGTGTCTTTATTGTAAGAAAGGAGTTGTGAGTCATCTGCGTAGGAGATCGGGGTAAACCCAATGTTCCTAAGTAGTTCTGCAAGAGGGGCAACATACACATTGAATAGGGAGGGGCTTAGACAGGAGCCCTGGGGTACCTCTTTATTTACTGAGGTGAACTTGGATTTGAAGGGTCTGAGGTTTTTCTGTGCACAGGGCTGCTGTGATATTCAGTACTTATTTAAGTGCACAGGGCGCTGCTGTGAGATTCAATACTTATTTATCACCTTGGCTGCTAGGTGTTTTCCCCCCCGGTGCTGAACTCATAGAGTTCCCATTGTTCATGACGAGCTGAGCTCGTCATCAGCACAGCTCAACCGTGCATCATGACGAGCTGAGCTCGTCATGAGCATCGAAAGGGTTATGTGCACAGGGTCCTTCTGTGAGATTCAATACTTAATTATGTGCACAGGGTCCTGCTGTGATATTCAATACTTATTTATGTGCACAGGGTCCTGCTGTGAGATTCAATACTTAATTATGTGCACAGGGTCCTGCTGTGAGATTCAATACTGATTTATGTGCACAGGGCGCTGCTGTGAGATTCAATACTAATTCATGTAGACAGGGCACTGCATGAGATTCTCTACTGATTTGTGTAGACAGGGCGCAGCTGTGAGATTCTCTACTGATTCATGTGCACGGGTGCTGCTGTTAAATTCTTTATTGATTTATGTGCACAGGGCTCTGCTGTGAGATTCTCTACTAATTTATTCAGTCTGGGCGCTGCTGTAAGATTCAATACTGATTTATGAAGACAGGTGTTAGACCTGGCACCATTGGTGTGGGTCTCCCTTCCATTTTTACTGTTGCCTCATGTGTTTTTTCTGGTGTTAGATGCTTTGGGCACTGTCCCACTGCTGTCCAGTGCCACAGTGTGAGTGCTCCCTACTGTAAACTAATGTATTGATTAGTGGTTCCATGATTGGATATTTGGTTTACTTGTCAGACCCTAGTACAGTGCACTGAGTGTGCCCACGGCATGTAAATCCAAATGCTGGTAGTGGGCTTGCAGCACTGGTTGTGCCACCCACAGAAGCGGCCTTGTAAAATGTGTCTTAGGTCTGCCATTGCAGAGCCTGCGTGTAGTCTGTTACTGTCATGCTGACTGGGCAAGTGCACCCACTTGCCAGTCCCTAAACCTTCCCTTTCCTTCATATTAGTCACCCCTATGGTAGGACCAAGGGCAGGTTGCATTGTAACAATAAGGTAGGACAAGCCCTGATGTGTGTGGCATGTCCTAATAGTGAATTACAGCCATTTTCGTTTTTCACTATTGCAAGGCTACCTGTTCTCCATAGGCCAGAATGGGCTGCTGGATTGTTACATGTTTATAACCCTAGCAGACTCAGAGAACATGGTAGAAATTTGAGTTTAGTATAACTGGATTCAGAATAATAAAATACATCTTTTAGTAAAGTTTATTTTAATATTCTGTGTTTGCAAATACCACTTTTAGAAAGTAGGTATTTGCTTACCTAACCATTTGAGCCCGCCTCCGCGAGGTTGTGTATTCCTTGTGTGGGTTTGTGTGTGACAGGGCTAGGGGATTCCAAGAGACAGGCTGGTGCTGCCCGGTGGTAAATAGAGAGATCTGCATCTAGATGGGAAGGAGGAGTTGCACCTGAGACCTGAATAGGGCTGGGCCTTCTAGCTACAATGCTGGCTCCACCCCCTGTGGTGTGTCTTTATGTCTCTGCCCTGCACACTGAAAGAAGAGAAGGAAGACTGTCAACAAAGTGCTCCAGGACTGTACTTGCCTTCCACTATGATGGCTCCACCTCCTGTGGGGCATCTGATGTGCATGCCCTGCAATGTGAAAGGAAAGGAGAAGTCTGGTAATCAGAGTGCTTCAGAACTGGCTTGAACTGGGCCCAGGCCCCTCTCACCTCAGAGACTAAATGATTTTGGGGTATAAGTATTGGGACCCTGATGCCATGAAATTAGATCACTCCTGGAACTGACAAGACAAAACCTCTGCTGAGGAGAAGGAACCTGAAGAAACTGAGGAGAGACTATTCCCAAGCTGAAGTGCTGCTTGGGGGATTGTCTTGCAGTGGTTACTTGCTGCCAAAGGGAGGAGAAAGACTTTGTGGACTTTTCTTTTCAACTTGTGCAAAGACCTCCAAGGGCTTGGAAGAGAGCATGCACCCTGACCGAAGTCCCAGGACCAGTGGACTTTACCAGCCTTTGTGAATTGATCCTGGAAATAAGTGGCTACAGAGGCAGGGAGCTGTGACCGACTCTCATGACAAGCCCGGTGTCCTTTAGGCACCGCACCAAGCAACGTCCGCCTCGAACAACGCAAGCTCTGCGCTCACCGACTCCGTCCTGACGCCTGCACCGCGACTGGAAGGACACCGCGACGTGCAATGCCTCGCTACACCAAATCGAATTGGTCTGAACGACGCGGTCACTGCTGCTGACTTCGAGTCCTGTGACCGCACCGGAGTTGGGCACCACCTCGCACGCTTTGCGATGCACCGCCCGACTCGCACCGCTGTCCGGACTGATCAACGCCTGCTCCCGAACTCCGGCTCGTTCGCCGCACCGTAAGCTGCAAGCACCGCATCGAAGCACCGTCTCGCTCTGCAACGCAAGCCGTGGATCCACCGACTCTGTCAACGGGCCGCTGCCTGCACCGCATCCATGCCGGCCGCCCCAAGGAAAAGGTACTGTGTTTAAGTCTATCGACATTTGGGTGGGCCCGGACCACCGCGGTACACTGGATTTGTTATACTCTGGGTTCCTTCAGCAAGCTGTAGCTGGACAAGGCTACCGACTCGCACAGATCTTTGATTTAACCCTTTTTAACCTGAACTCTTGAAACTTAATAGTACTGGGGACCCTTCGCCTGCCACTCCTGCAAATTTACCAGCATCAAGACCCATACCACATCCACTAACCCCAAACACAGCTCCGACTCTAACCACCTGAAGTGCATCCTGCTGAACACCCACTCGGTCCACAGACACGCCACCGAACTCTGGGATCTACTCGACACTACATCACCGGACGTGGCCTTCCTTACTGAAACATGGATGAACGCATCATCAGCACCCGATATCGCCATAGCCATCCCGGACAATTACAAGATTATCCAAAAAGACCGCACCAACCAAACAGGAGGAGGCATCTCCATTGTCCATAAGAACACCATCAAAATCACGACCAGCTCCGACGTTAACCTTACAACCGCCGAACACCTCCACTTCCAGGTCCACACCGACCCTAGAACCACACTCAGAGGCACCCTCATCTACAGGCCGCCAGGAACCCGTAAACAATTCAGCGAAGACATCACTGACTTCATCAGTCCACATGCTCTCGCCTCCGAGAACTACATTCTATTAGGAGACCTTAACTATCACCTGGACAAGAAAAACGACAGCAACACCACCACCCTGCTTGACAACCTGGCCAATCTCGGCCTCAAACAACTTGTTGACACCCCCACCCATGTAGCCGGACATACCTCGACCCAATCTTCACCTCCAGCAAATACATCTCCTTCGTTCGCACCACAGCTCTCCACTGGACGGACCACAGTTGTGTTCACTTCAGCTACAAAATGACCTCGACCCACAACCTATCCCCCAGAGAAAATGGAACAAAATCACCACCGACCAACTCCTCACATCGCTCAACCAAAACCCATCCGCCCTCTCATCGGACCCAAACCAAGCTGCCATCAAATTCAAACAATGGATCACTCACAGCGCTGACAAATTAGCACCTTGAAAAACCATCACACCAAACAAGACAGCAAAAAGGCCCCCTGGTTCAACGATGACCTTAAGAAATCCAAAAAGCTATGCCGCACTCTCGAGAAAACATGGAGACAAAACCCAACCTCCGTCAACATGACCACCTTCAAGGCAGCCACCCGCAAACACCACCAGCTGATCCGAGCCACCAAGACATCAGCACTCAAGAATCGACTCAACAACAACGCCCATAACAGCAAGGAACTATTCAACATCGTCAAAGAATTCATCAACCCCACCGCAGCCTCAAACGACATCACTCCCTCCCAAGACCTCTGCGATTCGTTATCCTCCTTCTTCTACAACAAAATTACCGACATACATAACAGCTTCGAAAACAGTTCCAACAAACAATCCTCTCCACCCCTCTCAGAACCTAAACCGTCCTCTAACAACCTCAGCGCCTGGAACCCAATCACCACTGACGACACCATCCGCCTCATGAATTCCATCCACTCTGGCTCGCCAACCGACCCATGTCCCCACCACATCTTCAACAAAGCAGACTCCATCATCGCACCCCATCTCCGTGATGTCATCAACTGCTCCTTCATCTCTGCCACCTTCCCAGAAAGCCGGAAACATGCCGAAGTCAGCGTCCTCCTGAAGAAACCCACAGCAGACCCCTCTGAACTTAAAAACTACCGCCCCATATCCCTCCTCCCATTCCCGGCCAAAGTCATTGAGAAAGCCATCAATAGCCAACTCGCCGCCTTCGTCAAATCCAACAACTCCCTCGACCCCTCACAGTCCGGCTTTCGAGCCAAACACAGCACTGAAACCGCCCTCATCGCAGCAACAGACGACATCCGAACACTACTGGACAACGGAGAAACAGTAGACCTCATTCTACTCGACCTCTCCGCCGCATTCGACACTGTTTGTCACAGCACACTCATACAACGCCTCAGCAACATCGGTATAAAAGGAAAAGCCTTGGACTGGATCATCTCGTTCCTAGCTGGAAGAACTCAGAGAGTCCGACTTCCCCCATTCAAATCAGAGGCCACCAAAGTCATCTGCGGTGTACCACAAGAATCCTCACTCAGTCCCAACCTCTTCAACGTTTACATGAGTCCACTCACTTCCATCGCGCGTCAACACAACCTCAACATCATCTCCTACGCAGACGACACCCAGCTGATCCTCTCCCTCACCAAAGACCCCAACACCGCCAAAACCAATCTTCACGAAGGCATGAAAGAAGTAGCCGTATGGATGAAAGACAGCCGCCTTGAACTTAACTCAGACAAAACGGAAGTGCTCATCCTAGGACCAACCCCCTCTGCCTGGGACGACTCATGGTGGCCTTCGGATCTGGGCTCAGCACCCATACCCACGGACCACGCATGTAACCTTGGCTTCATACTAGACTCTTCACTCTCGATGACCAATCAAGTCAACGCCGTCTCATCCTCCTGCTTCAACGTACTTCATATGCTCAAAAAAATCTTCCACTGGATCCCCGCAGAGACAAGAAAGACTGTCACGCACGCACTGGTTACGAGTCGACTAGACTACAGAAACACCCTCTACGCCGGAATCACAGCCAAATTTCAGACAAAACTCCAACGCATCCAAAACGCATCAGCGAGACTCATTTTGGACATCCCTCGCCAAGATCACATTACCGGCCACCTGAAAGATCTCCACTGGCTTCCCATCAACAAGAGAATAACATTCCGTCTCCTCACCCACGCACACAAGGCCCTCTACAAACTAGGTCCCGAATGCCTCAACACTCGACTATCCTTCTACACACCCACCCACCAACTGAGATCCTCCAATCAAGGCCTCGCCGCAGTTCCGCGTATCCAAAGATCCACCATGGGAGGTAGATCCTTCTCCTACTTGGCGGCCAAGACCTGGAACTCACTCATCACTCACCTCCACCTTACACAGAACTTAAAACCTGGCTATTCGATAAATAATGAACCCCCTCCCCAAGCGCCTTGAGACTCTCTGGGTGAGTAGTGCGCTATATAAATTCTTGAACTTGAACGTATTCTTTTTGTCGTTTATTGGTCTTGTGATAACTTTATATAAAGTATACTTATTTTTGATATAAAACCTTTTTGTGGTGTCCATTTGTAGTGTTGTCGCTGGGTTACTGTATATGGTCACAAATGCTTAACTTACATTGCATCTGAAATAAGCCTTGACTGCTCGCGCAGCACCGCCAAGAGGGTGAGCAGGGGTTATTTTAAGAGAGGTAATTCTCTTTCCCTGACCAGAGGAGAGGGTCCCTGCTTGTCACAAGTACCTACCTGTGCCACCCAGAGAACCCCAATTCTAACAATAGGACTCTGCTGTGAGATTCTCTACTGATTTATGTGCACATCGCTCTGTTGTGAGATTCTCTACGGATTTATGTAGGCAGGGCTCTGCTGTGAGATTTAGTACTGATTTATGTAGGCAAGGCACTGCTGTGAGATTCTCTACTAATTAATGTGCACAGGGCGCTGCTGTGAGATTCTCTACTGATTTATATAGACAGGGCTCAGCTGTGAAATTCTCTACTGATTGATATGCACTGGGCACTGCTGTGAGATTTGCTACTCATTTATGTAGACAGGGCTCTGCTGTGAGTTTCTCTACTGATTCATGTAGACAGGGCTCTGGTGCCAGATTCTCTACTGATTTATGTGCACAAGGCACTGCTGTGAGATTCTCTGCTCATTTATGTGTACAGGGCTCTGCTGTGAGATTCTCTACTGATTTATGTAGACAGGGCGTTGCTGTGAGTTTCTTTATTGATTCATGTGCACAGGCACTGCTATCACATTCTTTACTGATTTATGTGCACAGGGCACTGCTGTGAGATTCACTACTGATTTATATAGACAGGGCTCAGCTGTGAAATTCTGTACTGATTGATATGCACTGGGCTCCGCTGTGAGATTCTCAACTCATTTGAAAGCACGGGGCGCTGCTGTTAGGTCCTCTATTGATTTATGTGCACGGTGCTGCTGTCAGATTCTTTACTGATTTATGTGCATAGGGCTCTGCTATGAGATTCTCTACTGATTTATGTGCACAGGGCGCTGCTGTGAGATTCTTTACTGATTTGTGTAGGCAGGGCAATGCTGTGAGAATCAATACTGATTTATTTAGGTAGGGCTCTGCTGTGATATTCTCTTCTGATTTATGTAGACAGGACTCTGTTGTGAGATTCTCTACTGATTTATGTCAGGGTGCTTCTGTGAGATTCAATACTGATTTGTGTAGGCAGGGTGCTGCTGTGAGATTCTCTACTCTACTGATGTGCACAGGATGCTGCTTTGAGATTCAATACTGATTTATGTAGACAGGGCGCTGCTGTGAGATTCTCTACTGAATTATGTTCACAGGGCACAGCTATGAGATTCTCTACAGATTCATGTGCACAGGTGCTTACTGTCAGATTCTTTACTGATTTATGTGCACAGGGCGCTGCTGTGAGATTCTCTACTGATTTATGGAGGCAAAGCGCTGCTGTGAGAGTCAATACTGATTGATGTAGACAGGGCTCTACTGTTAGATTCTCTACTGATTCATGTGCACAGGCGCAGCTGTGAGATTCTCTACTGATTTATTTAGGCAGAGCACTGCTGTGAGAGTCAATACTGATTGATGTAGACAGGACTCTGCTGTGAGATTCTCTACTGATTCATGTGCACAGGGCTCTGCTGCGAGATTCTCTACTATTTTATGTGCAAAGGGCTTTGCTGTGAGATTCTCTACTACTTTATGTGCAAAAGGCACTGCTGTGAGCTTCTCCATTGATTCATGTGCACAGGCCGCTGCTGTGAGATTCTCTACTGATTTATGTAGTCATGGCACTGCTGTGAGACTCTTTACTGATTTATGTAGGCAGGGTGCTGCTGTGAGATTCAATACTGATTCGTGTAGACCTGGTTCTGCTGTGAAATTCTCTACTGATTTATGTAGACAGGGCGCTGCTGTGAGATTCTCTACTGATTCATGTGCAAGGGTACTGCTGTCAGATTCCTTACTGATTTATGTGCACAGGGCGCTGCTGTTAGAATCAATACTGATTAATGTAAAAAGGGTTCTGCTCTGAGACTCTCTACTGATTGATGTGCACAGGGCGCTGCTGTGAGATTTTCTTCTGATTCATGTAGACAGGACTCTGTTGCGAAATTCTCTACTGATTTATGTGCACAGGGCGCTCTTTTGGGATTCTCTACTGATTTATGTGCACAGGGCAGTGCTGTGAGACTCTCTACTGAGTCATGTGCACAGGGTGCTGCTGGGAGAGACTCTACTGATTTATGTAGGCAGGGTGCTGCTGTGAGATTCAATAGTGATTTGTGTAGGCAGGGTGCTGCTGTGAGGTTCTCTACTGATTCATGTGCACAGGACGCTGCTTTGAGATTCAATAATGATTGATGTAGACAGGGATCTGTTGTGAGATTCTCTACTGATTTATGTGAACAGGGCATTGCTATGACATTCTCTACTGATTTATGTAGGCAGGGCGCTGCTGTGAGATTCAATACTGATTTATGTAGGCAGGGCACTGCTGTGAGATTCTCTGCTGATTGATGTAGACAGGGCTCTGCTGTGAGATTCTTTACTGATTCATGTTCACAGGGCGCTGCTGCGAGATTCTCTACTGATTTATGTGCACAGGGCACAGCTGTGAGATTCTCTACTGATTAATGTAGGCAGAGCGCTGCTGTGAGAGTCAATACTGATTGATGTAGACAGGGCTCTGCTGTGAGATTCTCTACTGATTCATTTGCAAAGGGCTCTGCTGCAAGATTCTCTACTAGTTTATGTGCAAAGGGCTCTGCTGTGAGATTCTCTACTAGTTTATGTGCAAAGGGCTCTGCTGTGAGCTTCTCTACTGATTTATGTGCACAGGGCACTGCTAAGAGATTTTCTACTGATTTATGTAGACCGGACTCTGCTGTGAGATTTTCTACTGATTTATGTAGACGGGGCATTACTGTGAGAATCTTTACTGATTTATGTGCACAGGGTGCTGCTGTGAGATTCTCTACTGATTCATGTGCAAGGGCGCTGCTGTCAGATTCTTTACTGATTCATGAGCACAGGGAGCTGCTGTGAAATTCTCGACAGAATTATTTAGGCAGGGCACTGCTGTGAGATTCAATACTGATTTATTTGCACAGGACCCTGCTTTGAGATTCTCTACAGAGTAATGTAGGCACAGTGATGCAGTGATATTAAATACTGAGTTGTGTAGACATGGCACCGCTGTGAAATTCTCTACTGATTTATGTAGACAGGGCGGTGCAGTGAGCTTCTCTACTAATTTATGTGCATAGGGCCATGCTGTGAGATTCTCTACTGATTCATGTGCACAGGCCGCTGCTGTGAGATTCTCTACTGATTTATGTAGTCAGGGCACTGCTGTGAGATTCTTTACTGATTTATGTAGTCAGGGCGCTGCTGTGAGATTCTTTACTGATTTATGTAGACAGGGTGCTGTTGTGAGATTCAATACTGATTCGTGTAGACCTGGTTCTGCTGTGAAATTCTCTACTGATTTATGTAGACAAGGCGCTGCTGGGAGAATATTGAGAGATCCGGAGAATATCGAGAGGCAAGATGGCGTTGGGGAGAATATCGAGAGGCAAGATGGCGTTGGCGTGGACAGTCGCTGACTGAGCGCTCTCCGCTCTCCTGGGGCCCTGCGTGAGGAACCGTGCAATCGTGCGAAATGGGAGAAATAAACCTGCCAGCCTGAATGTTAGGAAATAACTCACAGGGGGAAAAAAAGGAAAACAAAGGAAGAAAAACAATCCATTAAAAGGATTGCGAAAGGGGCTGCGGAAAAAAGACTGTTGCCAGCTGGCCTTTGATCCTTGAGCTGAACAGATATCTTCAGACACCCGAAGATATCACTGACATTCTCGGATATTGCCGACTGTTGTCTTCTACAGAGGTGGTCTGAGGGGAAGAAAATATTCGTCGGAGGGGAAATAATTGCAGAAGCTAAAAAGACACTGATGCCTGCCCTTTACTCCTAACTCCGTTTCTTGCCTTGGAGCTATCAATCCCTGACTCGGCGATCAGCCTGCTGGAGCTGGAGGCGAGGCGAGGCGAAAGGCAGAAGGTGAGGAGCGGGGTGCATTGTGTGGCGGCACTACCTAACCCTCAATGTTTTATCAAGGGAACATAAGCAGCTTAGGCTGAATGGAGGGGGGGGGAAAGTGTGTTCTGACACTTCTTCTTCTCCGAGAACCATATTCCGACGGCTCAGTAACAGTGAGACGCCATCAATCACATGTGCTAATCGGCTTCAAGGGCTCTAAAACTTAGCTTCAAAGAGTGCTGAGATTAACCAGAGCTGAAAAAGAAAAACAAGGACAAATAAATAAAGAGAAAACCGAGGTGGGGTGTCCTGCTGAAGTTGTCGCTTCTGACCTGTCACATCCTGTCACATCCACCACTTATACAAAGGAGTGAAACAAACAAGATGCAGCAGCGAGTGATAGACATTACATTGTCACAGTGTTAATTGTGATACAAGGACCCCTTTGCTTTCGGCTTTGCTCTGCTGTTTCCATCAGGTTCCATCAGGGTGGCAAGGGAGGCTTTTGAACCCGCTTTTGAATCTGACACCGTTCACCTGTTTAAAAGACTTTGCAGGGCATTTCCGAGGGGGAAAAGTCTAAATAAAAAAATATATATATGTATCCCAACATTCAACATCCTACATCCTGCAATGCGCGAGGAGCCTCGGCGTCTGAAAAACCAAGAACTCTACTCTCGGTCCCTAGACACCCCTATACGACAGCAAGTGGCGGATGGAGAGATACAAATCTCTATACCGTGCTCTTTAAAAACCGCAACCAAACTTAAGGGGGCCCTCAAGCGCCTACAATCTGACAGGCAACAGGTGCAAATAAACGAAACTTTGAAAGTGATATCACCATACTCATTCCTCTGTGTCAATTGTACAACAACCGAAACTCACAAGGACGGTGCATCACACTGAGTCTCTTGAGAATATTAAAAGAAGTGTCAAAACTGGCTAACTCAGGGCATGGATTAGTCACATTACAACTAGCACAACCAGCCCATACAATATCAATTGAGCGGAAAAAAATCGAATCTAACAAGCACACTATAGGGAGAGAAGAAATAGGGAAACTGCAGGAAAAGGGTACAGAAAAGGTGGAGAGTATCCAATGTGATCAGATGGAATCACGTGATCAAACTAGAGTGCCTGATCTATTCGATTCACTTATGCCCCGATCAAACACCCTGGATGACATGAACGCCCAATGTATTGAAGACTCTGAACCTGACGAGAAGATACATGAGGCACAAGAACCGGATAATGTTCAATTATTAAAGCCATTACAGCCATTGCAGCAAAGACGAGAGACTAGAGGAACTAAAGCGAGGGAAGTAAAAAATTAAGGATCAAGGACAAGTTAAAGGAAAAGATAGAGAAAAGGACAATGAAAAGGAGAAGGACAGAGGAAACAAAAAGGGTCCAGAAAAAGAGAAAAATAAAGACAAAGACAAGGTCAAAGGTGTCATCCAGAGCTGCAGTGAGCAACACGGAGACCACGAAAAATCTAAAAAGGAAAAGAAGAATGATATGTATGCAGTCAAAATTAATGACATAGAAACAGAGAAAATGAAAGATAAAGCCAAGGAGAGTTACAAAGAGAAGGAGAGAGAGAAAGACATTGTAGACACGGAAGAGCTGGAACTAATGGCAAAAAAAGCAAAACGGCTACAAACTATCAAGGATTTGAAAGCAAATGCAAAAGCAACTTTGCCGGGGCAATCAACTACTTCACAGCCTAGCATATTAAACATCTTTAGCCCACTGCCCAAAGCTGGGGTAAATAAAGGACCAAGCCAAGAGCTAGTGGTCCAGGACCTAACGATAAACAACGGGACAACCCAAAAATCTGCTCAGGGGATGAATCCTCATGCAACATCGAATACCCGAATGGACAAATTGCCTTTACCACAAATGGATTCACATTCAGACGAATCTGAAGCAGATATATATGAAACTGGCATATCAACTTCTAGTGAGGCTAGCGATGTAAATAAAGAACAAGACCAAGAAGTATCGACCCAGGAAATATCAGGTTGTTCAGACACAAGGAACATAAGCAATCTTGGGCAAGGGAACACACCAAGGAAAAAACTAGAGAAAAGAAGAATAAGGAATAAAAGATTAAATAAAAGTACCTATGAAGAAACAACCGATCAAGGAAGTAACCCAGAATCCATCAATCCCCGAAAAAACTCAAAATCCAAAAAGAAATTAAAGGGGGAAAAGATACTGGCTCAAGAAAGCGAGGAGTATCCAACTGGGGACATCTCTCAATTTGATGAAGAATTAGGAGAAGCGGATGAGCCGTCACTGAAAGATATATTTTGCTCAATAAAAAAACTCCACAAAGAGGTTAAAATGGAAACCCAAAAGCATCATTCAGTCATCCAACAACTGCAAGGCGCTGTAAATAAAGTGGGAAGTACATGTATAGAGATTTCGGAAAGAATGGTGTCAGTCGAATCACGAACCGACCATCTTGAGAACGAGGTTACCTACCTTCAGAGGAAGGAAAAAAACAAGAAGGAATCATACAGGATCTATTGATAAAGGTCGAGGAACAAGAGAATAGATCAAGACGAAACAATCTGCGCTTTCTGGGGCTCGCAGAAGGCGTCGAGGAAAACGACCCCAGGGGGTACGTAATCAGACTTCTGAAATCAGCCCTTCCTGAACTTCAAACCTGGGATTTAGAGAAAGAAGTTCAACGTGCCCATCGGTTCCCCCTCACTCAGTCTAAGAAAACACAGATTCAACCTAAATTTCCAAGGGCAATACTGGTGTTTTTTTGAAACGTTCTACTTCGTGATACTATCTACGACTTAGCGCGTCCCACAAGCAAGAGAGAATACAACGGCTCCACATTTTTTGTGAGACCAGATTTTGCCCACGCCACCGTTGAAAGGAGGGGGAGGTTGAGACAGCTATTTTCTCTTTTTGAGCAAATTGGCGCTAAAGTGTTTTTACAGAACCCTGCTCGACTGAAAGTAGTTTTTAGGGGAGCAACTCGCAGTTTCATCAGCGAAATACAGGCTGAAAATTACCTTAAAGAGATCTCAGAGACTGCAAAAGACAATACCAGAAAATGATTTAGAACTATATTTTCTCTTAAGATGTGGATTGGATAATAAGTTTCAGTTCTTTATATCAATATTGGGTTTAGAACTTTTGTTTGTCATAGACTTTCTCCCAATTTAATTATAATAATCACGTGGGGCTAAGGGGGGGGGGGGGAGTGCACTGAGGCGTACTGCTCAACGGACGCCCACACCTGGATCCGGATGGACCCAGGATGCCTCAAAGGGGGCGGGGGGGGAAGGGGCACAGGACAGAATACAGGGAAAAGGACTGGGACATATCAACACAAGGAAATTACACAAAAGGAACTCAAGTTACATGGAAGGGAAACAAGGGCTGTATTCACGTTTAAAGCATTAATCTTGGTTATACTAAACAGCTGGATCTGGCAAAAACTAGACAAAAACTTAAAGGCAACGATAATGGTACTAGTAGCAAGGGTGGTAATGAGGGTAGAAAATAAATGTTATCTCTTCAGTCTAAAAGGCTCAGGAATAATAAAGAGTAAAGATGAGCTCAAAAGTTAAGCTGTTAACAATGAATGTATGTGGGCTGAACAATAGGCTGAAAAGACAAAAGGTAGCTTTATTAATCAAAAACACCCAGGCAGAATTTATATCTTTAAAAGAGACACACATAGAAGGTAACAAGTCTTTCTTGTTGGAACAATTGGGACTGCACGTGCTGGCATATTCAAAACATGGGGCAAAGGTCAGGGGAGTGGCCATTTTAACTAAATTACCTAATGTTAACACTAGGAAGACACTAGAAGATCCGTGGGGCAGGTGGGCCCTGATTGAGTGTCTGATCGGAGAAGTCTGGATCACTTTGGGGTCCGTCTATGGGTCAACGGAGGATGACCCTGAAGTATTCGAGTTCCTAGATATAGAACTGGCTACCTGGGCACCAAAAATGATTCTAGCAGGAGATTTCAACATTGACGGGGCGTCAGGTTTGGGACTGAATAATAGGGGCCTATACCAAGGAAGGAATAAGAGGGTGTGCAGAGCAATCCGAAGTATGGCCAGTAACAATGCCTTTATGGATGACTGGGAAGAGCTTAAAGTGGGCGAGGATGGCTTTACTTACTACTCGGCCCCCCATAGGAAGTGGTCCGTCTGGATTACTTCTTCACCTCCGGATTACCTTCAAACACCCTCACGATAGCGAGGCTACCCCGTATTCTGTCTTTATCATAACCCCCTATTATTGACAATAACGGGTAGCGGGCTTAAAAGACAGGCTAAATCATGGACATTTGAAAGGGAATTCCTGACGGATATAGATTATATTACACACATGCACGCCTGGATAACGGGCTTCTGGGATATCAACAGAGGGAGTACTAATGTGGAATTTTAGTTTGCGATCTGAACATCATCTGCGCCAGCTTGTCACCTATGTACTACGTGCACGGCAGCCATTTTAGATATCATGGTCTCCCTGTCCACGATCGATCGCCAGCGCGCCCCTCTGACCCAGCAAGCATCCTCCGCGCACCCTGGCTCCCCCTCCCTCCCCCCTCATGAGCATGACCCTTCTGCATGACCCTGTCCTTGGGAGTCACGCCAGCGCCTGACCAACACCTCCTCTCCTCCCATGAATGCCCCTCTGTTGATAAACCTTCCTTCCGCACTGGTCTGTCCACACGGCATGAATACCACTCCTTTGATGACCCCTCACCCCGTGTCCAGCTGTCCACGCAGGTCCGAGGCCATTGCCTAAGCCGGGAGATATCATTTACTGCCCCTTATTGTATGAGGTCGCTCTCCTTCAAAGGACCCTCTATTGACCCAGGCCTCCCCCACCCCCTGTGATATGATCAGGCGCACACATCCTAAGACTCGACGGAACACTCAGCTGCATGATGACCCCCTCCTCTTATCAGCGGGTTGAGGACCTCCATTGTGGAGGTATCTGGGGGTGGGATTGACACGAGGATTACGGGGATGTCTTTTCCTTTATGCCACAATGTTCTGATTGTAATAAAGAAAGGTCACATGCCATAAACCAGTGTATAAGAGGCCAGGCCTCCGAGAGGCTGTTAGAGCACCTCGAGACGATACCTTGTTGTCTGATCTGATGTGTTCTGCTCCGTCGGAATAAACTTCTGTTTCCTGCCTTCTGGTCTCCGGCGCCTGCCTCATTGCTTGGTAAACTTGAATGGTACAAGGGCGGTTAGCGCCGGGCAAATCTTGAGAAAGGTCCTAGCCCTACCTTTTTCCACAATTGGCGTCCCAAAGCGTGGGGCCCATCAGCGACACGTGGATCCAGTGGGAGAGGTCCCGATGACAGAGTGAACGACTGCAACGATCGGGAAGAGCTCGTGTCCGATAGACCCTCGTCTGACAGCCGATCATCCGACCTTCACTAGTTCTGAACAGACCTCTCTCGAGTGATCTACGGTCCTGACTGGGAACCATCAGGAGTGCCACGAACATCACGAAGGAGAGAGGACGATCGGGCGCTGGATCCAGAGGACAGGAAACCGTCCATGCGGTCCGGGTAAGGTCGTGTAAACACGACGAATTAAGAAAAGATTGTTTTGTTTGGATAATACTAGTATTACGCTTTGTTAAAACCTCTGGAGATTCGCTGTCTGCAAACGGAGAAAACAACAGGCTCTCTCTTTGCAAACAGTGAAGGATAGGTAACGCAGACTTTTGTCCCCGTTGTAATCCGTCGTGCCTATCTTCCTCCCCCACTGTTTCCCGAACTATCGTTCGTGGATTATTGTCTGTAGATTCTTTTTCTGCAAACAGGGAAGAACAAGGTCTCTCTTTGCAGGGAGAGAAAGAGTAGGTAACGATAACTTTTCGTGCCCACTTATTCTCCCCACTGAATTGTTTTGACTGACCGATTATTCGGTATTGGTTCGTTTGAGGTATTCACCGCCGGCAAACAACGGAGAATAGAAATATTCTGTCTAGTCTTTGCCCGCCGTGATAAGATAGGTAGTGCAGACTTTTGTCCCCGTTGTAATCCGTCATGCCTATCTTCTCCCCACTGGTTGGTAGCCTGTTTAGCCCGGACCGCTTATTAGAGATGAACCATCCGGCTCCACTGGAGGGCACCCCTAATAAGGACATGTTCACTAAGTATGGACTAGTCGCTATAGCTTACACTAAACTATGGCATAAATATACAAAAAAGAACCCTGAAAGTCAGTGGCCACTGATAGGTTCCTTTAATGAAAATAAAATAAAAACATTAGAAATAGCGCTCCAGAAGAATAAGACCACGCCCACTATGCTCGACAGTATCGGCATGTGGCGCAAAGAAACGGAACAACGAAAGAAAAGAGAAGAAGCAAAAATAGGGAAAGAATTACGAAAGGCAGCCCACCTAGCCGCAAAGCAACTAGAAAAGGAAATAAAAGAAAGAAAGGAAGCTACACAAACCCAAGAATCAGGGTCGACAGGCCAATGTCCTGTTAAGACCCCCTCTGCGCTCTACCCTGAATTGCCCTCCAAACAACGGGCAAACGATGAGTTACTGCTAGGTCCCCCAATCATCTACATGCCCCCTCCATATGCTCCCAGCCAACAAAGCCTGCAAGCCCCGAGTGTGAGTGAAAGTGACCCTAGCGCTAGTGCACCAGCCCTCCTGGCCTCTGCACCAGCCACATTAACAACTTCGTCAGACGATCCCGAGGCTAGCAAACAATCACCAGCCAGACTAAATAGGTTGAGCAAAGATGAGCGGGATGGGATCGACAAAATAGCAAAGACATTAGTAGAACGAAGGGAGAGCGAAGATTATACAATGAGCGTATATAATTCACATGCCGACAGCCACAGACGGCATTTTATCTTGCGATTCAGCTACTACACCCTGAACGCATATGAAGATAGGTATCAAAGTAAGGGTCCCGCTAAACTAACAACACTGTATAGGAAGATTGATGTTGGAGATGGGACTGAATGCGAGGCGACGGAGCTCTTCATGCAGATGCTTGAGGTCTTCCGCCACCTCACGGAACAGAAACCAGAAGCCAAGGTTACCGTCCCTGAAACAACCTCAGTAGAAGTAGCCAATACTATGATGCCTATCAGAGAAGCGGCCCCTTACTGGATCCCGCCACGGGGCCAGGGAACAAGCGATGATATCAATAATGAAAATGCAAAAGGGAGGGTTGTGTACAATTGGGTTTACCAACCATGGGACCGACAGGATATCCTAACCTTCAAACAAACCCTGCCCGATTTAAGAAAGAACCCGACGGCATTTTATACCGAATTAGGCACAGCCTTGGGTTCGACAATAATGACTTTAGCGGACATTGACTTGTTCTTTGGGTTATGCCTGCCAGCTGATGTGTGGAAGCAAATCCGGAAGGCTGACCACACGGATCTGTTTGGACATACCTGGGACCAACTCGGTAAACTAGATAGACAGCGAGAGCCAGGGAGGAAACCAGTAAAAGATATACTGGAACTCCCAGACAAACTAGTCCAGAAATTAAAGACGCTTATTCCAGAAAGAAAGGTAGATTGGTCGATAGTCACGGCCTGTCGACAGAAACCCCAGGAAGATGTGTCAGAATACTTCTCCCGATTCGAGACAGTGTTCTCCGACTACAGTGGCCAAGACATGACCACCGCAACCGGACAGCACCTGTTTGTACAAAATTATGTAAAGGGCCTAACACAAGAAGTCTCCCAAAAACTGCAGACGAGTGAGAGTAGTTGGGGGGCCTCCAAACCCGCAGCTATCCTTCAGATGGCTCAGTATTACGAGCACCAAAAGAATGAGAATGATAGGGCGTCCGAGAAAAAGAAGAAAGATTTAAAGGAAAGGGTAATGATAGCCCAGATACAGGGTATAGCGGTAGGACGGGAACACCAAAGGGGGAACTACCAATCAACCACCCCCAGAGATCTACCTTCTAAAGATCACACCCCAACACCCCACACTGGACGAAGAGACATTAGCAATGACCAATGCGCCTTCTGCAAAGGGTTCGGCCATTGGAAATCCCAGTGTCCGGTTCTACTAGAGATGAATAGAAATAGGGACTCCAGGGATGTGGCAGGAGGGCCAAGAAATAAAGTACAAGGACGAGGGCACACCAACGACACCAACAATGACAGATCAGGGAGACTGAACACATTTGACCGTCCCCGACAAAACCAATATCAGCTGTCCGAAGGTGAAAATACCCCCGACTTTGCATAGGACTGCCAGGGGCAAGGGAGGGATCCAGTCGAGCTCTGTGTTGACCAGCAAGGTCCTTATGTCACCGCTAAGGTCCTGGGTACAGAGTCTCCATTCTTGGTAGACACTGGGGCGACACGTAGTGTGTTATCAAAACGACTGATTCCAAGGGCACCCTTGTCTGGCTCACACATAACGTCGATAGGTTTCGATGGAACGCCCTCCACTAACCCCCTGTCCGTACCTATTACCTTTGACCTAGAAAACAACACCACTGACGCGACATTTCTGCTCTCCTCCAACTCCCCTGACGCCATTATGGGCATTGACTTACTGAAACATTTTCGAGCTACCATTAGGTGTTCCCCAGATGGAATACGAGTCATCCTGTACGACAACCCAGACATGCCCAGATCCCGTCCCCCACGACACATGTGCTCCATAACTGACGCTGACATGTCCTTGCTTGACACCCTGCCTCCGTACCTATGGGCCAAAAATGACTCTGATGTGGGGCGAATGATGATTGATCCTATTCACATAACTGTACGACAGGACGCTATGCTCCCGAAACTCCCGCAATATCGGATATCACCAGAGGGTGAGAAGGCACTGGTAGCGATCATTCAGTCTCTGGTAGATGCAGGAGTGGTTGAAGAGGTGGTTAGCAACGTCTGCAACAGCCCAATCCTACCTATTGTTAAGAAGCAAGGTGAAGGAGATGAGAAAGCGTACCGCTTCATCATCGACTTACGAGAGATTAACAAAGTGGTTGTACCCCAATATCCTGTAGTCTCTGATATCACCACCATTTTGACCCTCATCCCGTCCACTGCCACCACCTTCACTGTTATCGACCTTAAGAACGCGTTTTTCTCTATCCCCATCCATCCAGACAGCCGTTATCTCTTCGGCTTCACTTTAAAATCCCGCTCGTACCGATTTTGTAGAGCTCCCCAGGGGTACACTGAAAGTCCCAGCATTTACAGCCAGGCCCTCAAAAGACAGCTAGATGCCTTCCAGCTACCAGAGGGAGTGGTGTTGATCCAATATGTCAATGATATCCTTTTGGCGGCCGACACCACCCCACTTGCAATGACAGCCACCGTCCAACTCCTACACTTTCTTGCAGAAAATGGCCATAAAGTCTCCAAAAAGAAGTTGCAATTCTGCCAGCCACAAGTAACTTACCTGGGCCATCTCCTGTCCAAAGAAGGGAGGAAACTTACACCCGACCGAATCCAAACCATCCTAGACACCCCCATCCCAAAAACACAAAAGCAGGTCCGCTCTTTGGTTGGCCTAACCTCTTTTTGCAGACAGTGGTTGCCTAATTACAGCCTCATTGTGAAGCCATTACTCGCCCTGCTGACCAAAGATGTCCCCTCCCCGCTTCCTTGGACCACTGAGTGTCAAGCCTCCTTTAAGGAATTACGAGATGCACTCTGCTCAGCACCCGTCCTCGGAACCCTGGATTACTCCAAACCCTTCTCCCTCTTCACCCACGAAAGGGAGGGGTGTGCATTGTCTGTCCTAACTCAATCAATTGGTCCTAAGCAGCGCCCTTGTGCCTACTTCTCCGCCACTCTTGATCCTGTAGCCAGAGCTTTACCTGCCTGCCTTCGAGCGGTAGCTGCCGCTGCTGTCTCTATCCGCCAGAGCGAAGGAATTGTACTTTCAAACTCCCTCACTGTGTTAGTACCCCATGCAGTCGACACCCTTTTGAACCAGACAAAGACCCAACACCTGACTAGCGCACGACTGACAGGGTACGAGTTGACTCTGCTTGCACCCCACATCACACTAAAAAGATGCACGACTTTGAATCCTGCCACATTGTTACCCCTGCCTGAAAATGACCCCGACATTCCTCCCATCCACGACTGTGTGACCCTCACGGACGAACAAACTAGAAGTAGGGTTGACCTCCGAGACACTGCTTTTACTGACCCCGATGGAGAGCTATGGGTAGACGGCTCATGCATCAAACTCCCAGATGGCACCACTTCAGCTGCCTATGCAGTAACGACAGCCTGAACAGTAGTCGAGACAGCCTGCATCACACGACGATCTGCCCAGGCAGCAGTGCTGATAGTCCTCACACGAGCATGCATCATAGCCGCAGGGACCACCGCGAACGTATATACGGACAGCCAGTATGCCTTCGGAGTGGTCCACCATTTTGGGCTCCTGTGGAGGGAGAGGGGATTCCTGACGTCGCACGGCACCCCAATCCTCCACGGAGATCTAGTTTCCGCTCTGATCGAAGCGGTTCTCCTCCCCAAACGATTAGCGGTGATCAAATGTCAGGCACACAAAAGGGTGACAGACTTAGTCGGACAAGGGAATGCATTAGCCGACGTTACTGCACGAACCACTGCTGAGAATAGGACGGTGACACGCATGTATGTGACCAGGTCACAAGCAGAAACATGGAGTGACACAAGGGTAATGATCAGAGACATACAGTCGGCCAGCACCCCTCACGAGCTGACCAAGTGGGCAAGAGTGGGTTTGAAGGATGAAGAGGGCTGCTGGCGAACGAAGGATGCAAACAGATGGTTGCTACCCTCATACCTGATTCCCATACTGACAATGGCACACTCCCCCGCACACATAGGGTCTGCACCCATGATCGAACTCATCTCCAAAGTCTGGCACAATGACAAAATCCCTGACTCAGCCAGACGCCTAGTTCAGCAGTGCCTTATCTGTCTGCAACACAACCCCTGACATCGCCATCGCTATCCCTGATGACTATAAGATCACACGCAAAGACCGCACCGACCATACAGGAGGAGGAATCGCTATCGTCCATAAGAAATCAATCCGCATCTCAACCAGCTCTGACGACAACCTCGCTAACTCCGAACACCTTCACTTCCAGATCCACATCGACCCCAAAACCACACTCCGAGGCACCCTCCACTACAGACCACCAGGACCCCGCGCAAAATTCAGTGAAGACATCACGGACTTCATCACCCCACACGCGCTCCCCTCCAAAGACTACATCCTTCTGGGAGATCTCAACTTTCACCTTGAAAAGAACAACGATCACAACACCGCCACCCTCTTGGACAACCTCGACAACCTTGGACTTAAACAACTGGTCACTTCCCCCACCCACATCGCAGGTCACACACTCGACCCCATCTTCACCTCTAGCAACCATGTCTCCTTCAGCCACACTACGAATCTCCTCTGGACTGACCACAGCTGCGTTCACTTCACCTACAACAAGCCGAAACCCACCATCCACCTCCAACCAACTCTACAAAGAAACTGGAACAAGATCACCACCGACCAGATCTCCACATCACTCCTTCAAACCTCCCCAGCCCTCTCTTCTAACGTCAACGAAGCCGCCTCCAACCTCACCCTCTGGCTATCCAACACCGCCGACACCTTAGCACCACTGAAAAAACGTCAACACAAACCTGGTGTCAAGAAGGCCTCATGGTTCAACGATGACCTCAAGAATTCCAAGAAACTGTGCCGCTCCCTTGAAAAGGCCTGGAAAAAAGACCCATCCACCAACACCAAAGACGCCTTCAAAAGCGCCATCCGTACTCACCACCAACTGATCCGAAAAGCCAAGAAAACAGCATTCAAGGATCGACTTGACAACAACGCCCACAACAGCAAGGAACTTTTCAACATCGTCAAGGAATTTTCCAACCCCTCAGCCAACTCCAACAACATCACCCCCTCTCAAACCCTGTGCGACTCCCTAGCCTCTTTTTTCCACAACAAGATTGCTGACATCCACAACAGCTTTGACAACCAACCCGGAAGCCAACCCACCCTACCATCAGCCGACCATCCTCCCCTCGTTAACACCCTTAACGCCTGGAACCCAATCTCCACTGAGGACACCATCCGCCTGATGAATTCCATCCACTCTGGATCCCCCACAGACCCATGCCCTCACCACATCTTCAACAAAGCAGACTCCGTCATAGCTCCGCACCTCCGAGACGTCATCAACTGTTCCTTCAACTCCGCTACCTTCCCAGAAGACTGGAAACACGCTGAACTCACCGCCCTTCTGAAAAAACCAACAGCAGACCCCACCGAACTCAAAAACTACCGACCCATCTCGCTTCTTCCATTCCCGGCCAAAGTCATCGAGAAAGCTGTCAACAACCAGCTCGCCGCCTTCCTCGAAGACAACAAATCACTCGACCCCTCACAATCTGGCTTCCGAGCCAAACACAGTACTGAAACCGCCCTCATCGCAGCAACAGACGACATTCGAACTCTACTGGACAATGGAGACACAGTCGCCCTCATCCTGCTCGACCTCTCTGCAGCCTTCGACACAGTCTGCCACAGCACCCTTTTACAACGCCTCAGAAACATCGGAATCGAAGGAAAGGCACTGGAATGGATCACCTCGTTCCTCACCGGAAGAACCCAGAAAGTCCGCCTTCCACCATTCAAGTCCGAAGCCTCTGAAATCATCTGCGGTGTACCACAAGGATCCTCACTCAGTCCCACCCTCTTCAACGTATACATGAGCCCCCTCGCAGCCATCGCCCGCCAACACAACCTCAACATCATCTCTTACGCGGATGACACTCAACTGATCCTATCTCTCACCAAGGACCCCAGCACCGCTAAAACTAACCTACACGAAGGAATGAAAGAAGTCGCCGAATGGATGAAACAAAGCCGTCTGAAACTGAACTCAGACAAAACAGAAGTCCTCATCTTAGGTAAATCCCCCTCTGCATGGGACGACTCCTGGTGGCCGGAAGCCCTCGGAAATGCACCCATCCCGACAGACCACGCACGGAACCTGGGCATCATCCTGGATTCTTCACTGTCTATGAACAGACAAGCCAGCGCCGTATCCTCCTCCTGCTTTAACATTCTTCGCATGCTCAGAAAAACCTTTCGCTGGATCCCCACCGAAACAAGGAAAACAGTCACCCATGCCCTGGTCACGAGCCGACTGGACTACGGAAACACCCTCTACGCAGGTACCACCGCTAAACTCCAGTAGAAACTACAACGAATCCAAAACGCCTCTGCCAGGCTCATATTAGACATCCCACGCAACGAACACATCTCTGGTCACCTCAAAGACCTCCACTGGCTACCCGTCAATAAGAGGATTACTTTCCGTCTGCTTACCCACGCACACAAATCACTCTACGACATCGGACCAGATTGCCTCAACTCTCGACTGTCCTTCTACACCCCCTCCCGCCAACTTCGCTCTTCCAGCCAAGCCCTCGCCACTGTACCTCGCATCAACAAGACCACCATGGGAGGCAGATCCTTTTCTTACCTGGCTGCCAGAACATGGAACTCTCTCCCCGCTCACCTTCGCCTCACCCAGAATCACCTAGCGTTCAGAAAACAGCTTAAAACGTGGATCTTTGACAAATAATTCATCCTCCCCTTCCTAAGCGCCTTGAAACCCTCTGGGTATGTAGTGCGCTATATAAATTTTATGACTTGACTTGACTTGACCCCGGGGAGGGTTTGGGACCCCCAATCACCCCTTTGAGGTCCTTCAGATGGACTACATCCAACTAGAGAGATGCCAAAGCCTGAAGTATGTACTAGTCATCGTGTGTGCCTTCAACAAATGGGTAGAGGCCTATCCAACCCGTGACAACACTGCCATGACTACTGCCAAAGTACTACTGAAGGAATTCTTCCCTCGCTATGGCCTTTGTCGAATTTTATGGAGCGACAATGGCCCCCACTTCATAGCTGAGGTTATCCAACTAATCCTAAAAGGGTTGGGGGTGAAGCAAAGGTGTCATGCGGTCTTCCACCCCCAATCCGCCGGTCTGGTGGAACGCCATAATGCCACACTGAAGCTGAAATTGTCAAAAATAGTGGCCACCACTGGACTTAACTGGCCGGATGCCCTCCCACTGGCCTTGTTATCGATGCGCTCCACTCCCACCAAGCACCATTTGACCCCCTACGAGGTCGTGTTTGGGCGACCGATGAATCTCTGGACTGCTCCCAAACCGACCTCCATTCATGACGTCCCAGACGTCCTACTGTCTGATTATTTGTGCAAGTTAACTAAAACGTTGTCTGTCATTCATCAACAGGTGCAGCAGGCCATCCCCGATGCTTCCAGGGGCCCCGGCCATGACATCCAACCGGGAGATTTTGTGTTGATACGAAATTTCCAGCGGACCAAGAGTCTGGAACCTCGGTGGACGGGCCCCTGGCAAGTGCTGATCACCACCCGAACGGCACTCCGAGTGGAGGGGAAGAAGCACTGGCTGCACGCGCATCATTGCCGGAAGGTCTCTGCAAACCTGACCACGACAGAAAACGTCAGCGCCCAAGAAGAGCTCCTGAGCAAAGACCGACCGATATTGGACTGTTATCCCGATACTGAGGCACTCGAACTTGCAAAATTCTCTGATCCCACTGTGCCATCCAGAGAAGGGTATTTCCTGCGTCGAAAGGAGGGAGTTTCGGCTAAGTAGGCCACGGACTAAGTTAAATCTCAGAACGGTGACCTGAACACAATCAAGGGTTACCAGGAGAGAAGCTAAACAAAGTCTGTGGTTCTGCCCACTACCGAGCCCCTTGAAGGTGATGGAAGCGCCAGGTAAGAAGATGATGGAAGCGCCAGATAAGAAGATGATGGAAGCAACAGGAAATACCCAATATAGAAATCCAAAGACTGACAACCTGCACAAATCAAAGACAATCGCACTCTTCATTGTCTTCCTCTTCTGCCTCCTCCACATGACCTCCTTCTGGATTCTGGAGGAAAGCACACCGGCTCATGAGGCATTGCTACCTACTGCACAGCCAACACCCCTGAAAGAGCATCACCTAATCTCTCTGTCGCCTCAGCTCCGAGAAAGGCGCAGGGAATTCTGGAACAATTCCTTCGTGCAACTGTTGCACCAACACAACCTTGCTGCAAATGCTACGAACTGCTGGATCTGCGGGTTGCTCCCGCATGCCACTGGACACTCCATCCCCTTCATCCCTTCACCCTTCTCAGTTCACGGCTCTTGCCTCGCCTGGTTGATCCTCATGCAAGAGAGCCACAAGGACAACGCCACCTCCAGCCGGACAGTCTCACACTTCTACTCTGGGTTCTGGCTGAACAAAACCGGAAAGACCCCTGCTGCCCTGTGTCCTGCGCTCGCGGGCGCCACCTTCCTTAAAGACATTCCTGCCAAAGAACGAGTCGAAGTACAGGTGCTCCACAATCCAGCCAGGACCACCTTCTCTCATCTGCAAAAACAAACCACCGCCACTCTGACTGTGGCTCTGTCTGTTATCAATGTCACCGGTCTTGTGTGCCTAGAAGGCCAGGGAACGCAACTGGTGGGTCACAGCACCTGCCGAATCACCAGAACATTGGACTCAGCTGACCCCCCTTCCTTTGTTGCTTCTCCGAACATGTACTTTGTGTGTGGCACCAAAGCTTACACCTGGCTCCCGAAGGGTTGGAAGGGTATCTGTTACATTGCCTTCGTTCTTCCACCCACATATGTAGCCCCTGCCAACCATCACCGGCAGAGGCGTGCAGACGACCTTGGACAAGCCGACTCCACCGGAGCACAGTTCCTGGATGCAGCAAAGGGACTTGTTCCTCTGTGGGGCCCAATGGCAAACAGCCGTGCTATCCGACACCTGACCCAGGCAGTAGAAAAAACGATCAACATCACGGCTGGCATCCTCGCCAACAACACTGCGGAGCTTCAGGCGGTCCGCCTTGTGACCCTTCAAAATCGTCTTGCCCTAGACGTGGTCCTAGCCGACCGAGGAGGAGCATGCCGCATCATCGGATCCAGCTGCTGCACCTACGTGCCAGACAACTCACCTTCAGTCTACAAAGCCATTGAACACCTCCACAGACTTTCCTCGGAGGTTCACCAAGAACAAGAAGGATGGTCGCTCGGGAGCTGGTTTTGGGACACTTTGAAGAATTGGGGCTGGAAGTTGTTTTCCTTCGTGCTGATACCTGTTGTGATGATATGTGGGTGTTGCTTAGGTATCCAATGTCTGCCCCCTTTGTGCGGCCTTGTTTCTAACTGTATGTGCCCAAAGACTTTGGACTTCCGAAATGAGCACATGAGCCCCCTCTATGAAGTAGAAATACGTGGCCTTATGGGGATAAATCCAAACTGACAAGTTGGCGAGACATGTTAAAAGGGAGGACTGTGGAATTTTAGTTTGCGATCTGAACATCATCTGCGCCAGCTTGTCACCTATGTACTACGTGCACGGCAGCCATTTTAGATATCATGGTCTCCCTGTCCACGATCGATCGCCAGCGCGCCCCTCTGACCCAGCAAGCATCCTCCGCGCACCCTGGCTCCCCCTCCCTCCCCCCTCATGAGCATGACCCTTCTGCATGACCTTGGGAGTCACGCCAGCGCCTGACCAACACCTCCTCTCCTCCCATGAATGCCCCTCTGTTGATAAACCTTCCTTCCGCACTGGTCTGTCCACACGGCATGAATACCACTCCTTTGATGACCCCTCACCCCGTGTCCAGCTGTCCACGCAGGTCCGAGGCCATTGCCTAAGCCGGGAGATATCATTTACTGCCCCTTATTGTATGAGGTCGCTCTCCTTCAAAGGACCCTCTATTGACCCAGGCCTCCCCCACCCCCTGTGATATGATCAGGCGCACACATCCTAAGACTCGACGGAACACTCAGCTGCATGATGACCCCCTCCTCTTATCAGCGGGTTGAGGACCTCCATTGTGGAGGTATCTGGGGGTGGGATTGACACGAGGATTACGGGGATGTCTTTTCCTTTATGCCACAATGTTCTGATTGTAATAAAGAAAGGTCACATGCCATAAACCAGTGTATAAGAGGCCAGGCCTCCGAGAGGCTGTTAGAGCACCTCGAGACGATACCTTGTTGTCTGATCTGATGTGTTCTGCTCCGTCGGAATAAACCTCTGTTTCCTGCCTTCTGGTCTCCGGCGCCTGCCTCATTGCTTGGTAAACTTGAATGGTACAAGGGCGGTTAGCGCCGGGCAAATCTTGAGAAAGGTCCTCGCCCTACCTTTTTCCACACTAATCCAGGAAATGATTGGGATACCTTTAAAGCAGGGGTGCGAGGTGAAACACTGAGTTTCAGCCTAGTCAAACAGAAAAAGGAGAAAGCCAAGGTAGATCAAGTAAACAGCGATCTGTTGAAAGCAGAGCAGAGACTGGAACAGGCTATTACTGAGGGGTGGGAGCTGGAACAATATTTAATAGAGGCCATGATGGCTAAAGCGGAAGCACAAGAGAGTATAGCAATAAAATCAGCTAAGATTTACAATGCTAAGAGAGAGCAATGCTATGAATACAGCGAAAGGGTAGGGCGAACACTTGCAACTCGCACGAGACAGAGGATGGCAAAAGGTGAAATTAAAGAGATAAGAGACAGCGGGGTCAATATGGTTTCAGATAGGGAAGGCATCCTCGGGGTCTTTAGGGAGTTCTATAGCAAGCTTTATGAGGAGGAGCAGGACCGGGATCCTGCCGATATTCAGAGGTACCTGCAAGACCTACCAATTAAAACCCTACAGGAGATAGATAGGGACTCTCTCGAGATCTGCTTAGAGGCAGAAGAGATTAAGGAGGCTATGCTCAGCCTACCCTCCGGTAAGACTGATGGGCCGGATTTGATACCCGGGGAATTTTACAAAGTGTTTTCGGCATCAATTATCTCAGAGCTAGTCAGGACACTTAGGGCGGCACAGGCGGGGCATTCTATACCAGCCAGCTGGGCAGGGGCAGATATTGTTATAATCCTTAAAAAAGGGAAACCCCCCGCAGAGCCCGGATCATACCGCCCGATTACACTGATTAATGCTGACCTAAAAATCTTCTCTAAAACATTAGCGAACAGACTTGCTAGGGTAATAGAGCAACTAGTAAGTATTATTCAGCATGGCTTTATTCCACTTAGAGGAACTACACTCCATGTTAGAAAAATGATCACGCTATTTGATGTAAAAGGGGCGGAGGAGAAACCTATGGCAGCTATGTTACTAGATGCCGAAAAGGCCTTCGATCGTGTGGCGTGGGAATTCCTGTGGGCATTGTTAAGGAAAGGGAGAATCAGAGAAGGATTCATAAAATCGATACAATCATTGTATGTAGGACCAACGGCGTGTGTAAGGGTGAATGCAAGCCGCACTACCCCATTTAGAATTACACGGGGCACACAACAGGGGTGCCCGTGCTCACCCCTGCTCTTTGCACTTACATAGACCCATTAATTAAGAAATTGGAGCTAAATGATGGAATTAGGCCGCTAGACACTAAGATGGGGCTGATTAAGGTACTAGCATACGCAGATGATATTGCGATTATCACACCCTCACCATCAGAGGCCATCAGTAAAATAGAACAGGAGGCGGAGCAATTTGGGCGGGTCGCGGGGTACGCACTAAATAAAACTAAGACACAAATCATAAAGAACATATATGCAACGTGCACGGATTCACGGGTGGTGGCTGAGGGGGTTTATCTAGGAATAACAATCACGGCTGACCTGGGCAATCTAGTGGACTTAAACACTTCTCCTATCATCGCGAAAGCGAAGAAGGATTTGGATAGGGTACATAATCTGCACATGTCTATAGTTGGCAGGGTAAATTATATTAAAATGAATCTCCTTCCGAAATTTTTATATATATTTAGAACTATACCTCTATTTTTTAGCCCACTTTTGTTTGGTAGAATAGAGCTCATAATAAACCGGTTTATTTGGTCACAGGGCAAAACAAGAAGGGCACTAAAATATATGGCATTACCAAGAGAGAGGGGGGGTGGGCACTACCCGATCTGAGACTCTATTACTGGGCAGCAGTGTTGCAGCAAATAACGGGCCTTATTAGCGGGGCCAAGATGGAAGTAGAATTTTATACCGGCTCGTTAGAGATCTTCGGTTTGATTTTAGGCGAGGAGGCACTGAATGTGTTCCTGACATATACTGAACCGAGTTACTTCAAGAGAACCAGATTCAAGACCCTGGAGGCAGCCTATAAGGTGTGGAAGGCGTTTAAAAAGAGCTTTGGACTGGGTAGATACCATGCATACACTAGGTTAGGGAATGATCCCACATTACCCCCCAGAGATCTTTGCTGATACTGTTTTCAAGGAATGGGGATGGTTAGGAGTGAAAAGAATGGGGGATTTGATAGGCTTGCTAGGAGTGCGCCAATTCTCAGAGATACAGAGAAAATTTGGGGTCAGTACAAGGACGTTTTTTAGGTATTTGCAGACAAGAAGCTTATTGGCCGAAAAGAGAGGAGAACCTCTAGGATTTGGAGACAATACAATATTACAAATAATAGAAGGGGGACACAGCTGCACGATAAAAAGGTTGTATGCCGAACTTATAGCACACAGGGGAGATGACTTGGGTAAATTTGAAGCAAAATGGATGGATGCGCTAGGGATTCGGGAGGGGATCTTTGAGAAGTCATTGCGGATGGGACAGGAGGTTCTCCGCTCTTCTTCATTGCAAACCCAGCACTATAAGACCTTGTACAAGCTATACTACACCCCAGCCAGAATTGCACAGTGGGGGGGCACACAAGGCATAACATGCCCAAGATGCGACAGCCAGGAGGCAGACATAGCTCACATGTTTGGCGAATGCCCCAACCTAGTTCCTCTGATAAAAGAAATCGAAGGGTTTTTAGATAGATCACTGAATTGTAAGTTAACAATGACACCCGAAGTAATATTAATGGGATTGGACAGGACTGGAGAACAACCACAGTTGGAGAACTTTCTGTTCGTAGCTATGGCAGTATTTCGTCTATGCATAGCTTCAGCATGGCGAGACAAGCTCCCCCCCACTATGCAGCAATGGTTGGCCAGGCTTTTGTATAAATACAACATGAAAAAAGCGCTATACGCCATAAAAGGGAAGAATGCTAGATCCCTAGGTCTGCAGGTCTGGAAACCAATAACAGATTGGAAGAATAAGGTGGCAGGAAACATAGAACTTCCATAAGGCCTCAGGGCGGGTGTATAATGCAATCAGGAATATTATTCTAGCTGTATACATGGGGTTATGTTTGGTTGTTTGCCCTTCAAGGGGTTTCTACCAGTTGTTTTTAATAATGCTCTAGCTTACCCAGTAAAATTTGCCAGTCTGAATTATTGTAAATTGTAACTTGAGATATAGTAATGTCATGGAAAAAAACGAAACTTGATTATATTCTTTTGGTATTTTACATGTCCTGTGCAGGGGGGGGGGGAAGTTAGGGGGAAAAAACGTTGTAAATTTTTTTGGGGGGGAATAAAAACATTAAAATAAAAAAAGAGATTCTCTACTGAATTCTGTGCACAGGGCTCTGCTGTGAAATTCGATACAGATTAATGTGCACAGGGCGCTGATGAGAGATTCTCTACTGATTTATGTAGGCAGGGTGCTGCTGTGATATTCACTACTGATTTGTGTACAAAGGGCTCTGCTGTGAGATTGTCTACTGAATTATGTGCACAGGGCTTTGCTGTGAGATTCTCTACTGATTTATGTGCCCAGGGCTCTGCTGTGAGATTCTCTAATGCTTTATGAAGGCAGGTCACTGCTGTGAGATTTAATACTGATTTGTGTAGACATGGGGCTGCTTTGAGATTCTCTACTGATTTATGTAGGCAGGGCTCTGCTGTGAGATTCAAAACTGTTTGAAGTACACATGACGCTGCTGTGAGATTCTCTACTGACTCATGTAGGCAGGGCACTACTGTGAGATTCAATAATGATTTGTGTAGAGAGGTCGCTGCTTTGTGATGTTCTACTGAATTCTGTGCACAGGGTTCTGCTGTGAGATTTTATACAGATTTATGTGCACAGGGCTCTGTTGTGAGATTCTCTACTGATTAATGTAGGAAGGGCGCGGCTATGAGATTATCTACTGATTTATGTGCATAGGGCCATGCTGTGAAATTCTCTACTGATTTTTGTGCAAAGGGTGCTGCTGTGAGATTCACTACTGATTTATGTAGACAGGGAGCTGCTGTAAGATTCTCTACTGATTCATGTAGGCAGGGCACTGCTGTGAGATTTTCTACTGAAGTATGTGCACTGGGCTCTGCAGTGAGATTCTCTTCTTATTTATGTGCACATGGCACTGCTGTAAGATTCTCTACTGAATTATGTGCACAGGGCTCTGATGTGATATTCTTCACTGATTTATGTGCATAGGGTGCTGCTGTGAGATTCTCTACTGATTTATTTAGATAGGTCTCTCTTGTGAGAGTCAATACTGATTTAAGTAGACCGGGTTCTGCTGTGAGACTCTCTATTGATTCATGTGCACAGACCGCTGCTGAGAGATTCTCTACTAATCTATGTAGGCAGGGTGCTGCTGTGAGATTCAATACTGATTTGTAAAGGCAGGGCGCTGCTGTGAGATTCTCTACTGATTTATGTTGGCAGGGCGCTGCTGTGAGATTCAATACTGATTTATGTATGCATGGCGCGGCTGTAAGATTCAATACTAATTTATATAGGCAGGACGCTGCTGTGATTCTCTACTGATTTTCGTGTACAGGGTGCTGCTGTGAGATTCAATACTGATTTGTGAAGGCAGGGCGCTGCTGTGAGATTCTTTACTGACTTATGTCCACAGGGCGCTACTGTGAGATTCTCTACTGACTTAGGTCCACAGGGCGCTGCTGTGAGATTCTCTACCTATTTATAAGCACCGGGTGCTACTGGGAGATTCGCTTTTGATTTATGGAGGCTGGGCGCTGCTGTGAGTTACCATCCTGATGTGTGTAGACAGGGCGCTGCTGTGAGATTCTCTACTGAGTCATGTGCACCTGTGCGCTGCAGTGGGATTCACTACTGATTTATATAGGCAAGGCGCTGTTGTGACATTCACTACTGATTGATGTAAGAAGGGTACTGCAGTGAGATTGTCTACTGAAATATGTGCACAGGGCTTTGCTGTGAGATTTTCTACTGAATTCTGTACACAGGGCTCTGGTGTGAGATTCTATACAGATTCATGTGCACAGGGCTCTGTTGTGATATTCCCTACTGATGTATGTAGGAAGGGTGCTGCTGTGATATTCTCTACTGATTTCTGTGCACAGGGCTCTGCTGTGAGATTCTCTACTGTTTTATGTAGGCAGTGCTCTGCTGTGAGATTCTCTACTGATTTATGTGCACATGGCACTGCTCTGAGATTCTCTACTTATTCATGTAGGCAGGACACCTCTGTGGGATTAACTACTGATTTGTGAAGACTGGGCGCTACTGTGAGATTCTCTACTGAAGCATGTGCACAGGCACTGCTCTCAGATTCTTTACTGAATTATGTAGACAGGGCACATCTGTGAGATTCTCTACTGATTCATGTAGGCAGGGCGCTGCCGTGAGATTCTCTACTGAATAATGTACACAGGGCTCTGCTGTAAGATTCACTAGTGATTTATGTGCACAGGGTGCTAGTGTGAGATTTTCTACTGATTTATGTAGATGGGCTCTGCTGTGAGATTCAATATTTATTTGTGTAGACAGGTTGCTGCTTTGAGATTCTCCTCTGATTTATGTGCACAGGGCGTTCCTGTGAGATTCTCTACTGATTTATGTAGGCAAGGTTCGGCTGTGAGATTCAGTACTGATTCATGTAGGTAGGTTGCTGCTGTGAGATTCTCTACTGAATTATGTGCACAGGGCACAGCTGTGAGATTCTCTACTGTTTTATGTGCACACGGCACTGCTGTGAGATTCTCTACTGAACTATGATTTGTGTAGACCGGTCCCTGCTTTGAGATTCTCTACTGATTGATGTGCACAGGGTGCTGCTGTGATATTGTCTACTGATTTTATGTAGGCAAGGTGCTGCTGTGAGATTCATTACAGATTCATGTAGGCAGGGTGCTGCTGTAAGATTCTCTACTGATTTATGTGCACATGGCACTGCTGTGAGATACTCTACTGATTTATGTAGACAGGGCGCTGCTGTGAGATTCTCTAATGATTTATGTAGACAGGACTTTGTTGTGAGATTACAATAGTGATTTAAGTAGACAGGGCTCTGCTGTGAGACTCTCTTAAGATTCATGTGAACAGGGCGCTGCTGGGAGATTCTCTACTGATTCATGTAGGCAGGGCACTGCTGTGAGATTCTCTACTGATTCATGTGCACAGGGCACTGCTGTGAGATTTTCGACTGAATTATGTGCACTGGGCTCTGCAGTGAGATTCTCTTCTTATTTATGTGCACATGGCACTGCTGTAAGATTCTCTACTGAATTATGTGCACAGGGCTCTGATGTGATATTCTTCACTGATTTATGTGCATAGGGTGCTGCTGTGAGATTCTCTACTGATTCATGTAGATAGGTCTCTATTGTGAGAGTCAATACTGATTTAAGTAGACCGGGCTCTGCTGTGAGACTCTCTATTGATTCATGTGCACAGACCGCTGCTGAGAGATTCTCTACTGATCTATGTAGGCAGGGTGCTGCTGTGAGATTCAATACTGATTTGTGAAGGCAGGGCGCTGCTGTGAGATTCAATACTGATTTATGTATGCATGGCGCTGCTGTAAGATTCAATACTAATTTATATAGGCAGGACGCTGCTGTGATTCTCTACTGATTTTCGTACACAGGGTGCTGCTGTGAGATTCAATACTGATTTGTTGAGGCAGGGCGCTGCTGTGAGATTCTCTACTGATTTATCAATCAATCAATCAATCAATCAATCAAGTCATTTATAGAGCGTGCTACTTACCCAGAGGGTCTCAAGGCGCTTGGGGAGGGGGTGGGGTGCCGCTACTGCTTGAACAGCCAGGTCTTGAGCTTCTTCCTGAAGGAGAGGTGGTCTTGGGTCAGGCGGAGGTCGGTAGGGAGGGTGTTCCAGGTCTTGGCGGCCATGTAGGAGAAGGACCTTCCTCCTGTTGTTGCTCTTCGGATGCGGGGGACGGCGGCGAGGGTGTGGTTGGTCGATCGGAGGTGGCGTTTGGGAGCGTAGAAGTTGAGGCGGTTGTTGAGGTAGCTCGGGCCTTGGTCGTGTAGGGCTTTGTGTGCGTGGGTGAGGAGACGGAAGGTGATTCTCTTGTTGACGGGGAGCCAGTGCAGGTCTCTCAAATGTCCGGAGATGTGGCTGTGTCGGGGGATGTCGAGGATGAGTCTGGCTGAGGCGTTCTGAATCCGCTGGAGTCTCTTCTGGAGCTTGGCGGTGGTTCCCGCATAGAGGGCGTTGCCGTAGTCTAGTCGGCTGGTGACGAGGGCCTGGGTGACCGTCTTCCTGGTCTCGGTGGGGATCCACCGGAAGATCTTCCGTAGCATGCGTAGGATGTTGAAACAGGATGCGGAGATGGCGTTGACTTGTCTGTTCATGGAGAGGGAGGAGTCCAGGATGAAGCCCAGCTTGCGTGCGTGGTCTGTCGGTTTGGGTGCGGTGCCCAGTGCCCAGTGCCGGGGGCCACCAGGAGTCGTCCCAGGCGGAGGGCGAGGAGCCAAGGATGAGGACTTCCGTCTTGTCTGAGTTCAGTTTCAGGCGGCTGGTCGTCATCCACTCGGCTACGTCTTTCATCCCTTCGTGGAGGTTGGTTCTGGCGGCGGCGGGGTCGGTGGTCAGGGAGAAGATCAGCTGGGTGTCGTCGGCGTAGGAGATGATGTTGAGGTTGTGCTGGCGTGCGATGGCCGCAAGGGGGCTCATGTAGACATATAGACAGGACGCTACTGTGAGATTCTTTACTGATTTATGTCCACAGGGCGCTACTGTGAGATTCTCTACTGACTTATGTCCACAGGGCACTGCTGTGAGATTCTCTACCTATTTATGAGCACCGGGTGCTACTGTGAGATTCTCTATTGATTTATGGAGGCTGGGCGCTGCTGTGAGTTACCATCCTGATGTGTGTAGACAGGGCGCTGCTGTGAGATTCTCTACTGAGTCATGTGCACCTGTGCGCTGCTGTGGGATTCACTACTGATTTATATAGGCAAGGCGCTGCTGTGACATTCACTACTGATTGATGTAAGAAGGGTGCTGCTGTGAGATTGTCTACTGAAATGTGTGCACAGGGCTTTGCTGTGAGATTTTCTACTGAATTCTGTACACAGGGCTCTGGTGTGAGATTCTATACAGATTTATGTGCACAGGGCTCTGTTGTGATATTCCCTACTGATTTATGTAGGAAGGGTGCTGCTGTGATATTCTCTACTGATTTCTGTGCACAGGGATCTGCTATGCGATTCTCTACTGATTTATGTGCACAGGGCACTTCTCTGAGATTCTCTACTTATTCATGTAGGCAGGACACTTCTGTGGGATTCAATACTGATTTGTGTAGACTGGGTGCTACTGTGAGATTCTCTACTGATTCATGTGCACAGGCACTGCTCTCAGATTCTTTACTGAATTATGTAGACAGGGCACTGCTGTGAGATTCTCTACTAATTCATGTAGGCAGGGTGCTGCTGTGAGATTCTCTACTGAATAATGTACACAGGGCTCTGCTGTAAGATTCACTAGTGATTTATGTGCACAGGGTGCTAGTGTGAGATTTTCTACTGATTTATGTAGATGGGCTCTGCTGTGAGATTCAATACTTATTTGTGTAGACAGGTTGCTGCTTTGAGATTCTCCTCTGATTTATGTGCACAGGGCGTTCCTGTGAGATTCTCTACTGATTTATGTAGGCAAGGATTGGCTGTGAGATTCAGTACTGATTCATGTAGGTAGGTTGCTGCTGTAAGATTCTCTACTGATTCATGTGCACAGGGCACTGCTGTGAGATTCTCTACTGAATTATGTGCACAGGGCACAGCTGTGAGATTCTCTACTGATTTATGATTTGTGTAGACCGGTCCCTGCTTTGAGATTCTCTACTGATTGATGTGCACAGGGCGCTGCTGTGATATTGTCTACTGATTTTATGTAGGCAAGGTGCTGCTGTGAGATTCATTACAGATTCATGCAGGCAGGGTGCTGCTGTAAGATTTTCTGTTGATTTATGTGCACATGGCACTGCTGTGAGATACTCTACTGATTCAAGTGCACGGGCACTGCTGTGAGATTCTTTACTGATGTATGTGCATAGGGCGCTGCTGTGAGATTCTCCACTGATTTATATAGACAGGGCGCTGCTGTGAGATTCTCTAATGATTTATGTAGACAGGACTTTGTTGTGAGATTACAATAGTGATTTAAGTAGACAGGGCTCTGCTGTGAGACTCTCTTAAGATTCATGTGAACAGGGTGCTGCTGTGAGATTCTCTACTGATTTGTGTAGACATGGCTCTTCTGTGAAATTCTCTACTAATTGATGTAGGCAGGGCGCTGCCATGAGATTCTCTACTGATTAATGTGCACAGGGCTCTGCTGTAAGATTCACTAGTGATTTATGTGCACAGGGAACTGTTTTGAGATTCAATACTGATTTATGTAGGCATGGCGCTGCTGTAAGATTCAATACTGATTTATGTAGGCAGGACACTGCTGTGATTCTCCACTGATTTATGTAGACAGGACTCTGCTGCAAGATTCTCTACTAATTAATGTGCACAGGGCGCTGCTGTGAGATTCGCTACTGACTCATGTGCACAGGGCACTGCAGTGAGATTTTCTACTGATTTATGTGCTCCGGTCGCTACTGGGAGATTCTCTACTAATTAGTGTGCAAGGGCACAGCTGTCAGATACTTTACTGACTTATGTAGGCAGGGCGCTGCTGTGAGATTCTCCACCGATTCCTGTGCGCTGCTGTGAGTCTCTCTGCTGATTTATGTGCACAGGGAACTGCTTTGAAATTCACTACTGATTCATGTAGGCAGGGCGCTGCTGTGAGATTCAATACTGATTTATGTAGGCAGGGTGCTACTGTGAGATTCAATACTGATTTATGATGGCAGTGCGCTGCTGTGAGACTTTACTGATTTATGTGAACAGGATGCTGCTGTGAGATTCTCTACTGATTTGTGTAGACATGGCTCTTCTGTGAAATTCTCTACTGATTGATGTAGGCAGGACGCTGCTGTGAGATTCGCTACTGATTAATATTCACAGGGCACTGCTGTGAGATTCTCTACTGAATTATGTAGACAGGCCACTGCTTTGAGATTCTTTACTGATTTATGTAGGCAGGGCGCTGCTGTGAGTCTCTACTGATTTATGTAGTCAGGGCGCTTCTGTGAGATTCAAAACTGATTGATGTAGGCAGGGCGCTGCTGTGAGATTCAATACTGATTTGTGTAGACAGGGCGCTGGTGTGAGATTCTCCTCTTATTCATGTAGGCAGGGTGCTGCTGTGAGATTCTCTACTGATTCACGTGCTCAGGGTGCTGCTGTGAGATTCACTACTGATTTATATAGGCAGGGCGCTGCTGTGAGATTCTCTACTGATTTATGTGTACAGGGAACTGCTTTGAGATTCATTACTGATTCATTTTGGCAGGGCGCTGCTGTTCGATAAAATACTGATTTATGTAGACAGGGCGCTGCTGTGAGATTCTTTATTGATTTATGTGCACAGGGCACTGCTTTGAGATTCTCTACTGAATTATGTTGGCAGGGCGCTACTGTGAGATTCTATACTGATTCATGTGCCCAGTGCACTGCTGTGAGAATCTCTACTAATTCATGTGCAAGGGCGCTGCTGTGAGATTCAATACTGATTGATGTAGGCAGGGCGCTGCTGTGAGATTGTCTATTAATTTATGTGCACAGGGCTCTGCTGTGAGATTCGCTACTGATTTATGTGCACAGGGCTCTGCTGTGAGATTCTCTACTGATTCACGTGCTCAGGGTGCTGCTGTGAGATTCACTACTGATTTATATAGGCAGGGCGCTGCTGTGAGATTCCCTACTGATTTATGTGCACAGGGAACTGCTTTGAGATTCACTACTGATTCATATAGGCAGAGAGCTGCTGTGAGATTCAATACTGATTTATGTAGACAGGGCGCAGCTGTGAGATTCTCTATTGATCTATGTGCACAGGGCACTGCTTTGAGATTCTCTACTGAATTATGTTGGCAGGGTGCTACTGTGAGATTATATACTGATTCATGTGCCCAGTGCACTGCTGTGAGAATCTCTACTAATTCACTTGCAAGGGCGCTGCTGTGAGATTCTCTACGGTTTTATGTAGGTAGGGCGCTACTGTGAGATTCAATACGAATTTACGTTGACCCGTCTCTGCAGTAAGATTCTTTACTGATTCATGTGCACCGGGCGGTGCTGTGAGAATCTCTACTGATTCATGTAGGCAGGGTGCTACTGTCAGATTCAATACTGATTTATGCTGGCAGTGCGCTGCTGTGAGACTACTGATTTATGTGAACAGGGTGCTGCTGTGATATTCTCTACTGATTTGTGTAGACATGGCTCTTCTGCGAAATTCTCTACTGATTGATGTAGGCAGGGCGCTGCTGTGAGATTGAATACTGATTGATGTAGGCAGGGCGCTGCTCTGAGATTGTCTACTAATTTATGTGCACAGGGCTCTGCTGTAAGATTCTCTACTGATTTATGTGCACAGGGCTCTGCTGTGAGATTCGCTACTGATTCATTTGCACAGGGAACTGCTTTGAGATTCACTACTGATTCATATAGGCAGGGCGCTGCTGTGAGATTCAATACTGATTCATGTGCACAGGGCACTGCTTTGAGATTCTCTACTGAATTATGTTGGCAGGGCGCTACTATGAGATTCTATAATGATTCATGTGCCAAGTGCACTGCTGTGAAATTCTTTACTAATTCATGTGCAAGGGCGCTGCTGTGAGATTCTCTACGGATTAATGTAGGTAGAGCGCAACTGTTAGATTCAATACTGATTTATGTAGACAGGTCTCTGCTGTTAGATTCTTTACTGATTCATGAGCACAGGGCGCTGCTGTGAGATTCACTACTGATTCATGTGCAAAGGCGCTGCTGTGAGATTCTCCACTGATTTATGTGCACCGGTCAGTGCTGTGAGATTCTCTACTAATTCTTGTAGGCAGGGTGTAAGATTCAATACTGATTTATGCTGGCAGTGCGCTGCTGTGAGATTTTCTACTGATTCATGTAGGCAGGGCGCTGCTGTGAGATTCAATACTGATCTGTGTAGACAGGGCGCTGCTATGAGATTCTCTACTGATTCATGTAGGCAGGGTGTAAGATTCAATACTGATTTATGCTGGCAGTGCGCTGCTACGATATTCTCTACTGATTCATGTAGGCAGTGCGCTGCTGTGATATTCTCTACTGATTCATGTAGGCAGTGCTCTGCTGTGATATTCTCTACTGAATTATGTGCACAGGGCACTGCTCTAGGATTCTCTACTGATTTGTGTAGACAGGGCGCTGCTGTGATTCTCTTCTGATTCATGTGCACAGGGCGCAGTTGTGAGATTTGGTACTGATTTTTGTGCACAGGGCGCTGAAGTGAGATTCTGTACTGATTCATATAGGCAGGGCGCTGCTGTGAGATTCTCTACTGCTTTATGTGCACAGGGTGCTGCTGTGAGATTCTCTACTGATTTAGAGATTCTCTACTGATTTATGTGCACAGGGTGCTGCTGAGAGATTCTCTACTGATTTATGTGCACAGGACACTGCTTTGAGATTCAATAATGATTGATGTGCATGGGCGCTGTTGTGAGATTCTCTACTGATTTATGAGCACAGGGTACTGCTCTAGGATTCTCTACTGATTTGTGTAGACAGGGCGCTGCTGTGATATTCTCTTATGATTCATGTGCACAGGGCGCAGTTGTGAGATTCGGTACTGATTTTTGTGCACAAGGCGCTGCTGTGAGATTCTCTACTGATTTATGTGCACAGGGTGCTGCTGTGAGATTCTCTACTGATTTATGTGCACAGGGTGCTGCTGTGAGATTCTCTACTGATTTATGTGCCCAGGGCTCTGCTGTGAGATTCTCTAATGCTTTATGTAGGCAGGTCACTGCTGTGAGATTAAATACTGATTTGTGTAGACATGGTGCTGCTTTGAGATTCTCTACTGATTTATGTAGGCAGGGCGCTGCTGTAAGATTCAAAACTGTTTGAAGTACACATGACGCTGCTGTGAGATTCTCTACTGACTCATGTAGGCAGGGCACTGCTCTGAGATTCAATACTGATTTATATAGGCAGGGCGCTGCTGTGAAATTCTCTACTAATTTATGTGCATAGGGCCATGCTGTGAGATTCTCTACTGATTTTTGTGCAAAGGGTGCTGCTGTGAGAATCACTACTGATTTTGTAGACAGGGCTCTGCTGTGAGATTCTATACTGATTCATGTAGGCATGGCGCTGCTGTGAGATTCTCTACTGATTCATGTAGGTATGGCGCTGCTGTGAGATTCAATAATGATTTGTGTAGAGAGGTCGCTGCTTTGTGATGTTCTACTGAATTCTGTGCACAGGGCTCTGCTGTGAGATTTTATACAGATTTATGTGCACAGGGCTCTGTTGTGAGATTCTCTACTGATTTATGTAGGAAGGGCGCTGCTGAGAGATTCTCTACTGATTTATGTGCATAGGGCCATGCTGTGAGATTCTCTACTGATTTTTGTGCAAAGGGTGCTGCTGTGAGATTCACTACTGATTTATGTAGACAGGGAGCTGCTGTAAGATTCTCTACTGATTCATGTGCACAGGGCACTGCTGTGAGATTTTCTACTGAATTATGTGCACTGGGCTCTGCAGTGAGATTCTCTTCTGATTTATGTGCACATGGCACTGCTGTAAGATTCTCTACTGAATTATGTGCACAGGGCTCTGATGTGATATTCTTCACTGATTTATGTGCATAGGGTGCTGCTGTGAGATTCTCTACTGATTTATGTAGATAGGTCTTTCTTGTGAGAGTCAATACTGATTTAAGTAGACCGGGCTCTGCTGTGAGACTCTCTATTGATTCATGTGCACAGAGCGCTGCTGAGAGATTCTCTACTGATCTATGTAGGCAGGGTGCTGCTGTGAGATTCAATACTGATTTGTGAAGGCAGGGCGCTGCTGTGAGATTCTCTACTGATTTATGTTGGCAGGGCGCTGCTGTGAGATTCAATACTGATTTATGTATGCATGGCGCTGCTGTAAGATTCAATACTAATTTATATAGGCAGGACGCTGCTGTGATTCTCTACTGATTTTCGTGCACAGGGTGCTGCTGTGAGATTCAATACTGATTTTTGAAGGCAGGGCGCTGCTGTGAGATTCTCTACTGACTTATGTCCACAGGGCGCTGCTGTGAGATTCTCTACCTATTTATGAGCACCGGGTGCTACAGTGATATTCTCTATTGATTTATGGAGGCTGGGCGCTGCTATGAGTTACAATCCTGATGTGTGTAGACAGGGCGCTGCTGTGAGATTCTCAACTGAGTCATGTGCACCTGTGCGCTGCTGTGGGATTCACTACTGATTTATATAAGCAGGGCGCTGCTGTGACATTCACTACTGATTTATGTAAGAAGGGTGCTGCCGTGAGATTGTCTACTGAAATATGTGCACAGGGCTTTGCTGTGAGATTTTCTACTGAATTCTGTTCACAGGGCTCTGCTGTGAGATTCTATACAGATTTATGTGCACAGGGCTCTGTTGTGATATTCCCTACTGATTTATGTAGGAAGGGTGCTGCTGTGATATTCTCTACTGATTTCTGTGCACAGGGCTCAGCTGTGAGATTCTCTACTTATTCATGTAGGCAGGACACTTCTGTGGGATTCAATTCTGATTTCTGTAGACTGGGCGCTACTGTGAGATTCTCTACTGATGCATGTGCACAGGCACTGCTCTCCGATTCTTTACTGAATTATGTAGACAGGGCACTGCTGTGAGATTCTCTACTGATTCATGTAGGCAGGGCGCTGCTGTGAGATTCTCTACTGAATAATGTACACAGGGCTCTGCTGTGAGATTCTCTACTGATTTACGTACACAGGGCACTGCCGTGAGTTTGTCTACTGAATTATGGGCACAGTGCTCTGCTGTGAGATTCACTAGTGATTTATGTGCACAGGGTGCTAGTGTGAGATTTTCTACTGATTTATGTAGATGGGCTCTGCTGTGAGATTCAATACTTATTTGTGTAGACAGATTGCTGCTTTAAGATTCTCCTCTAATTTATGTGCACAGGGCTTTGCTGTGAGATTCTCTACCTATTTATGAGCACCGGGTGCTACAGTGATATTCTCTATTGATTTATGGAGGCTGGGCGCTGCTATGAGTTACAATCCTGATGTGTGTAGACAGGGCGCTGCTGTGAGATTCTCAACTGAGTCATGTGCACCTGTGCGCTGCTGTGGGATTCACTACTGATTCATATAAGCAGGGCGCTGCTGTGACATTCACTACTGATTTATGTAAGAAGGGTGCTGCCGTGAGATTGTCTACTGAAATATGTGCACAGGGCTTTGCTGTGAGATTTTCTACTGAATTCTGTTCACAGGGCTCTGCTGTGAGATTCTATACAGATTTATGTGCACAGGGCTCTGTTGTGATATTCCCTACTGATTTATGTAGGAAGGGTGCTGCTGTGATATTCTCTACTGATTTCTGTGCACAGGGCTCAGCTGTGAGATTCTCTACTTATTCATGTAGGCAGGACACTTCTGTGGGATTCAATTCTGATTTCTGTAGACTGGGCGCTACTGTGAGATTCTCTACTGATGCATGTGCACAGGCACTGCTCTCCGATTCTTTACTGAATTATGTAGACAGGGCACTGCTGTGAGATTCTCTACTGATTCATGTAGGCAGGGCGCTGCTGTGAGATTCTCTACTGAATAATGTACACAGGGCTCTGCTGTGAGATTCTCTACTGATTTACGTACACAGGGCACTGCCGTGAGTTTGTCTACTGAATTATGGGCACAGTGCTCTGCTGTGAGATTCACTAGTGATTTATGTGCACAGGGTGCTAGTGTGAGATTTTCTACTGATTTATGTAGATGGGCTCTGCTGTGAGATTCAATACTTATTTGTGTAGACAGGTTGCTGCTTTAAGATTCTCCTCTAATTTATGTGCACAGGGCTTTGCTGTGAGATTCTCTACTGATTTATGTAGGCAAGGTTCGGCTGTGAGATTCAATACTGATTCATGTAGGTAGGTTGCTGCTGTAAGATTCTCTACTGATTCATGTGCACAGGGCACTGCTGTGAGATTCTCTACTGAATTATGTGCACAGGGCACAGCTGTGAGATTCTCTACTGATGTATGTGCACATGGCACTGCTGTGAGATTCTCTACTGAATTATGATTTGTGTAGACCGGTCCCTGCTTTGAGATTCTCTACTGATTAATGTGCACAGGGCGCTGCTGTGATATTGTCTACTGATTTTATATAGACAAGGTGCTGCTGTGAGATTCATTACAGATTCATGTAGGCAGGGTGCTGCTGTAAGATTCTCTACTGATTTATGTGCACATGGCACTGCTGTGAGACACTCTACTGATTCAAGTGCACGGCTGTGAGATTCTTTACTGATGTATGTGCATAGGCCGCTGCTGTGAGATTCTCTACTGATTTATGTAGACAGGACTTTGTTGTGAGATTACAATAGTGATTTAAGTAGACAGGGCTCTGCTGTGAGACTCTCTTAAGATTCATGTGAACAGGGCGCTGCTGGGAGATTCTCTACTGATCTATGAAGGCAGGGTGCTACTGTGAGATTCAATACTGGTTTATGATGGCAGTGCGCTGCTGTGAGATTCAATACTGATTTATGATGGCAGTGCGCTGCTGTGAGACTCTGATTTATGTGAACAGCATGCTGCTGTGAGATTCTCTACTGATTTGTGTAGACATGGCTCTTCTGTGAAATTCTCTACTGATTGATGTAGGCAGGACGCTGCTGTGAGATTCTCTACTGATTCATGTGCTCAGAGCGCTGCTGTGAGATTCACTACTGATTTATGTGTACGGGGAACTGCTTTGAGATTCTTTATTGATTTATGTGCGCAGGGCGCTGCTGTTCGATACAATACTGATTTATGTAGACAGGGCGCTGCTGTGAGATTCTTTACTGATTTATGTAGGCAGGGTGCTGCTGTGAGTCTCTACTGATTTATGTAGTCAGGGCGCTTCTGTGAGATTCAAAACTGATTGATGTAGGCAGGGCGCTGCTGTGAGATTCAATACAGATTTTTGTAGACAGGGCGCTGGTATGAGATTTTCTTACCTATTTATGTACACAGGGCGCTGCTGTGAGATTCTCTACTGATTCATGTGCTCAGGGCGCTGCTGTGAGATTCACTACTGATTTATGTGTACAGGGAACTGCTTTGAGATTCTTTATTGATTTATGTGCACAGGGCACTGCTTTGAGATTCTCTACTGAAATATGTTGGCAGGGGGCTACTGTGAGATTCTATACTGATTCATGTGCCCAGTGCACTGCTGTGAGATTCTCTACTAATTCATGTGCAAAGGCGCTGCTGTGAGATTCAATACTGATTGATGTAGGCAGGGCACTGCTGTGAGATTGTCTATTAATTTATGTGCACAGGGCTCTGCTGTGAGATTCGCTACTGATTTATGTGCACAGGGCTCTGCTGTGAGATTCGCTACTGATTTATGTGCACAGGGAACTGCTTTGAGATTCACTACTGATTCATATAGGCAGAGCGCTGCTGTGAGATTCTCTATTGATCTATGTGCACAGGGCACTGCTCTGAGATTTTCTACTGAATTATGTTGGCAGGGCGCTACTGTGAGATTCTCTTCTGATTTATGTGCACAGGGCGCTACTCGGACCGGGGATCGCAAGACTAATACCGACCCATACAGGCATTACGGCAGGGCTTCAAGCGGGTATAGTCACCCACAAGGGAGGCATCATACAACCACCATGTGGAAATAGATTACTTCACTCTGACAATTTCGTCAGGGGAGGTTGTCACTTTGAACTTCTCGCCTTCCAAAGAATCCCGACGTTGCCCAGGACACTTCCACAAACACACCGTGAAGAACAGCAAATCACAAGAGCTAAACTCGCCAACAAAGGGAGCAATGCGAAGGGAACAAAGGGATAATCCAAGAGAAAGACCGAAGGTACGGACCGGGTAAAACATAACAAGGATGGAGGATGGATACGAGTGTGAACTGATACATATATGGAGAGAGAGAACGCAGCCAGCGACACATTTTCAAGTGAAGTCTCTGAGACCCGAGTGATCTTAACTTGGGCTCTACCACTGTTTACACGGGGAGCTGACACTACCACCAGTATGTGAGTTCACACAGTTAGTGATATATTATTGTTCCCTTTCTAATGAGCTACCACTGACCTCTCCACCACCGTTTCCACCACAGCGACCGCTGACTGTCTGCATTTGCCCAGCATCCTGACAGACCCTTACTACATAGTTATGAACAACTCCATGGACAAACCCGGGCAGATTTATCACCTTCTTTGAGCAGGTGGTTAGTGTGAGTGGGGGCAGCGAGGAGGTGGGCAGGGGACAGGAGGGGCGAGGCCACCATGGGCCATGTGTGCTATGAGAACCCTGCTTTGAGAGCTCTTCCTGTGGTGATGCAGAGAGAGGTGGGTGGAGGGCATGGTTTGTCGATGCCCTGAGCCCAACCCCACCACTCTTCCAGCTATACCACTGGCTGCACATCTGGACGTGGTTACCTCAGTCCCGGCACCTGGTGCAGCAATACTGACCACCTGCACTCTGGCACAGAAGTATCCCCTTATGGTTACCCCTTCAACCGGCTCCTTAAGTGATCCCCGCTGATCCATATGTTTGTGAAATACACATCTAGGACAAAAAAGAGTAAGCATTGGCAAAAGCAAAGGGTCTAGCTTTAACATGCTAACGAATACAAAATGTTATGTTATGTTAGTATTATTTATACAGCGCACAGCTGCCCCAGCAAAGGGGCGTCCTGGCGCTTGAACAGATGCTAAAACACAACACACAGGGAGATGGAAAAAGATGGCTAACCAAGTACAGAAAACAGAAAAGTTTTGATAGCACGCCTAAAGATGGTCAAATTGTCCAGAGCTCGAATGTGCACCGGGAGAGAATTCCATAGCCCAGCGGCAAGCACTCGGAAGGAGCGGCCACCCATCCCGCTAAGTTTAAAATGGGGGCAGACCGCAAGATGAAGAGCCTCCGATCTCAAGGACCTCGAAGGAACATACAGGGTGAGCAAGTTAGCGAGTGAAGATGGCTAGGAGAGCTTCATGATTTTAAAAGCCAGACAGAGCGCCTTAAATTTGATTCCTTGCCTAGCCGGCAGCCAGTGAAGGGCAGAGATAGTGCTGGAGACCGAACAGTGCCTGGGAAGACCAACAATGGCCCGCGCTGCAGCATTCTGTACCCTTTGTAGCCTAGATGCCTCTGCCTGGTTTATCCCCAGCATCAGTGCGCTACCGTAGTCCAGCCGAGAAAGAACTGAATGTATGCTCACATGCCAGTAACTGGTTGTGATTCGTTTCTCTGAAGCCTGCTTCTCTCTGGGCCTCGTGTTTCTTTTTATTGTTCAACCTTGTGGTGCTGCATGCCAAGAGCACTAGAATCTTAGGGAATAAAAAAATGATCATTGTAATGTATGGGGAACCAAAAGCATGGAACTGTCAAAGGAGTCACAGAGACAGGATGCACAGAGAAACCCAGACCCTCCCCTCCACCTCCTCAACAGTTCCCTCTCTCAAGGCATAGTTCCCAACTCCTTGAAATCCGCGGTCATCGTGCCCATTCTGAAGAAACCGGGGGCAGATCCCTCTGTCCCAGCCAATTTCTGCCCCATCTCCCTTCTGCCATTTTTGGCTAAGGTGCTCGAGCGCCATGTCACCTGCGATCTGAGTTCCTTTGTGGAGAAGCACGGTGCCCTTGCCCCCCGTCAAGCCGGTTTCTGCCCCGCACACTCTACGGAGTCCGTTGTTATGTCGGTCCTTGACACCCTCAGGGAGGGTATGGACACCAATCAGTACCAGGCTCTTGTGCTCCTAGATCTCTCAGCCGCTTTCGATACGGTGGATCACAACATCTTACTTTCCCGTATCGCAGCGGCGGGGATCGGGGGGAGTGCCCTGGTCTGGTTGTCCTCCTTCCTGAGTGACCGCACCCAGGCTGTCCGCCTGGGTGACTACACAGCGGACATCCGTGGAGTTCAGTGCGGGGTCCCCCAGGGTTCCTCTCTCTCTCCCCTCTTGTTTAATCTGTATATTGCCCCTCTTATTTTCTCTCTTCAACAGATGGAGGTCACCGTAATTAATTATGCGGATGACCTCCAGCTGGTCTTCAATCTCTCTTCTCCTTCTGCTGCACTTAACTTTCAAACTGTCATGCTTCATATCAGGGACTGGATGAACCACAACCATCTTAAACTCAACCCTGATAAAACCGAACTGGTGTTGACGGGTGGTTCATCCAGCCCCTGGTCCCCCCTCTTTTGGCCCCCTTCTCTTGGTCCTTCTCCTGTTCCCTCTCCCTCAGTCAAAACTTTAGGCATAAAACTCAACTCCCAACTCACCCTTCACTCCCAGGTTAGCTCTGTGGTATCTTCTTCCTTTCTCTCACTGCGTACTATACGCAGGGTGTCCCGCTTCTTCACTTTCTCTGCCCTCAAACTCATCATTTTGGCCATGGTGGTGTTGAGGAAATATAAATTTTATGGTCAAGTTATGTTCCCTAACGAGTACCCCACCGTCTCCATGTACCAGCTGAAAGTGCATGTAACTTCCCTCCTGTGCCAGCTATGAAGACGCAAATACATTTGCGTCCAACGTTAATATGTCCTCTTTCAGATCCACCCTGAATGGGCTGAATATTCCGTTTCTAAGTATGCTATGCCAACGTCTTTTTGTAGTGTACTTTACACGTTTTTCAGCTCTGGCGAAGTAGGCCCTGAATTGTGCCATCGAGCCTCTTTTCTGGCTTCTGACTCTGAAAGCCTCAGCCCAAGCTGTCTCTGTACCCGTGACCTCTGCCTTACTCCCTGTGCGGCTCATGGCGCTTAGCTCAGCCTGCTGCCTGCCAAGACTGACTTCAACCTTCGAATTATCTGTTCCGCTCTTCGAAAATGCATTCCTGCCTACTAGTTTAAGTAAACATCCCTCCAGCTGCAGAGCAAAGGGCCCGGCCTCACTGTCTATGTGCAAGTAATTCATAGCCTCCGTTACCATGGTAGGCCCATGCCCCTCGCTTTCTCATGTAGACACTTAGGCGCTTATACATGCACTCACAGTCAGTATAGAATAGCTTCTGCCCCAGAGACCTTTTCCGTTTAGATAATATGGTTCCCAAACATCAGATATCAGATATGATAGAAGAACGAGTTGATCTGACATGCCAGACTTCTGTCTCTTTCCGCCAGTGTAAATGTCAAGTCCCCTGCACCCTCCAGTTTTCACGTCAATCACACGTCATACAGCTGCGCGCGCATCCAGGCCTCAGATTTCTGCTGACATTACGAAATTCTGCTTTGTTGCCACCCTCTGGTGACACCTATCTGTGACGTTTCTAGCACACACCTCTATGTTCACGCCTAGTTAACGCCTTCTAATTACGTATCATTACCACGTGGATGCTGTTATCTTGTTTCTCTCAGCTGTTACGCCTACTGTATTGGTTTCTATAATATGAATTAAGTATATAAGCTATGTATTGTCAATAAAATATTGCTCTATCCCTTCCTGAACCCCTGTGGTTGCAGGAACATGATATCCAGTTCTAGAACCATTCCTTTTTAAGGAATAAAACCCCAAAGAACTCTAACACCACGGACTCTGCCTCTTTCTTTCCAACTGAGTTATTATTGATTAAGTACTTACCTGCATAGAAATTAAGACGGTAAATCAAATATTTACCACAATATTCTGGCGCCCGAATAGGGACCCCTCCCCCACCCCACGCGCCGGTTGGTGCGTTGCAAACTCTGTCCCCTGCCATCAGTTAGACGGAAACTACGCGTACTGGCAGGATTTCCTGTATCTCCCTCTGGCCCACGAGGCGACGAAGACTGCAATCAGCACCCAGACGAGGCGGTGAGGAGTGCGGAGGATCCCGACCAGAGCCTAGCCGAAAGAAGCAAGGTCCGAGGTGTCAAGAGGCCCACCAGTTTTCCGAAATATCCACGTGTCGAGTCGAAGTTGAGTCCAGTCCGGTCCAGTCGAGTTTTTCCGAGGCCTTCTGTTTCCGTGCTTCCCGGTGAGTGCCATTGCTGGGACGTATCAAGACGGGTTTGGGTACACAAATTCGGTCTGCACTGTTTTAGACAGTGTATCTGTACTGTTTAGCAGTATATCAGTTATTCTAAGTTCTTGCACTGTTCTTAGCAGTGTATCTGTGCTGTTTAGCAGTACATCCAGTATAGGGAGGTAGTCATATATGTCTCAAATGTCTTTCATGTGATTAATGTCGTGGTATGAGTGTGACTGTTTTAATGTGCATTATTGTGTTCTTGTGTAACTTGTGTATTCAGTATTAAGTAGCAAGGATTGAGCATTCAGTACTAAGTAAACAAGATGCCGTTTTTCAACAAGTTAAAGCAGATAGGAACTAGGAAAGGGATACTAGAGGAAGAAATTCCTATCCCCCCTAAGGACACTCCTGGAAATTTTATGTACCACAAGCATGGCATAGACGCCATATTATATCTAGATTTATGGGCCGATTATACTAAGCATCTAGACGAAAGACATAGATGGCCTGTCACCGGAACATGGGATGCTGAGTGCATCATGAAGGTAGAAGAAGCACTGTGGAGAAAGAAAGCCAGACAATCTCAGAAAGACGCCATAGAGTTTTGGCGTAAGGAATCACATAAGCGTGCTGAAAAAGCACTCCGTAGAGAAGACAGACTTAAAGAATCAGATAAAGCCCAAGAAGACGAATTAGTTACTGAAGGGATCCGAGTAAAATCAGAGCAAATAGACCGCGCACGAAACAATCTCGTAAATGGCATGTATCTTGCGGCCGAGGGTTCGCCTGAGGCCACTTCAGAAATACCGAAAAATCTGCCGCCACCATTGGTTCCAACTAAAGTAACTCACAGGACCACTAAAGACATATTTCTGAATTCCTATCTAGAGGATGTAGCACCCGCTTACACCAATCTGCCTGTCCGCGTCCCGCCTACTGACGGTGACGGGGGTGGCAACCCGCCTCCAGACCATCTCCCGCCACAACTGCAACCAGGTTTCCCCGTTCGACAGCCCATCGTTCCTCCACCTCCACCACTTCCCGCACCTAAAATTGATATACCAAAACCGCTTCTACCTGATCCTACTAAAAGACAAGTTCAAGTACAGATACAGACTCCACAGAGAGATAATGTCCAAGCTTCCGCCTCAGGAGGTGCGACCGGGGGTTACCGGACCCCGCCACCAACACAAAGATTACAGCTTAGGGATATGCAGAACCCTTTTACATTCCAATCACCCCGCCTCGACATACTCAAAGAACCACTTTCAGTTTTGCAGATATGATCCAGTACCCGGCAAAGACGATAGAATGATGATAGCATCACTACGCTTACGACATGCTACAGATTATCTACTGTTTTTCTCAGGAATGAAAGAGCATCTAGATAGAATATATCAATTTGTCCAGACTGGGGAAGACCCTGAAAGTATTAAGGATGCCATGGCGCATCAGAAAGTTGACACTCAAGCATATATACTACGCTTTTTTATAAATTGCTTAATAAGAGAACGAGACAGGCCTGAGACAGAACAGGATGAAATGGAGGCACTGAACAAGTGGGGCCAAAATATATCCGAAGGAAAACATGATAAAGGGGGTTGCATAGCCAGTATGTACAAGAGAATAAGAAAAACAGTGATAGCAATACACGAAAAAGAGAAAGAAAAAGCTTCCGAGGAGGAGGAGGAAGAACTTGAAGAAAAAGAAAAGACTACAGACACGATAGCGTATGTAGGTAAGGGAACTTACCTTAGGAAAGGCATTCGTCCGGAAAGCAAGAGAGTCTTTCTCTCTGGCATAACAAAACCGAATTCTCCTGAACATCAGTTCCAAGAGACTGATAAAAGGCTTCGAGACCGAATGGGGTACCATGTACTCAATTCTATGGATGAACAAGAACTAGCCCGGTCATCAGTATTATGGGCTGACAATCCGAACATATACAATGATGACACAGTAGCACAGACATTTCTGAACCTTTCCCCAGACGAGCAGAAATTAGCAGGTGTATATATGATTCAGCACCTCCTCACGTTATACAGAAACCAACATTCTGATCCAGGTCCCTTACACGATACATTAGAAACATTACTCATGGATAGATGGAAAGGTCTAAGTACCAAGTTAATACAAATAATTCTAGAACAACGACATAGATACAACACTTTCTTAAGTACCGAATATGTACCAGCTCCGCCCCCAGAAAGAAAAATGTATCATATGGAGCGTCTGCATGGCATTGAAAGTCAGAACCCATTACGAGAAGTACACCCAGTCATGGGTGCTGATCATAACTTGAAACGTGTGTATGTACACACGCCACTGACCAAGTTAGAACTGTTAGAAATGAAGAAACTAGTACCGTGTCATGATAAAGACCCTGCAGGTTTTCACAGAGAACTTAAAGACATGTTACTGATGGGGGATTACACATATGAAGATATCATGAAAATGTTAAAGGTACTGCTGCCCACGGGCATCTACGAGAAACTCAAGGAAAAGGAATGGGAGGTGGGAGACAAAAAGATTGTATGGGCAGAAATAGAAGACGAGGAGGAAAAACGTACCCCAGGGCTAGGCCTTGGGGAGAAAACTAAAGCATTACCGGGTTTGATAGTACAGGTTCTGCCAAGATTACTGACAACTAGAAAGGAAGATTGGGACGCAATTTCGGCCTGTAAACAGAAGCAAGATGAAGATACTAGTGACTTCTATTCAAGATTCGAGAAATGTTTTATTATTAATAGTGGTCTTAAACCAAGTAGCGAGTCGTACCCGCATCTTTTTGTATCAAAGTTAGTGGAGAATTCCCTGTTAGCAGTTAAAAACCGTGTATACAAGGTTGAGAGCACATGGCAAGAGAATACGCCATCACAGATGTTACAGATGTTACAATACCATCAGAACAGAATTAGAGAAGAACAGGATCATGAACAGAAACGCATGAAGGACACGAAAATGAAAATGTTAGTGGCCCAATCAGTTCCAGCCGACAGCCAGAGAAAGGGTACGACCGAGACAGGTCACGCCGCAGCTCCCGTTAAAGGGACATGCAACTATTGCAAGCAGCCAGGTCACTACGTACATGAATGTCCAGTTCTGAAACATAACATAGCAACAGGTAAAACTAAAGAAAGACCGCATCCACCAAGACAAGACCAGGCCCAGCAACAGACTACACAGAATGTACAACCCATACAGAATACACAGCCTATGCATGCATCCTCTCATACAGCACAGACGGTAGCGGTACCACAGCCACAGCCCATTGCCGCGACTCAGCAAGTTTCACAACAGATGTACCAGTATGCCCAATCTGCTTACCCCGATTACCCACGATACACATGAAACAGCCTAGAGAGGGAGTTGGGTTTGCCTCTTATTGAAATTCCTGTAGATCAAGAGGGTCCTTATGTACACAGTCAAGTATTGGGGAAAGACAGAAAGTTTTTAATTGACACAGGGGCAAGCCGCACAACAATCAGTCATGACGAAGTCCCAGGGGCACCCCTCTCAGGCTCACAGAATGTTTCCCTTGGTTTTTCAGGACAGCCTATTGTAAATGAGGTATCAGAACCAGTCCCCCTGGCTGTGGGTCCATTATCACGAGTTACAGACCTGTTACTGACGAAATCATGTCCAGAAAATCTGTTAGGAATAAAGACATTGAAGGCTCTAGGAGCCGTAATATGTTGTTCTCCGGAGGGAGTTAGACTCTTTCTGCGAGATTTCAAGGGTCACTATGTATTACGAGAGTTTGATGTCAGATTGAAAAGTGTACCAGATCACTTGTGGGCACAAGGCCCAACTGATGTAGGCTGCATGCACATTACACCATACCGTGTTACACTGAAACAAGGTGTTGTTCTACCCCGAATCAGACAATACAAGTTACCACCCGATGCTGTAGTGGCTTTACTGGAAATCATTGAAGAGCTCATTGCCCAAGGAGTGGTCGTAGAGACCGACTCCAATATCTGTAATTCCCCTATCATCCCGATTCTTAAACGTACTGATCCCAATGCACCGCCAGTATATCGGCTGGTGATTGATTTACGAGAACTAAATAAATGCATTGTACCACAGTACCCTGTGGTCCCCGATATCTCTTCCCTATTGACTGCTATTGATTCTGAAGCGACGTTCTTTACTGTAATTGACCTCAAGAACGCCTTCTTTAGTGTACCCATTGACCCAGAGAGCCAATACCTTTTCGGATTCAGTTTAAATGGACGAAGTTTCAAATTTTCCCGCGCACCTCAAGGATTCACAGAAAGCCCCAGCATCTATAGCCAAGCACTGAAAAGACAACTAGATTGTATTCAAATGCCAGTTAACACTGCTTTACTGCAATACGTCGATGATCTGTTGATCACCGCACGAAGTGAGCCCGAATGTGAACAAGCATCACTGACAGTGTTACATTTTCTGGCCGACAAGGGACACAAGGTGTCTCCTTCGAAGCTACAATTCTGTGTTCAGCAAGTTGTGTACTTGGGTCACTTGCTGTCCAAAGTGGGGAGACAGCTCACTCCTGATCGCATCCAGTTAATTGTAAATATGCCGCAACCCCAGACACAAAAGGAAGTGCGGGCCTTTATAGGCCTCACCTCGTACTGCAGACAATGGATCCCTCAGTATGCATTTCTAGCTAAACCACTCATTCAGTTAACAACACAGGAGGCAGCAACTTCGACTGTCCTCCCTTGGACTCAGGAACATACACAAGCTTTTGGAGAATTAAAGAAAGCTTTATGCCAAGCACCAGTTTTAGCGACACCATGTTACAACAAACCTTTTACACTTTTTGTTACAGAACGTGATGGTACAGCATTGTCTGTCCTCACTCAAGATCAGGCAGGTTCAAATAAGCCTTGCGCTTATTTTTCAAGTACATTGGATTCTGTAGCCCAGGCACTCCCTGCGTGCTTAAAGTCAGTAGCAGCAACAGCCTTAGCAATCAGACAGAGCGATTCAATTGTTTTAGGACATCAATTAACAGTACAAGTTCCACACTCTGTAGAGGTTCTTTTAAACAGAACCCAGACTCAGCACTTGACTATAGCACGACTGACAGGTTATGAATTGACGCTATTCCAACCACACATAGAAATCAGACGCTGCAGCATTCTAAACCCCGCAACATTGTTACCTTCAATTATGACAGATCCAGCCCCGCATGATTGTATAGAGATCATTAATACAGTAACAAAGCCCCGACGAGACTTAACAGATGTTCCATTGACAAATCCAGACCTGACACTTTACGTGGATGGTTCATGCATGAGAACAAGTACAGGAGAATTAGTGGCCGCGTATGCAGTGACCACTGAAACTGAAGTTAAAGAAACATATCGTATTGACACACTGTCCGCTCAAGCGGCAGAGCTCATTGCTCTGACCCGAGCCTGTATACTAGCCAAGAACAGAAATGTTAACATATACACTGATTCCCGTTATGCGTTCGGAGTCGTACACGACTTCGGAATGTTGTGGCAAGAACGAGGTTTCTTGACCTCTCATGGTGCCAAGATTCAACACGGTCCCCTCATTCAAGGACTGTTAGAAGCAATACATCTGCCTTCAGGCATATCCGTCATGAAGTGTAAAGCACATACTAAAGTTACAGATTCTGTTTCCCAGGGTAACGACCTGGCAGACCAGACAGCAAAACATACAGCACTGACTCACACTCAGACAACTGACGTGACAAAGACAATAGTACCGACACATTGTATGACAGTCAGGGATCCCACACTAGATGTAATCGATATTCAGACACATGCTACTCCAGATGAAATAAAGAAATGGACTGAACTAGGAGGGATCCAGACAGATCAAGGTTGGATGACGAAGGGAAAATCTACATGGTTTCTCCCTGACTCTATGGTTCAGGTTATAATCAATACAGCACATAGTCCAGCACATCTAGGAGAAAAAGCGATGTTAGACAGTTTACAGAATCTCTGGTGCAATAAACACTTACGAGCAGCAGCAAAACAGAAAGTGCGTACTTGCATGATCTGTTGTCAGTTCAATCCAGGTAAAAGCGTTCCTGTAGAGCAAGGTGGATTTCATCCTCCCGATCACCCTTTTGAAGTCCTCCAGATGGATTATATTCAGATGGACCGTTGTCGAGGATTCAAATATGTCCTCGTAATTGTTTGTGCACTTTCCCGTTGGACCGAAGCATATCCAGTCCCAGATTACACTGCTCCGACCACTGCCAGGCAGCTGGTTCGAGAATTCTTCCCACGATATGGCTTGCCTCGTGTCGTGTACTCAGATAACGGACAGCCATTCTCATCCGAATTAATGAGACAAGTTTCCTTGCTGCTAGGATATCAGTGGAAATTCCATTGTGTCCGACATCCCGAAGCCGCTGGCCTTGTGGAGAGGCATAATCAGACACTAAAGACCCGCCTTGCTAAAATATGTAAAGAGAAAGGGGTCGACTGGATAGTCGCCCTGCCAGTTGCATTATTCTATATGAGGATGGTTGCCCACTCGAGATCAGGACTATCCCCGTATGAAGTGGTCTTTGGAAGACCACCGAATATGTGGGGGACGCCCATACCTAAGAAAATTACCGATGTTGATTGTAATATGCTGACAGATTACCTTGCCTCCTTGATGTCTGCACTCCAATCATGTCGTTCACAGGTTTTGACAGGAAAAGTCCGCTGGAGCCCCGCTGGAAAGAGCCGAAGACCGTCCTTCTTACTACGAGGACAGCGATAAAGGTGGAAGGCAGAAAGGGGTGGATACATACGAGTCATATTAAAAAGTGCAATGAACTGAAACCAGACCCAGACTCGTCCATCCCCTCCAAAGACTGTATTGAGCCTAGTGACTTTAAAGTTCCCGAAAGAGAGAAAACTCCCCAAGAGGAGTATAGACTGAAACTCCGATCTAGCAAGTCAGACAGTTTAATTGTTTAAGTCCTCCCCTAGGTGAATCGGTTAAATAGTTTCTGACATGTATCCCCTAGATCGAGATAGAGAGAAAGAGAGACAACTCAAGAAACGTACATATTGCAAATCACTCCGTAGTCACTGTATAGTGACACTATTGATTATGTTTTTTCTAAGTCTTCTGATTATTGTTGCTAGTATATTGCTTCCCATATACTACCCTATTTTCAAGCGTGAACAATCTGCTTACAATGTTTCTGCTGAACATTCTTTTAGTGAATTACCTCCCCACGAGCTTTCTTACAGACTCGCGCTGCGCAACAACACATTCATTAGTATGTTACATCATTCTCATCAGACTAACAATGCTACAAACTGCTGGATATGTGGCCGACTCCCTCCCTACCAGAAATACAAGGGAGTTCTGCCCCTATTTCCGTACCCGTTCACTCACAATGGCTCCTGTGGTGCATGGTTTAGAATAATTAATTCCTTAGATCCTGATATCGCTGTTTTCAAAGGGAGCTGGGTTTGGGGAAACTTGAACTTAGTTCTGCTTAACGCCTGTTACCCTGACAAGAAGGGACTACCCACTAGAATAGGAACTGATCTAGAAAATGAAGTATATGGATTAGGTAACTACACGATTAACCTTATGATTCTTACTGTTGAATCCGAAGCTGCACCAGTTCTCCCCGCTATGTCAGTATTACCAGTCACTGGTGATTTATGTGTCAGTAAAAAGGGTTCAGTACACTTAGGTCATAGTAAATGTACTACTGTGGTCGAATTCAGTGATCAAGGTAAATCTTCCTTTAGAGCTACTCGTCATTCCTACTTTGTTTGTGGTCATACCGCATACATACGCTTACCTCCAGATTGGGATGGTACCTGTTACATAGCATTCCTTCTGCCCCCTGTTTTCCTAGCTCCTCCTGATTATCACAGAAATACAAATCTAGTAAAGAATAGACTCCGAAGAGATCTCCCGATTGTCGACTACACAGAAACGGCATGGGAGCAATATACAGATTTTAATAAAGGATTCTTTTTCTTCACAGGCCCCGTCCAAAATAGTAAACTAATACGCAGATTAACTAGAACACTTGAAGCAGTAGTGAATGAAACTGCCTCCGCCTTAGGTAACTTAACAGAGGAGCAGTCTGCTATGCGGATTGTTGTCCTTCAAAATCGTCTTGTTATTGACGTCATCTTGGCAGATAGAGGTGGAGCCTGTAAGGTCATCGGGTCAAGTTGCTGTGTTTTCATTCCAGAAAACGCGCCAACCGTATACAAAGCTATTACCCGTCTTCATAAGATTGCAAGTTTGATACATTAGAATCCAGGCACCTGGACTTGGTCCGGTTGGTTCTGGACAACGTTAACCGCTTGGGGATGGAAGATCCTATCCTTCCTAGGCATTGCCCTTGTCATAGTATTCAGCTGCTGCCTGTGCCTACAGTGTGGGCCAGCGATTTGTGGACTGTGTGCCACATCGTGCATTGAACATTCCAATTTTCTCTCAAAACGTCAAAGAAAGAAAGAAGAACAACTGATGTTACAAGAACAGACTGATCGATTTATGAGGATCGATATATCATGAAGGGTCCGTAGGGAACAAGGAGGGAATGAGGAAATATAAATTTTATGGTCAAGTTATGTTCCCTAACGGGTACCCCACCGTCTCCATGTACCAGCTGAAAGTGCATGTAACTTCCCTCCTGTGCCAGCTATGAAGACGCAAATACATTTGCGTCCAACGTTAATATGTCCTCTTTCAGATCCACCCTGAATGGGCTGAATATTCCGTTTCTAAGTATGCTATGCCAACGTCTTTTTGTAGTGTACTTTACACGTTTTTCAGCTCTGGCGAAGTAGGCCCTGAATTCTGCCATCGAGCCTCTTTTCTGGCTTCTGACTCTGAAAGCCTCAGCCCAAGCTGTCTCTGTACCCGTGACCTCTGCCTTACTCCCTGTGCGGCTCATGGCGCTTAGCTCAGCCTGCTGCCTGCCAAGACTGACTTCAACCTTCGAATTATCTGTTCCGCTCCTCGAAAATGCATTCCTGCCTACTAGTTTAAGTAAACATCCCTCCAGCTGCAGAGCAAAGGGCCCGGCCTCACTGTCTATGTGCAAGTAATTCATAGCCTCCGTTACCATGGTAGGCCCATGCCCCTCGCTTTCTCATGTAGACACTTAGGCGCTTATACATGCACTCACAGTCAGTATAGAATAGCTTCTGCCCCAGAGACCTTTTCCGTTTAGATAATATGGTTCCCAAACATCAGATATCAGATATGATAGAAGTACGAGTTGATCTGACATGCCAGACTTCTGTCTCTTTCCGCCAGTGTAAATGTCAAGTCCCCTGCACCCTCCAGTTTTCACGTCAATCACACGTCATACAGCTGCGCGCGCATCCAGGCCTCAGATTTCTGCTGACATTATGAAATTCTGCTTTGTTGCCACCCTCTGGTGACACCTATCTGTGACGTTTCTAGCACACACCTCTATGTTCACGCCTAGTTAACGCCTTCTAATTACGTATCATTACCACGTGGATGCTGTTATCTTGTTTCTCTCAGCTGTTACGCCTACTGTATTGGTTTCTATAATATGAATTAAGTATATAAGCTATGTATTGTCAATAAAATATTGCTCTATCCCTTCCTGAACCCCTGTGGTTGCAGGAACATGATATCCAGTTCTAGAACCATTCCTTTTTAAGGAATAAAACCCCAAAGAACTCTAACACCACGGACTCTGCCTCTTTCTTTCCAACTGAGTTATTATTGATTAAGTACTTACCTGCATAGAAATTAAGACGGTAAATCAAATATTTACCACAGTGTCCCGCCTGGACTACGGGAACGCCCTGTATGCCGGCATTCCCGCATACAGCCTGCGTCGCCTCCAACAAATACAAAACCAGGCGGCCCGCCTGGCCTTCAATCTCCCCAAATTCCACCGCTCTACTCCTCTCCTGAAATCACTGCACTGGCTCCCCGTGCGAGCTAGAATTCAATTCAAGCTTGCATGCATTACCTTCCTGGCCCGAACCAGTTCGGCGCCAGCCTTCATCTCCTCTGAGATTGTCTCTTATGTCCCCACTAGGGCTCTACGATCCTCCACTCAATCCCTCCTCACCATCCCACGCTTCCGGAGAAAGAAGTAGGGTGGATCTAAATTTGCCTTCCTTGCCCCTACCCTCTGGAATTCCCTTCCCCTTGAACTCCGCTCCATCCCCCTCTATTCACAATTCCGTAGATGCCTTAAAACTCATCTTTTTACAAAATCCTTTGACTAAATGTTCTGTCTGACCTCCCTACCTTCAACCTCAGTCCCCGTTAGCTATATAGCGCCAAGAAGCCGCTGGTAAACGTGCGCTCTATAAAAAAAACTTTCAAACTCAAACATCCTAAATATATGTGCCTCACTGTTTTGCATGCTTTAGCACATTTCTGTTAGACCCATTGGCTTGTACAATGTTTGTAGCTTTTGTGATGCAGAAAAAAAATGTCTGTAGTTTCTTCATTCCACATTGCCGACTTTTTAGAAAAATAGACAAATGTGTGACGATCGTGTTCAACTTTTTTTGCAGTTAAGAAAATGTTTCGAAAGTTAAAATGACTGTGTTAGATCTACATCAAGGGCAGTTATGCTGTGAATTTTAATTGTTAAAAGTTTCAGATCTTTATTCAGATACATCGGAAAAATCTGTTAAAAAATGCTTTGTTTTGGCATTTCTGTCTCCCAAATTTTCTTGAGGGGACAACCCCCAAACTCACCCTAGTAGTTGTTGCTCACTGCGCTTGCTCGCTACACATCATGTAGGGGCTGGTCTCACTTTTACTTTGTTCTCTCTGATTCACTACTTGTGTCTATTTTTGGTGCTCTCTGAAACAATGTCTATGAGTACATATGACTGGGTGGGTAACCTGGTGCTCTTTAAGGTCATCATCCACTATTTACTGTGCTTTGAAAGTTAATACAATTGAACATGTATTGAAAAATGTGCTGTAAAATTCTCCATTTTTGTCTGTCTTTTTTCAAATTTACTTGGGGGGAGATCTGCCCCGAATCCCCCTAGGAGCAGTCAAGGTTGCGCGCTATGTGCGGGGCGGGGGCTGGTCTAACAAAATTTGCCAGGGCTGCTTTCAGTTCTCAGTCCGGCCCTGAGAGCAATGGGAGGGGTGAGGGAGCAGAGAGAAAAGGGAGAAAAGACCACTCATGAGCACTGCAGAGGTTTCCCTTTGTCACTGCCTGTTCGCTGCCAAGATTGCCTTTGTCAATGCTTTTTGGCTGCTGTTTGGCCTTTGTTAATGCCTGTAGAATAACAGTTTGTTTGAGCATTGGTAAAACTAACAACAGAGCATCTACACAGTTGTTCCTCTTCCGAACATTTCTTACAGGAGTAGATTCTCTGTAAACCTGATGAACATGGAAGCTTTCTACACACCAGAGCGACCTCAATAGGGAATAAAATGTGGGACAAAAACAGAAAGAAAAAACATTCAGTAAAAGTTCAGTAAAATGTATATATATGTTTTTAAAATGTATATTTTTACTGCATCTTTAGCAGAAAAGGTGGGTATTTTCTTGTGAACCTTTACTCACTTCTACAGTGGTAAAACTAAAAACTTTAGTTCAGGTGGTAAACCCTGTGTCGGTGTCCTCTCTAGCACCAAGAAGCTCAAGGAGTTTTGAGTACACTGTGATATCAGATACTAGAGCATCTAAGCTGACTCCCTCCCAAGCTCTCTGGCTAAGAGACAGACAGCCAGATTCATGAAGGTACCATTCTGCGATTAGCAAATTGCGAAAATTTGAGAATCGCAATTTGAGAATTGCAGAATGGAATTCATGTACAAACGCGATAAAAAATGCGATTCGCAATAGATCGTAATTGGCGATTGCGATCTTGCCGCAATCTCAAGATAATCGCAGAATCGGCAATTGAATTGAATTGAAATAATTTTTTATAAAGCGCAATAGTTACCCGCAGGCGTCCTAACGCTGATAATTAATAAGTGTGTATGAGGAGGGGACTATGTTTATCTACTAAACAGTAGAGCTTTTAATTTTTTCCGAAAGGGGAGAAGATTGGGCTCTGAGCGAAGTGAGAGGGGAAGGGAGTTCCAAAGTCTGGCCGAATTCACAGAGAAGGTTCGCCCTCCGCATCTCGCTCTTTGGAACCTGGGGTTACTCACTCGGAAGGCATGTGTCGACCTAAGCTGTCTGGTGGGAATATAAGGATTAACTAGGGCGTAATTTAAAACTGCTCCTTTCTTCCAAAAAGCACGGTGGGTAATACACAGGCTTTTAAACTCGATTCTTTCCCTAATGGGTAACCAGTGAAGGTCTTTAAGTTCAGTTTTCACGAGTTGGCGACGAGGGATGCCCAGGAGAGTGCGAGCTGCACAGTTTTTAATTACCTGGAGTTTTTTTTAGGGTTGTTTGAGGTGCTCCAAGGTAGAGGGGATTCCCAAAATCTAACCGAGATAGGATAAGGCCCTAAATCATGATCTGTTTTGCCTTTAGTGGTAGGAGTGGAAGGATTTTGCGGATAAGCCTAAGGATACCTGGACAGGAAGCTGACAGTGTTACTGTCTGGCAATTGAATGTGAGGGTTTTATCCATCCAAATTCCTAGGCTTTTAATGGTATCCTTAGGTTCTGGGGCTGAGCCCAATGACAGTGGTCAGAAGGAGTCAATGGATTTTAACGGGGAGTTGTGGAGAAGTGTGGCTCAGGGGTTAGAGGCGGCAGACCCGGAAGCTGAGATCGGCCCTGGACCAGGGTTCAATTCCCCGCCTCGACGGGGGTTGGGCTCAATAATTCCACGGACTCGATAATTCTCGCTCCGGTGCCTACTCGACTCACGGGTTCACACTCTGCGACTCTGGGCAATAGCTTGATTAATCTCCACAACGGCCCCTCGCGGCGGGATGCCTGGCTTTCACCTTGTGGATACCCTGCCGGGGTTATCTCACAGGGGAATACCAGGACGGGTTCCCTAAGCAAGCGCATAGATGCCTGCGATGTGGGCGATTTGCGCTATATAAATACATGTACATTTACATTTACATTTACAGTTACCTTGTATCATTAACTCCGTCTTGTCTCCATTTAACTTTAAGTATGACTGAGTCATCCAGGCGCAGACGGCTTCCATACAGCCTTTTAAATCACTTGGCTGGGTTAGAGGGTGATTTAATGTTACCACCAGCTGGGTATCATCAGCGTATGATATAATTTGGACACCGAAAGGGCGGATGATCTCAGCAAGGGGGCGCATGTATATATTAAACAGTGTGGGGCTTAGGGAGGAGCCCTGAGGAACCCCACAACTGAGAAGTTTACTGGACGATGTAACATTACCTTCACAGACTCGAAAGGAGCGGTCTGACAGGAAGGATTGAATCCATGCCTTTGCCCTAGAGCTAATTCCCAGATCAGAGATCCTCTGTAAAAGGATGTCATGATTTACTGTGTCGAAGGCGCATGAGGTCCAATAAAATAATGGCCGCAGTACCGCACTGGTCAGTAATCATTCTAGCTCTTTCTGTCACAGCCAAGAGTGCGGTTTCTGTCCCATGCATGGGGCAAAACCCAGTCTGTGACATGTCCAGTAGGTTGTTAGTTTCTAGGAATTCTGTAAGGGTGTTATTTACTTGTTTCTCCGCGATTTTACCTATCCAGGGTAGTAACGAGATCGGACGATAATTTCTTGGATTCCTCTGGTCTAGATTAGCTTTTTTTAGAAGGGCTCTCACTGTTGCCTGTTTACAACTTGGTGGAACAGTGCCTGAAGATAAGGAGGTGTTGATCAGATTCGAGATGGTGGGCAGGATGGAAGGAATGACTGTCCTCAGGGACTGAGCTGGGGCTGGGTCGCTAGGAGGTCCAGCCTTCAACTGGAGCATGATGGTTTCAAGGGCGGTAGGTTCCATTGTTGGAAAGGTCTCCAGGGAAACCGGGGAGAGTGGATCTATCGGCAATGGGCCTGCTGAAATAGTGGGAACATGTAAGAACGATGCGTATAGTGTATCTATTTTGCTGTGAAAAAAATCTGCTTGCTCATTGCAGCGAATCTGAGCACTATGAGGGTCTGGTGATTTATCCGGTATTTTCAAAAGGGTTTTCGCAATTCGGTAGATTTCTTTGGGTTTTGACACTGCTGTATTTATTTTGTTTTCATAAAAAGTGTATTGAGCGATCTTTATATTATTTTTATAACGTTTTATAGAAGATCGATATACATTTTTATTTATTTGTGAGTAATCGATGTGCCATTTCCTTTCCAGTTTTTTGCATTCTTTCTTCATATTACGTAGATCTTGGGTGTACCAGGGTGCGTTTCTTGGACTATGTTTAGCTGCAAGATCAATGATTGGATCAATGCTGTCCAATGATTGAGTGATCCATTTATTAATATTAGCATTATTGGTTTAAGGATTAGGATTAAATGCTGGAGTGGAGGCTTCTAGAGCGGTTGCCCACTGTGTATGGTTAAGTTTTGACCACTTACGGTCCTTTCCTATGTAGAAATTGCGATATCGCAAATTGCGATATCGCTGTTTGCGATCTCACTAACTGCGAGATCGCAAAAACGGGAAGTCGCATTTCGAGCCCACTGATGACATCACAACCAGGAAGTAGCCTCACCACACTCACAAACAGAACACAGAGCCAGGGAGTGGCAGCAGGAAACTGAGGAGCACCAAAATCAACACTGTGCAGCACCCTAGCCAGAAAAAAAGTATCCCAAGATGTCCCAGGATGCAGCAGGAAGCAGTGGGCAGGAGAGAAAGAGGAAAATTAAGTTTTCTGAATTAGAACTGGAGCACCTAATTGAAGGGGTCTGCAAGGATCATGCCAGGCTCTTTGGAAAAGACACCCGGAGGGTGCCAGAGGCAGAGAAGCGCAGGATCTCGCAGCGCATCCGCGCGAAGGTCAATTCTGTTGGTGTGACCCAGCGCTCAATTGACGACCTAAAAAAGCACTGGTACGACCTGAGAGGTCATTCTAAGGAGCGGATTGCTGAGAGGCTTGGGGAGCGACTGGCCACCGGTGGAGGGGAACCTGTAGCCACACCTAACACCCCATTGGAGGACCTGATTGAGGACACCATTGCGCCAGAAGCCTGTGTGGGGGTCCTTCAGCTGAACTCATCTCGACCCAGCCAACAACCTGAAGGTAAGTGCCATGCGACTGCGACCCAGTCCCCCAACAATGCCCTTAAGTCCTGAGCTAGCAACATGACATCACCAACAATGCAGACCATGCTCACCAAATAAGCCCCATTGCATTGTGGAAGTTGTAGTGTAATCATGTACCCGCAGTTAGCCCAACACTGCCAGAGCAGTCAATGCAAAGTAAATCCAAAAGCCAGTCAGGGAAAGCAAGGCTGCATGCATGTATCAACATTGCCTGTGCAAGATACATAACTTTAATCATGCACCCTTTCACATTACAGGTGCAGGTGAGCAAGCCAGCACAGACAGCGAGGCGCTGCACATCGCCGAGAGCCAGGAGGACACTGAGGGTGAGGGCCAGTCCTCCCAACGACCCGGCCCATCACAGCCACCAGCAGTGCTCCCACCACCACCAACACCACCACCCCATGCCGACAGGGCCACCCCTGCAACCACAGCCATGCAGCCAACCCCCCAGCAAAAAGCCACAGCAGTGGTACAGGCTCCACCACCAGCGCCTCGAAGGCAGATGAGGCGCACAGCTGGTGCCAGGTCACACACCAGCGCACTGAGGCGCCAGCAGCGCCAGGGCCCAGCAGGCACCGGCAGGGCACTTGAAACACCAGATCCAGGCCTGGCCATCGAACGGCGCATGCTGGCGGTGCATCGCACACAGGCGCGTCACATGGCAGCAATGCTCACACAGATGCAGGCGAACGGCCAACACAAAGCCCAGATGACCGCTGCAGTCCGTGAAAACAACCAGCTGCTTGTAGCCCAGCAGGACATGACCCGCCGATGCCACCGCCAACTACTGGTCCGCCTATCGGCCTACACTAGGTCCAATCATGTAGTTGGTAATACTACATCTCAGCTGGCACGAAGGTCACTCGCCATGCAGGCCCAGATGGCACAGTGTTGCCAGGATGTGGCCAGGTCACTAGACCTACTCACCGCAGCAGTGCTCGGCAGACAGGCCACTGCCCATGAAGAAGCAGAGGGGGCTGACGACGCAGGTGAGGCAGCGTCAACCAACAGCAGCGCACCCTTGCCACCGATGCCAGCACGTCGCCGCAGCAGCAGGCCAACATCAGCAACTAGGGCCAACACCGTCCCTCAGGATGGGGAGAGACGACTTGGGGCGTCTCGTCGTCACCGACCGTGAGGACCCTGACACTCAGAGGGAGGCCATGCAGTCAACCCCTGCAAATCCCCTACCCCAGCATGGGGAGGTATGGAGCAATACTCTCTCCATCAGACAGTTGAATACTTAAAGGCCAATTTATTGTGAATAAACAATAAAGAGTAATGGTCAAACTTGATTCACACTCATGTCATTATTACATTTGTCATGCATGGGTGCAGTGTTGTGATAGGGGAATGGGTGCACTAGAAACAGTTCATAGTGATGTGGTTGCGGCGCCTGTGTCCTTCAGCAGGATCTTCTCTGCGTGCATGACGTACATGTGGAGGCGGCCGGTTGTCACCTTCAAACTCACTGCCAGATATCTCCACTGGTATCCTGCGCTTGGTAGCAATGTTGTGGAGTATTGCCAACATGGCCATGATGCGGCAGCAGACCTCAGGTGTGTATTTGATGGCCCCACCAGTTTTGTGCAGTATGCGGAAACGGCTCTTCAATAGGCCAAATGTCCTCTCTATACAATTTCTTGTCCGTATGTGTGCAGCATTGTAACGCCGTTGCTGTGGTGTGGCAGGGGTGAGGAGGTACTCACGTAGACCGTAGGCACAGTCACCTGCGGGTAATGAGCACAGGGTGAGTGCCTATTCTGTGCAGATACATGATCAAAGTGTGGTATTTGGGGACATGTGTACTTACCCAGTAGGTGTCCTTCGCCATAGTCTCCCCTTGCCTGTCGTGTGTGAATGCCGCTGTGCCGGAAGATGAAGGAGTCATGTGTGCTGCCCGGATATTGTGCCACTATGTCCGTGATATAATTCTTTGCATTGCACACCATCTGGATATTGAGGGAGTGGTAGGTTTCAGTTGCGGTACATGTATTCCGTTTGAGCTGGTGGGCAGATGTGGATATGGGTACAGTTAATGCATCCAATAACATGCGAAAAATGTGCAATGTTGTAGAATTTCAGCTTGGTGTCATTTAGGTCCTGTTGGGTGGTGGGGAATGAAATGTAGTGTTGTAGCCGGGTCAGCATTGCATCCAGGAAACTCCTTAGGCAGCGGGACAAGATGGGCTGGGCTATACCCCCAGCGACAGCAACTATCCCCTGGAAGCTTCCGGAGGCCAGTAGGTGCAGGCTGCACAATACCTGTACATGGGTGGGAACGGCATTGGTTCTCCTTGATGGATGCTGCAGCAGGGGGTCTAGGTCCTGGATCAGCTTAATGATCATTGGGCCACTTAGGCGGTACTTGGCATAGATTTGCTCCCTGGTTTGGACCAGAAGGGTGACCCGCTGCCGGAATATCCACTCCTGGATCCTACGCCTGTTCTTTGCTGCTCGTTGCAGCCTACGCCACCTGACCACCATGTAGAGTCCTGGCATTGTGAGAGTCCTCAGTCTCCAGCTGCATGTCCTTTAGTGTGTTTGGTCAGGCCAGCACCTGTATGCAGTTAACTTTAATCAAATTTTTTTTTTTTTTGCTGATTACCACCTGGGTTGGGTTCTCCTTAAATTGTGCGTCGCTAATAGCGATTTTCGTGTTTTTCGCAATCTGCGAACTTTCATGAATGGCAATAGCGATTATTTAGCGATTTCGCAAATGAATTCACAGAATCCTTGGTTTCTCGCTATTTCAAAATCGTAAATGGGCAGGTTTCTGTATTGTGCGAATTTATTTGCGAATTCGCTATTTTTATTTTGAGCTTACGCAATTTTGCGACTTTCAATGTCATGAATAGCTTTTACTCAATTTGCGATCGCAATTGCTAATTCGCAGCAATTGCAATCGCAAATTAGCTTCATGAATCGGGCTGAGAATCTCTAAATCTTGGCCCTGCCTTATCCTGTAGCATAGATTCCCAGGTTTCTGAGTTCACTTGTGATGTCATAAATACAGGTCTAGTTCAAAGGCTGGAGTCCTCTAATGCTCTGTGAGTAACCGGTACCCAGGGAATCCCTGTGTCTGCCCCATCTGTTTAGTTCCTCTCCCTGTATCATGTGAGCAGTCGCTTCTCTAACCCTTTGTTCTGTCTCCTCTCTTACAGTGACTTTATCCTCCCGAGTGCTGCTCGTGCTCTTTGGTGCCGGTGCACTTTTACTTCTGCTGGTGCTGACATTTGCTGCACTGACTGGTAAGTCTTCTCCTGCGCCAAAGTGCATGACTTTAATGATTTTTCTTAGAGTCTGTGTCAGTAGGAGCTGGTGCTGTTACAAACAAACGCATGGAGCTAGTGGCAGAAATGTCAAGTGCTGTGTCACATGTGCATAAACCCTCTGCAAGAGATATCGGTTATTGTCACACTCCCATTTAGAGCCAGTATAAGAGATATCATCTGCTGTCACACACACGCACCCACCCACACACACACGTAGAGCCAGAATAAGAGGTGTCAGGTGCTGTCTCGCACACACACAGACACACACAAAGAGCCAGTGCCAGAGGTGTCAGGGGCTGTCAAACGCAAACACACATGTAGAGCCAGTGGCAGAGGTGTCAGTTGCTGTTACACCCACCCCCACACACACACTCACACACACACCTAGCCAGTGCCAGAGATGTCAGCCGCTGTCACATACACAGACAGCAAGGCGGTGTCATGTGGTGTCATGTAGAGACAAGTTATCAGGTACTGTCCCACACTCATAGATCCAATGCCAGAGGTGTCCGTTGTCGTCACACACACATATATAGAGTTAGTGCCAGATGTGGCAGATGCTGTCACTCACTCACGTAGGACCAGGTGTGTCAGGTGCCATCACACACACACACACACACACACACACACAGACAGTGCTTGAGGTTTCAGGTGCTGTCACACAAAGATCTAGAACCAGGTGAATTGTACCTGGGGTTTTCGTAACCACTCACATCTTTCCCCTTTTACTTTTACAGCAGCAGCCTCTCCCTCTTCAATAGGCCTAAACTGAACTCACAGAATTTCACTCTGTGAATTCCAGTGCAGTTACATAAAAACTATGGGAGATTCTGTGGAGTTCCGCCAATGGGCGGAAAATGCATGTTGTGCTACTCGCACTCTGAAAACACACAGGAAAACAGAGAAAAAGTACTTTGAACTCAGACATCTAGCCCTCTCAATATTGTGCAATCTTTTTAACTTAGAAGAAACTGAAACGTTAATGAAAAATATACCCATACTGCAATTCCAAGCCACACACAATAAAATTGTAAAATTTAAGAAAAAACACAAAATATTAGAAAATACTGGTGCATACCATCATCAAATATCAAACTAATCCAAAAGTTTTTTTTAACTTATATGATTTTTCACAAAAGTACTTAAATTCCAATGTTTTGTATAAATGCAGCAGGGGGCGAAGACAAAGAAATTGATCCTTTCCCAAGCCAAATCCAAATTAGCCAAGGGATGGACAAAGACAGGAGCCTTTTCGATTGGAAGAGGAAGTTGTAATCTCTGTGGTGCTTCCTTCTGGTTAAAAAAAATGTAATTAATAAAAAAAATGTGTTTGGAGCTAAAAAACCTTTACTGAATTGTCTGTGTGTGTTCAATATCTATTTGAAAAACTATTTTTAAATTGATTTTGCTGCTACTCCAGTAGAAAATCTGCTTGGGAAGCAGCCCTCAGTCTGCGACCACCCACGTTCATACGATCTTGCCAGAAGTCCTCCTAGTGAATGGAAATCACACCAGGGAATGCCAAATCTCACTCCTGCTTGCCAGCTCGTTGGGAGGCAGATGACCCAGGGTGCCTGGGCTGGGCACATAACGGCTTGCCTTTGGGCTACCGATGGAACGGCCATGCTGCAGCAGCCACTAATAGTCCTGGCAGGTGAGAGGGGCCGACAGGGCGGCTGGAGGGCATGAGCCATAGAGGCTGGATAAAAACAGTGTCAGCGAGATGCGATCAGCATTGTGGATGCCTGCTAGGCACCAACAACATGCCGCAGCTGAGGCAGGCAGAAGAGCAATGCAGCAGGAAAGGTGTGTCCAGGCCAAGAGGCCAGGAACTGCTCACAAAGGCTGTGCTGTGACCACCATTAGTAGTCCTGGGAGGTGCTGGCAGAGAGGCAGGAGCTGCACATGTGAGGGAAGAAAATTAGCTGCGTCAGCGAAACGCGATCGGTGTTGGAGACAGTTGCTAGCAACAACAACAAGCAGCAAGTGAGGTTGGCAGTAAAGTAATGTAGCAGGGAGCTGTGACTGGCCCAAGGGTCAAGAACTGCTTCTACCTACACTGCTCAAGGCCAAGTCCTCTTTTGTACCTGTGATGCCAAGAGATTCAATATATACTTTACCAGAGCAGGTGGCTCAAGATCTTAAGAACTTGTTGAGCGAGGCCCATTGTAGTGGACGTTGGAGCAGCTCCAGCCACCAAGTTAAATACCGCAAGCTCATGGAGAAATTGATACACAGACAGGATGTGGTGATCTGCCAGTCTAACAAAGGGGGAAGTCTCGTACTATGGCCTTAGACCATGTACAAAAGTGAGGCACTGCAACAGCTAAATGACACTAACTGTTACTGTGAGATGAATACTGCCGATATGATTGAGGTGCAGGTGGCATATTCCAATCAGCTCTCCTGATGGCAGGGGATGGGTTTGATTACTCAAGAGGGATACCAATTCTATAAAGTTTAATATTGTGTTACACCCATACTTTACCTTATACCCAAAGTGTAAAAAAATTAGTGAACCCCTGGGCAGGTCGATAATATCAGCCACTGGGGCCTATTTGAGAATGTATCAAGACTCATGGATTTTTTTTCAAGACTACGTTCAAAATGTACCCTCTTACACACAGGTCACTGTGGAATTTTTACTAAGAATATTTGATGTAGCATGGGTATACCATGTTTGTCTTAATCACAAGGGATGTATCATTTACCACCAGTATGACCAGAGGCTATCAAACACTTCTTGAGAGCCAGACCAGCATCCTTTTATCAATAGCTAAAAATGCTACTAGACATGGTACACTAGTGTTTCCATAACAACTTTTTCATGTTTCATAAAGAACTCTACAGGCAGGTGAGGGGTACAGCAAAGGATACCTTCTTAACCTCCAGCTATGCTAATCTGCAAATGGGCTGGTGGGAGGAGCTGGTGCTCGCAGAAGAATTTGCAATGCAATGGTTAGACAATGTGGTCCTTTGGACACAATTTATTGACAATCTTTTCATCATCTGGAGGGGGAAACAAGCCTCTGTTAAATTGTTCACTGACAACCTTAATGATAATTACTTGAATTTACAATCAGTACCATCAGTAGAGAGCAAGTCTAATTTTTGGACCTAACAGTCTTTGTGAAGCAGGGTACGATCCAGAAGAAAAACCAACATGAAGCCCACTACTGAGAATCACAATCTACATGCCTGTAGCTTCCACCCCAAAAAGTTGAAATATAGTATCCTTTATGCCAAGAACCTAAGACTGAGGCATAATTACAGTGATGGGTTACTCCTTGTGCAAGTTCAGGAAGAGTTGAAGAACAGATTCTTGGTGGAAGGGTATTGTCATGTGGTGGGGGAAGCTGTTAGCACAGAGCAAATTCAAAAGTGTGTGAAACTCTGAACAATAACCCAACATGGCAACTAGGTATAACACTACTGACCACACACTGAGTGTATAGAGTTCCTATATTCCCAATAGGCTCTGCGGATTGGAATAACATAAACAATAGTTTAGACGTAGGACTGAGGTCGACTAGGTCTCTATTGAATATGTTAAGACTTAATTATGAATGCCAGCTAGCTCAGAGGTCACTAGAAACTTTCTCGAGTAAACAGGAAGGTGTTAGCTTTCCTGAATAGACAAGAAGGGATTAGTTTCTGACAACCGCATAAACATGACAACTTTGGTCCCTCCAGAATAAGGAGTATATCTCCAGAGTCGCGGAAACAATAGATACCTATTTCACTCAGTCCTACGTGCATGCTTAGTTTCACCAGAAGTGCAGAGAAACAGAGAGACGGGCGTTTTCAAAAAAAGAGGTTATTTATTGAACAGTCTTCTTTCTCATGCAAGTGAAGTGAATTGCTACAATTGCAATACTTGTCGTAAAGTAAAGTGCGTACAGTAAAAAGAGTATTACAAAGTAATACTGTAAAAGCATGGTATGGTTTCTAAGCCATACGGTGTTTAAAATGGTTAAAATACATACAATGATAAAATAATGACTAACAGTACTCAACTTGTGCTTCTAAGATATGCCTACCCCGGTGTACCTAACCTAAGCCTAGTACAGGGAATGAGTAAGTGAGATGTCGTTTGAGCTCCATAGCTTGGTTATAGAATGAAGGAGGTCTTGTATCTCTCTCTCAGGACTCGATCTCCCAGCAACCCGCAAGGGTATCAGGTAAACAGTGGAGCTGGATTTCTTGGCAGGAGAAAAGACAGCGTCTCTCTCAGTGCGTCAGCGAGATGGTCGGCTTCCTTCGGCACTTGCTACAGCAGGGCGTCGGGCAAGTAGATAGCCGATCTGCTCCAGAACCACTGTGTGTCCGCTTAGGGCAGATGCCGAGTTTGACGTAAGTGTGGACATAAGACGTCACGAAGAACTCGTAGTTCTTTTAGGACTCTACGAGTTCTAGGACAAATCAATACAGAAGCAGGGGGAATTCCCGGGCTGCTGGAGCCTTGGTTTGTTTAAGAACACGTTGTACTTTCTAGGAGTCTATGGGAGTAGCCTTGCCGTATTTGGACTGCATTGGCTATGACTTAATATGGGTATGATTCTTATGCCTATATAAGGATATGATTTGATATAACCACATAAGGGCATACATCGGGAATATTTAATTAGAGTCCTAGATACGTCTACAACATGAGGAAGATTCTAATGCAACACTGGCACCTCATCAAGTAAGACCTACCATAGGACACATACTGCACAGTAATCATTTGTTGACCTTCGGCTGAGTTAAATATTATCATGGTGGCAATAAAAGTGCTGTCACTAAAGACAACAAAGAGCTGGGAATGACACTACACTTGGAAAACAAATAGGAGAGTAAGGAGTTGTGTCCGTGAACGTCGGACGGGAAATACTCCTGATTCCCTGGTCAAGGATCAAAAAAACAAAAAGGAGGAGTACTACCCGATGAGGGTATGTGAAGGCTCTTGTCTGAACTCAGGAAGAATTTTTCCTTTGTTAGGAAACCCCTCACTCACCACCTGGTGGTGACTTGCTTCATCATCGGGGCCCACCCAAGTGGCCTAGCGTCACTTGGGTGTGCTTCAACACCTGCAACTGCAGTGGAGCTGGTAGTGAAATGTGGGGTGCAAACAAAAAAGAATGTGAGTGTTAAAAATGTCCTGGTATTCTTTAGTATAGAGTTTTAATAAAAAAGATACTGGACAAAATTAAAAGATCAGGTTGAGATAATAGTGGGGGAGTTACGGTCCACTTATCTCTATTTTATGTGTTGGTCGACATGTTTCTACCATCAGGGGAAAATCCCCGGTATTCCTCAGGACCAAAAACCAAGGAAGTGGGTGGTATGTGCCCCCTAAAAGACACACCCAGTCCTAAATCCTTGGACAACCAGAAGAAAAATCAACTTCTGGGACGCACACCTTAAATGGAGGGTGCTTTGAAAACCTGTAGGGAAGGAAAAGAAATGAATAAAATAATTACTATCCTGTTACGTAGTGTAGTGCTAGAGTGCAGGATTCGTGCAATTATTCTGGCTTCCCACAGTGGTGTTTTGCACAGTGCCTTCATCGGAGCTGAGCGTGTCTACATGTGTTTGTGCAAACGTGCTCTTAGCTATGGAGATAGAATATCTATGGAGTAAGGTCTGATATTGGCCTTAGTGCGTGCTATATAGGAAAGAGACATGCTGGCATCAAACTCAGGGGTGCACTATGTAGGAGTGCTCATATTGTGTACCGCCGTGGATTGAGTAATGTGCCAGCTAGGTAACATTAAATTACTTCTGTATGACCTGATCACAGTATGTGGTCAACAAAAAAAGACAAACTGGACTGACATACACACACAACATAGAATGATACACAACTTAAGATGTGGCAGATTGATGGAAACAGGGCTTACAGTGCTAAAGCTCAACTCGAGCTGCATCAGGCAGGAGGGGGGCGCTACGCCGGTACCAACATAGTCTAACGAAAAAAAGAAGATATGTTGGATGTGAGGAGGGGTTTCCTTTTTAGGCGCTGGCGTAGGCCTCCGTTGTTGGTCCTGTCTGTGAGGAAAGAAAAGAATAACTTACAGTTTTCAGGGCGTGATCAGGCAGTTCACCTACTTCCCCGTGCTCGCTGCTCGGTAGGAATGAGACAGCGTGGGCGTGGTGTTTAAAAGCGTGAAGTTGCTTCCGGTCCAGGCAGGGAGAGTATGGGTGCCTCAGAGGGACAACGGTGGGCAAGGTTACTGGCAGAAGCCGCGCATGCGTGGTAGCGCGATAGCCGCGCATGCGTGGTAGCGCGAGGTTAGGCTGCTGGTGGTGGGCGGGGGAAACGCTAGGCATCGTGATGGGCGGTTGGCTTGGCAACGGCCAGACGATGCGCCTGCGCAGAGGTGATGTAAACAAAGTTGGCCCGGGAGTAGCGGAGTGTGCCACCCGGCGCCGTGTCTTTTGGCAATCAGAGAGATCAAGGGGTACACAAGGCAACAGCATAGCGCTGAGCCTGCGCAAAAGTGAACATAAGTGGCCCTGGAGTGGCGGGGTATGTCGCCCGGCGCCATGTGTGGGGTAATCACAGAGGAGTAAAGGGAAATTGTGGGATTGTTGGTATCTGGGTCAGTGAATCTCCTAAGGACCTTGTCGGAGATGACAAATTGCGTATCATATACAGACAGGAGTAGTTTCTTCAGTCTGTAGGGGGTATAAGCCAAGGGCCTGTTAGGTGATGAAAGACACACAAGGGGGGGGGTGTATGTGGTTAGTATGCCATTAGTGTCATTTGTGGAAAACACTAGAAAGTATGGGGAACAGGACAAGGGTTATCCTGAGTAACTGGCTGGAGATGTTATGGGGGTCTTGTAAACGGACTGAAGGGGTCTCTTCCGTCAGTGGGGCATACTGCGCCAGGGTAAGAAGGAAGAGTGACCGACAGCCATAGGTGTAATCGTAACTGTGGGAGCTGATATTCCGACAGAGAAAAGGGGTTCATCTCAGCACAGAGTTCCAAGGGATATTATCATTAAGCCCATGGATATGAGTGGAAAGTCTATATATCCATCTCTGTTCCTTTTCAAATAGGCGGGCCTGGATGTTGGGGCCCGCTTGCAGCTGTTCGATGACCGTCCACTTCATGTCGTTTGTAGTGTGGTGAGCCGTTAGAAAATGATCTGTGAGTTTTGTTACGTTCTTTTTACATCTTATTGTACTTCTGTGTTCACAGATTCGTTGTTTGATTTTTCGCGTCGTCATGCCGACGTACGGTTTGCCACAGGTGCAGGTGATAAGATAAATTACATTGGAGCTATTGCAGTTAGTGTGGGACCTCTGCTCCCATGTCTTTCCTGGTTCCAAAATGATGGTCTTGGTATTTTCAGTGAGATGGCATACGCTGCAGTCCCCACAGCGTGAATGTCCTGTGACTGGTGGTAAACCCCAAATCTGAGTCAGTGTTGGTTCGTTGGTGTTGTGATTATTTTTGGGTCTAGTGTTCACCAAGGTATTTTTTAGACTGTTCGCTTTTTTGTACGAGAAGAGTGGTTTTTCCCAGTGGAATGATCCGGAGTTGATGATTGACCAATGTTTTTTAATACTTTTACTCACTTCATTGGAAATGATATTGTAGGTCGTGACACATGTCAGAGGAATGTTCTCAGTATCTTTTACAACTTCCTCAAGAAGGGCTTGCCGTGGTTGGTTCCTTGCCCGTTGTCGGCATTTTTTTGTGATCTTAGTGGGGTATCCACGCTGAGACAGTTTGGTGGACAGGTCATCCGCTTGTTCTTTGAAGTCCTGGAGATTGGTACAATTCCTCCGTAGTCTAAGGTATTGGCCATAGGGGAGGTTTTCCCGTAGGGGCCGCGGATGGAAACTCTCAAACCTAAGGAGGTTATTCTTGGCCGTAGGTTTGAAATGAGTCTTAGTGGTCAAGGTGTCCTGTTTTTTTTGGATTTCAATGTCTAAAAAGATCATTTTCTCTTTATCTATGCTGTGGGTGAAGTGTAGATGTGGGTCACGTGCATTGATCCAGGTGATAAAGGTTGTTAGTGTCTCCTGGGGGCCCTTCCAGATTGCCAACACGTCGTCAATGTAACGGCGCCAGAACACCAGGTTTCCAAGGTAAGGGTTGTTGGGTGAGAGTATGTGTTGTGTTTCAAAATCAAAAACATAGAGTCCGGCTATGCTGGGAGCAAAAACACTGCCCATTGATGTGCCCCCTATTTGGAGGTACAGGGATCCCTCAAATTCAAAGAAGTTCCTTTTGAGAGCCAGGGTGGCACAGTCGATGATGAAGTTGACGGGTGTTCTGTGTTCCCATGTGGTTTTTTCCAGAGTTTCCTTCAGTACTCTTATAGTGGCGTCTTGGGGAATGTTAGTATAGAGACTCTCTATGTCCAGACTGATCAATATCATGTCTTCCTCCATTTTTATGGTTTCTAAGATGGTGAGGAGGTTTTTAGTATCTTTCAAATAGGTTGCAGTCCCTTGCACAATTGGTTTCAAAAAGTAGTCGCAGAATCTCGACAATGGTTCGAGGAGTGAGCCTATTCCGGATACTATGGGTCTCCCAGGAGGAGGGTTTTTGTTCTTGTGCATTTTAGGGACTATGTAGAAATATGGTATTTTCTCTTCCGTCTTGGTCAGATAGTCCGCTTCCTGTTTGGATATTTCGCCTCTGTATTCTGCTTCTTCCACCAAGTTCGTAATTTCTCTTTTGAGATCATCTGTGGGATCCTGGGTGAGGGGGAGGTAATTGTTCCTGTCCTCTAACAATCGTCTGCATTCTTGTTGGTAATCGATGTCCACCAAACTGTCTCAGCGTGGATACCCCACTAAGATCACAAAAAAATGCCGACAACGGGCAAGGAACCAACCACGGCAAGCCCTTCTTGAGGAAGTTGTAAAAGATACTGAGAACATTCCTCTGACATGTGTCACGACCTACAATATCATTTCCAATGAAGTGAGTAAAAGTATTAAAAAACATTGGTCAATCATCAACTCCGGATCATTCCACTGGGAAAAACCACTCTTCTCGTACAAAAAAGCGAACAGTCTAAAAAATACCTTGGTGAACACTAGACCCAAAAATAATCACAACACCAACGAACCAACACTGACTCAGATTTGGGGTTTACCACCAGTCACAGGACATTCACGCTGTGGGGACTGCAGCGTATGCCATCTCACTGAAAATACCAAGACCATCATTTTGGAACCAGGAAAGACATGGGAGCAGAGGTCCCACACTAACTGCAATAGCTCCAATGTAATTTATCTTATCACCTGCACCTGTGGCAAACCGTACGTCGGCATGACGACGCGAAAAATCAAACAACGAATCTGTGAACACAGAAGTACAATAAGATGTAAAAAGAACGTAACAAAACTCACAGATCATTTTCTAACGGCTCACCACACTACAAACGACATGAAGTGGACGGTCATCGAACAGCTGCAAGCGGGCCCCAACATCCAGGCCCGCCTATTTGAAAAGGAACAGAGATGGATATATAGACTTTCCACTCATATCCATGGGCTTAATGATAATATCCCTTGGAACTCTGTGCTGAGATGAACCCCTTTTCTCTGTCGGAATATCAGCTCCCACAGTTACGATTACACCTATGGCTGTCGGTCACTCTTCCTTCTTACCCTGGCGCAGTATGCCCCACTGACGGAAGAGACCCCTTCAGTCCGTTTACAAGACCCCCATAACATCTCCAGCCAGTTACTCAGGATAACCCTTGTCCTGTTCCCCATACTTTCTAGTGTTTTCCACAAATGACACTAATGGCATACTAACCACATACACCCCCCCCCTTGTGTGTCTTTCATCACCTAACAGGCCCTTGGCTTATACCCCCTACAGACTGAAGAAACTACTCCTGTCTGTATATGATACGCAATTTGTCATCTCCGACAAGGTCCTTAGGAGATTCACTGACCCAGATACCAACAATCCCACAATTTCCCTTTACTCCTCTGTGATTACCCCACACATGGCGCCGGGCGACATACCCCGCCACTCCAGGGCCACTTATGTTCACTTTTGCGCAGGCTCAGCGCTATGCTGTTGCCTTGTGTACCCCTTGATCTCTCTGATTGCCAAAAGACACGGCGCCGGGTGGCACACTCCGCTACTCCCGGGCCAACTTTGTTTACATCACCTCTGCGCAGGCGCATCGTCTGGCCGTTGCCAAGCCAACCGCCCATCACGATGCCTAGCGTTTCCCCCGCCCACCACCAGCAGCCTAACCTCGCGCTACCACGCATGCGCGGCTATCGCGCTACCACGCATGCGCGGCTTCTGCCAGTAACCTTGCCCACCGTTGTCCCTCTGAGGCACCCATACTCTCCCTGCCTGGACCGGAAGCAACTTCACGCTTTTAAACACCACGCCCACGCTGTCTCATTCCTACCGAGCAGCGAGCACGGGGAAGTAGGTGAACTGCCTGATCACGCCCTGAAAACTGTAAGTTATTCTTTTCTTTCCTCACAGACAGGACCAACAACGGAGGCCTACGCCAGCGCCTAAAAAGGAAACCCCTCCTCACATCCAACATATCTTCTTTTTTTCGTTAGACTATGTTGGTACCGGCGTAGCGCCCCCCTCCTGCCTGATGCAGCTCGAGTTGAGCTTTAGCACTGTAAGCCCTGTTTCCATCAATCTGCCACATCTTAAGTTGTGTATCATTCTATGTTGTGTGTGTATGTCAGTCCAGTTTGTCTTTTTTTGTTGACCACATACTGTGATCAGGTCATACAGAAGTAATTTAATGTTACCTAGCTGGCACATTACTCAATCCACGGCGGTACACAATATGAGCACTCCTACATAGTGCACCCCTGAGTTTGATGCCAGCATGTCTCTTTCCAATATAGCACGCACTAAGGCCAATATCAGACCTTACTCCATAGATATTCTATCTCCATAGCTAAGAGCACGTTTGCACAAACACATGTAGACACGCTCAGCTCCGATGAAGGCACTGTGCAAAACACCACTGTGGGAAGCCAGAATAATTGCACGAATCCTGCACTCTAGCACTACACTACGTAACAGGATAGTAATTATTTTATTCATTTCTTTTCCTTCCCTACAGGTTTTCAAAGCACCCTCCATTTAAGGTGTGCGTCCCAGAAGTTGATTTTTCTTCTGGTTGTCCAAGGATTTAGGACTGGGTGTGTCTTTTAGGGGGCACATACCACCCACTTCCTTGGTTTTTGGTCCTGAGGAATACCGGGGATTTTCCCCTGATGGTAGAAACATGTCGACCAACACATAAAATAGAGATAAGTGGACCGTAACTCCCCCACTATTATCTCAACCTGATCTTTTAATTTTGTCCAGTATCTTTTTTATTAAAACTCTATACTAAAGAATACCAGGACATTTTTAACACTCACATTCTTTTTTGTTTGCACCCCACATTTCACTACCAGCTCCACTGCAGTTGCAGGTGTTGAAGCACACCCAAGTGACGCTAGGCCACTTGGGTGGGCCCCGATGATGAAGCAAGTCACCACCAGGTGGTGAGTGAGGGGTTTCCTAACAAAGGAAAAATTCTTCCTGAGTTCAGACAAGAGCCTTCACATACCCTCATCGGGTAGTACTCCTCCTTTTTGTTTTTTTGATCCTTGACCAGGGAATCAGGAGTATTTCCCGTCCGACGTTCACGGACACAACTCCTTACTCTCCTATTTGTTTTCCAAGTGTTGGGCAGCGCACAGCTGCGAGAGTCTAAGACTTTCTTTTCTTTCAAATTTCACACACAACGGAGTGATCACTACACTAGGATGGCGGAAAATCAGGGTTTATCTTTTTCGACAGAAGAAATAGACTCAATCATGAGCGATCTAAATGCTTTTGCAGATCCCGGCATTAGCAATACCATTTCACAGACATCTGAGTGGGAAAAACTCTCTGAACTCAAACGCAACCGAATCAGGACGATACTCCATGGAACAATTCTCAAAGAGTATGTTACAAACAACATGGCCCCCAAAGGCCTATTAGTGACCAATGCCCCACGGATTTTCTTGGAGGATGAGGAATTCAGAAGGGATTGGGCACTAATAGCTTGGCACTGTACGCATGATTGGATCATGTTGATTTTAAAAACAGCCATAAGACTCTCAGAAAAAATCCAAATAGAAATCCAAAATGTAGAAGGCCAAATAAAAGCTACCATCACAGGGTACAAAAAGAGACTGGATGAAATAAATAAGGAGATCAACGAATATAAGGAAAACCTAACCCAACAGAAGGTCTCAAAATTCCAAAAAGATCTTAAAAAATTCTCTTTTGTCAAGGCCTACCCATACTCTGATAAAGACTACAAAGGAACCAGCGCACAGGACCAAGACTCTGATGCATCCAGTAATGCTTCCCACAGTTCCAACAGCAGTGGTGGCTCAAACAATAGCACCCCGCGACAGAGAAAGAGAGGTGGCTACCAAGGTAATTACCAGTGGCCACAATATAATCAACCCCCTTTCAATCCATACCAACAACCACAACAATTTCCAATGTACGGATGGCAACCCCCCTTCCAGCAATATCCATTTCAACAAAACCAATACCGCCCTCCTTTTCAGAGCAGAGGCAGGCGCGGGAGAGGACGCAACAGAAGGGGCAACACCGTCCATTGGGAGGAAGAGGACAGTGTGAGCAGCAACACCAGGAACAAAACCGCATCCAACAAAGCGGGCCCCAGCAACATGAGGACCTAGTGACCAACCTATCGTCACATGTCCTAACAGACATCGAAAAGAAGGCCCTCAACAAAGGACTAGGATTTGTCCCAACTGCAAATCTTGATAGATTCAAATTACACTGCGAACTAGCAGGATTCTTCAGAAAATTAAAACTCAAAGCGTTCTTTGAGAAAACCAACAAAGAAAACACAGAGGAAATACCTAATGAAACAGGCCTAAAAATCAAGTCAACTTTTGTTCCACCACCACACACCGTTCCTGTGGAGATAAACACATTTGAGCAAGCAGTGTTTAAAGACATAGAGTCCACAAGAATCCCCAAACGCTATCAGAACATCAGTGGAGCAGAGAGAAGAGCTCTATCAGACCTCAAAAGGGATGATACAATCGTCATCAAACCAGCCGATAAAGGCGGAGGGCTAGTGATCATGAATACCATCGATTACCAACAAGAATGCAGACGATTGTTAGAGGACAGGAACAATTACCTCCCCCTCACCCAGGATCCCACAGATGATCTCAAAAGAGAAATTACGAACTTGGTGGAAGAAGCAGAATACAGAGGCGAAATATCCAAACAGGAAGCGGACTATCTGACCAAGACGGAAGAGAAAATACCATATTTCTACATAGTCCCTAAAATGCACAAGAACAAAAACCCTCCTCCTGGGAGACCCATAGTATCCGGAATAGGCTCACTCCTCGAACCATTGTCGAGATTCTGCGACTACTTTTTGAAACCAATTGTGCAAGGGACTGCAACCTATTTGAAAGATACTAAAAACCTCCTCACCATCTTAGAAACCATAAAAATGGAGGAAGACATGATATTGATCAGTCTGGACATAGAGAGTCTCTATACTAACATTCCCCAAGACGCCACTATAAGAGTACTGAAGGAAACTCTGGAAAAAACCACATGGGAACACAGAACACCCGTCAACTTCATCATCGACTGTGCCACCCTGGCTCTCAAAAGGAACTTCTTTGAATTTGAGGGATCCCTGTACCTCCAAATAGGGGGCACATCAATGGGCAGTGTTTTTGCTCCCAGCATAGCCGGACTCTATGTTTTTGATTTTGAAACACAACACATACTCTCACCCAACAACCCTTACCTTGGAAACCTGGTGTTCTGGCGCCGTTACATTGACGACGTGTTGGCAATCTGGAAGGGCCCCCAGGAGACACTAACAACCTTTATCACCTGGATCAATGCACGTGACCCACATCTACACTTCACCCACAGCATAGATAAAGAGAAAATGATCTTTTTAGACATTGAAATCCAAAAAAAACAGGACACCTTGACCACTAAGACTCATTTCAAACCTACGGCCAAGAATAACCTCCTTAGGTTTGAGAGTTTCCATCCGCGGCCCCTACGGGAAAACCTCCCCTATGGCCAATACCTTAGACTACGGAGGAATTGTACCAATCTCCAGGACTTCAAAGAACAAGCGGATGACCTGTCCACCAAACTGTCTCAGCGTGGATACCCCACTAAGATCACAAAAAAATGCCGACAACGGGCAAGGAACCAACCACGGCAAGCCCTTCTTGAGGAAGTTGTAAAAGATACTGAGAACATTCCTCTGACATGTGTCACGACCTACAATATCATTTCCAATGAAGTGAGTAAAAGTATTAAAAAACATTGGTCAATCATCAACTCCGGATCATTCCACTGGGAAAAACCACTCTTCTCGTACAAAAAAGCGAACAGTCTAAAAAATACCTTGGTGAACACTAGACCCAAAAATAATCACAACACCAACGAACCAACACTGACTCAGATTTGGGGTTTACCACCAGTCACAGGACATTCACGCTGTGGGGACTGCAGCGTATGCCATCTCACTGAAAATACCAAGACCATCATTTTGGAACCAGGAAAGACATGGGAGCAGAGGTCCCACACTAACTGCAATAGCTCCAATGTAATTTATCTTATCACCTGCACCTGTGGCAAACCGTACGTCGGCATGACGACGCGAAAAATCAAACAACGAATCTGTGAACACAGAAGTACAATAAGATGTAAAAAGAACGTAACAAAACTCACAGATCATTTTCTAACGGCTCACCACACTACAAACGACATGAAGTGGACGGTCATCGAACAGCTGCAAGCGGGCCCCAACATCCAGGCCCGCCTATTTGAAAAGGAACAGAGATGGATATATAGACTTTCCACTCATATCCATGGGCTTAATGATAATATCCCTTGGAACTCTGTGCTGAGATGAACCCCTTTTCTCTGTCGGAATATCAGCTCCCACAGTTACGATTACACCTATGGCTGTCGGTCACTCTTCCTTCTTACCCTGGCGCAGTATGCCCCACTGACGGAAGAGACCCCTTCAGTCCGTTTACAAGACCCCCATAACATCTCCAGCCAGTTACTCAGGATAACCCTTGTCCTGTTCCCCATACTTTCTAGTGTTTTCCACAAATGACACTAATGGCATACTAACCACATACACCCCCCCCCCTTGTGTGTCTTTCATCACCTAACAGGCCCTTGGCTTATACCCCCTACAGACTGAAGAAACTACTCCTGTCTGTATATGATACGCAATTTGTCATCTCCGACAAGGTCCTTAGGAGATTCACTGACCCAGATACCAACAATCCCACAATTTCCCTTTACTACTCTGTGATTACCCCACACATGGCGCCGGGCGACATACCCCGCCACTCCAGGGCCACTTATGTTCACTTTTGCGCAGGCTCAGCGCTATGCTGTTGCCTTGTGTACCCCTTGATCTCTCTGATTGCCAAAAGACACGGCGCCGGGTGGCACACTCCGCTACTCCCGGGCCAACTTTGTTTACATCACCTCTGCGCAGGCGCATCGTCTGGCCGTTGCCAAGCCAACCGCCCATCACGATGCCTAGCGTTTCCCCCGCCCACCACCAGCAGCCTAACCTCGCGCTACCACGCATGCGCGGCTATCGCGCTACCACGCATGCGCGGCTTCTGCCAGTAACCTTGCCCACCGTTGTCCCTCTGAGGCACCCATACTCTCCCTGCCTGGACCGGAAGCAACTTCACGCTTTTAAACACCACGCCCACGCTGTCTCATTCCTACCGAGCAGCGAGCACGGGGAAGTAGGTGAACTGCCTGATCACGCCCTGAAAACTGTAAGTTATTCTTTTCTTTCCTCACAGACAGGACCAACAACGGAGGCCTACGCCAGCGCCTAAAAAGGAAACCCCTCCTCACATCCAACATATCTTCTTTTTTTCGTTAGACTATGTTGGTACCGGCGTAGCGCCCCCCTCCTGCCTGATGCAGCTCGAGTTGAGCTTTAGCACTGTAAGCCCTGTTTCCATCAATCTGCCACATCTTAAGTTGTGTATCATTCTATGTTGTGTGTGTATGTCAGTCCAGTTTGTCTTTTTTTGTTGACCACATACTGTGATCAGGTCATACAGAAGTAATTTAATGTTACCTAGCTGGCACATTACTCAATCCATGGCGGTACACAATATGAGCACTCCTACATAGTGCACCCCTGAGTTTGATGCCAGCATGTCTCTTTCCTATATAGCACGCACTAAGGCCAATATCAGACCTTACTCCATAGATATTCTATCTCCATAGCTAAGAGCACGTTTGCACAAACACATGTAGACACGCTCAGCTCCGATGAAGGCACTGTGCAAAACACCACTGTGGGAAGCCAGAATAATTGCACGAATCCTGCACTCTAGCACTACACTACGTAACAGGATAGTAATTATTTTATTCATTTCTTTTCCTTCCCTACAGGTTTTCAAAGCACCCTCCATTTAAGGTGTGCGTCCCAGAAGTTGATTTTTCTTCTGGTTGTCCAAGGATTTAGGACTGGGTGTGTCTTTTAGGGGGCACATACCACCCACTTCCTTGGTTTTTGGTCCTGAGGAATACCGGGGATTTTCCCCTGATGGTAGAAACATGTCGACCAACACATAAAATAGAGATAAGTGGACCGTAACTCCCCCACTATTATCTCAACCTGATCTTTTAATTTTGTCCAGTATCTTTTTTATTAAAACTCTATACTAAAGAATACCAGGACATTTTTAACACTCACATTCTTTTTTGTTTGCACCCCACATTTCACTACCAGCTCCACTGCAGTTGCAGGTGTTGAAGCACACCCAAGTGACGCTAGGCCACTTGGGTGGGCCCCGATGATGAAGCAAGTCACCACCAGGTGGTGAGTGAGGGGTTTCCTAACAAAGGAAAAATTCTTCCTGAGTTCAGACAAGAGCCTTCACATACCCTCATCGGGTAGTACTCCTCCTTTTTGTTTTAATGACACTACACTGCCTTTGTTTCACCTATAAGTATATTTCAGTATTGTAGAATGCCATTTGGATTGGCTTCAGCTGCTGCAGTCTTTCAGAGAATAATGTATTAGCTTCTTAAAGGAGTGAAGGGGGTCGCAGCATTTTAGGATGACGTGCTGATCTTTGCATCTGCCATAGAGGAGCATAACAGAATTCTAGACAATGTGCTTTGCATTGTTCAAGAAAAGGGTGTTGTAATAAAATTGGGAAAGTGTATGTTTTTGAGAAAACAGGTTGAATACTTGGGTCATGTGGTATCAGGTGAAGGTATTGAACCAAGACCTGCATTGGTAGACGCAATTGTTAATGCAGAAGCACCTGTTCACAAACGACGCTGAAATCATTTTTAGCCTTAAGTGAATTTTATTCAAGATTTTTCCAGATTATACCAATTAAATCAATGTTCTTACATGTTTACTAAAAACATAAGTTTGTTTGAGATTATAGATGTCAAGATGCATTTGTTTGGATCAACCATCCTCTTTCAAGCTCCAAAGTGTTGAAACCTTTCAATCCAAATGTTCCATGTTGTATAACTGTGGATGCCAGCAATCAGGGTTTGGGAGCTGCCCTTACTCAAAGTGAAGCAGGTTTGGACACTTAGAGAACCAGAAACACGTGACTCCACTATAGAAAATAAATTATTGGTCTTCTGGTGAGCAGTCCAAAAATGGAAACCTTATGTGTGGGGAACCACGTTTTTGGAACTACTGATCATAAATCGTTGGTCACTATCTTGAGTGGTGTAAAAATAAAGGATCAAATGCCCGCATATGTAGTTTGTCCACTAAGCTCCTACAATTTCATTTTGAGATTGAACACATTCAGGGCTTGAAAAATACTAGAGCAGATTTTCTGTCTAGGAGTTCACGTATTATTGAGGAAGAGGAAGAAGATGAAGATTTTGAAGAGAGTTGTTTTATTGCAGCAGTTGCTTTGGAGGAAATGAGGACTACATCTGAGATGGAATGGAGAAAGGACGCGAGAGAGGATGAAGTCTGCAAAAGGGTCATTGAATATGTTATTAAGGGTTGGTCTAGAGAGAGAACCGTGGAATCTGTGTGTCAACCTTTTTAGAAGGTGTCTGACGAATTATCTGCATGAGATGATACTCTTGTACAGGGGGCGAATACTGAGAGACGTTTCTGATTGCATTTGAAGCCAAAATTGATGAACGGCCACGTTGAAGTCCCAGTGTAACGCATACTTTCATCCACAGCACATGAGAGAGTGACATCAAGTCAACCACACCAGCAATTCCCTCTCCACACTTCTCATTGGTCCTCCTGCCACTATAGCGCACCCCTGCACTCTCCCACCCTCTAAGCGTAATTGTCTGACCATAAAGCTTACCCACAATGACCCAGTTGCACACCCTCTCTTTTCTCCGTGGCATGCCTGGCGACTACCAGAACCGCAAACCAGACATTTCTGTGCAGCATCACACACGCTCATTCAAATGATGTATTGATCTCTGCAATGTCATTGCGAGGAATAAGTACTGCCTTAATATTCTATAGTCTGTTCCTCATGGATCTCAGAGCTCTCAAAATGTTGTAACCTTTGCTCATTCCCTTCCCTTTTCTTTCTTCATTCTTCTTTTCTCCCTATCTCTCTTCTTATCATCTGTTTTTCATTGTAAAGTTGAAGGCCACACAGTATATCCTGCATTCACTATCATGACTCATGCAATGGCATTTGACATGTCAACGATCAGTGTATACCTTATTGCTATATTTTACATGAGCATCCTTTGCTGCAACATTTAAACTGTGTTGCTAATAAATATATTTCAAAAATAAAAAATGATACCATCTGAAGTCAACTCAGAAGAATTATATGTTTATCTGTAATGACTACAATGCAACTCACTCTCATTCCAACCAACCACTAGTAGAACCTAGCTACATATAGTTTGAATTAACAGTAATATGTGTATTATTTTCACTTCAACATCTAACGTTTTTTATTATAGCACCATCGAAGGGTTAGACATTGATGAATTTTGATTGACTCTTCCATTAGAACTGTATTTCAACATTTGAATAATCAATGCAATGTTCGGAGAGGAATTTGATTTGGGATGACTTCACGCATATGATATTTATAGTTTTGTCATTGCGCTTCATTCATTGGTCAAGCTAATCACACAGGGAAGAGTGCAATGATTGTCCAATGCTCTGGATTGGAATGTATTAGAAACGACCAACTTGGGCTGCATCTTTGAATGGCTCATAGCAATGATTATTGCTGAATTAAGTGCAACAAAATAACTCCTGTTGGTATTATGTTTAGTTTAATACACCTTTTTGTCATTGTCGCATATAATCTATATTTAGTCTGTGAGACACATATTAAAAAGATAAAATACATTGTTAAAAACACTTCCCATAATCACGTTAAGAAGACAAATGATGTAGTAACAAATAGAATAAATCTAATCCATAAAAACACAAAGACGCCCTTAAACAAGTTAAAGGAAAATCCTGGCACAGTTCACAGTACTTTTTGTATACAACAGGGACCCCCTGAACAAAGTCAAATTCCTGGATCAGGGAACAACAAGTAATTGAGAATAACAATATCCAGGCAATCAGAAATAGTATCAGACTGGCAAAAAAACACACACACAAAAAGTAGTGCAAAAGTATATAAACACAAGTAAAAGAAAGCAAGATAACCATTAAATATAATCACATATAAAATGTAATACCATGGATATACATTGATAAAAATTATTACATTATTAATAATAAGATAACAAATTAACATTAAGAGAAAACAGATAAACTAATCTCTTTATCGTAACAGACGTGGTGGGAACAATGATGGCTCCCACGGCTGATGGTTCGGGTCTGTTACATGCGTTAGTGTATGGGGGCTGGGTGGGTGCAGTCTGAGAGTGCTTTGAAGTCTGCACTGGGGGCACATTTGGGGTCCATGTGCATAGCCCAGTTCAAACCAGTTGCAGGGGCTACCAGCCCCTGCTCTGGAGCGAAACTGGACCAAGGAAACGGGTGTAGCCCCCTTCTTTCTAGACCCTCCCATGGGTGGGTCTCCAGAGTATGTCCAACCCCTGACATCATCCAGTGAATGTGTTTTTTTTAAATTTAAATATGTATTATATATATATATACCAATCTGTATGAAAGAATAAGTGGATATATAAGTGTCTGGATGGAGGATTTAGTAGGTAAATGTAAATGTAAATGTAGACGTATTTGTAAAGCGCACTGATACCCCGGCAAGCAGTGTGTCCTGGCGCTGTACTCATACCGCTAGGGAACCCGTCCTGGCTTTTTCCCGTGAAATGTCCACTCCTGGGCATCCCCGGGGTGCAACCAGGCATCCCCAGTGCTGTAGGGGGCCGTTGTGGAGGCTAAGCAAGCTATTGCCCAGAGTTGCAGCGTGGGACTCATGCTCAGAGTAGGCACCGAGGCGAGAAATCAGGTCCGAGGAATTATGAGCCCAAGAACCGCCAAGATCAGCCGAGGCGGGATTTGAACCCTGGTCCCGACCAGACCTCTGTACCAGGGACTGCCGCTCTAAGCAGTGAGCCACACTCCTCCACTGTGTGAATGACTGTTTTAGTAAGTGATTAAAAGTGTCTACTAAATACATGTTAGGGACTAAACTGAATGAGGTGATGTGTGTATAACTGTGTAGGTGAGTAAATGTAAGTGTGATTGATTATTTGCATGAGTGAGTAGTATGACAGCATAACTGACTAGGATGAGTGCTGGTGTGTCAGTGCATTTGATAGTGTTCTATTGATCAATGAATGCATGTATGAGTGATTCTATGGGTGAGTGAGTAGATGTGTGTGTAGACCTAGGAATCAGTGAGTTGGTATGTAGTAACTGGATCTGCAAGTGCATAGACAGTGACTCGGTTCTCACACTACTAGTAGTTGACAGCAGTATACATTTATAAGCACTTATGTGTCAACAGACACATTAAATAAGGATATGCTTTTGTCAGGATGATTGTAGGAGTGGCCACAGACTCCTAGTGTGATTCCATACAGGCATGACTATTCCTATACATTTGCAAGACTGACTCAGTAGTCTGCAAGGGGTAAGGGGGGTGCATACATTGTGCACATTGGACTGTACACAAACACAGTGCATAGAGAAGTCTTAAGTACATAGGTATTACTACACTGAATGAATAAGTATATGGTGCTCAATGGGTGATCAGAGGAGTGTTTCACTACTAACAAGACAATAACTGCTTCGCAAGCAAACTCTTTATAGAATAAAACTACTGCATAAAATTATACTGCTACATTACCTTTCTACAACTACCTTTTTATATAACGTAGCTAAATACAAATCCGAAACCTTTCACAATTCTCTACTGTACGTCTCACCATATCACTGAAAAGCATAAATTAGTATGTCTATAAAGAACTCTATCTACACCACATAAATTCACAATACAAACTTCAATTTTAAACCAAACACCAAAAATGATGTAGCATATTTTAACTATACCTCTTCAACACCTAAAATTATGCACCATAATATCAATGTACTTATGCACACATAAGTACACCGTCTGGACCCTGTCCATTGCGGTCGCTCCTACACGCTTCCTTCCTGCTTACAGACCTCGAGCGTGACCCTCCTTCCAGCGCTGTTTGGAACTGCTGTGTGGTATTGTTTGGCTTGTAATTGCTGGCGCTTTCAACCATATCTAGCGCCGAGTCTCGCCCTCTGATTTGCGCATCTGTGAGCTATTGCAATTTAATTCCGATTTATATTTGTTGAATACAAGGTGCTGCTTGGTACTGCTGGTTTCAGTTGCATTATCGCTCTTTGTTTACTGTTTCTCGAACTTCTGTGGCCTCTGCCCCGTTTCACGTTCCATTCCCATTCCTCCATTGCAATCGGTGTGCACTCCCCTGGCCCGCCTATCCTCCCCGATACCGCCTCCTAGCTGACCCTCCCACGCTCCGCCCCCCCTAACCACCATTTAAGGCAGATGTCCGAACGCGCAGCGTCCACGCGCTGCGGCCGCGCCGAAGGTGCGCCAAAGGTAAGCCCGTCTCCGCCCGACCGCACCTGGACGCGCTCAGCGCCAGACCCCCTGGCCCCTGCCCCACCCACCCCACCCGCATTACATACGCCGCCTCCACCCTGCTAGCCCTTAACCCCGGCCGACTCTCCAACTGCACCCAAGCCGCCCCTGGACACACCCATGGACTCTTCACATGCAACTCCTGCAAGTTTGACGGCACCAAGACCAACTCCTCATCCCCTAACACCAAACCGAGACCTGACACCAACCACCTAAAATGCATCCTGCTCAACACCTGCTCGGTCCACAGACACGCCATCGACCTCTGGAATCTACTAGACACCACTTCTCCGGACGTCGCCTCCCTAACTGAAACATGGATGAACGCCTCCTCAGCCCCAGACATCACCATAGCCATCCCGGACGGATACAAGATCATCAGAAAAGACCGCAACAAGCAAACAGGAGGAGGCATCGCTATCGTCCACAAGAATTCCATCCGCATCCGGGATCCTCCTCACACTCGCATTAGTTATGGGAGGGAGGATCTCATGTCTTGGCGGTCTTTGAAACTCTCCACATGCAGATTCGCCCACGAGGTAGGACAACCGTTCCTACTTTGCGGGGCCTGTATTGCGGGTCTGGATAGGGTCCTTGACAATTCGGTGCTCTCAATAGCTTTGTTGAACTGTCTGTCTTTACCCAGTCACGCCACTGAAATTAACTCCCTTATTCTGGACCACAAGCTGGATGTGTTATTTCTAACAGAGACCTGGATTTCCTCCTGCTCAAGCCCCGACATGGTGAGAGCACTTCCTCCAGTCTTTCTTATATCTCATCTGGACAGACCTGTGGGGCGGGGAGGAGGAATCGCCATCCTTTATAGGGATTCGCTAGTGTGTAAGGTTCAGGACGGAGGGATGAGCGATTGCGAGAGCTGCCAGTTCTCTCTTCGCTTGTCACCTACTGCGTCCTTGGCGGGCCTCCTGATCTATCGTCCACCTGGGTCTTTGGGGAATTTTCTTAATTCTCTCCTGGAAACAACTGCGCTCCTTGCTTCCACTACTGGTAACTTTGTAGCTTTGGGTGATTTTAATATCCATTTTGATGACCCCTCCAACTCATTGGGAATTGATTTGCAGGGCGATCTTAAAGCATTTGGGATCAACTTGGCTAACTCTGGTGCCACACATGAGAAGGGTCACTTGTTGGACCCTATATTTTCAAACTCAGATTGCCTTAAAGTATTACCCACATTGGCTCTGCCTTGGACAGACCATTTTTTGGTGCCTGCCCAGTGGCAGTTTGATGTCTCAGGGGAATCGGCTCCCAGGGTATACACCGTGGAAAGAGCTTGGTCCAGGCTCCCAGTGGACACCTGGGCGGTACATCTGGAGGCGTCTCGGCCCCCCCCCTGGGTCTAATCCGTTAGTTGCCAATGAGAACTTAAACATCTGGCTTACTAACACGCTTGATGCTCTCCTCCCCAAGAAGAAACAACTCACTAGGGGTAAGAGAGTGGGATCCGCGCCCTGGTATACACCTGAGCTGAGAACACTGAGGAAGGGCTGCAAGAGGTTGGAGCGGACCTGGAGGAAAGATTGGAGTGAAACGAGCCGGAGAGAATATCGGGCGGCTCTTAGTACCTACAAATCCGCAATTCGGGTAGCGAAATCTGTGTTCTTTGAGGAGAGAATAGGCTCCTCTGCCAATTCCTTGAAAGAATCGTTTAGGGTCATCTAAGAACTCTTGAAAGCTCCCGAACCTCAGGTCATTCACGACAATCCACGTGAAAAATGTGCAGAACTTGCCTCCTTTTTTAAAACCAAAATTGATAACATCCTGGCATCTCTCCCCCGGCTAGCCCAGGAGACCCCCTCCGGTGGCAGCCTAGGGTGTCAGCCCAGGGGGCGGTCAGCGGAGTTGGCCTCTTTCGGCCCTGTCACTGTGGAAGAAGTTCTCGCAGTCCCGATGACCATGAAAAGCGGCTCTCCAAAAGACCCTGCACCTATGAAATATCTTAAGCAGGTAGCCTCCTCCATCGGCGGCCCAGTGACAGACCTTGTAAATCTATCTTTCTCCCAAGGAGTGGTGCCCCCAGTTGGAAGGGAGCGGTTGTCAAGGCTCTGTTGAAGAAAACTAACCTGGACCCCGCCGACCTCGCCAACTTTAGGCCTATTTCCCTGCTTCCCGGCCTTAGCAAGGTGGCGGAGAAGTTGGTGAATAGTCGCCTATCGGGCTTTCTGGAGTCCAACTCCCTTCTAGGTGATTTCCAAATGGGCTTTCGTCCCGGTCAGGGGACCGACACTGCCCTGCTGGCAGTCGTGGAGAATGCCAGGAGCATTTTGGATTCAGGGGGATCGGTGGCAGTGATCCTCCTGGACCTCAGTGCGGCATTTGACACCGTAAACCATCAGGTGCTTCTCCAACGGCTGTCGTGGGTGGGGGTCTCCGGGATGGCCCTGAAGTGGTTTGCTTCCTTTTTGGAAGGCCGGACGTTTGAGGTGTGGGAAGGCCACGAAAAGTCACCATCGGTCCCTCTCCAGTGTGGTGTGCCACAGGGCTCATCGCTGAGCCCTACTTTATTCAACATTTACATGGCCCCACTGGAGAGTGTGGTACTGCCTCTGGGTATCAAGATCATCAGCTACGCTGATGATACTCAGTTGGTGGTAGGGCTTCCCCAGTCGGCTTACCATCCCGACCGACTGCACATGTGTTTGACTAAGATCTTTACATGGATGTGCAGTTCTGCCCTCAAGCTGAACGGCTCAAAAACGGAAGTGATGATGTTGGGGAACTCTCCTCCCTCCTTATCACCGAGCAGCTGGCCCAGCTGTCTGGGAACGGCACCCTCCCCCAAACAGGAGATTAAGAGCTTGGGGGTGTGGTTGGAGCAGGACCTTTCCTTCAAGACACACGCTAAAAAGACCGCTGGCGTGTCTGCTCCGGTCAGCCAGGAAGATCTTACCACTCCTCCCAGGGGCCTCTAGGAGGTTACTCATCCAGGGGCTTATCATCTCACGTCTGGACTTTAGTAACGCTCTGTTTCTGGGGGCCCCAGAATCCACCCTAAACAAACTGCAGCAAGTGCAGAATGCGGCCGCCAGGCTCCTGATGGACCTTCCCAGGCGTCAGTCTGCCCGCCCTGCGCTGAAGGCGCTACATTGGCTCCCTGTCAGAGAGAGGGTGAAATTTAAAGCTCTCTGTATGGCCCATAAAATTCTGCAGGGGAAAGGCCCACCCATCCTAAGGGATATGGTTCAATACTATAAGGCCTCCCGTGCCCTCCGCTCAGACCATCAACATCTGCTGCAAGTTGCGAGGGTAAGGAAGGCAAGAACCGGTGGCAGAAGATTTTCCATAAATGTGGCCACACTGTGGAACTCTCTTCCTCTGTACCTGCGCTCGGAAACGTGTTTTTTAGGTTTCCGTAAACTTTTAAAAACTTATCTGTTTCCTGCCTAATTCTTGTGTTTCCTGTTCTGGCGTTTTCTCTCTGGATGAGCGCGGGGATGCCCAAGGGTAACCAGGCGCAATATAAAACTCGTTAATAATAATAATAATAACCAGCTCAGACGCCAACCTCGCTAGCGCCGAACACCTTCACTTCCAGATCCACACCGACCCCAAGACCACTCTCAGAGGCACCCTCCTCTACAGGCCACCTGGACCCCATGCACAATTCAGTGAAGACATCACTGACTTTATCACCCCACACGCCCTCCCCTCAGAGGACTACATTCTATTGGGAGACCTCAATTTTCACCTGGAAAAAAGCAACGACAGCAACACCACCGCCCTTCTGGACAATCTTGCCAACCTCGTACTCAAACAACTTGTTAATACCCCCACTCACCACGCAGGTCACACACTCGACCCTATCTTCACCTCCAGCAAACATATCTCCTTCAGTCACACCACAACTCTCCACTGGACGGACCACAGCTGCGTTCACTTTATCTACAATAAGACCACAACCCACAACCATCCTCAACCTACTCTGCGAAGAAACTGGAACAAAATCACCATCGACCAGATCTCCTCATCGCTTCTTCAAAACCCCCCTGCCCACTCTTCGAACTCCAACCAAGCAGCCATTAACCTCACTCAATGGCTAACCAACAGCGCCGACATCCTAGCACCCCTGAAAAAACGTCAAATCAAACTAGGCAACAAAAACGCCCCCTGGTTCAACGATGATCTTAAGAAATCCAAGAATTTTTGTCGCTCCCTTGAGAAGACCTGGAAAAAAGACCCAAACACCAGCACCAGGGACGCCTTCAAAAACGCCACCCGCATACACCACCAACTGATCTGGACTGCCAAGAAAGCCGCATTCAAAGACCGACTAGACAACAACGCCCACAACAGCAAGGAATTATTCAACATCGTCAAAGAGTTTACCAACCCCACTGCCAACTCCAATGACATCACTCCCTCTCAAACCCTTTGCGACTCCCTAGCTTCGTTCTTCCACGACAAAATCGCAGACATCCACAACAGCTTCGACAACCAACCCGGAGACCAACCCACCCAACCTTCTGCCGTACCTTCACCCCCCTTGAACTTCCTTAATGAATGGAACCGATTCTCCACTGAGGACACCATCCACCTGATGAACTCCATCCACTCTGGATCCCCCACAGACCCATGCCCTCACCACATCTTCAACAAAGCAGATTCCATCATAGCACCACACCTCTGAGACATCATCAACTGCTCCCTCAACTCCGCCACCTTCCCGGAAAGCTGGAAACATGCCGAACTCAGCGCACTCCTGGAAAAACCCACAGCAGACCCCACCGAACTCAAAAAATACCGCCCTATCTCGCTCCTTCCATTCCCGGCCAAAGTCATCGAGAAAGCTGTTAACAACCAACTCGCCGCCTTCCTCGAAAACAACAAATCCCTCGACTCCTCACAGTCCGGCTTCAGAGCCAAACACAGCACAGAGACCGCCCTCATCGCAGCTACAGATGACATTCGAACTCTACTCGACAATGGAGACACAGTCGCACTCATCCTCCTCGACCTCTCCGCAGCCTTCGACACAGTCTGTCATAGCACCCTGATAAAACGCCTCAGAAACATCGGAATCCAGGGAAAAGCACTGGAATGGATCACCTCGTTCCTTGCCGGAAGAACCCAGAGAGTCCGCCTCCCACCATTCAAGTCAGAGGCCACTGAAGTCATTTGCAGCGTCCCACAAGGATCCTCACTCAGTCCCACCCTCTTCAACGTATACATGAGGCCCCTCGCGGCCATCGCACGCCAACATAACCTCAACATCATCTCCTATGCTGATGACACTCAACTTATCCTCTCACTCACCAAAGACCCCAACACCGCCAAAACCAACCTACATGAAGGAATGAAAGAAGTAGCCGAGTGGATGAAGCACAGCCGTCTGAAACTGAATTCCGACAAAACAGAAGTCCTTATCTTAGGTACCTCCCCCTCTGCCTGGGACGACTCTTGGTGGCCAGAGTCCCTTGGAAAAGCACCCATCCCGACAGACGACGCACGGAACCTGGGCGTCATTCTGGACTCCTCACTCTTGATGACCAGACAAGTCAACGCCGTTTCTTCATCTTGCTTCAACATTCTTCGCATGCTTAAAAAAACATTTCGCTGGATCCCCACCGAAACTAGAAAAACGGTCACCCACGCACTGGTTACAAGCCGCCTGGACTACGGAAACACCCTATACGCCGGCACCACCACAAAACTTCAGAAAAAACTCCAACGCATCCAGAACGCATCAGCCAGACTCATACTTGACATCCTGCGTAACGACCACATATCTGATCACCTGAAAAACCTCCACTGGCTCCCCATCAATAAGAGGATAACATTCCGCCTCCTAACCCACGCACACAAAGCACTTTACAAACTTGGACCCGATTGCCTCAACACACGACTTTCCTTCTACACCCCCGCCCGCCAGCTGCGCTCCTCCAACCAAGCCCTTGCTGCTGTACCTCGCATCAAAAAAACCACCATGGGAGGAAGATCCTTCTCCCACCTGGCGGCTAAAACCTGGAACTCACTTCCCATTCACCTTCGCCTCACTCAGAGCCACCCAGCATTCAGAAAGCAACTTAAAACTTGGATATTCGCCAAGTAATCCCCCACCCTTCTCCAAGCGCCTTGAGACCCTCCGGGTATGTAGCGCGCTATATAAATTAATTGAATTGAATTGAATTAAAACAATCAGTCATAATCAGCAATCCCTATTGCAAAACACACATAATAATATACACACTGTTTATTAAACAGCATTTAAACACATTACAAACAACTGTAATAAATATGTCTTCATTAGAAAATATATCACTAAATCCAAATTTTATGAATGATATTTTATGATTAAAAACAAAGCCACCACATAGAAAACCTCACAAATTAATAACTAACCTTTCAAATTGATTTGTAGTTTATGAAATATCTGTATCACACACCATAATTTTCTTATGCACACAATGAATTCAGTGCACTGCTCTTAGCAAAATCAAAAAATGGCAACATTTTCCTCTCATTCTGCACACATATACATGTAAATATCAAATCACTTTTAAAAAAAAAAATGTTTTTATTGAGAATTCATACGGTATCAAAAACAATTAGTTATACAGTAGTTATACAAGTCAATTCATAAGACATTGGGTCTTAAAAAATGCTAGCAGATCAGGTTATATAATAATACAATTGGATATAATTGCATTTAAAGAGCAGAGAAAAGATCCGTACAAGACAAAAATATATAAATATATAAATAAGCAACATATAGGTATACCCATCAATATATATATACATAACCAGCTAAGATTTTGCCGATGATCAATAAGTTATAACAGGGGGATTTGCAAATATCAAATCTCCCGCAGCCCAAACCTGATTAATTATTTATTTAAAACCTGACCCTCCCTCCACTCTTTCAGGGGGGCCCATATTTTACAGCCAAAATCACGCAGTTTCCTACCCTTGTGCATTTACAGCGTAGATTCTATATTATGGATAGCAAGAAGCCTGGCCAGCCACATTGAAAAATTCGGGGCATTTGGGCCTTTCAAGGCAGCTGACAACAGAATACGTAGGACGGCAACAGCCAGGAAAATAAATGCCTCAGTTTCTCCGCTGCTGAAACCCAGCTTACTATCTCTCCCGAATATCATCACTGTCTGGGATAGATTGATCTTAGAGCCTAGCAGCCCCTCTAGGAATTTCTCGATCTCGGTTTTAATCACGGTAAGCTTTTCGCAATAAAAGATCATGTGCAGCAAATCCCCCGGGCCTTTCTGACATCTGGGGCAATTACTATCCGTCCTTATACCCCAGTCACACAATTTAGATGGAGTGTAGTAAAGATTAAAGAGAGTTTTGAAATGCTGTACCTTCAGATTTGAGGACCGAAGTACCTGCCTATCCAGGTATAGAGCTTTGTCGAGATCTTCATCTGGATCTTACAGTTTAGCTGCCCAGGCGGCCTCGTGCTTCTCGAGATCATTGGGCACCTTTTCGGTTAATTTCTGGTATGTAACCCAGATCCTATTCCCTCCTTTCAATAGATATTTAAGTGTGGGGCTGCGTGCGCCAAGAGCAGCGTCATAGCCAACAGCTTTAAGCGTTTGCGAGACCTGAAAATACTTGAAGCTTTGGACAGTCGGCAAACCATACTTCTGCTGCATGGCATCGAGTGTCATAATACTGCCATTCAGCATTACGTCCCCCACTGTCTGGATACCCTGCTGTTCCCAGCATTTCCAGGCCCCGTCCGTGCTCAGATTCGGAAAGAAACCTGATTTCCACTGTGGCGTATGCATGTTAATCCTAGGGATCTGTAATAGTTTCTGCAGTGTTTTCCACAGATCCCAAGCTCCAAGAGGAACCTTATGCCGGGTTTTCTTAAAGAATCAGCGACCAGTTTTTCTCAGCAGTACGCCTACGGCCTCCTTTCCCATCAAAAGTTCATATATTGATGGGAGGGCGTACAAATCAAAGGTCAGGTCCTGGGTATATTTTTCACTAGGTGTAGGTTTAAATAAGATAGGCATCTGAGTCAGCAAACAGGCCAAATGATAGAATCTTACATTTGGAGATCCTAAACCTCCGCGTTCCTGGGGGAGGGTCATGTATTTTACTGACCGCCTAGTCTTGACATATTGCCACCGGAAACTGTTAAAAATAGACTCAATTTTTTTTATCACCCCCTCCTCGATTAAATAAGGGATGGATCTAAATAGATAGAGAAGTTCGGGCAACATGGTCATTTCTAGCACATTTGTCCTACCTATAATGGACAGATGAAGTGCATCCATATGCTTCAAATCGAAGGAGTGGATTAAAATTATCTTGGACGATTGAGCCTGTTGCTGCATTAATTATTACCCCGAGATAAGTCGCAGAGTTGACATACCGTTGATTGAGTTTGGCGATGTCCTTAGAGCATATTACCTGAGTTTTTGCCTCATTCAGGCATACCCAGAGTGATGTCCAAATTGCTTAGTGATTTCCACCAAAGTTTGCATGGTCTCGGCAGGCTCTGATGTAATAACTGCCAAATCGTCTGCATACACTAATATTTTATTCTCGAACTCGCTGGTTATTACCGGCTTAATACTATGATTCCCCAGTATCTGCCTGACCAGCGGGTCGATATATAATGCGAATAAAATAGGCGAGCAGGGACACCCCTGACGACTACCTCTGCTTATCATGATCTTATCTGAGCTCTGACCCATCATCTGGATTCGCGCCACCGGGTCACTATACATGGCCTTTATAGCCGTCAGGATTTTTGGGCCTAAGCCTCTCTCCACAAGGACGTCCCACGGATACTGCCATCTAACGCAGTTGAACGCTCTTTCTGCGTTGAGGAGGATCATGGCAACCCCCTGCCCCCGCAGCATGGACCTCAAACAACGAGATTGCTCTTCTAATATGGTCCATCGTTCCACGACCAGGGATAAACCCATGCTGCCAGGGCGAGACGAGCCAACCAATGATCCTCCCCAACTGCGTGGCCAGGATCTTCGCGTAGAGCTTGTTGTCCGAATTTATGAGGGAGATCGGCCTATAGGACCCTGGGCTTTCTCTTGGCTTTCCCTTTTTATGGAAGACCACTATATTAGTGTCCTTCCATGTTTCTGGAATTTTGCCCGTGCAGATGATTCAATTAAATAAATCCAATAAAATCGCAGCGACTTTAACCGATAGACATTTATACAGCTCCAAGGGAATGCTGTCGGGATCGGCAGCTTTGCCGGCAGCCAGATTGAGAAATGCTTCCCGTACCTCATCGGCTGTTACATCGCTCTCGAGATTTTTCATCTGAGCGGTCCCAATTTGGTACCTAAGTCCGGGTAGTGGCCATCCAGACATGCATCCCCTATTTCTTCTTTGTACAAGATTTGATAAAAAATTTGCAAACACCGAGAGGATGTCCTGAGGCTCCACAAAATCCCATCCATCCTCGTGGATACTGGTTATCAAATTGTTAACACTATCTTGCCTAATTCTCAATGCCAATGCCCTCCCAGCCTGCTCCCCTGTCTCGTACATTTTCCTCCTATACGTCCAGTATTCTGTCGCCGCCTTTTCGGCCAGATGTTTCTTCAATTCTGCTTTAATCAGACAGATACTGGTTCGACTCTCCCTACCTTCCTTCCCTTGTGTCAGATCAAGGGTCAGATCAAGGCAGTGCTGTTCTTCTGCCTTGACTAAGTCTGCTAGGAGCTTATTCTTACCAGCCTGTAGTTTTTTCCTAGACTGGGCAGTATAGCTGGTGACCTCCCCCCTTAGTGCTGCCTTAAGTGAGTCCCAGGCAGAGTTCCTTGAGGCGCTGTATCGATTAGCGTCGAAGAACTCCCGAGTCCATTTCCGTAGATGTTCCAGGAACTGAGCGTTTCCGATTGAATGTCCAGGCCATGCTTTTTCTGACCAGCCCTAGACCACTATATCTGATTACCAGTGGGCTAAGATCCGAGAGCACCTTGGGGAGCTTCATAATATTAACCGTACCGATTTCTACAGATGAAATTAAGAAATAATCCAATTTACTATACTTCTGGTGAGGGCATGAAAAATATGTGAACCCTTGATCGTGGGGTTCTTTGTCCCCCATATGTCAGTTAAACCATGTGAATGCATCATTGAGAGAAGTGCTCTGGAGACCATTGGCTTCCTACCCATATATGGTACCCTCTCAGTCAAATCAATTGAGATATTAAAATCACCGGACACCAAAATGGGTACAGGCCAGGTTGACAATTCCCCCTCCAGTATTTCAAATACTGCTGGGTCATCCTGATTTGATCCATAGATCCCACAGATTGTTAAGCCACACTCCAGCTCCGCCAAGCCCCATCTACCCAATGGATCCGACTTAACTCATTTAGCTCCCCCAGCATTGTTTTACCTAGAATTACTACCCCCCTTATTGTTGAAGTCTGAGAGGAGCATGACAAAACATCAAATCCACCAACCCTTAGCAGCTGTCTTTTCGCCCAAGGAAGGTGCATTTCCTGCAAACACAAGATATCAATGGGTTCAGATTTAATAAACTCCGCCAGTCTAGCTCTCTTTCTCCAGTCGTTCAGCCCCCCTATGTTGATCGAGTATATACTAAGGCTCGACATCCTTATTTTTCTGCCGTCTCCTAATTCCTATTGCCAGAGATTGAATAAGGACAATTTCCACACCACATACATTATACCTCGCGAAAACAGACTTTATGCCGTATATTCTCATTTTTTTATGCTTTTCCCCCACCTTTGGCCCCCGGGCCCCCCCTTGGTACCCACCCCAACCTCCCTTCCCCCGATCCCCTCCCTCTCCCACTGGAAGCGCTCAGACCGAGGTCTTTTCCTTTTGATGGATGTGTGCAGCAGCATGGTGCATGGGTGCAACTACCATTTCAAAACAGATTGCATAAATAGCGAACCCTACCCCTAAACCCTACCCCCCACAGGACTCAAAGTCATACAAAAAAAACAAAAAAAGAGGAAGTGCACAGCCAGAAACCATCCACCTGTGCTGAATACCCAGTAACGAAAACAAAAACATCAGTGGTTACAATAAAGCAGTTCGAAGAGATAGAGGCCGGTGACAATTCGGACCCTTACGTCTCGACTCAGTGATACCCAAGAGTCCCGGGGCAGACCCAGCGCCCTGCAAATTACTCTTCTTCTTTCTTTTGCCTTTTTCCCAGTTCACAGAGAGTCCAGGAACTCCTTTGCCTTCACCTCAGACGAAAAATATTGAGTCCTGCCATATCTCACTACCTTAAGTTGAGCTGGATTAACTAAATAAACCTGCATGTGCTTGTCCTGGAGAGGCTTGATCAGCTGTCTGAGTCTCCAGCGCCTCTCAACCGCTGCGTGGCAAAAATCCGGTCTAACGAAAAAGGACAAGCCCTCACTAGATCTTCTTGCATTGGGTCTATCCTTGTCAGATATGATTTGCCTGAGGATGAAGTTCCCAAGAAAGATTAAGACTGCCCTTGGCTTATCACCACCTGCCCCTGGCCTCACTCTGAACGAGGTACGATGGACTCTCTGGATTTCTGATGACCAAATCCAATCTAAGAGCTCTGGGAATGAATTCTTAAATAGGTTGATCATGAAGGCCCTGATATCTGACCCCTCAACCCCCTCTGGTCCCCCCAGTACCCGCAGGTTATTGCGCCGTAGCCTATTCTCCATGTCCTCCAGCTTCCACTGGATATCGACAACCTGGGCGGCCTGGGAGTCAGCTTTAAGTGAGGCCGCAGCAGCTTCTGATTCGGTTGCCACAATCCGTTTCTCTAGGTTTGTAACCCTATCCCCAACATTAGCATATGCCTTAGACAGTTTTCTGACAACGCCTTGCAACTTACGCATTGCTGCCTGTGATTTCCGAGTATCCTGTCTCGCTTCTTCCCTCGGCGTGAGGATAGTCTGGTAGATAAAGTCCAGCAAGGGAGGGCGGGAAGCTGGTACCTCGGTATTAGGGTTTCTCTGAAGTGGCATAACTGAGGAGTGGTCCCAGGCCAGATCCCTGTGAGGTTGTGAGTGAGCATTATCCTGGGAGGCTGGTCTTTTAGCCATACTAGGGGGGGTCTGTTCCAGGTCGCTATTGGACTCCAGGTTGCTCCCCTCCTGAGAGGAGCTCCTCTCATCATCTGACCACTCTGCTTCTTCAGACAGAGAGTAGAAACATTCGCTACTCTCCTTCTCCTTTTCCTGCTCCCTCTCCCTACAGTTCGTTAGAGTCATCAGGGCGAGAGGGGGGCATAGCAGTGTAATATTTTTCTCCCTACCATCATCTCCTGTCACCAACTCCTGACCTGTAGCCGCCTCTAATCGCTCATCGTTCGCCAAAACAGGTATGCGCGCAGCTTGTAGTGAGGCCTCGCCAATAGGATCATTGCTGGTTGTAGTCCCGTTAACTTGGTCATCTGTCCCTGTACCAGTAGGCTCAGGGGGTCCCTGGACTATCACTACCCCCCCCCCACTGCATTAATCAAGCCGACAGACAGCCCAGCAGCCTGCTCCATTGTGTCTGTTATACATTCTACATCCTCCGGCAGAGGGGTGCTTGCGGCGCTTGTACCTGGATCTTTAGCGTCCTTCAGCACTACCTCCTTGGCTGGTGAATGGAGTGCCGCCGCAGCCGCGTTCTTATTCCCTCTTCCGCTGCGGACAAGCAGCTCCGATATAGAGGGAGTCTGCCTTAGGTGCGTCGCCGTTTGTTTTCGCTTTTTCGTTGGCTCAGGTGACTCTATTTGTTCCACGGCAGGCGGCCCCCCCCCGCTGGGGGAACCATCTTCGGTATATCTTCGTGTAGCTGCCCCGTGGTTGACACTGCCTGAACAGCCTGAGCAGCTTGGGCAGCCTGTGCTACCTGGTCTTTCTTCTTTGCAGCTGCCGCTGCTTTTGCCGACACTACGGACACCGTCTTGGGGGCCATATCTGATGTAGTCCGCTTCGAGTGCTGTCTCCGCAGCCGCCACCCAAATCCGTTCCGAGAAACCGCTGTCTCCGCTTCGGCCTGGTTTAACACAGCACTCCGCCCACAACTTCCGATGCCGAGCCCAGAACGCTAGCACGGCCGTCGGCAACCTTAAAATCCAGGCTGCTCCAGCGGACTGCTTTCCCCTGCAGGCTCCGGCAATACCTGCTGTCTTGCTGCGACAACAATAATCCAGCATTGGAGTGATACAGAATTTCACCGACCCTTCGGCAGGTAATCCCAAGTGATTTGCTGTTACTCCTGCGGGGGGGGGGAAGGATCTATGGAGCTATGTTGCACCTCATCCCACTGCTGCTCCGTGGCTCCTCTCACACCGCTGCCATCTTGCTTCCAGCAAAGTTCAGTAAATATAAAATCACATTGCTTCCCAGAATAATTCAAATTCTAACACACATTTCTATTGGTTACACATATCAACCCTTACCAACTGACCTCTAACCGAACCAATATTGATTCTGGATTTTTTTGGGAGTCACGCCTGGTCCGTGGAACCACAGATCCAGACGAGACTTCAAAAGTATATGACAAATATTTTTACCATTTTTTTTTTCATAACACACTACTTTTAACTATAGCAGTGACTTGGGAAATCTCACTGCTATTACATATTACTATAATATTAATAAGAAATATACATTGTAATGCCACACCTAAAATCCAACCCAACCCCTTTTCTACTTAATGCCTGTTGCCATAGTAACAGTTCATGGAACACTCAACTGAACGCACAGGTCATAAGTTCAGCACACAATGTTGCAAATTCAAACAGCAAGTGTGCTTGACTTTCAAAAGTTCATGCTTATCTTATCTAATGTACATTTCAAACAGTTTTTACTAACTAATGAGAAACATGCTTTTTAAACACAGAAACATGCACCCTATTTTCAGTGTATAATGTTCTCAATCAGCCAATCATTTCTCTTCCTTGTTAAAAACTGCATCTTGTTCACCATTTTAGAAACATCTTATTTTACAAACTGCCTACTTCACATATCGACATCTTCTGAGTGCATCCAGACTTACCCTCAGTTTACCGCATCCCCCTTGACATTAGCAACAGCGAGATCGGAAACAACGCCAAACACTCCCAGAAGTCTCCTTCCCAACTCAACAGCCGCCTCCTTACTGTGTTCATCCTGTACACGCTTAGTGACTGAGGGCAGGACAGCCCAACCCCAGGTTTCACAATCAGGAACCTCTGGTATTAAGTCTTTCTGCAAACTTATTGTAGGAATCCTGTGTTTCCCAACAGGAGACGTATTAGGGAATAAATACTGCTTCCAGCTGGTCAAATTTCTCAGCAAGCCAAAAAGGCAGATCATCCTTTACTTAGGGCCGCTTGCCCATAACCATATTAACCATGACGGGATTAATTTTCATCCCGGTCGGTCCAGCTGGTTGCGCCGCACCACCAGGTGGCCCCACCTGTAAGTTGCGGGTTACGTATTGAACTAGGGCCCGGTGCACCCCAACCAATGAGGCATAGAGCACATGTAACTCATCAATAGTGACTAAGGTAACGTGGATGCGGTGTGTAACTGGCCAAAAGCGGCCACGTGGCCCGGGGAATTGACAAAGGGCCCAACTGAACCGCCGTTACCGATTGGGGAAAGAGGCTATTAAAACAAACGTAATGCTGCCAGGCTGAAATAGGAATCTGTAGCCTCCTATATGGGGTGTAGTTAATAGGCATGGCTGTGGGAGTATGAACATGAAACGGACCGGAATCCACATTAACTGCAGGAAACGTAACCCATGAGTAGAAAAGCTCAAATGAGTATGCCGTCTCAGCACTCACCACAAAAACTACCGCCAAGCCATCTACAGTGACGCCATATGTTTGCATATGATCTGGACGGCCACCCTAATATGTTGAGGGATCACAACGTCAGCCATAAGGACACAGTAGAGAACAAGAACAAAGAAACTGTAGTGTAGCACAAATGAGTAGTAATTAAAAGTACAAATCTTTCTTAAATTATCAAGCTTGAATAAAACCTATGTAACTATAGGTAGGTTATTCATCACCACTATAAACTGGAAACAGTGCTGAGGGTGTTGTGAACTGATATGCGCACTGCTCAAGAGTCTCAAAATAAGACCACATCATTTGGTGAGCCATGTTGCAGGGATTCTGCTCATACACAGAACTGTGCACAGAGACCCAGGACCTCAATGAATTGTGGTGGACCAAAAAAATCACCTCAGTACCTAGAACCCCTAACCAACTAGCACCAGTGTCAAATTTTCTCTTCGTCCTATAGCATAGGAACCAATGATTAGACAACCCAGAACATGCAACTTCGGTTACTCTCAGGAGTGGTGGGAATCAAGAACACTCTTTCGTTTGTTATTCTCATACCAGTCCACAACATGGGTAAAAAAGAGACACTGTAAAGTTTAAAATGTTTATTTTTATGACGTGCTCTAAGATGCAATATTTTTGCGAGCATAAGCAGGCATATGATTAAAAATAATACAAGCAGCATTGTTACAATTCCATAAAACACAAAAGGAGAAATCATATTATAATGATAGTGGAAACAGGTCCTATGGTGCCTTGTATGCCACCCTCCCTAGCTAGGAACTATGTTTTATAAAATATAGAAGGTCTCTTAGTCTTGAATAGGGGACCCCATACCTCTAAGATCAGCAAAGTAAATCACATCAGGATCTGCAAAAGCTATCTGTCGCTCTGGAAACTGAATTCTTCCAAGTTCCTAAAGTCATGTATGCAGTGCTATATTAAAGGCGCCAAAATTTCAGTTAACTGCAGATGCGTGTATGTTGTCTCTAAGTGTGAGCCGATCAGCCCTAATAACAGATAACATTGTTATGATAACCCTGTAGGCTTTAGCACTCACTGTGCAGACTAAGGTTGCGGTGTAAGTCTAGGGATGGTGAAAACAAGCCATTCTCATGTGAAGATTTTCACGCAGTCAAACTTACAACAACAGCTACCTGCAGTGTTGTGTGCAAAAGTGGCAAAAGGGCAAAATAACATTTAAACTTCTAATAAGCTTATGCAAACATAGCAATGTGCGCAAGCAGAGGCCTACCTTCACTACACACCACTGCACTGCGGTAAACCCTGAAACACTACTCCCAGAATTACCCCCTACACTACACAAACACCACTGCATTACCCTGAACCTTAAAACAGTACTCCCAGCATGACCCCTTACTCGAGCCAAACATTAGTGCATTGTTGTAAGCTCTAAAACACTACCTCCAGCATGATTCTTACACTACCCAAACACCTCTGCAGTACCTTTAACGCTAAAATGCAACGTCCAGCACAAACCCCCTACAGTACACAAGCACTACTGTACTACCCTGAAGCATAAAACAGTACCAGTCCGCCGGCTTGCAGATGTGTGTCTGCGAGCCGTGGTGTCCCTAGCTGTACATGTGCAAGTCAGTCCGTTAGGTGATAGGTGTGTCTCTGCTAGCAGGGCCGTTGGCCCATTGGTGTTCCTTTGCAAGTTAGACCCGATTTCTCCCTCTACGAGTCAGCACACTGGTGTGCGTTTGTAAGGTGACGGTCCATAGCTCACACTGTGCGAGCCGAGCTAATGGGCTGCAACTCTCTCTCTGTGAGCCTGTTCGACAGCCTGCAGGCCTCCCTGTGCTAGCCAGATCGCAGCTGTCAATATGCGAACCAATATTGGGAATATAAGGTGGTTCTAAATAGAGTGTCTCTAAGTGATCAGGTTGGGATTCGATGAAGCAGGGAAATTTCACCTTTAGATATTAGTGCCCTCTCGCACTCTTGCGAGTGTCATGCTTCATCATTGTGCATTGCTCCTCGTGGGGGTGGCGCTTCAGTCCTCCATGGGGCCCGCAAGAGGGTTCTTTATCGGAGATCTTATAGGAGACGCCACAGTTGTGCATGTGGATATGTGGGCCTATAAAAATATGTGCATGTGATTTCTAAAAAGTAGGTTTACCCTACTGGTACCTAACAAACATACTTTTATTCAGGGTTCAAGGAGGTAAAGTTTAATTATATATAATACTGGAAACTAAGCACTCCCAAGAAACAAATTAAATGGAGGGGAGAGTATTTAAAATTCCATGCATGTGTGTGGTGGTGACAGTGTAGTTAGTGAGGTCAACATGTTTCGTACAGCGTTGGTCCCTAATGGATCATAGTGCGCTTCTTTAGGACTGTATAAAAGTGAGCTAAAACAAAAAAATAGGGTTCAGGGATGGCGGCACCCTTTAACCCTATAGAACCTATAATAAGGTGGAGTTACGCCCAAATGGCGTAGTGGAACATCAAGTGTATGTTCCTTAGATCAACCTGAAAGAAAAATAAAGCATAGAAAATACATTAGAGACATATCAAGCGAAAAAGCAAAGGTATATGTCGCCCCTATAGGTGCAACTTCATTCTTGTATCGTGTCCAGTTTTTTAGGTGGAATATAAAGGGTGCATGAGGTAGTGCCCCTGTTATCCCAACCAAAGAGCATGCTGTAGGGTCATAACCACTGCTGAATATTTTTGGTCAGCATTGCTGTGCTCGGGAGCCTCCACTTTGCATGATGGGATCGCAAGAAGCTGGTGGGTTAAGGCTGCGTAAATGACGCGGCCATTTTGGGAAGGTAATTTCGCAATACAAATGGATAATGTGATCGGTGTCAGGTCACTCACAGGGTCGCAACTATAAAGTAGCAAAATAACTTTGAGTCACTCATCATTTATAAGTGACATAAATGGAGTGATGGCTGGCAAAAAGGTTGACAAATGGCTCCATGGGAGAGCTTGGTAATTGTAAACTGTACATGACTAAAGTACAGTCACGGGCAGTGACAATGAGGCATTGGTGTCAAGGGATTATGGTGATAATGTTCCTTTGGTGTCACTGGAGGAGCCAGATTTCGTTTCAATGTCATACATTCACCCCAGTACAGAGATCTGGGCCTAAATCCATTGTTGTGCAACATTCCGTCCATCAATTGTTATTTTTGCATTTTTCACCCCGAGTGGGACGGGTATGCTCCGGCCTGAGTCCTGTGCTCTCCATGCCACTGGAATCAAGCTATCCTGGCTGATGAAGGTTGATAGCCAGAAACCGGTCCTAGGATGCTTGATTCAGGTCCAGGGTAGACCTGGCTTAGCAGTTCGGGCTGGACTGTTCCCATGAGGCACAGGGTCAAGACTGATTTGCATATGGCCATGTCTGAACTGGGGTGGTGTGGTGAGCAAAATAACGATGGATTAAACCCAGATCTGTGACTGGGGGTGAATCTTTTGCCATTGTGCAACTTTCCGTCCATCAATTGTTGTTTTTGCATTCATATCATTTGAGGCTTTACAAACAAAACTTAGTTTACCTCAGTCTGACCTTTCCAAATATGAATATTTGTGTAATTCGATTTTAGATTCATTTCCTCATGTTATTCCTTCTATTGTTAAAGCAGATTTATCAATTTATATTCAAAATGTTTCCACATCATCTCATGGTGATTCTATTTCATATAAAAAAATGATCTAATTCTCTAGGAAAGAACATTAATATGATTTCGGTATTTTGGAACAATGAACTTTAAATTTTCCTTATCTAGTGATGCATGGAAAGATATTTGGCTTAGCAGTATTTCTGGTTGGTTACCTGTTTTGCTCTATCAAACTAACTCTTATATTTTATTCAACTGTTTATGAACTCCATTTCAAGCTAAACTTCTTCAATCTTCAAATTGTTGGCACTGTAAATTAAAATCCTGGTATATTACAACATATGCTTTTTGATTGTCCTTTAGTTTTAAAATTTTAGTCTGCACTTTGGGATATTATAAAAAAGATATTAAATATTCATGATGAAGTTTCATTCAAAATTTTCATACTGAAATCTGCTGTTTTTTTGCAAAATTTAAATGACTTAGAGGTAAACAATTTAATTTTGTAATAGCTGCTTTAAAATTCATTACATTCTGATGGAAATATGTTTCGTTATTATCAGTTCATGTTTGATGGTCATGGGTTATTTTTACAAGAAGAGGAGCTCAGTTATCCCTGACTGGTAGTAATCATAATTCTAACTCTTATCACTCTTTTTGGAAACCTGTTGATATATATTTATCTTCTTAATTATATATTTATATCTAGTTTATATTGTTAGTTAAAAGACCAATATCCATGCTATAGTAGCTCTAGTTTATAGTTAATGCAATTAGGTTTATAGGTGTTTGTTTTCCTTCCCCTTTTTATTTTTCAAAGAATATTTGAAATGCTGTAACCTCCTGTAATTCATTTGATGATCCTGTATTTCTATATAGTGATAAGGTATTTCACCCAACAATACTCTTTTCTGTATTGTAATTGTTTATTGCTTACTATGAAAGCTCAATAAAATATTTTGAACTGAAAAAAAGCTGGTAGTGAGGCAAGGCCTCTTTTCCTGGGTCTTACAAAGCTGGGTGTGTCTCTGACTCCGACCCAGCCTTGTTGGGCTTTCTGATGAATCGTCAAATCCTCAGCAACACAAATAGCACTAGACAGACAGCAAGGGTTGTTCGTTGCGTAAGAAATAATGAGTTTCTCTGCAAATCACTCGTCGCCCCCACACTCGTGAATCACGAGCATCTTTGAAAGCTAGGGGCTTGAGAAACACAAAGTTAGGAGACAAACTGATCAAGACAATGTGCTTTCCTGAGACAGTGACTCATTTCACCCAGCGCAAACTAAACCCATGGGTGACTTCAAACATTCACTCCTTAGGACTGCATCTGCCTCTTTAGAGAACACTTGAGAGCGGCAAATGGAATGAACTGCTAGCATCAATGTACAAACTGTAACATCTCTAGCCGTGAGCTCTCTCTCTGTGGTGGCTGCAGTCTCTTGAGTTTGAGTTTGAGTTTGAAAGTATTTTTAAGGCGCACGTATACCAGCGGTTTCTTGGCGCTATAGCTAACGGGGACTGAGGTTAAAAGCAGGGAGGGCAGAGGGGGCATTTATTCAAAGGACTTTGTGAATAAGTGGGTTTTAAGGCACTTGCGGAATTGTGAGTAGAGGGTGATGGAGCGAAGTTCAAGGGGAAGGGAATTCCAGAGGGTGGGGGCAAGGATAGCAAATTTGGATCCCCCCCACTTCTTTCTCCGGAAGCGCGGGATGGTGAGGAGGGACTGGGAGGAGGAACGTGGAGCCCTGGTGGGGACATATGAGACAATCTCAGAGGAGATGAAGGCTGGCGCCAAGCCTAATCGGGCCAGAAAAGTGATGGATGCGAGCTTGAATTGAATTCTAGCTAGCATGGGGAGCCAATGAAGTGATTTCAGAAGTGGGGTAGAATGGTGAGATTTAGGGAGATTGTTAACCAGGCGAGCTGCCTGGTTTTGTATCTGTTGTAGGCGACGCAGACTGTATGCAGGGATACCGGCATACAGGGCGTTCCCATAGTCCAGGCGGGACACCACCATGGCCAAGATGATGAGTTTGAGAGCAGAGGAAGTGAAGAAGCGGGACACCCTGCGTATAGTACGCAGTGAGAGAAAGGAAGAAGATACCACAGAGCTAACCTGGGAGTGAAGGGTGAGTTGAGAGTTAAGTTTTATGCCTAAAGTTTTAACTGAGGAGGAGGGAACAGGAGAAGAACCAAGAGAGGGGGGCCAAAAAAGAGGGGACCAGGGACTGGATGAACCACCCGTCAACACCAGCTCGGTTTTATCAGGGTTGAGTTTAAGGTGGTTGTGGTTCATCCAGTCCCTGATATGAAGCATGACAGTTCGGAAATTAAGAACAGCAGAGGGAGAGGAAAGATTGAAGACCAGCTGGAGGTCATCCGCATAATTAAATACGGCGACCTCCATCTGTTGAAGAGAAAAAATCGGAGGGGCAATATACAAATTAAACAAGAGGGGAGAGAGAGAGGAACCTTGGGGGACCCCGCACTGAACTTTCCAGATGTCCGCTGTGAAGTCACCCAGGCGGACAGCCTGGGTGCGGATGCTCAGGAAGGAGGATAACCAGACCAAGGCAGTCCCCCCGATCCCTGCCGCCCTGACACGGGAAAGTAAGATGTTATAATCCACCGCATCGAAGGTTGGCTGAGAGATCGAGGAGCAAAAGGGCCTGGTGCTGATTGGTGTCCATACCCTCCCTGAGGGTGTCTAGAACCGACAAGACAACGGACTCCGTAGAGTGTGCGGGGCGGAAGCCGGCTTGGCGGGGGGCAAGGGCTCCGTGCTTCTCCACAAAGGAACTCAGAGTGCAGGTGACATGGCGCTCGAGCACCTTGGCCAGAAATGGCAGAAGGGAGATGTGGCGGAAATTGGCTGGGACAGAAGGATCTGCCCCAGGTTTTTTCTGAATGGGCACAATTACCGCGGATTTCAGGGAGCTGGGGACTATGCCTTGAGAAAGGGAGCTGTTGAGGAGGTGAAGGGGAGGGTCTAGGCAAGAAACAAAGATGTGACGGAGGATGTGGGCAGGACAGGGGTCGAGCGGGGAGCCAGATTTGATCAGGGGCACCAAAGAGATCAGACTTTCCCGAGTGATAGGGGGAAAGGTGGTCAGTGCGCCTTTGGGGGGAGGACATTGAGGATCAACAAAAGAAGGGGAAGGAGGAGGGATGTTGGCCTTAATGGTGGCAATTTTGTGAATGAAATAATTATTGAGAGAGAGGCAGAGGTCTTCGGACGGGGCCGGTTTTAGAGTAGTTCTGTCCGAGAACGCCAGGTTGTGGACGATGGAAAATATCTCCTTGGGCTGGTTCTCTGCAGCTAAGATCTTGGAGGAGAAATAAGATGTTTTAGCCTCCAAGATGCCTTTTTTGTACTGGCTCAGGATGTTGGTGTATTCCAGTTTCAAAGTGGGGCAATAGTTTCTCCTCCAAGCCCGCTCCGCGCTGCGAACTGTTAGTTTGGTGGTTTTAAGCTCTTTATTAAACCACCGATTGGCGTCTTTGTCGCGTTTGGAAGTAATGCGCTTGAGCGGGGCAACAGAGTCGCAGCTATGGGAGAGCCACTGATCTATGGCATCAACCTGGGAGGCGGTGGTAAGGCCCTGGAGAGAGGGAAGGGAGCAGGTAAGGAGGGAGGAGAGATTCTCAAGGTTGACACAGCCCCATGATCGGAGTCTCTTCTGTTCACCAAATGTGCTCACCACTCCTTGATACTAGTGGGGCTTTCAAAACCCTTTCCCAGTGATCACAGCCCCTGTTACCATCTAGACTTGCTACCCCCACTCATTGCCTCTACCAACTATTTCCCCCAAACCACATCCGGCCCGCACAACCATCCCATAGCATTATAATCCTTTTGAATCATGGATGAAGCCGCTACACAGAGGAATTCCATCTTTATTCCAGAAGTGGGCAAAAGTAAACATTTGCCTGCAAATGTATTAAAATTTGTTGAAGTTTTTTAACTAGAGAAGAGTAAAAAAAAAACATTTCTTTTTGCAAGAGAATGCGGGAGTGCGCTCGTAGGGCAACTGCAAAGTTTAACAAGCCAAGGAAGGTTTGGAGGGCGTGCCAGCGACAATGTGGAAATAACAAGATAAAACCACGCACGCAGGTTCGCCAAGCTGCTCACTCCCGAGGCAATACTCTTTGAGAGTTAACTTTAAAAGAAAAGGTAGGGCATGCAGCACCCATCAGCCACTAACACTCACATTTTTAAATGACACACAGATAAGCCAATCCTAAGGAAGAGTCAGACTCCATAAAGTAGATACAGAAGATTGCCTACAGCGCAAGCACTATATAGGCTTGACCTTAACAGGAAGTCAGGTAGTGGTATTCCTTAGATACGGTCATTAACTTTTATGGTCACCGGCGGTCAGCAAAGGCGGGATGAGAGATTCTCATCTTTGCTTACGTGCAGCAATGGGTGGAGGTCAGTTACTTCCAGGTTGGGAGCACAACCGTTTTCAGTCCACTCCAAATTACAAGAACTGGGTGCCATATTGTGCGTATTGTAGGTTGCATTAATATGTGTGCAAAGGGATGATCCAAATCCCTGAATACATTGTCATAGGAAGAAGAAGAAATACATTGCAGGAACTAATGGTCTTGACCTAGGCTGCTGTTTGCAGGAATGTGAGAGTTCTCAACTGTGCAGAGAACAAGTCATCTTGTTACATATTAGATAATGCAATGTAATGTTGAGTAAATGAGGGTGTCTCGAAACTATAATCACTTATTAGCCAAGTACTGGCAGTACTACACGAAGTCGAATGTAGCAGAAGGCACAAGAAAGAAATACCTGAGACCAATAAAGGTGTAGTAATATCTGTACTAGTATGTGAGCTATAATAGATAGTAGACTGGGAGTTCTGATAATTCATTGGTGTGATACTTGCATGTTGATGTGATCCATGCAGAAAAGAATCCCTGGTGGTTATAATGATGGCAAAACACATGAGCTATGAAATACATGGATGTACTTTTATCCTAGGTGAGTAAAGATAGTAAAGGGTACAAGAGGTTAGAGATACAAGACTGTACATCAAACACAGGCAAACAAAGAATAATATATAAGGGGCACAAAAGGAATAAGGGGCAAATGCATCAAGTATTTTTGTCTGCGCAAACGTCGGCGCCGTTTGCGAATGGAACAAATGCTTTCCAGAAGCAGACAAACTAATTTTGCAATTCGGTAACCTGTTACCGAATCACAAAATGGGTTTGCGATTCGCTGTTTGGAAGGGGCGTGTTTGAGGCATCCCTTCCAAATAGAGAATCCTAACAGTATGCATGAATGATGTGTGACTGTGAATGCGGTCGCAAATCATCTGCATTTTACCACCTACTTTAAGTGGGTGGTAACCCATTCGGAAATGGGAAGGAGTACCTAAGGGACCCTTCAACTATGTGAATGTTTGTAAAATAATTTTTTAGGAGGAGGCAGTGGGCCCACGGACCACTGCCTACTCCTAAAAACTGAAAAGCAAACATTTCATTTTTGTTTTTGAAACACATCCTATTTTCTTTTTAGGAAATGGGGCTGCATTTAAAAAAAAAATGCTTCATTTAAAAGCAATCACAGACATGGAGGCTTGCTGACCTCAGCAGGCCACTATCCCTCTGTTTTTTTCGATTCCTATGGGGTTGCAAATTGCGACCTGCCTCATCAATATTCATGAGGTAGGTCATTTGCAATCCACTAGGAATCGCAAAAAGTGTTCGATACAATTTCATGCATGCCGTTTTGCGATTTTCGAATTCCGAATCGCAAAGATTCACATTTAGGGAATGGCACATCGGTTGCTTCATGCATCTGGCCCTGAGTTATCTTTTTCCCTCCCTGAGATGTTCTGGAAAATCAGGTGTGTTTGTAAGCCATAGCACAGGTAGTACTTCAGTGGTGTTTAAACAGGCAGACTAGTCCTCATTTAGCCAATATTGCATTTCTGCATCTTTGTTTAATCCACGTCTAACTGTATTGTATTTCAGTACAACTTCACTCTCCCTCCTGTGTAGTTTGAGTTCTTGGTTTCCTCCACGTTGATTTCAGTGTATAATTTCAACTCCCAAAAAAGTAAAAGGATCATTGTGGGGCTATGCCTTGTGGAAATGATCTGTTAACGAACAGCCTGTGGAAAATGTGTTAATGTTCCTGTAGTGTTCTTGAATTCTAGTATGTAAATGCATTATGGTATTGCCTATAAAGGGTTGATTGGATGGGCAAAAAATGACATGAATCACAAATCTGCTATTGCAGTCAATCCATTCTGGTATTTTGATGGATGGTCCAGTGTTCATCATAATCTGTTATTTTGTTGAGACCCAGTTTGCATATATTGCAATTATGACGTGTAGAAACCTGGCGGCATATCAAGAAGTGTAGTTTTGTGATCTTTTAGTCCACAAACTCTGATTTGCACAATACTTGTTATAGATTGGGGGCTCAGTTAAAGCTAATTTCAGGATAATCTTGAATCTTTTCCAAGATACATTGTGTAGTTTTAAGGAGATGCCAATGGAGTTTCAAAACTGTTCTAAAAAGTCCCAGTCCTGCACACCGCTATGGGAGCTAAACACGTGTTGCTGAATTTTAGGATCTAGTGATTCTCATACAATAGGTATACACCTAGAGCTTTGATTTACCTTTCAAAATAAAGACTCTACCATTACATTGCCCGCAACACTATTTGTTACCATTTCGGATTGGAAGGAATATTTCTTATATATATTCGCCTGTTCTGATACATACACATACTTGCTGAACCAATGGGTTAGTGGTGTCCCATTTACCAAGGCCAAATGGCAACGTATATACCCTCAGCATCCATTAATCCTACAACTTTAGTTACCTGAATACTGGAGTCTCTGTGGGCTGTCTCCCTTCTCCCATATTCATATGTAGTTTCAATCAGTGCCCGTCACTAAACACGCTGCAAAAACAGTGCTTTGCATCAGCTCTGTGATCATGGCAGAGATCTTATATCTCATCATCACTGGGCCAACCAATCCTCTACTTCCTTTCAGTTACTTCATGGCTCCTGTCAGTTTGGGGGAGACTCCCTAAGATGCAGTAAGCAGGAACAGGATTGAGTGACCGTTTACAGCTTCTGTTGGTATGGACCTTTGACAGGTGATGGACCACCATGTACCAGTCCTTATTCTTTTGCTTTCTGCAGCCATGGGGGGCAGGAGAAGACTGGGAGAGTAGGTGCTGTACAGCTTCGCAGCACTGTGAGGTCACAGTATGATCAACTGGGACACATTTATCTATTCTTGCTCATGGTTTCATATAGAAGGTGTGTACTCTAAGCAAATGCTGAGTGGTGTAGTTCACACTCTAAACTGCTCATATGGATGATTCACACTGTCATTCCTTATCCATCATTTTGTTTCAATGATTTGTGTCTCACTGCTGCTGGTTATTTCACATTTTATGCTTTTAGGACACTATTCCTCACAGGACGTCCCCCTTGCTCCTCACTGCTTGACCTGCCCCATGGAGTGGCTCTACAGTGGAAAGAGATGCTACTACTTCTCCACAATATATAGAATGGAAGGGGACTGGGATGAGAGCCAGAGATTTTGCTCTTCACAGAATGGGTCCCTCGCTCTCTTCGACACCCAGGAGGATCTGGTAAGGACATTCAATAAATAATGAATACATTTAGGATCGCAGCAGTCATAGCTGTGACAGGATCTTTGGCCCCATAGAATGTAATATATTGCACTTTGCACTAAAAGTATAGCCTCTATAAGTGAGTTTGTGATACCTTAAAATGCAAAATTTATTTACTGAAACATTTGTTAGGCACATATGAAATTTAATTTATAGATGAAGGAGATCAATGTGTGACCTATTGAAGGCAAGGAGAATCAACCAACTCACAATAGTGCAAGACCAGTGATAAACAAAGTGCATTTCACTTATGTACGTCCCTGACCATGTTGACCCGAAATTGAAATATGGGTGCTACACTTGGATTGGAATTCACTTCAATAATATCCAGAAATCAAATTATAGGCACCATTTGGCTAATGTCCTCTATCCCGGTGCAATGTAACTTTTGTGATTCCATGGTGTTCAGAATGTCTGCGTTTATGCTTCACCTAGATGCAAGGTGGGCGGGGCAATTTTCCACAGCTACCTTGTTTGAGAAACCCAGAAGAAGCACACATTCCCTGAACCATGAAAGCATGCTGTAACAGGCAGCCAACTGGAGGCACAAGGCCAGTCTAGAGAGTAGCTCTCCAAACACCTCTGGGTATGGCATAGAAGCGACACTAGACAATGAGGATAAGGCAAGATGTCTAACTGTAAGAGGCATGTTTCCAGGAATGATCAGTAGGTCCAGAGCCTTTCTAATCAACAAAGGTTTGCAAGCTTTCTTCCTGAAGGATGGAGTCAAGTAAAACACTCCATTTGTACTCTGGGACACCCTCTGAAGAAAGACTATAAGAAGTACGGAAATGTAAGGCGTGTGGGTTTAACCCTTGTCCCACTCTAAAATAGTTTATCACTTGGGAGTGCAGATAAAAACAGCCAAGGAGGCAGATACACTTGCGCAGAGAGCCCCAACAATTGTCTGAGCATCACTTCAAAATCTAGCACCCTTTACAATGATGTGTTATGTTGTAGCCTCAGTGAGAAAAACCATGAGTGTGCCTTGACAGAGTTGCTTTTCTAATGTTTCTAAGAACTGCCTGGGTCTTGTGGATTCGCCTGTAAGTTCACACCTTTATTTGTTACTCAACTAGCAGGACAGTGAAGACAAGCAAAGAGGATTGAATCCCTCACCTACTGTGCACAGTGATTGGCTGAAAAGTGCCTCAAATTTTGGCAAACCCACAGAGCACTCGTAGAATTGCACCACAGCCAAATGAGCAAAGCGCATTAAGTTTGTTGCCTTTGTGCCATTGACTACTGATCATTTAATTGATAGGAATTCTTCTTTTTGTCACGCCTTAAAAAAAGTCTGTCACAGTTGAAGTGTGCTGAGAGATCATAGAGGAATGTGAAACCTATTCCAACAGGATCAAGAAAATCAGGTAGAATACTTACACCAACTTAGAATACTCCCCTTTACATCAATTATTGTAACAAAAATGCAGGCAAATATCTCCCTCTTTGCTTTACTAAGCTCTGCACAAATATTCAGAATAGCCAGTAAATGCAAACCTTAAAACTCCCTTGAGGATCCTTGCTCAGCTTCCTTCTTCTATCAACATTTTGGTGTCAGACATCACAGCATTGTTCAAAGTGGAACGTCACAGGATGCAGTTCAAAAGGCTCTGAAGCAAGAGATCATCATCTGACTACTGAAACCATCAGCCAGTCCAAGGGCCCTGGCCATCCGTCACCCCACCTTAAACCCTCCTTCCTGAGAGATATCGCGAGGAGCATCAACACACAACAGGAGGGTCTATAATCTTGGTGGCAAAGAAATATTTATTGAGATTTTTATCTTCTTTTTGAGAGGGATTGGAGGTTTTCCTTTCATGATATAGCATCCTGCTACGTAGTACAATGTAATCCTATTATATTGTTGGGCAATGAGTGAAGATGATTTGGGTGTTTGGACAGAAAATTGAAAAAGAAAATTGCGATACAAAAATAATGTATCAAGTATATCAGGACATCAAAAATATTGTCAATAGGAATATCTACGGTAAAAATATAATTTTTAGAGTTGTTTTAATATTGTTGTAAAAATATTGATGTATGTAATCTCATTTGTGTTAGTATGTAATTTAGTTATGTGTTTTAGTAATGCGTTTTTTTCAGTTATGAAAAAGTTGAACTTGTTAAATTTAAATGTTTTTATCTATATACATTGTTTAATATATTTTTAGTAGTGGGCTATTGGGCAATTCAGGGATAAGAGTAGGGAGATTTTTTTTAAATAATATTTTTATTTATAATATGTCATTAAGCTTGAAAATGTGCAAATTAGTAATAATAATTTTTTATAGAATGTTGTAATATTAATTTTTTTTAATGTTCATTTCCAATTCAATTAATATATATTAATAGTAAAACAATATTTTTTTTAATGAAATACATTCAAAATGTATTGCTAATTTTTATTGAAAGAAAATATTTAGATTTTTGGTAAAATCTTAAATGTTTAAAACATCTTCAAAACATAAGTTAAAATTTCAGACTTTCTTTTATTGATATTGTTATTTAAAAATCATATTTTATATTTATAAAATGTTTTTATATTTTATAATTGTTTAATTTGGAGTAATAGTTTATTATTATACAGTTTAGAGTTTAGGAATGTAAGAAAACATTTTGGAAAATATTTAAATTCTTATTAGCAATAAACATTTTTTAATGTTGAATATTTGAGTTGGTCTGTAGTTTAAGGTACCTTTTTTAAATTATACATTTATTTTATATTAAACATGTGTATGGAGTATGTAGTAACAATTGTGTGTATGTATTACCCTGTTAAAAATTATTTTTGCTTGAAGTCCCTATAGTAAAATTCACTTCTTTAGTGTTAAACACCTTTTTCAAATAGCCTTAGATTGGAGTGGGATTATTAAATTACATTCTTTTGGTGTCCAGCCTTCCCCAAATTGGTTTGGATTAGAGTGGGAATAGTAAATATAACAACTTTGGTATCCAACATCTTCCTCAAATTGGTTTAAATTGGACTAAGAATAGTTAATGTAATCCATGCAGTCTCCAACACTCTCCTCAAATTGGTATTGATTAAAGTGGAAATAGAAAATGACACCCCTTTATTGCCCAATGCCTTCCACAAATTGGTTTTTATTAGAGTGGGAATAGTAAAAGGTCACCACTTTTGTGTCCAACACCTTCCTCAAAAGCAAGGTATCGACATCCATGGGTACTGCTGATGGGAGTGTAAGACAGGTGTCTAACACTCATTCTTCTCCGCAGAGCAGGCATCGTAGAACAGGTAGGATGCAATCTTGCCAGATTGGTCTGAATGAAAGAAACCATGTAGTATTCAGATCTCTTAGCCGAGCCAAGCCAAGGACTTTAGTAATCCGATCTCGGTATCGCATTGCTAGGAGCGTTTCTTCCATTGTAGCCTGAGTTTTGTCTGTGACTGGACTTGCCATATCTGAGCAGAAGGAACAAAAATAAGATTCCTGCTACGAGTCCCAAGATGAGAGGTGGGCCGCCGAACACAGAGTGCACGAAATTCGGGAACATGCTCAGGACTGCTTCAAAGGGTGCTAACAGTCCGGAAAAAATTGTCTTAAATACATGTGCGTCGCCACTGGTATCAGAAATGTTTAAGATTTGACTTAACATTTCTATGAAATGCATGGGGCAATTTGTTGAAAATAATGCATGTATCTCTGCTGCTGTCCTTGCAACTTGCAGATCATACGTTTCTCTAGACGAGGTTAAAGGCACAGTTGTCTGTAAAAGAATAGACTTAATTCTGCTTAAAGTATCAATTCGAATAGAAGAGATATTCAGAGAAGGCCATATTGTTGCTTCCTTGTCTGGTTTGCTGTTTGGATACTATAGTTGCATACAGCAAGTAACCTTGGATGTAACACTGACGAGATAGGCCCTTGCTGGCATCATGCCAGGCAGAACCGCCATCACTATCTACAATAACGGGATTGTCCTAATTCAATCCACAGACAGGAACCTGGAACTACTAGACAACATGTTCCCCACCTTCAAACAGCACCTCTCCAATCCACAGACCCCCACTCACAGCACCCCCAGTCCTCTCATCCCTATCCGCACAGCCTCCAATCACAACCCAGCTAAAATAGCTCAGCCCCAAAACGACATGCACCTCTCCGCTTCCCCCAGCACCTTAATCACCCACCCACCTTCTGTAGCTACCCCACACTCCTTAACCACAGACATAGATCTCTCCCCCTCTACCCCCTGCACCTTAATCACCCACCGACCTATTGTAGCTGCCCCACACCTCTCAATCACAGACATGGACCTCTCCCTCATAAACACCAGCCGCACCCCATCACAGCTGAGGAACATCTCACAGCTCTCCCCTCCCTAATCCGCAGTATTCAGTCACCCTCCTGATCATACTTCCCATTTCATACCACCCGTTCATATCCCCCAAATTCCTCCATGCACTAACGAAGACCACCCCCCTGTGCTCACCCCCGTTATCCCCACCCTCCTCGCCCCCACCACACAACCTCTGCGAACGTCGCAGATGCTGCTGTAATCGATCACCCATCCGATCTCACTTCCCCAAACTCCTCATGCATTGGCGATTATCATCCCCCTTCACACATCCCCAATACCACCACCCTCCTTACTCCCCACCCCACTCCTCACACAAGTCGCGCAGAACCCACCTCCACCACCTTGAGCATACCTCCCGCGCCCCGCGACATGACCAACCCTCACCCTCTCCCCCCCCCCCACTCTCACTCCCCACTACCCCACCCCATCGACCAGACTCACGGAACACACCACCTCCCTCAACCTAACCCCTTTTCCTTTATCCCCTCCCATTCTTAGCCCTCACCCCCCTAGTGTCACTCCTTCCTTCTCCAGTCTACATTCATCCCTCAACTCACCCACACCGCCTTCCACAAGCGCCATCACTCACGCTATCATCCGCCCCCTGTCCTCATCCCCGCCCCCTGTTCACAAACTTTCTCATCCTTCGAACGCTACCCTGCCTACTCGGACCGCAGAGCCCTGCTCCATCGCGCGCACATCCCGTCCCATTCGATCCAGTTCCCAACCCATTTCCCGACCCAAACACTCACCCACTGCTCTCACTTCCAACTCCATCCCCAATCCAACACTGGACATGATCATCTCCACCCTCCTACAAGTCAAGGAAAAGCTCCACACCATCAAAGAACTTCTTCTCACACACCCCAGGCACCCACTACCCTACACTTCCCCGCCCAACAAGGACTCCATTCGCCCCTCAAACCGTTCCACCCTGCTCTCCCCGCGCTGGCCATCTATCCCTGATCGCAAGGCCACCGGCCGTCCCCGTCGCACCCTAAACACCCTCTCGGGCCGAGACTTACACAATCTACTCTGCTCTTATGGCCCAGGTCCCACAAAACGCTCACCCACAACACACCTCCCCATACCCACGATTCTCACAAATCCCCTCAGGCCACCCACACTGAGCGACAGAAGTTCTGTCCCCTGTAATCTCAAAAATATCCCCCTCTCTTTAGAACATTCTCCCACCCTCCTCACCCCTAGACTAAAGTGTATCCTGCTCAACTGCAGATCGGCCCGGAGACACTCCTCTGGCATCGCGGAGCTCCTCTTATCAAGGGACATTGATCTAGCCATTCTGACTGAAACGTGGTTAACTGAAACATCCACACCTATAATGGACATACTAGTCCCCCCCAACTATCTCATTATTAGACTCGACAGGAATGGGAAGACGGGCGGGGGAATCGCATGCATCTACAGGAGCAACCTAGCTGTCACTAAAGGCCCCTCCCCCTCCCTCTCCTCCTGCGAACTCATCTGCCTTGATATTACTAGTGAAGGCAAACCTGTGTGCTCCCTTCATGTAATTTACCACCCACCCGGTGACAACTTCATCTTCTCCCAACAACTAATGGACACGATATCCACCAACGCCGGTCGACAGCTTAATCAAATTTACCTGGGAGACTTCAACCTCCACTGGAATGACCAGAAAGACACCGTGGTGAAGAGCCTTAAGACCTTCCTCGACGCGCTTGACCTCACCCAAATCTGCAACGGTCCGACACATGAAAAAGGCTTAATCATTGACCTTATCATCGCCAAAGAAGACTCTACCCAACTAGTCGCAATCGAACCATGTGACTGGTCAGACCACCACATCATCACCTTCTTCATCAACGAAAAGATCAAACTTAACCCGGCGCAACCTGCCAAAACCAAGATTTGGAAGAGGGACCTGAAGAACCTTAACCCAAAGTCCTTGCCTGCCCACACAGGCAATCTACTTCTTCCCCCGACGGACGTCTCTGATGTGCATTCATTGACCAACCTCTACCTAGACTCCATGTCTACAATAATCAATGAAGCCGCACCCTTGCAATTGAAGAGAGTCTCCACCAAGAACTCGAACCAATGGTACGATGGCAGACTCAATGAAGACAGACGTGTGATGCACTTAGCTGAGCGCGCGTGGAGATCGGACCCCTCAGCACTGAACCTTAGAACGCTTAAGAGTAAGAGAAACGCGTACTTCAGGAAAATCAAACGCTCGAAATCAATATTCTTTAGCCAACAGCTGGAGCAAGCTAAAAACCGACCAAAAAAACTGTTCGAGTTAGTCAAAACCCAAACCAAAACGCAACCTCCACAACCCAACAACTTAACAAAGGCTATCCCAAGTTGCGAAGACTTCTCTGCTTTCTTCAAGAAAAAAGAACGACACTATAAGAAGCGATCTCATCAAGGATGTAAGTTGATTCGCCGGCTCCATATGCATAACTAACACTCATGCTAAAAACAACGCTTCATAGACGTCCTTCGACACCTATTCCGAAGAATCAATTCACAAGCTGCTGGTCACCTTGAAACCCGCCAATCATCACACAGACCTCCTACCTGCCAATGCTGTTAAAGTCCTCACCCCCCTGTTCCTCCCACTCTGGACTAAAATCATCAACTGTTCCCTGCAACAAGGGCTCATCCCAGACTCCCTCAAGATTGGGCAAGTCACGCCTATACTCAAGAAACCCACAGCTGACCCGGCCGACCTAAACTATCGTCCTATCACCAATATCACCACTCTAGCAAAACTGTTAGAAAAATGCGTACAACTCCAACTGACAAAACACATTGAGCAGTTTGACCTCCTCAACTCTCACCAATCCGGATTCAGAGCAAAGCATAGCACGGAAACGGCCATGACACACATAATAGATGATGCCCTCCAAATCCTTGATCACAATGAGTCTTGCCTCCTCATCCTTCTTGACCTCTCTTCAGCATTTGATACGGTCAAACACGAGAATCTACTGGAGCTCCTAAATACCAGAATGGGCATATCCGGGACGGTTCTCAAATGGTTCACGTCCTTTCTGCACAACCGTTCTCAGAGGTTCAAGATCAACAACGCACTGTCCTCGCTTGTGCCAGTAACACTGGGCGTCCCGCAAGGCTCCTCCCTATCCCCCACATTGTTCAACCTCGTCATGGAACCACTCACCACCTTGCTTCAATCTTCTAAGGTACATTTCCATATGTACGTCGATGACACTCAGCTCTACCTCAAGCTTCAATCCCCTGAAGACATCAAACTGTTGAATGCCACACTAAGAAACACCCAAGCTTGGCTGGCCGACAATCACCTCAAACTAAATGCTCTGAAAACTGAGTTCCTTCTGATCTCTCCTCCTGCGAAAAAGGCCATCACCCAAACCTGGCTCAATCATCTAACCGCCCTCAATGTCCAACCCACCATTGTGGACTCAGCGAAATCCCTTGGCATCACACTGGACTGCAATCTCGACATGCAGCAGCATATTAGCATAGCAACTAAAGGAACTAACTTCCAAATCAACACGCTGAGAAAACTCAAACCCTTCCTACCACCCAAGGACTTCCAAACTGTGGTACAAGCCTTAGTCATTCCTCGCATAGACTACGGAATTGTGGCTCTCAGCGGGCTCCCCCTGACAACAACGGCTCCCCTAAGAGCCTCCCTGAACGCGGCCGCGAGACTCATCACTGGCTCAAGAAAACACTTGCATATATCCCCTGACTTAAAAGCCCTGAACTGCCTGCCTATTGAAGCCAGAATTCAGTTGAAAATTGCCTGTATGACACACTCGGCCGTACACCACAAGGCACCCAACTACCTCTCTCATAAGCTGACCATATCAGGAGGCTCAAGATCCAACAGAAGCACAAACACTCTCCTCCTGAAACCACGGAGATTCCGGAAGGAAAAAACATACAAACGCTCCTTCTCTGGAATGGCACCTAGGATCTGGAATGCACTCCCGCCAGAAACCAGGCTTATCCCATCCACTATACTCTTCAAGAAAGAGGTTAAGGGCATCCTTCTGGCTAAATACACCTGAACACTATTGATACTGGAACAATGACAGAATTTGGCTCCCACATTATCGGCTGTCTGAATACTTATCTTTGTCAGTCCATTTTTTTTGTCTGCTTCTGGATCTAATTCATTGCACGGATGCTATACTATTGATTTCCAACTTGTTTATTGAGTTGTACACTAGGACTTGAGTGCCTCAATAACCTGCAACGCACCCACTACTGACTACTACTTTGCTTTCAACATTGTGTTTACTCACCCTCTGGGATGGTATAATCTTATCCGTTTAGAGATTGTACTGCTTCCATGTTATTGTTTCTTGATTGTTATTACTCTGTATACTATTGTATGATTGATACCCTATTTTTGCAACTCACTGTCTACGGAATCTCATATTGATTTAATAGTCTTGTTTATCCTACCTACTGTTTCTGTAAAGCGCTCTGATATCTGCAAAGATCTTGTTCGCGCTATATAAAACTTTAAATAAATAAACTAAATAAATAAATAAATAAACAGCTGCAGTCACTTAACATCACGTAACTGCCGTTGGAAAGTTGTCTGAAAAAAGGCTCTATTTGTGTATCAGGGGTGCCCTGCAGATGGCATGAAAGGTTATTTGATGAACCTTCGCAGGCTCCATGCAAGTTAATACCTTTACACAGAAGTGTACTGCTCAGTGAATTTTTACAGTTGTTACCACTAAGAAATATTTCTTTTTTCCCCCCACTCCAACATATATGTGTGAAGGTAAAATCAAGGTTGACTTGATGTACCCTTTACCCAACTTTTCATACAGGCCCGCTGGTATGTGCTTTTGGCAATATTGAAACTAAAAAGTTGTCATCGGAATTGTAATGGTGCCATGCATTATCCATTCAATGACAGGTCTTTCGGAGATTGTCAATGGTAATCTCTTGATTTTTTTCAATGCTTAGCACCGTATAGTCTGCCTCTCTTTGTGCCAAAGAGATTTGTTTATCTGTAAGGTTAAAGACAGAAAACAATGACGTTGTGTTTACATTGACGTTGACATTTATATCAACAAACTGCCCCATACATTTCGCAGAAATGTTAGGTCGTATCTTAAACATGTCCGATACCAGTGGCAATGTACATGTATTTAAGATGATTTTTTCAGGACTGTTAGCACCCTTTGAAGCAGTCCTGGGCATTTTTCCTAACTTTTTGCACTCTGTGTTCAGCGGCCTGCTTCTTGGGACTCGTAGCATGGATACTATTTTTATTCCTCCTGCTCCGATATGGCAAGACCAGTCACCAGTGATACCCAAATTACCATGGAGAGTGCGGCAATGCAGTATCGTGAATGCATAACACAGATCCTTGGCTTGGCTCGTTTGAGAGATCTGAATACCATGTGGTTCCTGTCATTCAGACCAATCTGGCAAGATTGCATCTTACCTGTTCTATGATGCCTGCTATGTTGAGAGGAATGCGTGTTGAATATCTGTCTAACACTACCATCGGCTATGCCAACGGATGTTGACACATTACTGGGTCCGGTAACGGCTCATGTATTGTGTTGCCCTCAAAGGCTTCCATTCCTGATGACAGCATTCATTGAGATCTCACCAGCAATTCCAGCTGTAGGTGTGATACGAGGACCACCAGGCACACAGGTACCATCAACTGCGAACATTGCTAATGCGACTGACGCTGACGGCGATGCTTATCATCTGTTTACGATTGATCTACCTAATGAAGTCGTTCAACTTTCATCTACTGTGGTAGACACTTTTTTTGTCAGCCTAGACGATTTAATGTTTTCTCCTGACACCGAGAATAACTTTTTAAGTTAGCACACAGCGTTCTTTCAACTCTGAAATTCGACCTTAACTTTTTTCAAAACAAAAGCTTCTAACTTTGGAACTCTATTTTTTTATTTGACTTTTTTCCAAACACAATGAACTATAGCACAAAGCAATCTGCTTAAAGTAGAACTACTCTTAGAGAACAAGAATTCTTTGAATACTTCCTAGAAACAATATTGACCTAAATCCACAAACTAAAACAGCTTGTATATTCTGATATGGGATGGTCTCGACTTTTCTTCTGTAACTAAGAGCCATTTCATAAATGTAATTTTGTGATTCATTCAGTTAGCATTTCCAATATGATATTATGTGCTTACAATGAAATCATTGCTTTTAAATGCGTTCAGTACACATGCTCATTTCTTTCTTTCCTTTACAACCATTTCAAAATGCATTTTGTATGTATCTTGGGGTGGGATTGAAAAACGCATGCTCTAGAATATGTTTTAGTGCTCGAACTTAGTTGAACATGATAAACGTGGAGTGGGTATTGTTTAGTATTTTAGGACCCTACTGTAATTTTCCCGATTCATGCCCTTAAATAGGTATAAATCACCATATCCTTATATAGGCATAGAAATCATAACCACATTTAGACATCGCTGATGCAGTTCAAATATGGCATGGGTACTTCCACTAGTTCCGAAAATCCACAACGATTTCTTGGAAAACTCAGCTTCAGCAGCTAGGGACTTTCTCTTGCTTGAATACTTGCTTGTCCAAGAACTCATGGAGTTTTCAAAGAACTGAGACTCTTTGATGACGTTATTATGTCTACCTCAATCTTGGCACCTTCAAGGTATAAACATGCCCACACTTGCCATAGCAAACACACAGTGGTTTGGAGCAGTTCGACTATCTATTTGCCCGACGCATCCTGCTACAGCAAGTGATGAAGTAAGCCGACCCTCCAGCAGACGCACTGAGAGAGACGCTGTATTTTCTCTTGCCGATAAATCCAGCTCCAGTGTTTCCAAGCTACCCTTGCGGGTTGTTGGGAAATTGAGTCCTGAGCCTGACCTTCATTTTAAACCAAGGTACGGAGCTGATTAGACCCGTAGAGAAATCTTGGATAGATTCTTGGCAAAGAATACTAGATTTATGCTACACCTCACTTACTCCTTCCCTCGTACTAGGCTTAGGTTAGGTACATCAGGGTAGGCATATTTTAGATGCACCAGTTGAGTACTTTTTAGCCTCTGTTATTTATGTATGTATTTATCTATGGTCTAGGAACCATACAATGCTCTTACAGTATTATTTTATCCTACTCTTTTTACTCTACGCATTATATTTTGCAACCAGTATTATGATTGTAGCAGTTCATTTCTTCTGCCTGAGAAAGAAGACTGTTCAATAAATACCTTTTATTGAAAACGCCTGTCTATCTACTTCTCTGCAAACTCTGGTGAAACAAAGCATGCACGAATGACTGAGTAAAATATCTACATCTATTGTTTGCATGACTCTGAAGATCAGTTTTATCTTGGGGGAACAAAGTTGTCGTGTTTATGCGGTTGTCAGAAACTAAATCCCTTCTTGTGAACTCGAGAAAGTTTCAAGTGACCTCTGAGCTAGTTGGCACTCACAATTAAGTCTAATATATTTCGATATAGACCTAGTAGACATAAGTCCCACGTCACATCTATAGGATATATTATTCCAATGCGCAGAGCCTATTGGGAATATAGGAACTACACTACAATGCTAATGTAAAGATATACTGTTACATTTGTGTATTTTGGTAGTATGACTGTTAAATGAAAGTAAGCTATGTGTTTAAAACAGATCTGACACATTTTGATGTGATTCATTACAAGGAACTCACTTATCGCCTATCCAGAACAAACACAGCTGATAAATGAAAATTTTCCAGATTGTGTGTGATCTATGGCTGCACCAGATACCTTTCTGCTCCATTCCATTGATGTGGTCTGGCTTCTGGATGTAAAGTCCAGGATATCACTGGATACTAATATTGTGGACCAAATATCTAGGGACAAATTATCAACTGGTGAGTAAGTATAGATCTTCTGTGTCTAACTCCACATCTATGTAGCTCTAAATTATCTATACTTTCTGAGGGGCGGAGCTTGCCAGCGCCGATGGTGGACGTCTGATTCCTCGGCTCCGCGCCATAGCTCACTCTATCCTACATTAATCCTTTCTTGACGTGCCTTTCAAAACAAGAATCACCCCGTCTGCTGGCTGAAAGATTCCGGCGTCCGATGCGGGCAAAATTAAATACGCCCGGTCTGTGTGGAGATGCTGACTGGAGGCCGTGACTGCCGGCGGACAGGGCTGCGGATCCCCGGCCTTGAGTTGCAAGCATGCCGGCTGGCGTGACTCGACGTGCGGTTGCGCTGTGGGACCCTGATCCTACATGCGCCGGAACTCTGCTGCCGATTGTGGGGCGGACTTGGGGGCCCTGAGGAGAAGCACGTTGGGCTAATACCAGCCTTAATTATCACCACATCTGGACGGGGGAGCGTGAGGTGGCGGCCCAGAGGGGGTCCTTTCTGAGGTGAGCAGGGGCTTTCTGTGGTGCCCCAGTTAGATCGCCCCCCAGCCCCTCCCCTCCCCCTGGCGCGACGCAATTTTGGGCGCTGACCTGCCCCCCCCTCACTGGAAGATGAGACGCGAGTGGGGGCTGAACTGGCTGCTACCCCTGAGATACTGTCCAGGGAGCCACCGATGCCATTCAGGCCGCAGCGTGCCTGACTTGAGGGCCCTTCGCCGGTGGCGGTGAGGTACCCAGGTGGGCCTTTATACTTAAGGAGAGTGCGGCCCATACTCTGAGGAGTTTTATTGCGACCAGCTTGAAGTCCGCAGCAGAACGCGGCGCAGACGTGCTGAGACACCGGGCCTGGATGCAGACACACGTGGGAGGCTGAGACCGGGAAGGCATACCTTGATCCATCTACTCAAGGGAGGAGTGATAGAGGTGGCGCCATTTCTGTCGCTGCTTGTGTGGTGCATTCGTGATCTAGAGGGGCCCAGTGCCTGATCTCACCATGGACAAAGGAGACAAGACCCAAAGTAAACTCCTCTTTGAGAACTGGCGTGCTAAATCCTCCGAGACGCAGGACGTGGACTCAGCGCCCGCACTCATAGGCGCTGAAGGCACAATCTACTTTGACATCAAGGCCCTGCTAGTCACTATGGAGAAGGGCCTGCAAGACAGTATGGCGTCCATAGACACTAAGATCGATGCCCTCACCTATCGGATGGACCGCATGGCAGAGCGAGTGGACAAGCACGCGGAGCGCCTGGACATGTCGGAGCAGCACCTGACGGAAGTAGAAGAAGCCCAAACTTTGCTGGACAAAGACGGCAAACAGATTGGCAAGCTTCTGCAGGTGATACAAGACAAGTCGGAGGATTTGGAGGCCTGCTCCCGTCGCTCTAACATACGAATCACTGGAATTGAGGAGACGACGCAAACTAGGAAAATTTAGCTTTTCGTTGAGAAACTCCTCACCTCGCTGCTAGGAGCAGACGTCTTCTCGTCAATGTTCATCGTAGAGAGGGCACACCGCTCTCTGGGCCCACGACCCCGCCTGGGGCTTCCCCCGAGACCAATTTAATGCAAAATTGCTGAATTATATCAATCAATCAGGAGTTTGTTAAAGCGCGATTACTCACCCGTAATGGTCTCAAGGCGCTAGGGGTGGGGTGCAGGTTCCATTCCATCAAGGAGGGGGTCTGTCGAAGAGACAGGTTTTGAGGTTTATTGCGAAGATGGGGAGCGATGTTGTCTGTCTGAGGTGGAGCGGAAGGGCGTTCCATGCTTTGGCCGCGAGGAAGGAGAAGGAGCGGCCTCCCGATCTGGTCTTTCTGGTGCGGGGGACCACGGCGTAGGAAAGCTGGGCTGATCGTAGGGTCCTTTGGGGTGAGTGGAATTTGAGCCGGCTGTTCAGGTATGCTGGTCCGGTGTCGTGGAGGGCCTTGTGTGCGTGGGTGAGCATCTTAAAGGTGATTCTCGCCTCGACGGGGAGCCAGTGGAGTGTGCGCAGGTGCTGGGAGATGTGGCAGTTTTTTTTGGCAGGTTGAGGACCAGTCTTGCGTCGGCATTCTGGATGTTCTGTAGCTTGCGGATGAGGTTTTTGTTTATTCTGGCGTAGAGTGCGTTGCCGTAGTCGAGTCTGCTGGTGACCAGGGCGTGAGTGACTGTCTTTCGGGGGTTCAAGGGGGATCCATTTGAAGGTCTTACGAAGGAGGCGGAGGGTGTGGAAGCAGGAAGATGATACAGAGTTGATCTTGCGGTCCATTTTGAGCTCGGAGTCCAGGATGATTCCCAGGTTGCGTGCGTGGTCTGTGGGGGTTGGCGGGTTTCCGAGGGCGGTGGGCCACCAGGTGTCGCTCCAGGCATCGGGGTTTGGGCCCATGATGAGTACTTCTGTTTTGTTGGTGTTTAGTTGTAGGCAGCCGTTGGAAAGGGGAGCCTAGGGCTGGCCGAGCGAGGTCGAGGGCCTCCTGGCGAGGTTCCTCTTCTAAGATCGTACAGACGAGCAATCACCCCCCCTACAGATGGACACCACACAAAGATAGGTTCCTAACGTTTTTATCAATACTTTTAGGCAGGTTATCGTAATGATACAGGGATATCTGGATCCAGGGATCCTTTCAAGATTAGTCTCTGAGGGAAGGGGGTAGCGGGACAGTCTTGGTACCAGCCTGGTACAAGGATACCCTGCGCTCAGCTCTCAATCCTTGAGCTGGGGGGTTCTTCGGTGTGGGCCGCGGCAGCGCCAGCAGGGCTCCAGAGATGGTTTCACGAAGATGAGCCGCGGCAGCGCCAGCAGGGCTTCAAGGATGGTTTCACGAAGATGAGCCGCGGCAGCGCCAGCAGGGCTTCAAGGATGGTTTCACGAAGATGAGCCGCGGCAGCGCCAGCAGGGCTTCAAGGATGGTTTCACGAAGATGAGCCGCGGCAGTGCCAGCAGGGCTTCAAGGATGGTTTCACGAAGATGAGCCGTGGCAGTGCCAGCAGGGTTTCAAAGGTGGTTACGGTTCCACGTGGATGAGTTCGTCTCGGTGTCTCTTGAATCCAGGATACAACTGCCGATCGTCTCCGGAGCTGCCCCAGTTATAGGTCTGGCGTCCTTTGATGTCCGGACCCTCGCACCTGGAGGTCGGAGGGGCCGGGATGTGCGTGTCCAGACACCCAGCAGGGGGGTGGAGCCAGCGCCCAGGGAGGCTGGGGGTGATCGAAACCAGGCGTCGGGGGACGGTTGGAGGACCATCGAAACTCTTTCTTCCATTGATCCGCCAAGTGGCCTTTTTACCCCCTGGTCGGATTGTGGTGCCTCGATGTCGGCCCCCCCCCCCCCGGTCTGCGGCCGGGGTCGGGCCAGGGCACGAGGCCTGGTCGTGGAGGGCCCAAGATGGAGTCTGGGTTTGAGATGGTGGTCCGGGATAGGGTTCGGACCAGCCGAGGGTGTTGAGGAGAGGTTGCCGAGTTCCAACGGGGGAGAGCTGGGGGCGGCCCGGAGCGGCAGCTCTCGTGGAGGTTGGATGGTGGGGCTCTCGTCCGGGGAACAGGGGTCGGGGTAGTCCGGGACCCGCCATGCGGGAGGAGTGGGACCACGCCACGAGGCCGGGTCCAACACACGTCCCCCCCAGCTGAAGGCAGGGAGAGTCACCCATCTTCTTGGGTATTCTCCTCGCCGAGGCGGAAGAAGCGGGACAGGCCGTCTGCATTGGCGTGGTCGTTGCCTGGGCGATGCTCCACAGTGAAGTCCATCCCTTGTAGAGAGAAGGACCAACGCAGCAACTTCGGATTCTCCCCTCGCATCTGCATCAGCCACCGCAAAGGTCGGTGGTCAGTTTGTACCCGGAAGTGGGTGCCGAAGAGATAGGGCCAGAGTTTCTTGAGGGCCCACACCACGGCGAAGGCCTCCCGCTCGATGGTGCTCCAGCGCTGTTCTCGGGCCAGCTGGCGTCGGCTAATGAAGGCCACCGGCTGATCAATTCCCTCGGTGTTGACTTGTGAGAGAACCGCCCGACGCCGTGATCGGAGGCATCCGTTTGCACTATGAATTCCCGGCTGTAATCGGGGGCTTGGAGCATGGGGGCGGTGCACATCGCTGTCTTGAGGGTCTCAAAGGCGGTCTGACACTCAGGTGTCCAGTGCACCGTCTGTGGTTGCCTTTTGGTAGTGAGCTCCGTGAGGGGGCCCACAATACTGTCATAGTCTTTTACTGCATTCATTGTGCAATTGGCTGAAATAACTCTTCGGAACAATTATTTCAGATTTGAGAGTGATTTTTACATACAAATCAAGGGGACAGCCATGGGCTGTCCTTATGCGCCGGAGCTGGCGGTGCTTTACATGTCTCAATATGAGGAACGATTCATCTATAAGGACAACCCCTTTTCACACCACATGACTCATTGGTTGAGATACATAGACGACGTCTGGCTCCTGTGGCAGGGGAGCCAGAGTGAACTTGATCTATTCCATGCATGGCTTAATTCAAGACACCAAGACATCAAGTTCACGATGAACTCAAGTTCTAAAGAGATGACTTTCCTGGACGTCCTAGTAGGTACCAGTGCTTCTAGACTGACGGCCTCTTTGCACAAAAAGCCAACTGACAGGAATACAATCCTGCACTATACTAGCTCACACCCACAAAGCCTTAAGGATAATTTACCTTATGGGCAACTGCTTCGAATAAGACGTAATTGTACTAGTCTACAGGACTTTGAATCACACGCAACAAGATTCTGTAATGAGATGGCTGACAGAGGATATCCAAAAAAATTGTTAAAACATGCCAAAAATAGGGCTAAGTTTACTCCAAGGGAGACACTCTTACAGGTAAAAGAAAAGAAGCAATTAGATCAATTGGTTTGTGTGACTACCTTTGGTCAACACACGAACCAATTCAAAAATATCATCAGAAACAATTGGCATTTGTTGGAAACAATTGAGCACCCTCTGCCCAAACCGATCTTTGCAATGAGAAAGAACACGAGTATTGGACAGCATCTCATTAAAGCAGACACCCACATTCCGCCGCCCAAGAGTGACCTCATATCACAGTGGAACCTTAAACCAATCAGTGGGCACCACAAATGTGGTAACTGTGTTTCATGTTCTTCAACAATTGAAGGGGACACCTTCATTAACCATGGCATCAAGTGGACACATGATGCATTTACAAATTGTAAAACAAAAAATATCGTTTATGCAGTGGTCTGTCCTTGTGACAAGGTTTATATTGGCAAAACAAGTCAAGCCATCAATGCCCGCATTACGCAACACCGGTCTCGGATAAAGAAACGAGTGATGACTGCACCAATGGTCGAACACTTTGTAAATAATCAGCACACTGAAAACGATTTTAAATGGACACCACTTGTGTGGCTGGACTCCAAACGCTACTCTGATGTTGAAACTATGCTGCTTCGCAAGGAGGCATACCTCATATTGCGATTTGATAGCGTGAATAAGGGTCTTAATACTCTCAGTGAAATTAACCGAGCTTGACTTCATTCTCGAACTTCAGTTCCCACAATGCATTAGCACCCGGGACGCATCCCATTGGTTGTCAGCGCACACATGCTTTTATTGCCACAAGCACCGGCAGTGCCTTGGACAACTAAACTCTTTGTGTGCCGGTAGAACTCAGGATGCAGTTATAGCAGAGCCCTTCGCGGCGACTTATGGTAAGCGATTGACCCCCTGTTCACCGTTCATTGAGTGATAGCCTACTGTGATCTACTGCGTGATTCAGCAAATCGTAGCTAGCCCCCTTTTCCCTTCTATTCCATAGAACGGACAGCGTTCCACAGCAACACCGGTCCGATCCCTGCGCCCGTGTTGAACTATTTAAAAAGTAAGTGTTCCCGTTGCAATGGCAACGCCTTCGTGCCCGTCTCTTCACTGCTTTGGCACAACTACTCAAAATATCGCCAATCTCTTCTATCCCCACAGCGATTTCAATTTGAAAAGTAACTCTGCCACCGGCCATTCTGACTAAAGGCTCTAAAGACCTAAGGTAAAATTTATTTTTCCGCTTCATTACCTTCAGCGTGCATTCTGTCATTTTTAAATTGGTGACACCCGTTTCGTTCTTGTTACAGCCCAGACCCGCCTGCTATAAACCGCTATTTCCAAAATAGAAGCCACATGGGCTACCATTCTCAAGGTATGCCGCACTCCCTTGCGGTTCTATTTTTTATTAAAGAAATATGGCGTCAGTATGAAGTTTGCTAAAACAAACTCTTCATTTTTTATTTTCTTTGTAAAACAGTTCCCATGGACTAGAATCCCCGCCCTGATGAAAATCCTGTAAATAACTAGCAGGATTTGAAACGCGTCGGCATTTGACTCCAGGCATTTGTCTCCACACCAATGGCTCTTGTCAATCATATATACAAAATGGGCTTTCTTTGATTATTCACACAAACGAATCCAGTTTATGAGCTAGGAGGTGTTCTGTTTGAAATATTCACCCCTGCTCTTATACTTTATTGCATTCATGATTCTTAAACTGTGGCATTTGTCTCCACACCAATGGCTCTTGTCAATCATATATACAAAATGGGCTTTCTTTGATTATTCACACAAACGAATCCAGTTTATGAGCTAGGAGGTGTTCTGTTTGAAATATTCACCCCTGCTCTTATACTTTATTGCATTCATGATTCTTAAACTGTGAATTGTTTATCTGTTTTTCGAAAAGTTTTTGATTTATTAATGTCCATGAACGTACGATTCAGTGCAATGTTTTTGCTTTAAATTCTCTCACTGTAAATATACACACATTGTCTGACTGATTTCCATACGGCTAGAAATGAAGTTGATGGTCTTTCTTTGTCTACTCTTTAAAAAGCAAATTGTGTAACTTATGTATTGATTCAATGACAAAAAGTTTTGTCGGGATAAACTAATAAACTTATGGTTTATCTTCATACATTCAGTGTTTGCATTACTGTAAATTGGAGGCATAGGCACATTTTTTGGATTTCTATAGTCTTTTATGAAGCACCGGTAATACCCAGTGAGCCCCAGGAAGGCTCAGACCTCTGTCTGGGGGATCGGGGGCTCCCAGGCCATGATGGCATCGATCTTGGGTTGGAGGGGGGCCACCTGGCCGCTTCCCACTTGGTGCCCCAGGTAGGTCACGGAACCTTGGCCGATCTGGCATTTGCTGGCTTTTATGGTTAATCCGGCCCGACGGAGGGCGGCCAGGACCCGGAGGTGTTGGAGGTGCTCAGCCCAGTGGAGGCTGTACACCGCAATATCGTCCAGGTAGGCGGCGCTGAACTCCTCGAGCCCCGCCAGCACCTTGTTCACCAGTCTCTGGAACGTGGCGGGGGCGTTTTTCATTCCGAAGGGCATCACCTTGAAGTGGTAGTGGCTATCGGGGGTGGAGAAAGCGGATCGCTCCTGGGCGCCTGGAGTGAGTCCGATCTGCCAGTCGCTTGCGGTCAGGTCAAAGGTGCTCAGGTAACGGGCCGCCCCCAGTCGGTCGATCAGTTCATCAGCCCGGGGAATGGGGTGAGCGTCTGTTCGGGTGACGGCGTTCAGGCCCCGGTAGTCTATACAAAACCTGAGTTTGGGGGCGACGCCAGGGGCGGCGGCCTTGGGGACCAGGACGACAGGACTGGCCCATGGACTGTCGGAGGGCTCGACCACCCCCAGAGCCAGCATCTTGGACACTTCTGACTGGATGCAGGCTTGCACTCGATCGGGCACTCGGTAGGCCCGGTGTCGCACAGGCGGGCTATCCCCGGTGTCGACATCGTGGACGCACCACGGGGTGACCCCGGGGCTAAGAGAGAATAGGTTTGGCAAATTGTCCCAATAGTTCTTGGCAATCTCGGCGTTGTTCTGGGGTCAGGGTGGAAGAGAGGTTGACTCCTTCCACTGAGTCATCTTTTTCGAGGGTACTCAGGAGGTCTGGTAGGGGCTCGGAGTCATCTTCAGCCCTACTGTCGGTAGCCATCAGGAGGCTAAGTCTTGAGCGGACAAAGTGAGGCTTGAGTCGGTTGGCGTGGAGGACCCGGAGGGGGTTCCTGGGAGACTCCATGTCTACCAGGTAGGTGACGGGGCTCTTGCGTTCCACCACCTGGAAGGGCCCGGTCCATTTGTCCTGGAGGGCACATGGTTCGACCGGGGACATGACCCAGACCTGTAGTCCTGGCTCGAACTCAATAGACGAGGCGTTTTGATCATACCAACGTTTCATGTCTTCTTGACTGGCTTCGAGGTTGGCCTTGGCAAGTTCCCGGAACCTTCGAGTCTGGTTCCGGAGGTTCAGGAGGTACCGGTACACATCGGGGGGAGCATCTTGGGCGGTCACCTCCCATCCTTCTTTGACCAAGCTTAGGGGACCCCGGACAGGGTGCCCGTACAATAGTTCGAAGGGGCTGAATCCCAGGGACTTCTGGGGGACCTCCTGATAGGCTAAGAGGAGGCAGGGCAGCAACACATCCCATTGGCATCGTAAGTGTTCCTCTAGGCCCATGATCATCCCCTTGAGGGTGCGATTGAAGCGTTCCACCAGCCCGTTCCCTTAGGGGTAGTAGGGGGTCGTAAATTCGTACGTGACCCCGCATTGCTGCCATAGGGACTTCATGTATCAGGAGAGGAAGTTTGTGCCCCGATCACTGACGACTTCCCGGGGGAAGCCCACCCGGGAGAAAATCCCCATCAGGGCCTGGCCCATCTCAGGAGCTGTCATGTTCTGGAAAGGGATAGCTTTGGGATAGCGGGTGGCATGGTCCACCAGGACGAGGATGAACCGGTGACCTTGGGATGTCCGGGGCTCCATGGGCCCCACAATGTCGATTCCCACCCGCTCGAATGGAGTGTGGATGACTGGAAAAGGTTGCAGGGGGGCTTTTAGTTTTCCGCCGCTCTTCCCGCTGGCTTGGCAGGTGGGGCAAGTCCGGCAGTGGTTGATCACATCGTTCCTCATCTTGGGCCAGTAGAAGTGGGTCACCAGGCGGCTGTAAGTTTTGTCCTGCCCCAGGTGCCCGGCGAGGGGCACATCGTGTGCTAGGTTCAGGAGGAAGTCTCTGAATCAGAGGGGGACCACCAGTACCCGGCTGGCCCCTAGTTCGACAATCTTCTGCTCACTGTAGAGGAGCTTTTTGTCCCAATAGACCCAGTGGGCCCCCGAGGCATCCCCTGTGCTCTGGGCTGCAGCTTGCTGTCGGATCCCCTCGAGGGAGGGACACGTTTTTTGTTCTTGACGGAACTGTTCTCGAGTGGGGCCACCTTCCTGGCGCCACTGGGCCAGTTCCGGGAGGTCGCTGAGCGGGGCAACGTCTTCACAGTGGGGCCCCGGTGGACCGGGTGCAGGGTCAGTGTCTTCGGTGACGACGGGCGGTGGAGGCTCGGGCCACTCTGGTTCTTCGGTGGAGGTGATGGCTTGGGTGGCCATGGATCGGGTTGTCGCACAGATCCATTCAGGGAAGCCAAGCATCCCCAGGTGCTCCCTCCGCTCAACGTCAGCCCAGGGGGAGCTCTCGAGGTCATTCCCGAGGAGGCAGTCTACAGGGGCATCGTCTTGGACAGTCACTGTCAGCATGCCTGACACTGCTCCCCACTCAAAGGGGATGCGGACCATCTGGCACAGGCTCTCAGAATTATCCGCAGACCGTACTGGGCACAGTACATTAGGCAAAATTTGATCCGGGGTCACCAGGTGGCAACGGACGGCCGTCACGCTGGCTCCGGTGTCGCGGAGGGCTTCGGCCCGGTGTCCATTGATGGTGACCCACTGGCTGTACTTCTGGGTGTTGGCCGGGATCGGGCCCGGGGGACCATGTCTCCTTCGCCCAGACATGCCAGGGACATGGTTGCGGGCTCCCACTCGGTCTGGTATTGTTCATAGTTTGATTGCAAGTGAGTGTGTGGTGTGTGTTGTGGTCCTGAGGCGGAAGTCGGGACAGTGCTTGAAAGTTGACTAGCTTGACCTAGAAAAGCCATACTTGTTTTTAAATCGCGCACTTAAGGAAACCTTTTTTAAATTCTGCACTCTGCTAAAAAATACGAATTTCGGTATTTTTAACTTACTTGTCAGGCCGCCGCTGAGTGAGAGCGGATCCTGCTCCCCAGACTACTCAACAGAGCCTCGGCTCTCCTGCCCCATTCAAACTCTCGGACCCGCCATCTTGGGTGAGGAACCCGATCACCTCTGTCATGCCCCTCCCACCCCAAGGCACCAGCTACTACAAAAAGCACAGCATATTCTCCAATCCCCACTGATTACAAGTGAGTGTGTGGTGTGTGTTGTGGTCCTGAGGCGGAAACCGGGACAGTGCTTGACACTTGACTAGCTTGACCTAGAAAAGCCATACTTGTTTTTAAATCGCGCACTTAAGGAAACCTTTTTTAAATTCTGCACTCTGCTAAAAAATACGAATTTCAGTATTTTTAACTTACTTGTCAGGCCGCCGCTGTGTGAGAGCAGATCCTGCTCCCCGGACTACTCAACGGAGCCTCGGCTCTCCTGCCCCATTCAAATTCTCGGACCCGCCATCTTGGGTGAGGAACCCGATCACCTCTGTCAGGCCCCTCCCACCCGAGGCACCAGCTACTACAAAAAGCAAAGCATATGCTCCACTCCCCACTGATTACAAGTGAGTGTGTGATGTGTGTTGTGGTCCTGAGGTGGAAGCCGGGACAGTGCTTGAAACTTGACTAACTTGACCTAGAAAAGTCATACTTGTTTTTAAATCGCGCACTTAAGGAAACCTTTTTTAAATTCTGCACTCTGCTAAAAAATACGAATTTCGGTATTTTTAACTTACTTGTCAGGCCGCCGCTGAGTGAGAGCGGATCCTGCTCCCCAGACTACTCAACAGAGCCTCGCCTCTCCTGCCCCATTCAAACTCTTGGACCCGCCATCTTGGGTGAGGAACCCGATCACCTCTGTCAGGGCCCTCCCACCCGAGGCACCAGCTACTACAAAATGATTCCCCCTCCTAGGAGGCGCAGCGGACGGGCGCAGCGGCGGCGCCGGCGGGGTACCGAAGGCGCGCCAAAGGCAAGCCCGTCTGCGCCTGTCCGCGCCCAACAGGGCCCAGGGGCCATGACCGCTGGCCAAAATTCTCCCATACAGTACTCCTCCAAAACAGTACATCAACTATGACATTACACTAATGATCAGTGTCTCACATCTTGGGACCCTACATCAAAACACTTCAACTGTCCATACTGTCCATTTCAAAGTCACCCCTCTACACCCCCCCCCTCGTTCCGCATGTTTCTGCTTGATTGCAGATGCCTTCCCAAACATGCCACTGAAATATCCCTGCTGATCGTGGACAAAGACCCGGATGCCATTTTCCTTACGGAAACTTGGCTTCAAAGTGACTCTGACCCCGAAATCATCCAAGCTCTCCCTGCAGAATACCAAATACTTCGAGCTGACCGCTCCCTAGGAAAAGGCGGTGGCTTAGCAATTATTTATAAAAAACGCTATATCTGCCGCTCCTCTCCAACCAATATATCCGCCTGCGAACACCTCACTTTTTCGCTGGATTTCTCCCCTACCTGTACATTCTCGGGGACGCTCATTTATCGACCACCCGGCACCTCGACTAACTTCATCAATCAGCTCGCCCCAGAGGTAGCCAGTGGTATCTGCTCTTCATTTCGACCTTCTCCCACTAGAGGCTAGGAAGACGGTAACAGTTGCTTTAGTGACGTCGAAAATAGACTATTGTAACAGTCTATATGCAGGTACTACTAAAACCACCACACATAAACTTCAAATGGTACAAAATGCCGCAGCGAGGTTAGTCCTCAAATGGCTGAGGAAATCCTCTGCATCATCAGCACTAAATACACTGCATTGGCTCCCAATAAATAAGAGAGTCCTTTTTAAAATATTGATTATTACCTTTAGAGCTACCCATGCCCTTGGACCAAAATACCTACAGCAGAGATTTGCCAGATACCACCCTTCACGCAATCTCCGATCATCCAGCTCAAATTTCCTGTCAGTACCTAGGTTCAGGCTTAGCACGAGAGGTGGTAAATCCCTCCCAGTACTCGGAGCAAAAGCCTGGAACACTCTTCCACCCTCTCTACGTGCCCTAGACAATGAAAAAGAATTCAGAAAGGGACTGAAAACCTGGGTTTTCAAGCTACAGGACACCTGTGTTAGAGCCCTAGTGTAACAGTTGGGTGAGCTTCCATCTACGCCAAACCTGTTTCCTACATCTCTGGATCAGTATCTGGCGCCTTGATGCTCCTTGGAGTGGCTGCTGCGCGGTACAAATGCTCTTTTACATTACATTACATCTAACTACACCCTATTAGGTGACTTAAATGTGCACTTGGACGATCCCACGGACTCGGCAGCCATTGAACTACGTAACAGTCTGCTGGCATTAGACCTTTCCCAGCTAGAACTGCAACCCACTCATGAAAAAGGGCATCTCTTGGATCCCATTTTCAGTAACTGCACCCATTTCACAGTTAGTCCACCCATTACTCTTCCATGGACGGACCACTTTCTGATTCCATTTTTGTGGACTCCACCACGTTCTTGCCCCTTAACACTTCTTGCCCCAAGCAGAGACCGCAAGTGGACTCAACTTAATATCAACCTGTGGACTTCCACACTGGAATCCTCTGTTCCAGAGAATAACCCTGATCCTATTGTCAGTAACAACAATTTTAACAACTGGATCACCTCCTCCCTAGACTCCATTATTCCACCCAAAATCATTAAATCCAAACACAAACCAAAAAATGCCCCTTGGTAATCACAGGAATTACGTACCCTAAAAAGAGAATGTAAGAAACTGGAACGGAAATGGCGCCTTGATTATTCAAATACCAGCAAAACTGAATATCGAGCGTCTATAAAAACCTATAAAATCAAGATAAAAAAGGCTCAAGCCACCTTCTTTGAAAAGAAGATCAATGAAGCAGCATGCAAACCTAAGGAGATCTATCAGATCGCCAAAAGCTTGCTCAAACTCCCAGACAAACTTCCAGATCCTCTGACCGCACAAACCCGCTGCAATGAGCAGGCTGACTATTTTTATAATAAAATAGCAACGATCTACTCCTCCTTTCCCCCACCTCCTCATCCACTTCCAGAACAACAATACCCCAGACTCACCCCTCCTACCTCCCTGGAATCCTTTACACCTCTGGAGCATACCAGCATAGAAACTATAATGCTGCAGGTAAAGTCTGGATCCCCTAGTGACCCAGCCCCAGCTCGCTTCCTAAGAACAATCGCGCCCACCATTCTCCCTACTATCCAGAATCTGATTAACAACTCTTTCTCAACAGGACTTGTGCCCCCGAAGTGGAAACAGGCTACAGTCAAAGCCCTCCTGAAGAAACCTAACTTAGATCAGATGAATCTAGGAAATTACCGTCCGATCTCCCTGCTACCATGGATTACAACAATTGCAGAAAAACATGTAAATAAATGCATCACTGAATTCCTGGAAACAAACAACTCCCTGGATATCTCACAGACCGGGTTCCGTCCCATGCATGGAACTGAAACTGCATTACTAGCAGTGACAGAGGGAGCTAGAAGGATTGTGGACAAGGGTGGCACTGCGGCCATTATTTTACTGGACCTCAGTGCCGCCTTCGACACTGTGAATCATGACATCTTATGTCACAGAATGTCAGAGCTCGGGATAACCTCCACTGCGGCAGCCTGGCTACACTCCTTTCTCTCTGACCGCTCCTTCCGAGTCTGTGAGGGCATGATCACATCGCCCAGTAAACCTCTCAGTTGTGGGGTTCCTCAGGGCTCGTCCTTGAGCCCCACACTGTTTAATATTTACATGCTCCCCCTCGCAGAAATAATACGCCCTTTTGGCGTTCAAGTCGCGTCTTACGCTGACGACACGCAATTGATAGTTACCCTTACCCATCCCTCCTCCTACTCCAGTGATCTCAGAGGCTGTATGGAAGCAGTCTGCACCTGGATGAGCCAGGTTTACCTAAAGCTCAACGGCGATAAAACTGAGCTAATGGTGCTGGGCAGCTCCCCTCAAAAATCTATTGACTCACTGTGGCCGCCAGCACTAGGCCCTGCTCCCGTAGCCAGAGATACCATCAAGAGCCTGGGTATATGGCTGGATAATGCACTAACCTTCGGCCACCAGGCAACCAAATTAGCAGCCACCTGCATGAGCATAATTAGACTCATACGAAAGATCCTACCACTCCTTCCTTTCAAGGCCAGACAAATCTTGATGCAGGGTCTAATCCTCTCCCGGTTGGATTTCGGAAATGCCCTATATTTAGGAGCCCACGAATCAACCCTGAAAAAACTGCAGGTTATTCAAAAGTGCGCTGCTCGGACTCTCCTGCGCATTCCCCATCGGCAATCCATGAAAACCGAACTAAGAGCCCTGAACTGGCTACCTGTAAAAGACAGAGTCAGCTTCAAAAGCATGTGCATCGCCCACCGTGCTTACTGGAGAAAGGGAGCAATCCTCAATCATACTCTTATTACCCCCTACCACCCCAACAGACAGCTAAGGTCGACTCTCGCCTTTCAAGTCCCCATTCCCAGGTTCAAAAGAGAAAGAAGTGGAGGAAGAATGTTCGCAACAAATGCAGCAAGGCTTTGGAACTCCCTTCCTCTTTCCATCCGGTCAGAACCTAACATCTTGTCTTTCCGGAAAAAATTAAAAACCTTCCTCTTCAACAGATAACCCCGACCCGCCTGACCCTCCTGTACTTCGGCTAGAGCGCTGGGACGCCTGCGGGTAACTATCGCGCTATATAAAAACCTATTACATTCCATTCCATTCCATAGTCTTCCTCTGCTTCTTCGCCCTGCTCCTCCCCCAGGGAGGCGGCGGCGATCTGGCGGTTCTGCGGACCCATGGAGTTGGATGGCTGGTTTCTGGGACAGTTGGGGTTATTGGCGTAATGACCAGGTCGCTGGCATTTGTGGCAGATAATGTTCGAGCGGGGCCCCGGCCGTGCAGGGGGGGCTCCTCTTCCGGCCAGGGAAGGGGTAGTGTTGGTGGGGGGCACTGTGGCGGTGTCCCTGCCCCGGCCCTTGCCTCCTCCTCCTCCTCCGCCTCGCTGATGGTGGGATCGCTGGTGAGCTCGGCCTTGGTCTCCCATCCCGTTTCGGGGGACCCGGGTGCTCTCCCATCGATCAGCTTCAATGGCGAGTTTACGTGGCTCCGTCAGTTTGCTGTCGAGGAGATGCTGCCTGAGTTCGACGAAGCAGTTGTTGGACAGGTGTTCCCAGACAATGAGGTCGAACAACTGTTCGTAGGTGGTGACTTGGCTGCCCTTGATCCACCCCTCCAAGGCTCTACTATAGAAGTTGAAATATTCCACCCAGGTGGTACCGGGAATCCTCTTGCAGTCTCGGAATCGCTGCCGGTACATCTCGGGGTGAGCCCATAGCGAGTGAGGAGGGCGGCTTTCATGTGTTCGTACGAGGTCATCTCGGCGTCGGGGAGCTGTAGCAGGACGTCTCTCCCCTCATTGACGAACCTCCCCCACAACCTGGCACCCCAGTCTTTTCGTGGTACACGGTGTGAGGTCATGGCTACCTCATAGGCCTTGAACCATTGCTGGATGTCGTCGTTTCTGTAGTACTCTCGGACGACGTATTTGGGGATGTGGACCTTGGTGTCTGTAGAGGGAGGGGGGCTCCGGCTCCCGGAGACGCCGGTGTCCCCGTTTTTCACCTTAATCTCCAGTTCCTTTAAACCGCGCTCGTGCTCGTACGCGAGCTTCTTCTCCTCCAATTCCCTCTGTCTTCTTTTCTCTTCCAGGTCTCCCTGTTCCCGTAGTTGCTCAAGGGCTATCTTTTTCTCGGCCAGGTGTAGTTCCCCATCTAAGCGAAGTCTAGCCAGGTCTAATTCGTGGAGCCGGCTCCTTTCTCGTTCTCGGGCATCTTCGTGGGAGAGGCCCGTGTTTCTCTCTTCCGCTGGGGTTGCGACATTCTCTGGGTTCAGATCGGGGACTGTGATGCCTTCGTTCTGGGGTGGTGTCGCTCCTGTCTCCACCCAGGTCTGCTGAGCCTGCTTGAGATCGTCTTTGGTGCTTAGTCCTGTGGTAGCGATACCCAAGTCTTTGCAGAATTGCTTCAATTCTTTGTGGCTATAATCTTCTAGTCGTTCCATCTGGAACTCCGAGGTTGGTCCTTTTTCCTTAGTTGTCATGGTTGTTGTGTGTTTCTGTTTGTAGTAGGGCGAGTCACTCTCTGTATGATCTGCGTCGGCTCGGATCGCACCGCCTGCCACCAATGTTGGAAAGGGGAGCCTAGGGCTGGCCGAGCGAGGTCGAGGGCCTCCTGGCGAGGTTCCTCTTCTAAGATCGTACAGACGAGCAATCATCCCCCCTACAGATGGACACCACACAAAGATAGGTTCTTAACGTTTTTATCAATACTTTTAGGCAGGTTATCGTAACGTTACAGGGATAACTGGATCCAGGGATCCTTTCAAGATAAGTCTCTGAGGGAAGGGGGTAGCGGGACAGTCATGGTACCAGCCTGATACAAGGATACCCTGCGCTCAGCTCTCAATCCTTGATCTGGGGGGTTCTTCGGTGTGGGCCGCGGCAGCACCAGCAGGGCTCCAGAGATGGTTTCACTAAGATGAGCCGGGGGAGCGCCACCAGGGCTTCAAGGATGGTTTCACGAAGATGAGCCACGGCAGCGCCAGCAGGGCTTCAAGGATGGTTTCACGAAGATGAGCCGCGGCAGCGCCAGCAGGGCTTCAAAGGTGGTTACGGTTCCACGCGGATGAGTTCATCTCGGTGTCTCTCGAATCCAGGATACAACTGCCGACCTGCTCCGGAGCTGCCCCAGTTATAGGTCTGGCGTCCTTTGCTGTCCGGACCCTCGCACCTAGAGGTCAGAGGGGCCGGGATGTGCGTGTCCAGACACCAGGCAGGGGGGTGGAGCCAGCGCCCAGGGAGGCTGGGGGCGATTGAAACCAGGCGTCGGGGGACGGTTGGAGGACCATCGAAACTCTTTCTCCCATTGATCCACCAAGTGGCCTCTTTACCCCCTGGTCGGATCGTGGTGCCTCGATGTCGGGGCCTCGCTGGGTCTGCGGCCGGGGTCGGGCCGAGGCCACGAGGCCTGGACGTGGAGGGCCCAAGATGGAGTCTGGGTTTGAGATGGTGGTCCGGGATAGGGTTCGTACCAGCCGAGGGTGTTGAGGAGAGGTTGCCGAGTTCCAACGGGGGAGAGCTGGGGGCGGCCCTGAGGGGCGGCCTCTCGTGGAGGTTGGATGGTGCGGCTCTCGTCCGGGGAACAGGGGTCGGGTTAGTCCGGGACCCGCCATGCGGGAGGAGTGGGACTACGCCACGAGGCGGGGACCAACAGCAGCTGTTTTTCATCCATTTTGCGACGGCTTCCATGCCTTCTCGAAAGTTGCGTCTGGCGGTGTTAGGCTCGTTGGATAGGGAGAGGATGAGCTGGGTGTCGTCTGCATATGACACGATGTTGAGTCCGTAGGTTCTGACGATGGGGGCAAGTGGAGCCATGTAGACGTTGAAGAGCGTCGGGCTGAGGGAGGAGCCCTGGGGGACTCCGCAGGTGGTAGGTGTGGGGTCCGAGAGGGGAGTCTGACCCGCTGCGTCCTGCCGGAGAGGAAGGAGCAGATCCAGTCGAGGGCCTTGTCCTGGATTCCTGCATCGTAGAGATAGGGACACTGCCCTGCGGATCGCCCGAGAAAAAAAGACTTTACAATATGAAGGCTCCGAACTCTCCTTTTATCCGGATTTCACAGCAAAGGTGCAAGAGGAGCGCAAACATTTTGCCCCCTACAAGAAGCAACTGCGAGATCTTGGCCTGGACTATGCCATGCTGTACCCAGCGATGGGCCATTACCATTTCTTCACAGACCCAAGGGAACTCCAAAAAACCCTGAAGGTATGGTCCATAGAACGTCGGGGAGACCCTAGCAGCTAGAGAGACGGAGAGTGCAGCAGCAGCCAAGTGGAAGAACAAGAATGAAAGCGAAGGGCAGCATGATGTCCGGACTCTCAGATGAGACTCTGTCTTAGGATATGATACCCCGGACTGGACCTGGAGTCCGGAATTGACAGGGGCACCTCTCTCACTCCTGTTAGAAGATCGAACTCGAGAGACCAGTTCACCCACGAGACCATAGAGCCTCCGGCTGATGGGGGAGAACAATCTGTGCTATATAGCTTTAGACTGCCAGTGTACAAACATGTTGGTAATCACGATTATGCATACTGCTCCTTGATGAGAGGGTAAGAGCTTAGACATTGTACACATTATAAAGACTGCATACGGATGTTGAATTGTATCTGAGGTGTCCAACAGTGTTATGCTGGTTCATGTTGAGATAGGAATGTATAGCGATGGGGTGGTCGAATAGTCAGAAATTTCCAAAGTAACTAACTGTTATTCTGGCAACCTCGGCCCTAGCGCTGTGTGCACATACAGCTCCCTTGGGAGCTTTTTTACGTACTCAGGGAATTTAGAATGGGGTGGGGTGTTGACATGCTAGGCCGAGTTGGGGTTGGTCTGCTGTGGGAGGGGGGTGGGAGTGTGTTGAGATGGGTAAGTTCAGACCTTCAGGGTTGCGTTATTTTTGGGAATCTGACCAATCGGCCTCTGCATTCTATAAATGTGATGTGCATTGATGTAAGCTTGCTCCATTTATACCCAATGATACTGTGCCATGGCTGACTCCGTCCCAGATAGCGTGTCATTACACTCACCTAGACTAAAGGCACTTACTTGGAATGTTCGTGGCCTAAATGATAACCACAAAGTCAGGAAAGTCCTCAGCTATCTGCAGCGTCAACATATAGATATAGCCCTGCTCCAGGAGACGCGTCTCCCAACACACAGTCACATACTCAGAAGCAAGGGGCTTGCGGGTAATATCTCTGTAGCGGGGTTCACCTCCAGCTCCAGAGGGCTTTTGACATGGGTGAACCCTAGGTCCAAATTGCAGCTACAAACCCTGGAGACGGATGCTGAGGGCAGATTTTCTATCTCTAGATGCCACGGCCCTGCCATAGACTTCACTGTGGTCAATGCCTATGGCCCCAACTTTGAATCACCAGAATTCTATAAGACTCTAGCTGCCAAGACCAAATGTTTAGACCAGAGAAATATGCTGCTTGGGGGGGGGAGAATTCAACCTAAACATGGACCCGACTCTAGATAGATCGTCTGGTCCTGCTCGCAGACCTACTGCTGCAGCCCTGGAGCTGCTGAGTGCAATGATATGCCTGGGCTTGGGAGACGTATGGCGTTCTCGCAATCCGCAGCAAGGAGGGTACACGCATTACTCAGCATATCACAATGTCCATACCAGGATAGATTACTGGCTTGCTCCCTCCTCCCACTTGGGCCTTATCAAAGACTGTGGAGTATTGCCCAGAACGCTGTCTGATCAGTCACCAGTATTGCTGGAACTACGCATTCCAGGCAAATCCATGCCGCCATTTACATGGAGGTTCCCGCCCAACTCTCTATTGGACCCGGAGTTTAGGGGAGAGCTGGCTGAGGCCATAGACATATTCTTCGAAACCAACATTGGCTCGGTGGATAGTTTCCAGGTGGTCTGGGAGGCTTTCAAGGTATATATCCGAAGGGTTGCGATGTCGAAACACTCGGGCATACTCAAAGCCATTCGGCGGAGACTGGCGGATCTAGAGGATCAACTAGGCAAGCTGGAGCGAAGACAAAGTGACCTGGCAGACACCACAGTGGGAAAAGAGATTAAGACCTTGCTCGCAAAATATCATGAAGAAGCAGATAGGGGGGTTAGACACATGGACAAGTATGCCACCGCCAGGGTGTTTGGCGAGGGGGAGCGGCCGAGTACGGTTCTGGCCAATCTCATGAAGGGTGCAAAACGTCGACAGCACATAACAGTGGTGAATTCTGCCGCTGGAGAACTGCTCACGGACGAGAGGGACATAGCTGAAGTCTTCAAGGGCTACTACTCTGATATGTACTCCTCCAAGTGCGGTGACCTGGAAGATGAAATTAATGACTATCTAGGCCACATTGACATCCCTACATTGACCAACTCAGACAGGGAATTCCTCATGCATCCTATTGAAAAGGATGAAATCCTTAAAGCACTGGCCAGCATGAGATCGGGCAGCGCTCCGGGAGCGGACGGACTCACGGCGGGCTTCTACAAAGCCTTTAGGAATCAACTACTCCCGCACCTGTCGGCTCTCTTCGATGACATATGCGTGGAGGGCAGTATGCCACACTCTATGAGGTAGGCACTCCTGGTTACAATACTGAAGCCGGGAAAGTCCCACGATGAGTGCAGCTCATATACAGCCTGATTCATCAACGGGCCGTTTTGCGAGCCCCTAATAGCGAATCATAGCGATTCGCTATTAAGGACTCGCAAAACGGTAATCATGTAGGAATCGCATAATAAAATGCGATTCCTACAGATTCCTTATTTGCGATTAGCAAATTGCTAATCGCAAATAAGGAATAACTCGCCATTCAGTCCTATGGGCCAAAAGGCCCATAGGAATGAATGGGGAGTATTCCTTATTTGCGATTAGCAATTAGCTAATCGCAAATAAGATTGCGATTTGAAGGGTGCCAGGGGTGTCCACAGGACACCCTGTAGCACCCCTCAAATGAAATTTCACACAGGTGTTGCACACACACATGTCCAAAGGACATGTGTGTGTGTAACATGCAACTCAGAAAAATGCATTTAAATGCATTTTTCTGAGTTTTCGCAATTTACCGCGATGTCTGACCTCGCGGTAAATTGCGGCAAGAAATTGCGAATTCGGAAATTTAAATTGGATGTTGAATTGCATTTAAGGAATCTCTAATAGAGATTCCTTAAATGTAATTCCTCGCACATTTGCGACATCGCAATTAGCGATTTTTGCATTTGGGATGCTGAATCCCAAATGCAAAAATCGCTCTCGCAAAGGGCCGGATTCTCAGAATCCGGCCCCTTGCGAGCGCAATTTAGGTTCATGAATCGGGCGGATAGACCCCTCTCGCTCCTGAACACCGATACCAAACTGTTCACCAAGGTCTTGGCCACCCGTTTAGCGCTCCCTGCTGATCGTCTGGTAGCCCGGGGCAGGCAGGATTTATTCCTGGCAGGAACCTAGTCTATAATATACGCACGGTCCTGGGCACTATTCAGCACGTGAGGCAAGATAGGAAAGCACTGGCTGTATTTCTAGATATGGAAAAAGCCTTTGACTCGTGGAGTGGCGTTTCATGCGCATGGTACTGCGGCGTATGGGTCTAGGGCAGCCGTTTCTACAGATGTTGGGGGCACTGTACCATGGTCCACGGGTTCGGCTCCGCATGGGAGACCTGGTCACGGACTCTTTTCACATCAGTAGAGGTACTAGGCAAGGGTGCCCTCTCTCGCCCCTCCTATACGCCCTTGTGGCTTAACAAAAAAAAAAGTATCTATACTTTCCTCTGTGCTTTTACCTTCTGGTGTTTTGTGCGTCGATATTTTGTCCACAGTATGAGTGTGTCACAATATTCTAGTACTTGATGTTTATGAATATAGTTGCTACCTGTCCTTTTTGGTCTTCTCCTTTGTGCATGTGCCTCTTCTCGCTTTCTGCACAGCCCCCCCTCTGCTGCTGCATCTTCCTGGTTGTCCATTTCAATCCATATTTACAATAAATGCTGCTTATCTCCATGGCCACGAGAGGAAGTGTTGAAGCCAGTGAGTCACCATCACAGGTAAATACCAACAACAAATCCTTTGTAAGAACTTGTGGCATAAAATAATGTTAAAATTAAATTTTTCACAGTGGCAGTTGATGGCAAATCACATTGTAAGGGCACAAAAAATATTCACATAACAAATATACACAATAATATACATCAAAGAAATCAGTTAACTTACACTACCTCTCGATATTCTGCAACAGGTCCTCATTGTTTTGAAGCTTGTCCTCTGAGTGCTAAGCCCACAGCCAAATCTCTGACCCAGTCAAGATGCTGCTCTCATGCTGTTAAGCAGCATGAGTAAAGTATCTTGATTGGCTGGAGTGGCCTGGCTCCTCGCTCTAAAAGGCACTGCCTGTGCCTGCTCTCGAACCACGCAGTCCAAGACAGCCTTTTGGAGAGTTTGAATAGGTCAGTTTGGCAGCAGCAAAGTAGTCAGCCAACCCAACTGGAGCACTTCAATCTTAAGCGGCCACTCCTCCCGGCCTCCAATCATTGGCAGCGGTGACTCACTCGCCCCGCCTTGCCCTCGCGCTGCTGGCAGAAATCATCACAAAAAAGGTGATTGAGACATTTTATTACCATTTTCTTTCTTATGCATTCGGCCAAGCAGTGTTGGGGGGTGGGGACGCTCCACCACTCCCAAGGAGGAACCACTGCTGATTATACCCAAATCACTTACAACAACACTGGAAATCACATCGTTTTAAAATACATTTAAAACAAAATGTTTTCAAGCTATACCTACTATGTGAGTGTGGACATGTGTTTGATATAAATGTTGATTGATTAGTTCATTCGATGTAAAATTGTTTAAAAATTGTAAAAAATACAATGTTGGATCCTTTTTCCTTCCTGCAGAATTTCTTGCTGGACATGTCCAGGGAGCACCATCCATGGGTTGGTCTGAGGAAGAGCGAGGATGGAATCCACTGGGCGAACGGGACCGCCTGCAGCAGCAGCCTGTGAGAGCCTGTCACCTTTTTATAGGAATATTGTGCTTGTGTCCAGACTGGATGAAATCTCCAATTTAGATGTATGAATGTGTAATGGACACCAGGATAGGCTCAGCCGGTTCCCTTGGGAAGTTATGACCACTGACCATAGATTTGACACAAATTGTTGTGTAGTCCAAACGTGTGCTAGGTAACTCACCTTAAAAATGCACTGAAAGTAATTTTTTAAGACGCATTCCCTAGCATACATTTGGCTGACTCGTGTCAGTGGCGGCTGGTGGATTTTAAAAGTGGTGAGCTGGAGACTTTAGACCTGCTTATAATATGTGAGTGCGCCTAAACTGAAAGAGATTCTCCCCTTTGAAAAAGTTTGAAAAAAGTGCATTCATGTTGTGATTTTAGAACACTCATTAAGTATGTTTGTTTTAAAAAATGTATCTAAAGGAGGTATTTTACTGCACAAATATCACGTCAATATTAAAAGCAAGCAAGAGTTATGAATGATGCAGCTAGGCTGATATTTAAAAAACCCAGGACTGCTCATGCCTCTCCCCTGATGCAGGAGCTGCACTGGCTCCCAATTCGTCAGAGAATTGTCTTCAAAGGACTGTGTATCGCTCACAAGGCTCAGTATGGCAAAGCACCAAAATACCTGAAATCCCGACTATCCCCCTACACACCGGGTAGGACTTTGCGTTCGTCGGACGCCACTCTTCTGTCCCAATCCCGCTTCAAATTGACCACGGTGGGGGGCCGTGCTTTTTCCAACACGCTCCCAGCTTTATGGAACAAATTGGATCCAGAGCTCAGGAAGGAAAGTAACTTACTTTCCTTCAGAAAAAAACTAAAAACTGTATTGTTTAAACAAGCATGGAGCAGATCTTAGGTGCACAGTTGGTTTCAAGTGAATGTAACATCTTATCACGTAAATCTGGTCAGACAGCGCTTAGAGACCCCTGTGGTTATAACGCGCCATATAAATTAAATAAATAAATAAATAAATAAATAAATATCCCTGGGATCATACCCTTCATCACACAGCTCAAGCACACACTCATCCACCCCACAGAATAAGCACCCAAAGTATTTCCAATCTCTAACACATGTCTGCCTTTACTGCGATCAAGGCCAAGAAAAGTGGCTCTGACTCCTGTCTAGAATACCATTAATCAATAATCAGCGGTGACAAGTATGCAATGGGAGTATGCACATTTGAAGTAGTTTGAACACCAAAACAATGCACCACCGCAGACCACTTCTCATTAGATGATCAGTGAAAATCTAGCTCTTCTCACAAGGAGAGGAAGGCACCAGCTGAGAAGTCTGTCTAGGGATCCATTAACAACCAGTCCATCCATGGACCTAGAATCATACTGACAAAAGGACCCGCTCTTCAGCAGCCGCCTCTTTCCCATACCTCAGTGCCACCATCACCAATGCATGTAACCATGGAAAGAGAAAACAAATAGCTGCTGGAATCCTTCAGCACCAAAGAGACTATGAAAAGTGCATTGGACTGTTTCAGAAAATGAGCACTCCTGAGAGCGACTATGTGACCCTCCACAATGCCTCCTTGTAGAATGGAGATAAAGTTGTTCTACCAGGGATGTTAAGCACTTTTCCACTCTCAAGGCAATTCAAGTCTCACAAGGGGAAGGGAAAGCGTTATATAAATACCAATACAATACACCCCAGAGATGACTGAGCAGTGTATTTTTCATGTCAGTCCATTGGACAAAAAGCAAATGGCACTGCTTAGCACACAATTGTTCATAACACTGAATAATGAATAAAAGAATGCTCAACAAACAAACATACTGATTACAGTAAGTGTAAAAAAAAAACTTTCCCCTCTATGCATACAGGCCCTCGTTTCAAGAGGCCTGCGCCACCTGAGCATCACTTTTTATGTATACCGGGAGTCCTCTATAGCACATCTATGAGGTGACGCAGACACGCTGCGTGGCTTTGCATAGGTTCAGAGATATGGAGTAAGGCAAGGCCTTTGTGTACATCAAGAAGGCGAATGGTGAGCTTTTCTGTGGCTGTCCCCACTCATCACCCATGGATCGGACGCTGCCCCAGATTTCAACCATCACATAAACCTGGGCACCGCCAAAAACATACATCTCCCCAGAGCATGTGTAACAAGGAGAAATGCTTACATTTCTACTTGTGTTTTTCCTATTTCAACATGTGCTGCATGTGCAGCACTCACAGAATGATGAAAACCGCTCTCATGATTGTTTTTGTGCAGGAAGATACCCATTTCTGCACAAAAACAATCATGCCAACTACCCAGACACCCTTGCATGGTGCAGAGGGGCCTGCGTTAATGCGAGGCTGCAAATTGTGTACCGGTGCTGGCTGAAAGGACAGGAATGGACCATATCTTGGCGGTACAGGCTGTTCCTGCCCTATCAAATAGGCATAGGGCAGCTCAACAAAATGCCTTGCAAAGCTACCCTATGCCAGTTGTTTGTAAATGAGCCCACAGGACTTACCTAGTGGATGGATAATATGCTTGATGTTAGTGAGCGACGACACTGTCATGGCTAGACTAGACTGGACCCGATCTCTGAGCTCACAATGTGTGGTTTGGTCAGGCTTGGCACCTGTGTCTCTCTCTGGCTGGGATGTCTGGCATGCAGGCACCAGCGAGGTGGACACAGTGTTGTGTGACTATTTTTAAACTCGCTGTCCTAGCTGTGGGTACTGATAATTAAACAAGAAGAATCCTACTCAGAGTGTACACCTCAGAGGTGGGGGACACTCAGTGTTGTGTTAAATACCCCTCACACACCAACAGGCCCCTTGGTGTCATGCTTCATCATCGGGGTCTTCGCACCCCGCTAGAGGGATGCGGCGTGCCACGACCAGCGACTACGCGGGAGCACTAGAGTGGTTGACTATGTGTGGTGTGTGTTGTGTGCATGTGCTGGGGTATTAGGGAGAATGTGAGTGAAGGGTGTGGTGAGGATTAAAAAGACACCTGGCCAGTAGGTTTGTGAGAAAAAACTTTATTCGAAAACTCTGGCTGGTGCTATTAAAAAAGGTGCAAGGCGAGGTTAGTAGTCTTGATTATGGACTCTACCTCTGGTGTGCGTCAACATGTTTCGGAACTCAGTGTTCCTTCTTCAGGACGGGTGCACAACTTCCCAACCCTACTCACATGTTTTTTAATAAAAAATGTTGTTTTCTATACTTTAGAAAAAAGTGAAAATTATTTACAGTGAAAAACAAGGCTATGGTGTGCCTACAGCGGTTTGACGGGATCATGCAGTTGCATGTCCTGAAAAGAAAAGAAAAAAATATTGAGTTTGGTTGCCACTCGGGAACGGCTCAAACAAGTGCAGTCACTTGGAGCCCCAAACGGTTAAATAAACCTGTAAAAGAAACACATACACACAATACATAAAAGACACATTTTTAGTTTCTAATAGTTCTGAATTCATACTCATTTAGACTGTCATGTTTTGCCTCACGAGCATGTCCAGAACGCCAGGGTAGTCAGCCCGGTTTCATTACTAGGGGCTGGGTCTTGCCTCCCAGTGACCCTTCTTTGTTGAGAGACCATGCGAAGGCACAGTATGTTTAGTCCATGTGTCTCACACACCCTTAGGCCTGTTAGCTCATACAGGCACTGCACAGTGTGGGCACTGGCAGCTTATTGTGAGGTGACTCTCTGAAGTCAGTTCCCAGGCATTGCAATGTGGTGTAGTCTTGGCCTGTGAATGTCTAAAGGGTGATGGTCAGAGCTGCAAGGCATGGTCACAGCCCTTGGGCCACGTAGGTAACTAAAGGCATCTGAGGGGTGGAGCAGCAGGCAACAATTGCTGTTTAGAAGGCGCTGTAGGACACCAATGATCCCACATTTTGGTTCCCCGTCACTTTTAACTCTTTCAAATGAAAGGCACACTTTGAGCCTGTTATGAGTTGTAGAAGAGGTAAAAGAGGCAGTTAAAGGTGGCTGGAGGGGGAAGCTGCATTATGTGGGAGGGGCCTTGTTCCATGCAGTGTCAGGAGCAGGTTCAGCTTTAGAGCTGTAAAAGAGGCAGCTATTGGTGGCAGGAGGGAGGAGCCGCAGCATGGGGGAGGGGTCCTGGCCCATGCAGTGTCAGGAGCAGGTTCAGCTTTGGAGATGTAAAAAAGGCAGCTATAGGTGAATGCAGGGAAGAGTCACAGCATGTGAGAAGGGTCCTGGAACCTGCAGCCTCAGGAGCAGGTTAGATCTGAAAAAGATGCAGCTATAGGTTGCTGGAGGGAGGCACTGCAGCATGTGGTAGGGGTCCTGCGCCATGCAGCCTCAGGAGCAGCCGCAGCTTTAGAGCTGTAAAAGACACAGCTATAGGTGGCTGGAGGGAGCGGCTGCAGCAAGTGGGAGAGGCCCTGGACCATGCAGCGTCAGGAGCAGGTTAATCTTTAGAGCTGTAAAATAGGCAGCTATATGTAGCTGGAGGGATGAGTGCGGCATGTGGGAGGGGTCCTGCTCATGCAGTTTCAGGAGCAGGTCCATCTTTAGAACTTTAAAAGGGGGATCTATAGCTTGACGTGAGGAAGTGCCACAGCATGTGGGAGCAGTCCTGGACCATGCAGTCTCCGGAGCAGGTTCACCCTTAGAGCTGTAAAAGAGGCAGCTATAGGTGGCTGGAGGGAGGAGCTGAAACATTTGGGGAGGAGTCCTGGACCACAGAGTGCCACGAGCATTGTCAGCTTTAGAGATGTAAAAGAGCCAGCTATAAGTTGCAGGAGGGAGGAGCTGAGGCATGTGGGAGGGGTCTTTCTCCACGTAGCCTCAGAAGCAGGTTCAGCTAAGAGATGTAAAAGACTTATCTATAGGTGGCCGGAGGGAGGAGCTGAAGCATCTGGGTTGGGTCCTGGACTATGCAGTGTCAGGAGCAGGCTCAGATTTAGAGCTGTAAAAGGGGTTGCTATAGGTGGCTGGAGGAATGAGCTGCTGCATATGGGAGAGGTCCTAGACCATGCAGTGTCAGGAGCAGGTTCAGATTTAGAGATGTTAAAGAGTTCAGCTATAGGTGGTGGAGGGAGGAGCTGCAGCATGTGGGAGGGGCCCTGCACCATGCAGTCTCAGGAGCAAGCACAACTTTAGAGCTGTAAAAGAGGCAGCTATAGGTGGCTGAATGGAGAGCTGAGGCATGTGGGAGGGATCCTGCTCCATGCAGTCTTAGTAGCAGGTTCAGCTTTACAGCTGTAAAAGAGGCATCGATAGGTGGCTATAACGCAGAGCTGCAGCATGTGTTAGGGGTCCTGCTCCATGCAGTCTCAGGAGCAGGTACAGCTTCAGATCTGCAAAACCTGCTGGTAAAACGAACTGAATATATCAATGACCCTGCCCTGGATGCGTGCCAAAGTCTTTATTGTCAGATGAGTTGACAGATGCTCAAGGACAGTATGATCTTCCCAGGGTCAAACAGTTTTGTAAGTAGTAGACACTGCTTCTTGCTTTATTCACCTCCATATTGCATTTTACTAAATATACCATGAGACTTGGCACTTCTCCCCCAAAGACTATCCAGTCTATAATTATTTTAAGCACACACTTTCTACGATGTTGCTTCTAAATCTTGCAAAAACACAAACAGGGCAATAAGTTACAAAGTGATTCCGTAAAAGCACACAATTTGGGAGGATGGGATAAAAATCTTTGTCACTAGTTTTCAGGTTTTATTCAAGCCCCTGGTCCACAACTCATCTGTTGGGAACACCAGTGGGCTGCCTGTAATGAAGTAAGTCCATCCAGTTATGATAAATTAGGTTTAAGTTTAATAAGTACCAAGAAGTACATAAGGCCTCATCCAGCATCTGAGTCCTGCAGCAGCTAACCAATTGCTGCTCATCACCTATTCATAAGTTGCTAGTTCTACATTCCAACTAGCGTAGCCTGGTAACCTGAACAACATTCTTTTACAGAAAGATAAGTGAGAACATTACATCACCTCCCCCTCAATAACACACAATAACAGAGATAGATTACATCAATAAAGATCAACATGAATACATAATTGAATAAAATAATTACAAATAACATCGTGCAATAAAACAAATCTTGATATCTAGCAGGTCTTCTAATAAACCTACGTGGCCCAGCAGGCATCCTAACATCAGTATCTTTTAAAACAACACAAGGTTGAGAGCCTGCTCCTTGACACTTAACTACTCCGTTAAGATTCCACACCTTATGAACATTGGTGCAAATGGCATTTTTGAACACCTTAATGACTTTAAAGGGTATGCTGAACTTTGAGCCGGCTTTGCCTAAGCGAGGAGATTTTATTTTTACCCAATCACCTATAGAAACTTTTGTTTTATTAACAGCTTTTCTCACATCAAACCAACATTTCCTCTTCTCCTTGACCATTCTCTCTCTTTCTTTCCAATCCCCAGTAGAAATTGCATATTCATCAACCAACATTCTCTTTGCACAAACCCAAGAGGGACAAACCTCTATGGAAGGAATCCTTTTCCTGAACAACTGAAAAGGGGAAACACCCGTAGACGAATGTGGAGTAAACCTGTATTCTCTCACTTTCCTCCTCAAGGCAGTCTCCCAATCAGCACCAGACGCAATAGCAAGCTGCAGCGTTTCTTTCAAAACCTTTACATACCTTTCAACAACCCTGTTGCTCTTAAGGTGGTATAGAGCTGCCTTGATCCCCCTCACAGACAAAAAGTCTTCCACTATAGTGGAAGTAAATTGTACCCTATTATCCAATAAAAGAGACTTAGGGAAACCTTCTCTTTCAAAAAGGGACTCTAAAATCTCAATAACAACTGATGAAACTACAGAATTTACAACCTAATCTCCGGCAAACGGGAAGAAATGTCCATGCACACTAGAACATAAGTGTCCCTAGATATCAGCTTGATTGGACCCATAATATCAATGGCCACATCCACCCACAGTCCCTCTGATTCTTCTCGTATTACCATGGGTTGTGTTCTACATTTTAATATCTTGTCAGAGGATGCACATTTGTGACAATTCCAAACTTCTCTTTCAATCCAGACATCCATGCCATGCACCAATATGCTTCCCTCAACCTTTCTTTTGTCTTACCAATCCCCATATAACACATAGCCTGGCCTCTTCATTGGTTTTACAGGCCATAACTATGAGAGAATGCCATTCAGTAGCTTCAAATTCCTCTATAATTTTATTTGCTGTATGTTGATCTAGTTCAAGTTTCATCTTGTCTCTCACTGCAAAAGAAACACCTCGGACCTTTGATGCCTTAGGTTGGTAACCCAAAATAATTTTGATCTGATGCATATAATACTTGAGACAGCCTAGTTCTTTTTTAAAAACCTGTGGGAACCGGTTGACCCAGGGTTTAGAATCTTTCCAACTTGACTGACAGAGGGTAGATCTCCCAGACAGATTGATGGTGTTCGGTTTGGATCTAAAAAGACATGAAGATCCTGTTGATGAAACCAACCCAGCAAAGAGTCACCTTTCAGGGATGCACAATCCTGCTTTCATAATCAGTTTTATCCAAGAACCAACCCATCAGATGTATCACCTCTCCACCATATCCTCTGGGACGTATGTCAGGTTTTGATAAGACAATCTTTTTTTAAAGAGATTGATCATAAAATGTTTTAGGTATCAAGGTGATTTTTGCCCCAGAATCTAAAAGCATCTTCACCACAGAATCATTAACCATAACCACATCAATGGGAGAATCATCCTCTGATTTTTTGATTTGATAAATTTTAACTTCTTCAATGTCATCTTCAAACAGATCTACCTCCTTTACGTTTCTTTGACTTTTACCCGATCTGCAGCATCTGGTAAAATGTCCTTTACGTCCACAAGAAGTGCAAGATGCCTTCCACCCCGGACAATCTTTGGAGTTTGCCATATGACCTGCATTACCACATCTAAAATACTTGCCAGAAAAATATTTCATAGAACTGGATTGAAAACCAACATTACTTTTTGAATTTTTGAAAGTGTTAGGTTGAGCTGAAGATTGGATAAAATTCTTTTCTGTCTCCTTCTTGTCGTTGTTGTCCTTGCTGTAGTTTACTTTCATAACAGAAGAATGTTCTTTACCAACTTGAGACTCTTTATGTATTGTCTAAACACATTTTAGAGTGCTCATAAGTTTTCGCTATCGTAATCACCTCATGTAAAGAAGGATTGTCTTTTTGCCAAAGATTATCTCTTGCTTTATCTACATTACAGCCCAACATCATCTGATCACGTAAACGTTCTTCTAAGGATGCCCCAAAATTGCATGTTGATGCTAGCTTTCTAAGTTCTGTAAAATATTGTTCAACAGTCTCTTCTCCTTTCTGCATTCGTCGACCAAAGTGGTACCTCTCAAGAACTGTGCTCAGTTTTGGCAAATAATGTGAGTTTTTTTATTGCGATATCATACTCATTAAGAGAGGAGGGCTCATTTTCAGGATGATCTGGGAGATGTTCATAAACCTCTTGTCCCTCCGCTCCCAGACAATGCATTAAGAGAGATGTTTTGGGGGTACCGTAAATTCTGGCATAGGTAGAGAAAACTTTTTTCCATTTGAGCCATGGGAGAGTAGGTTTGCCAGAAGATGACAAAAAAAGGTTGGAGCAGGTACGTTTTGCATCGCAAATAAATAAAAATGACAAAGTAAAAGAGAGTAATGTGATAAACAGTAAACAAAGAATAACACGTAGTGCAACACACCACATAAAAAAAATGTGTGGTATAACTTTGCTAAATAATGACAGGTAGACTGTATATTATTGAAGTAGGCTGTAATGTCAGTGTTAAAAATAAAGTAGGATGACACTAGAAATCATAAAAGAGCTGTGTGAATCAGCGAAGTGACTTAACGAAGTAAGCTGTGTCTATCAGCGCTGCAAATAAGATGAGGTGACACACTTTGCCGCATATGAATGAGCAAGCCGTGTGTATCAGCGCTGTATAGAAACTAAGCAAGCTGTGTGTATTAGCACTGTACATAAAAATTAGCTGACACAATTTGACACATCTTAAATTTGTGTGTGTCAGTTAATAGTCTAATATGTTGAAGAAATGAGCAGAGAGAATTAGAGCTTTAGTTAGTTGAATGTTTGCTGTGCGTATCAGCGGTGAAATGGAGGGTCAGCTGAAACGCATTGTAGCTGTGCACATCAGCGATGAAATTAAACAATAGATGAAGCAAGATATAGCTGTGCACATCAGCGATAACTAGCAGACCAGTTGAAGCGTGTTGTGGCTGTGTGCATCAGCGATGAAACTAAACATTAGCTGAAACAAGTTGTAGCTTTGCGCATCAGTGGTAAACAAAAGATCAGTTGAAGTGCATTGTGGCTGTGTGCATCAGTGATGAAATAATGCAGCTGTTGCATGTTTCACAGCAAATGATGTACTGGCTGACGTAAGACTGAGTCTCGCACAATCTCGTGTGTTGAAGATTCCTACAGTCCGACGTCAGCGTGTAATAGCAAGCTTGCGCTCTGCTGGGAGAAAGGCTCATGCCAAGCTTGTGACGCGCTTGCACTTTACAACGTGCTGTTGCACGAGATCCACAGCCGTTGGAGAAAAAAGCTCGTACCAGGCTTGTGACGCGCTCTCGCTTTACAATGCGCTGTTGTACGAGAGTCACAGTCGTTGAAGCGTGCTCACTCTTATCCTCGAGAAAAGGCCCGTGACAGAGCTTGCGCTGGAGGTCGCGGGGAAAGACAACATCTGAGACTATGGGTCTCAGTCACACACCAAAGAAAATAAACAATTTGTCTTTACTCACAAAACCGTGATGAAGTGGATGAAGGATAAATAAAGGCTCCAATGTATACTGTGACGAGTCTCCGCAGATGAAATCAAATGAAATCACTCGACCTCGATGAAAAAGAGGACAACTCTCCGCCGAGCCCAGCTCTTATCTTTAAATGGATCGAGTAGCTCACACAACAGGACTCCCGGTAAACTTGATGTGTTGAGGTCTTCAAATGTACTTAAGTTTAAGTGGGTTGATATCTTCTTCCAAGCGTTACCAAATGTAATGAAGTAAGTCCATCCAGTTATGATAAATTAGGTTTAAGTTTATTAAGTACCAAGAAGTACATAAGACCTCATCCAGCATCTGTGTCCTGCAGCAGCTAGCCAACTGCTGCTCACAATCTATTCATAAGATGCTAGTTCTACATTCCAACTAGCATAGCCTAGTAACCTGAACAACATTCTTTTACAGAAAGATAAGTGAGAACATTACACTGCCTTTACCGGGGAAATTTCACAGTGGTTCGGGCCTTTCCTCCCTTTAGAATATAGTATTCATTTCTAGTACATGTAAAAGAATTTGTAAAGCTGGGATCAAAAGTCCAGTATCCTAGCTCCATGGCCCTATTCAAAGTAAAAACTAACCTATATCATTTGTGCTTCAAAGTTAAGGATTATTTCATTGTATTTGGATTCCACAGTTGTACAAGGAATCAATCTCAAATACAGTATGACCAGTAATCACAATCCATAACCTCAAATTACGGCCAGTCTCCATCTAAGATGATCTGGTTTAGAGGAGGGGACTTTAAAATGAAACCTCACAATTGCTCTACCTGACTCACAGCGGCCCTGCTCCCCAACAAACATCTTCTGCAGTCTCTGCATGCACTATGGCTCCACACACTCCTGCAAAGTGTTCTCTGTAGTGAAAATTTTAAATTGGCCACTATATGTCTCAGGCCCAGACTGCGTAAAGTTCCTGGAGGTGGGTGTAACTCGAGATGGTGATCGCTCCTTAAGTGTAATGAGCTGTGTATCAGTCAGGTGCAAGACAGAACTATGCGGCCAGGACTGGCCTGGTCCTCTTCACTTAGACCTCAGAGCAGCAGGCAGTATTAGAGGTGGAGCCATGATAGGGGAAGGGGTGCAGGCCTAGCCCCGATGGTCCAGTTGGGGTGAGGAGCTCTACATCTCAGGGATAAAGAGGTCGCTGCTGCCACCTCTCCAGGTCTGGCTACAGAAACAGTGCTAGAGCGGTGATGGACTGCAGGTGCGCAACGTCCATTGAGCTGAATAGGCTTCAGTCAAGGGCGGTGGGTGACATTTCAAAGTGGTGGAGGCCAAAGTGATTTTCACACAGCATCGTAGCGAGCGAGTGCAGCGAGCGAGCCCGAACCCCAAAAGGAGAGTTTGGGGGGGTTAACCCCCCAAGAAAATTTTGAAAAAAAAGAAGAAAAATGGTGCATTTTCAAGCAAATTTGAGAAAGCAGGAAGGTTAATAAAGCAATTGTGAAAGTGCAGTTATTACATTAATCGATGGCATAACATAGGTAGCTGCTTATTCAGTATAACCACAGAATGACCATGCAAGGTTCTACAGCATATTCTAAAGCAGAACAAAAGAAAACGCCCACTGTGCGACGTTTCCCACTTTCACTGAGCTATGATGGGCTCTCTGCCCTCCTGCACTCTATGGCACCCATGCCCTGTGCACCGTCTACCACTGCGTCACACTCCCCCATGTGCATACCACTCGGTCTGTACTTGTAACCCCATCTTCGAGCCTTCATCCGCTTTTTTTGTTGTTGCAGTTTTTATATAGCGCGAACTGGACCAGAAGGTATTGCAGCGCATTACATGAACACCAATCACAATACACATCATTTTCGATAAACACGGGGAGATTAAGTAATTTCCCCAGAATACCTTTATCCCGTGATTCTATAAGTATTCTGAAATACACAAAAGAGGGTTTGAGAACAACTCCAATACTGCAACAGTCATACCCAGTCACTCCTCTTGTAAACCATAAACATACCATAGACTCGAGTCAGGTCTATTCTATAGATCAGTGTATATATCTCCTTAAATAGGTCTCTCCCTTTCTGTATTTAGCAAATGATAGATAAGGTGCAGGATTGTAGAATCATCCTTAAGGTAAGTCATAACAAGTTAGTTGTTCCAAAACTGGGGTTACCAAACTAAAGTAAATGAGATAGGGGTGGTACACCAAAATGGTTCCAATCACTCATGAACACAGTTCAGACACAGAGACTAGGATTAACAGATCCGATGTATCAGAGGAGGGTGAGGCCCGGGGACAATACATGCATTAACTGGCACACCGCAATAACTGTATGTTAGGCATTACCAGAAAGGCAGCTCATTGGAACAATGGTATTTATTGGGGTATGGCCTTAGAAGCAGCTGGTTACAGATACTAGCATCCTTGTGAGACCAAACACTGGCAGAAGGCCAGGGTTGTACGGATGAAAGCCCTTTGGGCTCATGGTGAGACCCCTTCTCCCATCCAGGTGTATCTGCTGCACATAACTGGATCGCTAATGTCATCACTACTCCCATAACTGGTTGATGGAGGGCAAGGAAGAAAAGTCAGGAGGTTGGCAGCGAAGGTAACAACTAAGAGAAAGGCCCTTGTCGTTTCTATAACGAGAAATTAAAGCAATTACACTGCATGGCCATATAAGGATTGATGCTTTTTCATACCTGTATTACTTTATAGCTCTTGATTATCTCCTTCTGGTTTTATGGTACCAACATTTGGAGTTTACTATATGTAGGACAAGTGTTACTCCACCCTTCTGCTGACGTTTAACCCAGTTCACAAGGCTAAGTTCAATGGAAGGCTCCGAGTTACACACAAACATGGACATCACTCCATTCTCTGCTCTCACCTTACCAATCGAGCTCATCTTCCACTTGTCCAGCAAAGAACCTACACTTGTAGAGACAGACCCATGGAATAGGACACACCTGTATATGTAGGACCCTCACCCACTCAAAAGAGAAACTCAACCGAGTCAAACGGGAAAGGAAGCACCAGCATATGGATGTTTCTTGACTTTTACATGCTAGGTACACACTACAAGATGAGCTAGTTTTAGGAAATGTAGTTTCCTAAAAAGAGTCCACTCAAGAGCAGTGGTACTGGTTTTGTGGTCACTTGATCCCCTGTTCAGGGGCTCCCAGTTGTTTTTTTAAAGCCGATCTCACACATTTGATTCTTGCATCACCCATGCAGTACCTCAGCAGGCAGCAGTGCCACAAGCAGCACCACCACTAGCAGCACCAACAGTGCCTGTGACAGCTCAACTCAAGTTCAATCAGCATGCTTGCAGGTTCCAAAATGTAAGTGTCTGCTCTTGCTCACTGGTGAGAATTTGTTCTGAGAAAAAGATCCTTTAAGCCAGTGGGGGCAATACATTTTGTTAACATTACTTTGCAGACCTAGCTGGTGGAGTCAAAGGACAATGTAAAGGCACACAGAGCAGGCACTGCCAAAGCAGCAATCTGGAGGCAAACCAATAACAGCAGCGGGGATTGAGAATCAGAAGGTGGAGAAAGGAAGGCCGGAGAGGAGCTGAAGCTCCTGGACTTTAACCAGTAGCTGCCACATTAGCTATGTCCGCAAATTGTCCAATATGGCGTTTCCTTATGGCACAGACAGTGATGCTGTACTTTCAACGACACAAATGGGAAAGACAAGCCCTAGTAAAAATGAGGATTATTAGAACAGCAAGGATCAAGCAGCCTGCTCCCGGGAAGGTCGGCCACAATCATGGCCAGGAGAGCACCAAATGTGGAGCTAGCCATGCCACAGCGATGAACACCATTTCGAAGGAACAAAACTGCTTCACAAAAGGCCATTGGTGGGTCAGTCTTCAGATCCCAGCATGCAGACTGAATACATGGTCTTCAGCAGGTGAGGAACAGCAACCCCTAAAACCATGAGCTTGATACCAGAGTCCTCATAAAATAAATAAATAATACCAGCATTTGTAAAGCGCACAGCTACCTCTGGAGAGGAGTCCCGGCGCTTAGGGCCATCGGGAAGATTAAGTGAGCTATTGCCCAGAGTCACATGGTGCTGGGCTAACCTGCCACCAGCGCAGCGTAACCCAGAAAAAGCCTACCACACACTCAACAACAGGAAGCATTTGGTGTCCTATCACAGACTACCAAAGAATACTGGCAAGAGTGTTTGCTTTCCAGTCGTGTGTAGACTTACACTAGGCGTACCAAGTAAACTACGGAGTGTGCACAGTAAAAGCGGTCTACATGACAAGCAGCTCTGTGCAGCAGGGGCTGCATTACTCCTACTGCCTTGGGATGCTACTCAGTGCCTGCCTTGAAGGCCATCAGGAACTGAGGAAAAACCCTAATGACACAGGCACACTTCCAATTCCCCACCACACTGGAAAGAAGACAGAATGGCAATGAGATTTTGGGGAGTCCTGACGGCTTCTGTAGCATTCTGAAGAGATCTGTGTCTAATACAATGGGGCAAGCATTTTCATATACAAGACTTGGATAAGCTAATATTGATGTTCAAGGTTTATAGACCAAGAGCCAGACATTGACCATGCTTAGATCCTTCTAAAAGCCAAAGGTTAGGCCGGTTGTGATTTAGCCTACTGGAATTTTCAACCGACAACAAACAGAAGCTTTGGAATTCATATTAAGGTGGAAAAAGTGAAACTTTTTTAGTACCAGGATCCATTTTCCCCAAATAGGCTTATTTCATCTCCTATGTAGTCATGGAAAACTCTGCAAAAGGTGGGGATATAAAGTGATACTTCAGTCTTCAGAGGAAGAAAGAGCACAGAGCTCAGCTCAGATGAAACTGACTCACCACGGACTATGAGTATTATCATTCGGGATTATTCGTGGTGAGTTCTCTCTCTGCAACTATGCTGCCTCCACGATTCCTGGAGGCAGCATAGTTGCAGAGAGAGAACTCTCTCATTCAAGTCACCTGCTGTCAGTTCACTTCGAAAGAGCGGAGATCTGAGGGAGTAAGCTTGTGCACCTTGAGCCCATTGTGGTTATAGAATGACTATCTGCCCCTACCATAATTGCCCGTTGCCCCAACCTCATTTGCCTGTGCCACCCACTGCCTACAACTAAGTGCTTACTTCATAACTATGACACCCTTCCAGGTTGCTGCTTCCACGTCCACATTGTCGACTCCGGTGCCAGCCCTGCCGACCAACTTCAGACGTTTTCCTGCAGCCAGAACCTCAGCAGTAACTTTGGTGGCCGAGCGGACAATAAGGCCGTTGTAGTCCTGCAGGGGAAGGATAAAGCAGAGGTTAGATTCCGGAAGTGAATAAGAGAATGAGCTGGAAACATTGCGCAACAGGACAAGGGCAGCCTCATGGACTGAAAACATGGGTCTCAAGGAAGAGATCTCTGAACATGAACAACTTACCTGTTTATACTACGCGTCTGGAGCACACTAAAGAGACGCCGACCGCGACAGAGGCAGAGCTCTTCCTTGACAGGATGTCCCACCCCCACCATGCGCGGCATCCAATGATGGATGCTGCGTGGTGGACCAGCCAATCCTGGCGCTGCATGCAGCACCAGGATTGGCTAGGGGGGCACATTTGCTGCTCCTCCTGTTGCCCTTTGGAAACCTGGGCTGTTGCAGCAAACAAGCACCCCTGAGTCCCGCTGGGGAACTTACAGTGTGCATGCTTGAGAAAGTTGCCAACTTTCCTAAGAATGCGCACTGTAAGTTCCCCAGCGGGACTGTCACTGCGCACTATGGTCTGCTGCAGCCTGAGTGTGGACTGTCACTCAAGCTGCAGCAGACCACCCCCCAGCGCAATTCCCGCCGGTGGCTGTATTTTAATATTTAGAACTTAAGATACTAGGATTGCGGCCTGCGGCCGCAATGCGGGTCCATGGTGGCTGGTGGGGCTACGCCCCTACGCCCCAATGGACGCACCACTGTTGGCTTCAGCCCCTCCCTGTCGTGTGACTAAGCCCGGGCTGCTGCTGTGGGCTCGGCTGCGTGGAGTCTTATCTCAGGCACGCCCGAGTTTTTCACAGGTATTTAAAGATCATTTTCATATTTACATACCTTTGTTAAGTGGTTACCGAGGCTTAGCTGTTTTTCTGGTTCCAGTACTCCCGGGGCCCCCACTCTTCTAATTCGTTACTGTTGTATTTACATTTACTGCCGTAGTTTGAGAATTAATTTCATGAAAAGGAATATAAAGTAAGCATGGGCAAATTTTGCGAATCTCGCGTTCGCGAATTTTGCGGATTTGCGAATTCGCAATCCGCAAAATCCACGAATTCTCGCGAATTTGCGGATTTTTTTTTGTGTTCGCAAGTGTTTCTGCCAGTTCGCGAGGATTTGGTACTAGTTCGCAATTGCGAACTTACTGGTCGGCTCGCAACGGTCGCGACTATGTTGTTTCTACGTCTGGTTCATCATCACAGCCTCCCAGCACCCTCTGTTTCACCACTGGCACCCTCTCTTTGACCCATGCCACCCTCTGTTACATCAATGCCACCCTCTGGTTTATCATCACTGTAGAAGATGGGGGGGAAAAGCAAGCCCACCTGCCCTGCTTGAACTGACATGAATTAATTTGGGGTTAGTTTATTAACAACACCTGCCCTGCCCCAACTGACAATAATGAATTAGGGGCTAATTAATGTGTCACTGAAAGAATTTGAAGTTCCAGCCTGGCACCTGCTTGTCTGCTCCTTTAGCTGTAAATCAGGACCTTTGTGGCATACAGTTAAGGTCAGAGCAGGGTCACACAATAGTTGCAAGCAGGCAACCGAATTCTGGAGGGCCCCCTCAGGAAGCACTACAGGGAATCCTTACAAATCATGAGGTTGACCTTTTGCACCTGCTCATTGTTTTTGCAAAAATCGTTTTTCGGTTTTTTCGCGCTATTCGCGGGGCGCGGCGTCGTGCGAAACCGACCGCGGAAGCCGCCAATTCGTGCGAATGAGCTTTTTATTTTTTTGCGGCTTGTTGTTTCGCGAGTTTTTTTGCAGTATTCGCGAGCCGCTTGCAGCGCAACACGCGAATTTACCCCAAGGTCGAGTACGGGCGCGGCCATTTTGTTTGCGTGACGTATTTCCGTTTCCACCCGCTATGTATAATCTCGCGCAGTAAGCGCATTGCGAGTAGAGGTACGCACGAGATCGCGAGGGAAATCTCGCGCAAACTTACTTTCGCGCTCGTGAACGGGCGCCGGCCATCTTGTTTTTCATTCATTTCCTGTGTCTGGGCATGGTGTTTAATCCTCTTGGTATCTTTGCCATCCTTTGCTTGTTTTCAGTTTTTTTTTTACGATTTTGCTTCTTATCTATCCCTCTCTTTTCCTAGCTGTATATTTTTGTCTTTTCTGCTATTTTTCTTTACTTTTGAACTACTTTTTTAAACTCTTTTCTTTTCTTCTTCCCTATCCTATTCTTTCTTAATTTTCTACTTCTTCCTACCTTATCTGCCCAGACCATGGTCAAGCCAGGCGCCGTGAAGCTGCCCAGGCACTTGAGGGCCGCAGCGGCGGCGGGGAGTAGTCCTGGACCCAGTGCCAGGACAGCATGCGGGAGATTGAGGGGGGAGCAGGTGACGCGACAGGAGATATTCAGCCCGGAGGAAGTGGGCGCGCTGGTCTACTTCGTCCAGCGCCGCCTGCCCAGGACCATCGCGGGAGGCGGCAGGATCGCGGCCGGCGGCTACAACATGCGGGAGCGCCGGAAGCGGTGGGAGAAGGTGTGCTGGGCCATATCCCACCCTTTGGGTCCAGCGCACCTACAGCCAGGTCACCCATCGCTGGACGGACCTCCTGGACCGGGAGCGCGACCTGCTGGACCAGCTCGGCTTGGAGATCCCCGGGCTTGGTGAGTAGTAGTAGCCATTTCATCACTCACTACTATGATGTTTTCTCCTGCTTTGTGTTGTTGTATTGCAAATATTTGTTTTTTACATGGAGCAAGCCAATAATGCCGCTGATGACGATTACATTGTAGTTAAATTATATTTCAAAATCTTCTGTGCATTTCAGGTGCACTGCTCTCCTTCTCAGTGGCGTTGCTACTATGCTTATTTGTTTTCTATTTTGTGGTCTCATTGGCCTGAGTAACTATTATGTATGAGTGTACTTTACAGAACTGTGTAATGCTAGACACTAGGGGGCAGATTACATTTACAAGCCCCTTGCGCCACGTTTACGTTGCCTTGCGTGACGCAACAGCGGCGTAAACGTGCCGCATCCCTGCGAGTCATTTACAGCATGACGCATCTAGGGAGATGCGTCACGTTATAAAGCCATGGGCCTGCACCACAATGGGTGCGTTCCTAGTACGCAGGGTGGGCGGTCCGGCGGCTGTGCGCCTCGCAAAATTGCCTGCGTGAAATCTACAAGATTTAACGCAGGCACTTCTGTGACGCTGCTACGTCAATTCAATTCCTTATGCCTGCTTGAAGCAGGAGAAAGGACTGACACAGCATGTTAAGTATTGGGTGGCCCTGAGCATTACTGGAGTTGCATTGCGTTGGCGACGTGACTCCAGCGATGCGCCGCTCTTACGTGACGAGATGCGTCACGCAAGTGCCTACCCTTGCGCCAGGGCGCGCCGCATTGTAAATGAGGTGCATCTGCCGTGTCGCAAGGGTAGTTTTGCGTGACGCATTTGATCTGGCGCATCTCTGGAGATGCGCCAGAACGCGTAAGTAAGTATGCCCCTAAGGGGCAGAATTGCAATTACCGTCGCATCCCTGCAAATTAGCAGGGATGCGCCATTAATTGTGCGGCCCGCTACCACCACCAAACATGGTGCGCCGTATTTGCAATGCGGCGCACCATGGGCCCAAAACGTCACCGAAGCTTTACTGCTGGAATTGCGTCGCAACGATGGCGCAGCTCCAGCAATGCTCTGGGGTACCCTATCTCCCCAATGCTGGGTCAAGCCGTACGTCTGCTTCAAGCAGGTGCAGGGTTTGTGTGACGCATCATTGTCCTAAAGGTGACTGATTGAAATTTTGTAGATTTCCCTCAGCCACTTTTAGGATGTGTTCCAGCGCAGGAATGCCCTCCCTTGCGCCGGAACGCCCCCTGATGGCGCAGGGCTTTATAACGGGATGCATCTCCCAAATGCGTCACGTTGTTATAATATTATACGCCGCACCATGGCGCCCTTTTTTGTTTAGCTGCTGCGTCACAAAAGTCACGCAATAACGGAGCAAAAGAGCCGCAAGGGGCTTAAATCTGCCCCTTCCTTTGTACCCCTGACAATAAGAAAAATAGTGGCGGTGGATTGATAGTTTGACTATTTAAATGACTGGTAATGTAGCAGGCAACTGTTAGTGTTGTCACTGATCTGACTGAAATCACAATGGAGTTTGTCTGTCACTTTGCGTCTTGCCTGCGGACTGCTGCCTGCCAGTCCTAGGTGAACCTTTCAGTACTTTGTTTAGTGAGTTACGTGACTTTCGAAGTGACAGGTCCGCAAATAAATGAAAACTAACCCTAATCAATATAATTTCGCGGAAATATTTTGTTATTGTTGTTTTGAAATGTTTGATTTGGTTGACATTGACAAGCAACAATCATCCATGTTTTCTGTTCTTTCTTTCATGTTGTACGTCAGCTCCCCCCAGGGGCGAGGGGAGGACACAGGAGCAGCAGGCGGCGGATGCTGTTCAACAGGGCCAGGATCGGGCAGGCGAGGGCTCCTTTGCTGGCCCCAGTAAGTTTTCATTTTAGACTAGTACCTATTTTTCCTAGCGTTCCTCATTTGACTTTTTTCAAAATTGTCTTTGATCTTCTTGTAGACTGTATCTAAATTCTTATCCTGCCTCTACTATGACTCCCTGTGGTATTACTAGATTATTCTTATTAGTCTGTCTGTGTAGCTAACTAAGATTGCACGGTTGGCGAAACTCCCATTCTAGTCAGCAATAGCTCTATCAACTTAGAGCAGTCCTCTGGGATTTCCATAATGTCTTTTGAAGTGTTCTATCTGGACTCATGCTTGCAAAAATTGCAAAACCTTTCGCTCAGTCACTCTAGTCTGGACCAAAAAACACAGATTCTATTTAAGTTTAAAAGCTTTATTAAAAGTAAACACATTTATTAAAATGAAGTCATAATAAAACTAAACATTTAACTGATAATGGAAAAGTGGTTAGTGCTGACGATTAATTGAAGACATTTCTTGTGGTCGAGCCGAGCTCTCACCTGGTTTCAACTTGATATTGTTGTTAGAAGTCCATCTTCTGTCTGTGTGGAGAAAAATGGTGCGTGTTAAAAAACCAGCCTTCATCAGTTGTGCCAAAAAGTGCAGCAAGACAACCTTCCCTGGAAAAAGGGACATTTTTTTTAACTTTAAAGTAGACAGTCACAAATTACATTGTTTTCACATGTCTTCATTCCTAGACCAAAGACTAGTGAGTGCTTTATTCTAACATTCTTAAATGTACTTTGTAGGTGGAACATCTGGTGGCGGGGCCAGCGTGGAGGTGGTGGTGCTCGACACGGAGGCGGAGGGCAATTCTTCAGGGGAGGAGGCGGCGGCTGTGAGAGTTGAGACGGTGGTGGTGGCGGCCAGAGGTAAGCTCTTATATATTCCTTACTTATTGAGATTGAAGACTAGCTGGGAAGGCAAGAATATGAGATGCATGGCTGGGTGAATGATGAAGCAATGATGGGTGGAAGGACAACAGCCTGGGTGGGTGACACAGAAACTGTATGTGTCCATATACCTGGATCATGCTACTATCTGACTCTTAGATAGCATATGTGTATCTAGAGCAGGGGTACTCATAGTACGGCCCGCGGGCCGGTGGTGGCCCGGCAAGCCTTCCTTGGCGGTGCGCAGACCTTGCAGACAATCACTGCTCCCCCGGCCCCCACAGAGCAGAGGCTTTGTTGTATTTCACCTGTTAGCGCCCCTGCATCTCCACTCTGACAATCACTGCTCCCCCGGCCCCCACAGAGCAGAGTGGAGATGCAAGGCCACAAAGAGGTGAAATAGAACAAAGCCTCTGCTCTGTGGGGCCAGGCAAGCAGTGATTGTCAGGGTGGAGATGCAGGGGCGCTACAACAAACAAAGCCTCAATAATATGTTAATGGTCTTTTAAAGACCTGTTAAGTACTTTGGTGTTGTTGTCTGTGTGTGCGCGTTGAGGAAGCGGTCTCAACCCGGGCTGAAGGCTGACACAGATAGACACACACACAGTGAGATGACAGAGGGGGAGGGAGGGCAGGAGGGAGAGAGAGACGGAGAGGGAGGGCAGGAGGGAGAGCAGGAGTTAGAGAGATGTATGTAAATGCTGGGTCTGGTGGCTCAGTGGATGAAGGCAGCTGCTGCAGAGACCTGTGTGCAACCTCATGGTCACAAGTTTTTGTTTTGCTTTAGACCTGCCCCCTCTGACTCCGCCCCCACCAGTGCGGCCCTCGGCCACAAACTACACTGTAAATTTAGCCCCTGAGAGAAAGTTTGTGAGTACCCATGATCTAGAGAGAGTAGACGGTCAGTGGATGAACTAAGTGTAACTTTGAAGAGCATGTAACACTGCACCCGCATGTCCGTTCCAGTGTAGGAAAGGCAAGGAAAAGAAGTTTTAATTTTGTCCAAATACTACCATCAATAGTAGCAGTAGTTTGTATTGCAAGCACAGCATAGATCCGGTTATTACGGTGGCCACTCCCTACCTCTCTTAATAAGTTTAGTAGTACTCAGTCATTCATGTGTGGATGTATCACTGGTCACTCAATAAAAAGCAAAGCACCTAAAGTCATCCCATATATAAGCAAAAAAATCCCATGTGAAGTGATAGATAATCAGATTATTTATCTTCTTCAATTTTCCATTTCTAGTACTCATTTCCACTGTAGGGAGAAAGTTAAATTAATTAAGCAGTAGCCCTTGAGTTGTAACAGAGTATTCTCAGTGCCACCCGTAATAGAAAAGTAAGAGCTTCACCACCTGCATGTACTGGATGGGTACAGTAACGCAACGCAAGTCTAGGTCACTCCTCATGGCGTGCGTCTCTTTTTCTCGGGTGCAAGTTTACTGCGCTGGCATTATGCCGGCTTGCAGAAGATAACGTACCAATTTTCCTAAACAAGAGACAAGAAGAAGAATAAGACTGGTGTACTTTCATAGTCGACTCCAATGGAAGTCCATAGTGCTCGTAGAATTTGTTCCTTAAACTCCCACTAATGTTAGAGCAAGGATGAAGAAGTGTGAGGTTAGATAGATACTGGCCTCAATAGTTATGTAATGCGCTTGCAAGTTGCTAGTTGTAGTGCAACACAAATTTCTGCTGAATGATTGAGTTAATCTTAAAGAGAATTGGTTACAGACTATGTCTTTCTTTCTTCATATAGGTTCTCCTTCCAAACGAACAAGGAGGAAGGAGCTGGCTAGAGCGGCCCGGCAACGGAGGATCGATGCCACTGTGGCCGAATATCGGCGGCTGGTGGCCCTGGAGGACGAGGAAAGTGTACAGTCGACCACAACAACTACGTCGTCTGCATCGGCCTCCGTGCCCCTACGGGCTGCCAGTGCCACCCAGCACAGTGGTCCACCCAGACTGAGCCGGGCTGCCAAAGCCAAACGCCACCGCCGAGTAGCAAGGACAACAGCTTCCTCTCACAGCCGTTGCACCTGCTCGGCATTGAAGGCACGCCTGCGCCGCAGTACCCTGATGGTGTCCCGCCTCCAGCAGGAGCTCCACCACTTTTCAAACGAGTTGGAGGGGCTCCGCGTAGAGCACGCCTTGCTCCGCCAGGAGCATGATGCCCTGGCCCAAAAAGTAGACAGCATCCACCCATAGTGTCCCTTGCCCCTTTTTTAGACACTTTTGGGGGGTGGGAATTGGGAGGTGGGTTTTTGGGGACTTTTGAAGGACAATCGTTGGGGTTAGGGAGGGTCTTGCGGGAGATTATTTTGTTAGGGATATAAATATACTTTTTTCAAACTTTATCTGAGCAAACCCGTTTCTTACTGCTTGCCTGATGGGTGGGGGTTTAACAGTGACTTTGTTTTCCTGAAAGTTTAGTTCCATTTTCTTCCTTTAAGTGTAAATGCCCAAATGTTTTCAACACTAAGTGCCTCTCACAGAGTAAGTGAAGTGAATCCAAGAGTCCTAGGACTTTAGTAGTACTACCGTCAGTCTCTCGTCTCTCCTACTAATACTCCATTATACCCCCAAAGCACCAAACGCTTATCTTACCTGTAATTTGTGTTTGAAAGTAGGGCTAGACCCAGGGCTGGCTCCACGGGAAACAGCGAATAAGGTTGGCAATCTTGGTCGGATAAAATTTCCTCACTCCTCTCATCGAGCCGAGTGGTCGGTCCCAGCGTCCCCTGCTGGTTCTGGAATCGTAGCGCTGCTCTGCCTGTGCCTCTGCCGATTTCAATTGCCTGCTGCCTGCCGCTTTGCCTGATTTCACTGTTTTTCACTGTTTGAGCATTGTTTTGGTGACTGTGATTCTATTTAGCGCGTCTGAACTGTAGCGCTCCGCTGTTCTCCCCCCTCCGCCTCCATTTTAAGTGTTGTTGTTGTTGTCCTTGTGTGCCCGCCCCGCCTCCCAGCTGAGACACCCTCCCACTGTACTGAAATAGCGCTTCTCCCCCTTAGCGCGCTGTGACTCACTCCTCTCATCGAGCCGAGTGGTCGCTCCCAGCGTCCCCTGCTGGTTCTGGTATCGTAGCGCTGCTCTGCCTGTGCCTCTGCCGATTTCAATTGCCTGCTGCCTGCCGCTTTGCCTGATTTCACTGTTTTTCACTGTTTGAGCATTGTTTTGGTGACTGTGATTCTATTTAGCGCGTCTGAACTGTAGCGCTCCGCTGTTCTCCCCCCTCCGCCTCCATTTTAAGTGTTGTTGTTGTTGTCCTCGTGTGCCCGCCCCGCCTCCCAGCTGAGACGCCCTCGCCCCTCCCCCTCCACTATCCATATATGACAGTTGTTCCTGCGCGCAGCGTTCACGCGCAGCGTCCGCGCCCAACCCGCGCCGAAGGTGCGCCAAAGGTAAGCCCGTCTACGCCCGTCCGCGCCTGGACCGCGCCCAGCGCCAGACCCCCTGGCCCCCGTCCCTCCCAGCCCCCCCGCATTATCTACGATGCCACCACCCTCCTAGCCCTTAACCCCGGCCGCGCTCCCAACTGCGTCCAAGCCGCTCCTGGACACACCCATGGACCTTTCTCTTGCTACTCCTGCAAATTCAGCGGCACCGACAACATCTCCGCTACGACCACACCACAAATTCCCGACCCCAACCACCTACAATGCATCCTTCTCAACACCCGATCGGTCCACAGGCACGCCATTGATCTATGGAATCTACTAGACACCATTTCTCCGGACATCGCCTTCCTTACGGAAACATGGATGAATGCTTCCTCCGCACCAGACATCACCATTGCCATCCCTGAAGACTATAAGATCACTCGCAAAGACCGTACCAGCCACACAGGAGGAGGAATCGCTATCGTCCATAAGAAATCAATCCGCATATCAACCAGCTCTGACGCCAACCTCGCCAACTCCGAACACCTCCACTTCCAGATCCACATCGACCCCAAAACCACACTCAGAGGCACCCTCCTCTACAGACCACCAGGACCCCGCGCAAAATTCAGCGAAGACATCACGGACTTCATCACCCCACACGCGCTCCCCTCCAAAGACTACATCCTTCTGGGAGACCTCAACTTTCACCTCGAAAAGATCAACGACCGCAACACCGCCATCCTCATGGACAACCTCGCCAACCTCGGACTTAAACAACTAGTCACTTCCCCCACTCACATCGCAGGTCACACACTCGACCCCATCTTCACATCCAGCAACCATGTCTCCTTCAGCCACACTACGGACCTCCTCTGGACTGACCACAGCTGCGTTCACTTCACCTACAACAAACCAAAACCCAGCATTCACCTACAACCTACCCTGCAAAGAAACTGGAACAAAATCACCAAGGACCAAATCTCCGCATCGCTCCTTCAAAACAGTCTGAAAGGAGGAAGATGGCGGCAGGCTAACGCCGGCTGCGAGAGCACGTCCTGGACCTAGATTGCCGAGCGAGACAGTCGTGTCAGTGCCGGCAGCAGGAGCGAAACACAGGGAACTAAGCGGTGAGAAAATGCGGGGACTTCTTGCATGAGAATACTGGCTTCGGTTTGACGGAGATATATATATTTTTTTTTTTCTCGAGTGCCGCCGTGTGGAAACCCAGCGGCGCTAGGACCTGCGCACGCATGGGACGTCCCCGGGAGAGCTACTCGGAAGACGCGGTGTTACGGGCAGCTGCAGAGCAGCGCAGCGCCTGGTGTCTGGTGAATGTTTGGCATAGGACACGAGCAGCGGCGGCGAGGATCCACTGGAAGGGCAGCTGTAGAGGAAGGCTGAACACGGTGAGCGTAATCAGTTCTGAAAGGCAGAGAGGGGGGACATTGAATTCTATTCCATTGAATGACGTTTTGGCATTTAAGGAAAGTGTGGAGTACTGGGAGCAGATCAGTGCAGTGATCAGTGCAGCGTCAGTGGTGGGGACCAAGGGTCAGGCTCCAACAGAGTATAGGAGCCCCGAAGGAATGGACATTGGCACAGCATCAACTAAATTCACAGCGAGTGTCGAGGAGAGGGTGTGTATATTGCTGGGAAGTCAGGAACAGAAGGACCAGGAGAAAAAAAAAAACGGAGGGGCAGGCTTAATATCGAAGCAGACTCCAGGGGTTGCTGCCCCCCCAGCTGCTAGGAATAGATACCTCCTGCGCTCCTTACACGATAAAGAGCTGCTACTCACTGGAAGCAAGGGACCAGGCTGCCCAGCCACATTAACCCCTTTAACCCCAAAACAGAGGAAAAGAGAAAAAAGTAAACTAGGGGATTGCAGAAAGCTGAAGAAAGGCAGTATTATTGCCAAGTCAACTAAACCCCCTCCTTCTTTGGTATCTTACTTCAAGATAATGGAGAAGACAGTCTCCAGCCCTACACTAAACACTGGATCCAGTTCAAAAGGAAGTGGTGGGGAAACAGAGCAAGCAGTACAAGCAGTACAAGCAAGCTTTGATGCAGGTACAGGACAGACCCCTTTGGCCTCCCCAGCCAATACATTGGGGGCCCCTTCACAAACAAATGTCGCGCTTCAGAACAAATATGCCCCTCTGATGTTAGACCCTGAGACTGACTTGGGAGACCTAGGGGAGACTCTGGATGAAGAACCCGAGCATGAGACAACACCCATAGCTATATCTCCTTCTATATCTGTACCTATATCGACATCTGTGCCCATGTCAGCATCAGCTTCAACATCAAACGAACCGCAGAAGGAAAATCAAAGCCTAGAGAGCCTCTTGTCTACTTTGAGGGAAGATCTCCTGGCAAGCTTGCTCCCTAAATTTGCAACATCGGAAGCTAACCAGAGTGAGATCGCTCGAAAATGCACAAGTTTGGAGAATAAAATGGACGAGATAGGCACTAGAACGGAAGCTCTAGAGGGAGAGGTCGCTACTCTCACAAAAGGGTACGAGGCGCACTCTAAGGCTATAACGGAATTGAAAGAGCAGAACAGGTCTCTGCAACTAGATTTGGAGCGACTAGAAATCCACTCCAGGAGAAACAATCTGAAGTTTCTAAAGGTTCCGGAGGGAATAGAGAATGGGGACGTGAAGACCCTAGTATGCAAACTACTGCGAGAAGGTGTATTGAAGGATAGACCAGACATCGAATTGGAAAAGGAAATCCAAAGAGCGCATAGAGATCCATTTCGGCAACATTCTGGTCGGAATGCACCAAGGAAAATCTTAGTAAACTTCCTAACATTCTCGGTGAAAGAGCTGATTCTGAGCAGGGCGCTCGCAGATACATCATTGCAGATCGACTCAGTAAAATATTTAATCCGTTCAGATGTAGGCAAGGTAACAGCTCAGCGACAGTGGGAGTTAGGATCTCGTATGCAGGAAATAAGAAGTTTTGGTGCTCAAGTCATGATGAAATTCCCAGCATCATTACGAGTTGTTTGGAACAACAAGACATATAACTTCATCTCCCCACAGGAAGTAGACCGCTTTCTAGAAGCAATGAAGGACCATCAAGAAGTTCAGCAAGCGCAAAGAGAGGCCCGTAGTTAAATATATGTAATATATGTGTAATATATGTAAAAAACACATTGTGAAATAATAACATAAAGAAAAAGAAAACTAGTAGAAGGGTCAGCGAGTGAAACTAAATAAAAAAAATTAAAAAAAAATACATAGAACAAAAGAAGAAAACTCAAAAAAAAAACTTTATTTCATCACTATTTTCTTTTTCTTTTGCACTGAAAAAAAAAAAACACACAGATATGAAGTGGAGACAGAGGCACTGACACAGATTATATAAACGCACTAAGATGAGGCAGGGACTAGGCCAGGGACATGGCTCTCAACGGCGATAAGATCGCCAAGGTTCAAGAGGGGGGGTTCCTCAAGGGAAGGGAGGGGGGGGAAGGGTCAAAAAGTATAAAAGAAAATTTTCCTCGTATATCAATGGTATCTAAAATAGCTTTAGAAATTATAGTTAAATCAAATAATGATGATAGCGACGAACATATGATGAATGGCGGGGGATAACTTAAAGTTCATAAGCTGGAATGTGAACGGGCTTAGAGAGGACAAAAAGCTGAAAAGAGTCTGTGAGTTTCTGAGAAAATCAGATGCTCATATTATTATGCTAGAAGAAACACATCTAGACCAGAAAGAATGTAAAATTGCCTTCAAAAACCAAAGATGGATACAAGATCTCCTCTGCTCTAACCAAAGCAGCAAAATAAGGGGTGTAGCAATTATTGTTAGAGTCAATAGTGGGGTAAGGGTGCAAAAGTACGATACGGATGACACAGGAAGATGGTTGACTGCCTTCATAACTATAAACAACATAAGGTTGACTTGTGGGGTCTACTATGGTCCAAACCAGGACTGCCCAGATGCATTAATCAGCTTAAAAACCAGTTTGATGGAGCAAGATACACCTATTATTTTAGGAGGAGATTTCAATTTAGTTTTTGATTCAAAACTTGACCGTACCTCTAAGGCCATTTCTTCTTCTCTACCTAAATCGAAGAGAGAGCTTAAAACCATCATGAAAGACTTTAGTCTCTTAGATGTATGGAGAATCAAAAACCAGAAAAGCAGAGATTACTCATTTTATAGCTACAGACATAAACATCATTCACGTATAGATTTTTTCTTAATTGATCAAGAACTCTTATCCAAAGTCACAACCACTTCTTATGTTCCAGCAATATTATCGGACCACTCACTAGTAACCCTATCTATAAAGATTCCACAGGGAGGGCAGGTCAGAAGGTGGACATTAGACAGATCATTATTACAACAGGAGGAAATAAGGGGAGACCTGAGGAGACAAATGGAGGAATACTTTGTGTTTAACAAGGCAACTGCTTCAGAACAAATAGTGTGGGAAGCCTTCAAGACCTACTTAAGGGGTTTTTTCACAACTATAATGATCAAGAGAAGTAAGAATAGGAAGGAAACAGAGAGGAACTCATTACAGGAGATTAAGCAAAAGGAGCAACAATTACAGAAGGCCTCACTCGAACAACATGCTAATATACACACCCTACAACAAGAATTAGAAAATTTGAAATCGAAATATCAGGCGAATCTCGATAAGATCATTAAAGAGAAATGGGATTCAAGTAGACTTAGTAACTTCTCATATGGGGAAAAATGTGGCCGCCTTCTTGCATGGAAGGCTAGGTCTGATAGAGCAAGAAATCAAATCAATGGCCTTAAAATGCAAAGTTCTGGTGATGTCTCCTTTGCTAATGAAGAAATATTGGAAGAGGCAAGAAGATACATGCAGACCTTATATTCTGAAACCAAGGATAAATCCAATCTGGTTGTTGATGGATGGTTGGAGGGGGTCAGACTTCCACAGTGTCACGAGAATGACTTTGACTTTGTAAAATCTGAGATAAAAGAGGGGGAAGTTCTTAATCAGATGAAGAAGATGGCAAAAGGGAAAGCTGCGGGCCCGGATGGACTCCCTGTGGAGGTATATCAAACTGGTGCGGAGATAATCGTCCCTGTTCTCACTTCCTTGTTTAATAAAATATATTTGGCTGGTGAACCAATCCCAAAGACCTGGTTGGAGGCCTCAGTTGCTTTAATCTTGAAGCCAAATAAGGACCCCCTGACTATTGAATCATATAGGCCGATCTCCCTGCTGAACAGTGATTACAAAATTTTTGCAGGAGTATTGGCGGCAAGGCTGGCCAAAGTGATTAAAACTATTATACATGAGGATCAGAGGGGTTTCATGCCGGGTAGGCAGATTAACGAGCTGACTTTTCAGGTAATCACAGCAATAGACTATGCTATTGATAAGAAACTTCCGCTGACTATCGTTGCGATAGATGCCGCAAAGGCATTCGATCAGGTAAACTGGGATTATCTCTGGGATGTGCTGTCCGCATTCGGCTTACCTACTAACTTCATCGCCTCTATAAAAGCATTGTACCTGAACCCAAAGGCAAGGATTTTTGTAAATGGGACGCTTTCAGATTGGGTCCAAATATCAAGGGGCACTAGGCAGGGATGCCCCCTTTCCCCCCTATTGTTTAATTTATATATCGAGCCATTAGTGAATAAACTAAGGGCAGATCATTTAATAAAACCCTTTTCAATAAACGATCTGGATCTAAAATTTGCCCTATATGCAGATGACCTCTTAATGTTCACTTCTAATCCTGAGGTAGCAATACCTAGACTTTTTGAACATGCAGAAGCCTTTGGAAAGACCTCTGGTTATAGAATCAATAAGGATAAAACGGAAATCATGCAATGGAACCAGGAGGCAGCGCTGCCTGAAACAAAAATAAGGATGAGGTACCTTGGGATTCAGTTAGTCCAGGACATTACTCAGATACCGATAGTTAATCTTGACAAGGTATATAAGGAAGTCTGTGGTCAATTACAGCGTTGGTCCGGGCTCCCATTAAACATCTTCGGGAGGGTTAATCTTATAAAGATGATTATACTACCAAAGGTAACTTTCTTGTTTAATTCAATACCCTTATCCTTCGACACAAAGGCGGTGGGAAAACTACAAGGAAAAATAGGTTCATTCATTTGGAATTCCAAAATGCCCAGAATCTCTGCTAAAAAGTTAAGAAGACAATTAAAAATGGGAGGTCTGGCGCTACCTGACATCTTGCATTATGCCCATTCCTTCCACTTTAAAAATTTTAGAGTTATGGCAGGTAAGGCAGATACGTCTTTTTTGGGTCGCTTGTTTCAAGCAATACTGCATAGTATCCCCCAAGGCCACGAATACTTTTTATTTAAGTTTGGAGACCCCAGATTTTACAAAAAGGTTAGGCTAAAGGTTCTACTTACGGCTCTGAAGAATTGGGTTTTCTTCAGGAGAAAATTACAAATTCCATATTACGCCTCTCAAGCCCCAATATGGGACTCTCCAGGGACCCCAGAATGCCTTAGAGACCAATTGTCAACCCCTCTTAAATTAGCAGGGTTAATGCAGTGGAAAGATCTACAAAACGATCAGCAGCTATTGGGGTGGGACTCCTTCTCTAGATTGACGGGAGGAACCCTTACAAGATTTAAATATTACCAGCTGTCAAGCTGGTGGTCTACAGAAATATGGGATTGTGCATCTAACCCGAAATTTGATTTTGTAAATAGAAAGGGGCGTTGGGATAAAGAACTCGCTTTTTGGTATGAGACTTTGATGGAAAAAGAGGGAGTTACGGATCTGGAACTTCAAAATCTCTGGGGAAATGGTCTGGGGCTGGATAGCAACAAACTGGTTGACCTGTGGGGGGACTCTTTTAGTCTGGTGAACGGAATAGTAAAATCCGCTCCACTTAAACGAAACCATCTGTTTACATTGTACAGGGTGTATTTCTCCCCAAAAAGACTGACAAGGATCACAAACCTACAATATAGCTGCCCAAGGTGTAATTTGTTAGAGGCAGATGACATGCATATGTTCGTAGAATGTCCTAGCCTTAACTTGTTTTGGAAACAAATTGAGGGTTTTTTGATGGATGTACTAGGAACACAGATCGTGGTCTCTCCGGCAATGATTCTGTTTGGTCTGGGGACGGGTTACCAGCTTGCAAATCAGCAGACTAAATTTATTTTCTACGTGATGTTATTGGCTAGGCGAGAAATATGTAAAGCATGGAAATCTGAAGATGCTCCCACTTTCTCTGATTGCTTAAGGTATATCATCTATATTAGTGAGTCTGATATAGCATGCGATGTTTCCTCTGAGTCTAAGATCTGGGAGCCCCTGGTGGCATGGCGGAACAGATGAGAGTATTCCGATGATTTCACCTGGGTACTGTTGGTGCTTAGTCCTCAACCAACCCGAGGGTCGCCAAGTTACAGAGGCTGAGGTGGATAAAGCAAACAGTAAATACTAGAAGGGAGTACCTTTTTCCGGCTCTCTCTGGCGTCAAATTTTGTGGTCGTAACATCGTAATGCCAGGGGGAGGGGAGAGGATCTCCGTCTAGAGCACCCAAATTGGTATATGAGGAATAAAAAAAATAAAAAAAGAAAAAAAAAAAAAAAAAAAAAAAACCAAAACCCAGCATTCACCTACAACCTACCCTGCAAAGAAACTGGAACAAAATCACCACGGACCAAATCTCCGCATCGCTCCTTCAAAACACCCCAGCCCTCTCTTCTAACGCTAACGAAGCCGCCGCCAACCTCACCCTATGGTTATCCAACACCGCTGACACCTTAGCACCACTGAAAAAACGTCAAAACAAACCTGGCAGCAAGAAGGCCTCCTGGTTCAACGATGATCTCAAGAAGTCCAAGAAACTCTGCCGCTCCCTTGAAAAGGCCTGGAAAAAAGACCCAACCACCAGCACCAAGGACGCCTTCAAAAACGCCACCCGCACTCACCACCAACTAATCCGAAAAACCAAGAAAACAGCATTCAAGGATCGACTTGACAACAACGCTCACAACAGCAAGGAACTTTTCAACATCGTCAAGGAATTTTCCAATCCCTCGGCCAACTCCAACGACATCACCCCCTCTCAAACCCTCTGCGACTCCCTAGCCTCATTTTTCCACAACAAGATTGCAGACATCCACAACAGCTTTGACAACCAACACGGAAACCAGCCCACCCTACCATTTGCTGATCATCTTCCCCCCGTGAACACCCTCAACGACTGGAACCCAATCTCCACTGAGGACACCATCCGCCTGATGAATTCCATCCACTCAGGACCCCCCACAGACCCATGTCCTCACCACATCTTCAACAAAGCAGACTCCGTCATAGCACCGCACCTCCGAGACGTCATCAACTGCTCCCTCAACTCTGCCACCTTCTCGGAAGACTTGAGGTTCCGTGACAATTGTAAGTGGTGTTTTCGACTCGCACGAATATGGTCGAGTCTGGTATCTATGAACCGCAGATGACGAGTTTAGTAAGTGTGCGCAGTTTCGCTGTGCTAACTTAAACCGTTCGTTTGTTATGTGGGTTTTTCATCTGTACCCACGGGTTCCATCTTAGATACGGCATCCATTTTGTCTCTTGCCCTCAAGTAGCCAGCGAACGGACGCTGTCCGCTTCGCGACCCTGGGACTCCCAAGATATTTGCGGAAGACACATGTTCTTTGTAAGTGTCTTTATGACGAGGGGGATGATACTGTAAGGCAGATGGCCCCGCTCGAGGCTCATCTTGCCGTGCCGGTTTATTGTCTCAGCCGTGCATCTCATTAGGCACGTCCCTTTTGATGCCTGTATCTCGTGTTTCCCGATACCTCCCCTTTTACACCCTTTCCGATTTCCCCACTGTCTCCGTCTTCCTCTGCACCTGTCTTTGTTCCTATTTCGATCTGTTTTACTGCCGATTGGAATGCACTAATGTTGGGAAGATGGGTTTTTACAGTTGGGAACCGCCAAATGTTTCCGCACTTATGTTCCGGACCTTATGTGTATCGAAGTGACCAAAGCGACCCCTCTGGGGGATAATTATGGGAACCGGGTTGTAAACCTTTGTGTATCATGTTGTCCTATGGGTAAAATCTGTATAAAAGGAGCGATCCACAGAACCAATTTGAAGCAGTCTCCCCAAGTTGCACGTGTTGTACTTGTCGTGACTTCTGTGTTCCCTGCAGTAAATAAACCTTGAATCTTTGACGCCGAAGGAAGTGTCCCGTGTCTCTGTCATTCATACGCCGGAGCAGGTTACCCACGAAGGTTTCAGGTGTTGTGCCCTGGCACCGCTGGGTATTAAAGAACCCAGTCCTTCAGTTGGCGCCCAACGTAGGGCTGCATCAGTGGTACCGGTCCAAGCCCGACGATCGTGTGGAACTTCGTGTGAAATCTCCGAGGGAAGGTGCACTCCGCTTCATCGATCCTGTTGTCGAAACAAGTGGCCCGAAGACCTTTCCCGCGAAGATTCCCGCCTCCTGACGGCTGCGACGGACTGCTGCCCTGACTGTAGACCTGTTTTGGCGCCTGGCGTAGACCTTGGTATAGCGAGACGATTGACGGGCCTTCCTGGAGACGCCATCGATCTTTGAGTTAAGTATTTGTGCGTCGCTCCCAGAGTTCTTGGTTGTTGACACTTTAGCGAGTGTTTTTGTTGTTGACGCTGTGTGAGTGTTTTTTTTCGGTGACACTTTGCTAGCGTACTTTGTTGTGTTATTTGACGACTGCAGCCGCCAAAAACCGAGGGTTTTTGTTCTTTGCTGGGACTTGGTAAAATCCCGTAACCCTTGAAGTTTGTGAAACTCGGCTAGTGTGCGAGATGCCTGGTCGTAGTACTTTGTTCAGTTGTTTCAGACCTTGTGGTGTGGATTCCCGACTGGAGGACTCGTGTCCGATACCTCCGGTTGGAACTCCGACTTATGAACTGTACAGTAAACATGGGCTAGGCCCGATAACTTTTAATGAATACTGGATCAAATACACGAAGAAGGACGGTGACCTTCGCTGGCCACCACATGGTAGCTTCGAGGCCCCGATCTTAGATAATCTAGAGGTTAAATTGTTCGCAAAAAAGTCAAGGCCGGCCATGTTTGATGCCTTTCGGTTGTGGCGTAAAGAAGCCCGACAGAAAGAAATCAGACAGACTAAGCGAAATCAGAGAGATAGTGCTGGTACCATTGTAAAGAAAGCAGAACAGTTCCAGCACGATAAGGAGGTTAAGGAAAAGGAAGTGTTTGACAGATTACAGCGTATGACTATAGATAAATGCTATCCTGCTTTGCCTACGGAGTCGGAAAAGAAGGATGAGTCAGTTGAGGATCCTTTAATGTCCTATCTTATGAAATCGCCACCTCCGTACGTACAGGGTATCACAGCCCCTGTGATTCCCCCTGTACCTGTTCCTGCACCTATTCTTCCTTTGCCTGCTCCTCAACCTGCACCCGTTCTTCCGACTGTTCCTGCTCCTTTGGCTGTTGCTATTCCTACTGCTCCTCTGCTTCCACATACTCCTGCTCACGCTACTGCTCCTGCTTTGTTAACCCCTGCTGTTGTTTCTGTCTCTACCCCTTCACTTGTTAGTCCTGTGTCCTATACTTCTCCCTCTACTCGTAGTCGTAATTCTCCTCTTGCGGCTAGTTTCTTTCATTCGCTCGGACCTGTTCTTGGGTCCGCTGGTTCCGATGGTCCTCAGAGACGTAGTCAGCTTCCTGGTAATAGGGAACGTGCTTCGCTATACAATATGGCGATGGGTTGGATGACGCATCCCCTTAGAAATCCACCACGTATTGTACTCGACACATTTTGTCAGTTCAATATACCAACCCAGAGATTTGTGTTCGAGGAAATGTGTAAGGTCCTTCGCGATCAGATATCGGCCGACGCACCTGACGAGGTGCTGACCGCTTTGTCTGATCTACAGCTCCAGTTCTCGGCTGGACTGATAGTGGATACCAACGTTCGACGAGCCGTTGAGCGGTTGCTATCTTTTCGTCCCACTCCTATACCTCAAGCCTTGTTTGTTGAGGATATTGAAAGACAGCCAGATGAGTCTGGTCAGTTTCCTATGCGTGAAGTTCCACCCGTGTTGATGCCAGGTGATGCTGCTCACGTTCCACCTATCCTGCCGTATTTTCAGAGAGTATGGATACATCTCCCATGGAAACGCTCAGAAGTGTTGCAGGTGAAGCAATCTTTGCCTGACCCTCGCAAAAATCCTGCAGGGTATTACAAAGAGTTATCGCAGCTTGTAGATGCTACGATAATTAATCTTGCCGATATTGATATGCTGTTTGGCAATGTTGTACCGCAACCGGTATGGGCTAAGATTCGTCAGGAAAATCACGCAAACGAATTAGGTGGTGATTGGGCGGCCATTATAGCGGCGGATGGGTTGCAAGTTGGTGGTGCTAAGCCTGAACAGTTGATTGCTGCTCTCCCTCAAAGAATAATAACGTTAATGAAAACTCTTATGCCAGCTATGAGGGTAAACTGGGACAAATTGTCAGCTTGTAAGCAGAAAAAGGACGGGAGTGTCTCCGACTTCTTTACGAGGTTTGAGGAGGCATTCATCGATCATAGTGGTCAGGATATGAGCACTGAGGGTGGTCAAAGGTTGTTCGTGGATAAATTTGTTTCGAACTTATTGCCCGATTTGAGCAATAAATTAAAGAATTCAGAAAGTGCGTGGGCCGTTTCTACTTCAGCTCAGATATTGGCTACGGCACAATATTATGAGAACAGAGAGAAAGAAGAGAACGACCGTGCCGATAAAAAGACGAAAGAGCTTAAAACTAAAGTGCTGCTTCAGCAAGCGTATCCTCCACGTTCGAATCAGAATAATTCGCAACAAAATAGATCGCAGCCGCAGTCGAACCGATCCCAAACTCGTAATGACTCCTCTTCCCAAAGATCCTCGTTAGGGTACAATCAATGTGCTTATTTTGTTCTTTGCTGGGACTTGGTAAAATCCCGTAACCCTTGAAGTTTGTGAAACTCGGCTAGTGTGCGAGATGCCTGGTCGTAGTACTTTGTTCAGTTGTTTCAGACCTTGTGGTGTGGATTCCCGACTGGAGGACTCGTGTCCGATACCTCCGGTTGGAACTCCGACTTATGAACTGTACAGTAAACATGGGCTAGGCCCGATAACTTTTAATGAATACTGGATCAAATACACGAAGAAGGACGGTGACCTTCGCTGGCCACCACATGGTAGCTTCGAGGCCCCGATCTTAGATAATCTAGAGGTTAAATTGTTCGCGAAAAAGTCAAGGCCGGCCATGTTTGATGCCTTTCGGTTGTGGCGTAAAGAAGCCCGACAGAAAGAAATCAGACAGACTAAGCGAAATCAGAGAGATAGTGCTGGTACCATTGTAAAGAAAGCAGAACAGTTCCAGCACGATAAGGAGGTTAAGGAAAAGGAAGTGTTTGACAGATTACAGCGTATGACTATAGATAAATGCTATCCTGCTTTGCCTACGGAGTCGGAAAAGAAGGATGAGTCAGTTGAGGATCCTTTAATGTCCTATCTTATGAAATCGCCACCTCCGTACGTACAGGGTATCACAGCCCCTGTGATTCCCCCTGTACCTGTTCCTGCACCTATTCTTCCTTTGCCTGCTCCTCAACCTGCACCCGTTCTTCCGACTGTTCCTGCTCCTTTGGCTGTTGCTATTCCTACTGCTCCTCCGCTTCCACATACTCCTGCTCACGCTACTGCTCCTGCTTTGTTAACCCCTGCTGTTGTTTCTGTCTCTACCCCTTCACTTGTTAGTCCTGTGTCCTATACTTCTCCCTCTACTCGTAGTCGTAATTCTCCTCTTGCGGCTAGTTTCTTTCATTCGCTCGGACCTGTTCTTGGGTCCGCTGGTTCCGATGGTCCTCAGAGACGTAGTCAGCTTCCTGGTAATAGGGAACGTGCTTCGCTATACAATATGGCGATGGGTTGGATGACGCATCCCCTTAGAAATCCACCACGTATTGTACTCGACACATTTTGTCAGTTCAATATACCAACCCAGAGATTTGTGTTCGAGGAAATGTGTAAGGTCCTTCGCGATCAGATATCGGCCGACGCACCTGACGAGGTGCTGACCGCTTTGTCTGATCTACAGCTCCAGTTCTCGGCTGGACTGATAGTGGATACCAACGTTCGACGAGCCGTTGAGCGGTTGCTATCTTTTCGTCCCACTCCTATACCTCAAGCCTTGTTTGTTGAGGATATTGAAAGACAGCCAGATGAGTCTGGTCAGTTTCCTATGCGTGAAGTTCCACCCGTGTTGATGCCAGGTGATGCTGCTCACGTTCCACCTATCCTGCCGTATTTTCAGAGAGTATGGATACATCTCCCATGGAAACGCTCAGAAGTGTTGCAGGTGAAGCAATCTTTGCCTGACCCTCGCAAAAATCCTGCAGGGTATTACAAAGAGTTATCGCAGCTTGTAGATGCTACGATAATGAATCTTGCCGATATTGATATGCTGTTTGGCAATGTTGTACCGCAACCGGTATGGGCTAAGATTCGTCAGGAAAATCACGCAAACGAATTAGGTGGTGATTGGGCGGCCATTATAGCGGCGGATGGGTTGCAAGTTGGTGGTGCTAAGCCTGAACAGTTGATTGCTGCTCTCCCTCAAAGAATAATAACGTTAATGAAAACTCTTATGCCAGCTATGAGGGTAAACTGGGACAAATTGTCAGCTTGTAAGCAGAAAAAGGACGAGAGTGTCTCCGACTTCTTTACGAGGTTTGAGGAGGCATTCATCGATCATAGTGGTCAGGATATGAGCACTGAGGGTGGTCAAAGGTTGTTCGTGGATAAATTTGTTTCGAACTTATTGCCCGATTTGAGCAATAAATTAAAGAATTCAGAAAGTGCGTGGGCCGTTTCTACTTCAGCTCAGATATTGGCTACGGCACAATATTATGAGAACAGAGAGAAAGAAGAGAACGACCGTGCCGATAAAAAGACGAAAGAGCTTAAAACTAAAGTGCTGCTTCAGCAAGCGTATCCTCCACGTTCGAATCAGAATAATTCGCAACAAAATAGATCGCAGCCGCAGTCGAACCGATCCCAAACTCGTAATGACTCCTCTTCCCAAAGATCCTCGTTAGGGTGCTTATTGTAGACAAGAGGGTCACATTAAATTCAATTGTCCTGTTCTAAACGAACGTAATAGTGGTAACTCATCTAGAGGAGGTCGTGGTGGTTCACAGCAGGCACCACGTGGTAGAGGCCGTGGAGCTCAGAATGATCGTTCAGATAACTCATCAAATTCCGATAATTGTTTTGATCAACGTGGATCGTCGCAAGGACGATCTGCGCAGTACAATGTAGACGATTATTACGTCGATCAGGGAACTGACTACAGTAATTACTAGGACAGCCATAGACAAGGAGAGGGAGTGGTATCAGTTCCGGTTGATCAGAGAGGGCCTTACGTCGCAGTTGCTACATCGGGCGTCGTTGAGCCTTTTCTGTTGGACACTGGTGCAGCGAAAAGTTCCATTAAGCATTCGAAACTCCCTGGCGCACCTTTGTCTGGCTTAACAAATGTTTCCGTTGGATTCTCTGGCGCCCCCGTTAGCAATCCAGTTTCGTGCCCTTTGCCCCTTACAATTGGGCCTCGTGAGCTAGAAGCTCCGTTGATCTTAACCACGGGTTGTGGTGAAAATCTTTTGGGCCTGGATTTGCTTAAACGTTTGTATGCAACTTTGTATTGTTCTCCTGCGGGTGTAAAGCTTACGTTGGGAGAGAGGGTTGTCTCTCCCATGTACTTGTCTCTCGATAAGCTTCCACCGGAATTGAGTTCTCTTCCTGCGTCTTTGTGGGCAACAGGTCCCAATGATGTGGGCCTACTTGATATCTCACCTTATGTTGTTCAGCTGAAATCCAATGTGCGGTTGCCACGTATTCCCCAATATCGTATCTCTCTTGATGGTGAACGAGCATTGTTGGCGATCATCTATGATTTGATCGAGAAAGACGTTATTGAGGAAACACGGGGAAACGTGTGCAACAGCCCTGTACTACCCATTCTAAAACGTACTGATCCTTCGAAACCACCTGTTTATCGTTTTGTTATCGATTTACGGGAGGTGAATAAAATTGTGATTCCTCAGTTCCCCGTTGTGCCTGACATCACGGCGCTACTGACTCTGATTCCAGCTTCTGCATCGTGGTTTTCGGTGATTGACTTGAAGAATGCGTTCTTCAGCATCCCGATTGCAGAAGAGAGCAGAGACCTTTTCGGTTTCTCTCTTGGTGGACGCAGCTTCCGGTTTAAACGCGCTCCTCAGGGCTACTGTGAAAGTCTATCGATTTACAGCCAAGCCTTGAAGGGTCAACTGGATGCGTTTAGGTTGCCGGCCGGTGCGGCCTTAATCCAATACGTCGATGACCTATTGGTGGCTGCTGATACTCAGGACATTTGCAAAATTGCTACGGTGTCGTTGCTGCAACATCTCTGCGAGTTAAATCACAAGGTGTCACCTTCTAAACTCCAATATTGTTGTCAAGAAGTAACCTATCTAGGTCACTTATTGTCAAAGGAGGGAAGGCGGTTGACCCCAGAAAGAATTGCAGCAATTGCGCGAATGGCTGTGCCAACAACCCAAAGAGATGTGCGTGCCTTTTTAGGTATCACGTCGTACTGCAGGCAATGGATTCCGAATTTTTCATTGCTAGCGAAACCATTGGTGGCTCTTACGTGCAAGGATGTTTCGACTCCTTTACCATGGACGGAAGAGTGTCGGAAAAGTTTTTCTGAATTACGTGATTCATTGTGTTCGGCTCCTGTGTTAGGTACTCCTGACTATAGCAAGCCGTTTACATTATATGTTCACGAGAGGGAAGGTTGTGCTTTGAGCGTCTTAACGCAACCTTTTGGTGGTAAGCAACGTCCATGTGCATATTTTTCCTCGACCTTGGACCCGGTAGCTAGAGCATTGCCGAGTTGTTTGAGAGCAACAGCGGCAGCCGCGGTCTCTATCCGACAATCAGCAGGATTGGTCATGGATAATATGCTTACGGTGATGGTTCCGCATGCAGTCGATACGCTTTTGAATCGTACGAAAACTCAGCACTTGACGAGTGCGAGGTTGTCTGGGTACGAGTTGACGCTGTTGGCAAGCCACATTCAAATAAAACGTTGTAATGTTCTGAACCCGGCAACTTTGTTACCAATTAGCTCAAAGTCATATGAAATAACAGAACACGATTGTTATTTGAGGACAGAGGAGGAAACGAAAGGTCGAGTGGACCTTAAAAACACCCCATTGGAAGAACCAGATGGTACACTGTATGTGGATGGTTCATGTTTCAAGTTGCCGAATGGTGATGTGACTACTGCTTATGCTGTTGTAACGTTGAATACTGTTGTTGAGACTGCAAGATTAAATCAGAATTCTGCCCAAGCTGCAGAGCTGATCGCTCTCACTAGAGCGTGTGTGTTAGCGAAAGGGAAAGGTGTGAATGTGTTTACCGACAGCCAATATGCATTTGGCGTCGCCCATAGTTTTGGACGTTTGTGGAGAGAGAGAGGTTTTCTAACATCGCATGGTACGAAGATTCAGCATGGCCAGCTTGTGAATGATCTTTTGGATGCACTTACGTTGCCTAAGCAAGTGGCGATTGTTAAATGTAGTGCGCATCGTAAGGTGACGGATGATGTTGGTCGTGGTAATGCGTTTGCGAATGAGACTGCTAAGGAGACTGCCCGGAATCTTAGCACTCGAATGTATGTGACGAGTTCGGTTAGGTGGCCTACAGAGTCGAGCATGTGTGAAGACACTATTGAGAGTGTGAAGGCAATTCAGAATGAGGCCACCGAGACTGAAAAGACGAAGTGGAAAGAAAGTACGGGAAAGTTGGATGCGAATGGTTGTTGGATTGATTTGTCGGATCAGAAAAGATGGATGTTACCGGATGCGTATGTGCTGGCCGTTGTGACAATGGCGCATGGGTTAGCACATATTAGCGCGAAAGGTATTTGCAAGTTGCTGTCCCCTGTGTGGAAGAATGATGGTATCACGAAATGTGCTGAACGCTTGGTTAAGAACTGTATGGTGTGTATGATGTACAATCCTGGCAAGGGAACCCCAACTCCTCCTGGCAGTTTTGCTCCCCCTTCGTGTCCCTTTGAGGTGATTCAATTGGACTTCATCCATATGGAGCGATGCAATAACCTGAAATACGTTTTAGTTGTGGTTTGCGCATTCTCCCGATGGATCGAGGCCTATCCTCTCAAAGATAATACTGCTTTGTCTACTGCGAAAATCCTACTGAAGGAATATTTTCCTCGGTATGGAATGCCTAGAATCGTGTGGTCAGATAACGGAAGTGAGTTTGTGGGGAGTGTGATGAAGAGTGTATGCAAGGGCCTTGGAATTAATCAGAAATTCCATAGTGCCAATCATCCCCAGTCAGCTGGTTTGGTTGAAGGGTATAACGGCACCCTTAAACTAAAGCTAGCGAAGATTCAGGCTACGACTGGTCTTTCGTGGCCTGACGCTTTACCTTTAGCATTACTGTCAACTAGGGCGACTGTACACTCCCGAGTAGGGCTTAGTCCCTATGAAATAGTGTTCGGTCGTCCTGCGAATGTTTGGGGGGTTCCTAGGCCAGGTACTTTCTGTGATCTTGAGTATCCAATGTTGATCGATTATCTTCATGACTTGACTGATAAACTGAGGTTAATTCACCAACAGGTTCACGAAGCATTGCCGACGCAGACGGAGGGTCCAGGCCACCAGCTCCAGCCCGGAGATTGGGTGGTGACGCGCAACTTCTCGCGCAAGAACAACTTGGACCCGAGGTTCACTGGACCCTACCAGGTCCTCCTTGCCACGAGAACTGCAGTTCGTCTTGAGGGGCGGAAGAATTGGGTGCACGCCACCCATACCAAAAAAGTCCCTATCCCGTTGCCAGCAGACTCGTGGGTGAGGAAAGGCATTGCATCAACTGAAACCGAAGGATTGCCGGCGTTTGTACCTTTCAGCGACGCACAACCTGTCGGAGAATCCTCAGTGCAGCAGAGAGACACTGTTGAACATTTGTCAGCAAAAGACTCAAGACCAAAACATTCAGCTGATCAACAGGACGTGGTCCCTTCAACGGATCCTTTGTTTGACGAACAGACACGTCCTGGGAAAACCCGATACTTTTTGCGATCCAGCACTAAAGACTAATAAAAGATCCTGTTCTGTCCCCTGATAATTGCATTATCCCGTTTTCCACGATCAGTTTGAACATTCGCATCACTGTAATTATTTTGTACATATTCATTGAGCTTCGTTCCTTACACTTTTTGCTTCCACAGCTGAGAGACATTGTTTTTGCATATACACTTGTGAAGTAAAGGCTGTGGGGCCGCGCGCGTACTTCCTTCTGGTTAGTAGGTCTTGACGCTAGGTTAAAGACCGTCGGTTCCTGGGAACTCCTAGGGATTGACTGCTGCTACCCAGAACGAACTGCGTCAAGAAACGTTGCGGACGGTCATAGGGAATGGCATTTTCGAAGCTGACGGATTTGGAAGGAGCTCAGGCTCATAGATTCAAGCTGCAGCAACTCAGTCGTACCAAATGTTTTATATTCCAAATATTCGTGTTGTTTTTGACTGTTTCTGCATTATTAGCGGGTGGGGTGTATTACACGATGTTTTGCTTCTTACCTACTGCTACACCTACTCCTACCCCTGACCCTAAACTTACCTCCACTGCTTCTCCTCATTCTTTTCATATCTTACCTGAACACGAGCAGGCTAGACGTGCAGAATTCCGCAATAATTCCTTTATTCAGCTCCTCCATCAGCATCAGTTAGTGGTTAACACTACTAATTGTTGGGTGTGTGGGTTGATGCCACATACTACGGATAAGGGAATTCCATATCTGGTGTTACCGTATAGTTCCCAAGGGTCTGCTCGAGCATTTCAGACAATGTTTCGAAGCGCACTGGGTTTCCACCCCATTCGAGAACCACGTTCCCCCTACTCTGGTCCTACCTCGTATCAAAAACCTTTGTCGATAGCAATAGAGGATTTAGATAGCGATATCTATGATCCCTCGCTTATTCCCGAAGAAGAGGTACAAGCCTATAGGGTCCTAAGTAGAGGCGAATATAGTGTGTTCACTAGTGAAAAGCAGCTTAAAAGCTCGCCTCCGATATGGGTCGTACCCCACATTGGTAATTTTTGTCTCATAGGTCGCGGCCGAAGATCGAAAGCCCGACTTGGAGAGAGTGCTGGCACTGAAAATTACATTCTGCCGATGGTCTCGTCCCCTGTGTTCCTGGCCGCCAAGGGTACATACTTTATCTGTCATGATCGTGCATATGCATGGTTGCCCTCTGACTTCATGGGCTCAAGCTTCATCGCAAACTTGTTGCCTCCGACGTTCACTGTAGATGCTGATTATCACAAGACTAGAGTTGTGAGAGGCGTAATTAGCGAAGAGGATACTGCCGGTCAAGAGGCAGGAGACTTTTTCAAGGGTTTCCTCCCGTTTTGGGGACCTATGGTTAATAGTAGGAACCTGAGACAGTTGACTCGAGTGGTAGAATCGACAGCTAATATTACTGCCAGTGCCCTTGGTAACATCACCACTGAACTTCAGGCGGATAGACTTATGACGTTACAAAACCGTATGGTTTTAGACGTGATCTTAGCAGATCGAGGTGGGGTATGCAAGGTGATCCATTCGAGCTGCTGTATTTTCATTCCTGATAACGCTCCGACTGTCTATCAAGCCATCTCGAAGTTGCATAAGATCTCCGAATCCATACAAGTGGATGTAGGGGATTGGACGCTACTTGGGTGGTTTTGGGGCCTGATGTCGACTTGGGGTTGGAAGATTCTGATGATCATCGGAGTCGTTGTGGCGTTTCTGTTCATGTGTTGCCTTTGTGTGCAGTGCGGTCCTGCCTTATGTGGCCTCTGTGCTACAACGTGTATGAGACAGCCACCTGTTACCAAGGGGACTCGGTTGGACAGAGCTATGCTACAGCAACATCTCGATGGTCTGATGAATATCGAATATGATTCCGACTAGTGCTTGCCTACATGAGGGCAAAAGGAGCGTCTGAGGTTCCGTGACAATTGTAAGTGGTGTTTTCGACTCGCACGAATATGGTCGAGTCTGGTATCTATGAACCGCAGATGACGAGTTTAGTAAGTGTGCGCAGTTTCGCTGTGCTAACTTAAACCGTTTGTTTGTTATGTGGGTTTTTCATCTGTACCCACGGGTTCCATCTTAGATACGGCATCCATTTTGTCTCTTGCCCTCAAGTAGCCAGCGAACGGACGCTGTCCGCTTCGCGACCCTGGGACTCCCAAGATATTTGCGGAAGACACATGTTCTTTGTAAGTGTCTTTATGACGAGGGGGATGATACTGTAAGGCAGATGGCCCCGCTCGAGGCTCATCTTGCCGTGCCGGTTTATTGTCTCAGCCGTGCATCTCATTAGGCACGTCCCTTTTGATGCCTGTATCTCGTGTTTCCCGATACCTCCCCTTTTACACCCTTTCCGATTTCCCCACTGTCTCCGTCTTCCTCTGCACCTGTCTTTGTTCCTATTTCGATCTGTTTTACTGCCGATTGGAATGCACTAATGTTGGGAAGATGGGTTTTTACAGTTGGGAACCGCCAAATGTTTCCGCACTTATGTTCCGGACCTTATGTGTATCGAAGTGACCAAAGCGACCCCTCTGGGGGATAATTATGGGAACCGGGTTGTAAACCTTTGTGTATCATGTTGTCCTATGGGTAAAATCTGTATAAAAGGAGCGATCCACAGAACCAATTTGAAGCAGTCTCCCCAAGTTGCACGTGTTGTACTTGTCGTGACTTCTGTGTTCCCTGCAGTAAATAAACCTTGAATCTTTGACGCCGAAGGAAGTGTCCCGTGTCTCTGTCATTCATACGCCGGAGCAGGTTACCCACGAAGGTTTCAGGTGTTGTGCCCTGGCACCGCTGGGTATTAAAGAACCCAGTCCTTCAGACTGGAAACACGCTGAACTCACCGCCCTTCTGAAAAAACCCACAGCGGACCCCACCGAACTCAAAAATTACCGCCCATCTCGCTTCTTCCATTCCCGGCCAAAGTCATCGAGAAAGCTGTCAACAACCAGCTCGCCGCCTTCCTCGAAGCCAACAAATCCCTCGACCCCTCACAATCTGGCTTCCGAGCAAAACACAGCACTGAGACCGCCCTCATCGCAGCAACAGACGACATTCGAACTCTACTGGACAATGGAGACACAGTCGCCCTCATCCTCCTTGACCTCTCTGCAGCATTCGACACAGTCTGTCACAGCACCCTTCTACAACGCCTCAATAACATCGGAATCCAAGGAAAAGCACTTGATTGGATCACCTCATTCCTCACCGGAAGAACCCAGAGAGTCCGCCTTCCACCATTCAAGTCCGAGGCCTTTGAAGTCATCTGCGGCGTACCACAAGGATCCTCACTCAGTCCCACCCTCTTCAACGTGTACATGAGCCCCCTCGCGGCCATCGCACGCCAACACAACCTCAACATCATCTCTTACGCGGATGACACTCAACTGATCCTTTCTCTCACCAATGACCCCAGCACCGCCAAAACTAACCTACACGAAGGAATGAAAGAAGTTGCCAAATGGATGAAACAAAGCCGTCTGAAACTGAACTCAGACAAAACAGAAGTCCTCATCTTAGGCACATCCCCCTCCGCATGGGACGACTCCTGATGGCCGGAAGCCCTCGGAAAAGCACCCATCCCGACAGACCACGCACGGAACCTAGGCGTCATCCTGGATTCTTCACTCTCAATGAACAAACAAGTCAGCGCCGTATCCTCTTCCTGCTTCAACATTCTTCGCATGCTTAGAAAAACATTTCGCTGGATCCCCCCCGAAACAAGGAAAACAGTCACCCACGCTCTGGTCATGAGCCGTCTGGACTACGGAAACACCCTCTACGCAGGTACTACCGCAAAACTCCAGAAGAAACTCCAACGAATCCAAAACGCCTCAGCCAGACTCATACTAGACATCCCACGCAACGAACACATCTCTGGTCACCTTAAAGACCTCCACTGGCTACCCGTCAATAAGAGGATCACTTTCCGACTGCTTACCCACGCACACAAATCACTCTATGACATCGGTCCAGAATGCCTCAACTCACGACTGTCCTTCTACACCCCCTCCCGCCAACTACGTTCTTCCAGCCAAGCCCTCGCCACTGTACCTCGCATCAACAAGACCACCATGGGAGGCAGATCCTTTTCATACCTGGCTGCTAAAACATGGAACTCACTCCCCGCTTACCTTCGCCTTACCCAGAACCACCCAGCATTCAGAAAGCAACTTAAAACGTGGATATTTGACAAGTAATCCTCCTCCCCTTCCTAAGCGCCTTGAAACCCTCTGGGTATGTAGTGCGCTATATAAATTCTATGACTTGACTTGACTTGACTCATAGCGGTGGTACTAGTGGTGTGACACAGTGACAGTTGCATGCCTATGAAAAAAAAGAAAATTAAATCTGGTTTGTCCTCCTGAGCAATTCAACGGTACAACTGAGAATATAGCAGGTGACAGAAGTACACTAGAACAGTGCCACATTGTAGCCTAACAAATGGTAAAGTATAACTACTAATTTGGTTGAAGTTCTTCACTTTCTTCACCAGCCTGTTGCTATCACCTTATCGTCCCCAGCAAGTGTGTGGATTTATTGCTGTCATTTAGTCACACATCAATCAAAACCACACAGCCCGGGGGAAGAGGGTTAGGGTTTGAAAAATGGATGGGTACGGGGGATTTTGGGAAAGGTTTTGGGAGACAAGAAAAAATAGCACAGCATGGACAAACAATTGTGAACATAAACAAATCTTTGGGTACAAACCTATCCATCAATCTTTGAAAGTGCATGCACTACTGCATGCATGTCAGTGAAAAGTAAGTAGTACTTTCGACAACTGTGGAAGAAAGAATGCGACAGTACAGGGCCTGTGTGGAATTATTGATAACGATATTCAACATAAGGTCTCTGTAGCCAGATACCCGAGAGCCTTGCTGGTCACTATAAATCCATTCACAACAACACTCAATGGGGTTGGTCTGGAAGGTATAGTAGATAGAAAAGGAGAAATTGCTTTTTTTCTAGGTGTCCCCTCACTCACCAGGGTTGCCACTTGGTGACATGCTTCATCATTGGGGCCATCCCAGTCCTCTACGGGCTGGGGCGTGCTGCGACTTGCGAATTACGTAGGAGCACTTACAAATGACTATGTGTGGTGCAGATGTGATAGTGGAGTGGACTAAGTGATGTGTTAAGGGATCAATTTAGAAGCAGAGAGAGATCCAAGAAATGCAGTCACAGTCAGAGAAAAAGGCAAGGGATACTGTATCTATGTTGTTGTAGTTGTCCTGTTGGAAGTGGTAAGTAAGTTGCCTGCAGAAAAAAAATCCTCTTATTAGCGGCACTCCTCCATTGCAGCCGACGCTTCGTCCATCGATGTTGGTCACCAGAAGACACCCTGTACAAGAAGCACAGCATAGACAAACAATTGAACATAAACAATTATTTGGGTACAAACCTATCCATCAATCTTTGAAAGTGCATGCACTACTGCAATGCATGTCAGTGAAAAGTAAGTAGTACTTTCGACAACTGTGGAAGAAAGAATGCGACAGTACAGGGCCTGTGTGGAATTATTCATAACGATATTCAACATAAGGTCTCTGTAGCCAGATACCAGAGAGCCTTGCTGGTCACTATAAATCCATTCACAACAACACTCAATGGGGTTGGTCTGGAAGGTATAGTAGATAGAAAAGGAGAAATTGCTTTTTTTCTAGGTGTCCCCTCACTCACCAGGGTTGCCCCTTGGTGACATGCTTCATCATTGGGGCCATCCCAGTCCTCTACGGGCTGGGGCATGCTGCGACTTGCGAATTACGTAGGAGCACTTACAAATGACTATGTGTGGTGCAGATGTGATAGTGGAGTGGACTAAGTGATGTGTTAAGGGATCAATTTAGAAGCAGAGAGAGATCCAAGAAATGCAGTCACAGTCAGAGAAAAAGGCAAGGGATACTGTATCTATGTTGTTGTAGTTGTCCTGTTGGAAGTGTTAAGTAAGTTGCCTGAAGAAAAAAAATCCTCTTATTAGCGGCACTCCTCCATTGCAGCCGACGCTTCGTCCATCGATGTTGGTCACCAGAAGACACCCTGTCCACTGCCTGCCTGATGCTGAATTGTGGCTCGCTACTGTGAAGCCTGACTCCATCCTTTTTTCCCCATTGCAGAGACTGAAACCCGGCCTGTAATTATTCAACGAAAAACAGGAAGTGATATAATATTACAACACCACTGATAAATAAATATAAGGTATGTAGGCTGTGGAGTGCAAAAAGTCACAATTTGATTTTCCTAGTAGACAGTACCATATTTTTGAAAGTGCGTACTCTGAGTCACCTTTTGAAGGATAAATAAGTAGGGGCAAATTAATGTAGCGGATCTTTCCCCTCAAGCTAGGTGTACTGTAAACTGTGTTTTAGAACAAAATTAGATCTTCCTAGCAGTGCTCCCACCCAGACCCTTACTAAAGCCAGTCGCAAAAATGTAGAAGACCCCCAATCAAATCTCAAAAAACGAGGCCTAGCAGAAAACTGGTGACAAAACTTACTTTGAAAGTAAAAGTAGGCCGAAGTACCTCCTTCCTAATTACCCCTTACCCACCGTGGATTGCATTCAAACCACTTGCAAGCAACCAAGCAAAAGTATCCATAGCCAGCATCGCTCCAAGACTCGAAATCCCCCCCACTCAAACACATGCAATAGAAATACTGCTAACCCTAACGAACCCTAAGTTAAGAATAGTGGCAAAGGCTTTCTTTAACTATGCCAAATCCCCCCTTTCCCACCATGGATTTTCTTCAAATGACTTCCAACCAAAATTACACATTCTCACGAGTGCTCTAAGACCCCAGAACTCAGTTGCAAAAATCTAGAACACCCCGAAACACATGCAATCCTGCTGCTAGGGCTAACCCTAACGAACCCTAAGTTACAAGAAGTGCCAAAAGGCTTTTCCGCGAGGATTTTGTCCCAACCACTTCTACCCGGTATTAGACCTTCCCAGGAATGCCCTAAGACCCGCCAACCCACCCGCCAAGAAGCATATCACCCCCAAACAGGCCAAAAGCAAAATCTCATACTTGCAATATTTCTCGGCCTTCGTTCCAAACGCGCTGCGTAGCTAGGCCATAAGTCGGGGTTGCCACGACGGATTTCCTGAAAAGCAAATGCAATCAAGATTAGAGTGTCCCAGCAGTGCTCCCAGACCACGAAACTCACCCACAAACAGACGGAACCCCCCCAAACAGGCCCCCGAAAACGCTACATTGAGCAAAATATCAGAAATAGCCAAAAAAAAATCGGCCTGGATTTTGTCCCAACCACTTCTACCCGGTATTAGACCTTCCCAGGAATGCCCCAAGACCCGCCAACCCACCCGCCAGGAAGCATAACACCCCCAAACAGGCCAAAAGCAAAATCTCATACTTGCAATATTTCTCGGCCTTCGTTCCAAAACGGGCTGCGTAGCTAGGCCATATGTCGGGGTTGCCACGACGGATTTCCTGAAAAGCAAATGCAATCAAGATTAGAGTGTCCCAGCAGTGCTCCCAGACCACGAAACTCACCCACAAACAGACGGAACCCCCCCTAAGAGCACCTCAAAGGCAAGCAAGTCATCAAAAACACAAAAAAATTTCCGCCTGGGATTTGGTCCAAAACACTTTTATCCGGTATTAGAGCTTCCCAACAATGGTCCCAGAGCCGTCAACTCACCTGCAAAGAGGTACAACAACACCCCCACAAGTGCTGAGTCTTTCTTCATTGGGCGTAAACCAGCCCTCTGGTTTGATGGAAATAGGAGTCTGGAGTAAGCATGGGCGGAAAATCCGTTTCGCTCGCGGATTTTGCGGATTTTTGGGAAATTCGCAATCCGCGAGATTTGCGAATTTCCCGCAAAATTCGCACGCAGCGGATTTTTTTTGCGGCGCGCGGCGTTGGTGATACAATTTTTGCGGCGCGCGGCGTTTATCATCGTTTGCCGAGTTGTTTTTCTCGATAGTTTGCGAGTGCTGCGCCATTTTGGATCTTGCTGTGTGATCCCGCGGGAATTGGCGAGCGCGATTACGTCATCGCGGCTTGCCAGCGATAGTTTGTCAACGCGAGTACGGCGAGATCACGTCTCGCGGTACTTCGCAATTGCGAGATTTGAGATGCGGCGAGCGAAAATATAAAATTTGCAATTCTGCACAAGAAATCCACCAGCAAGCAGCATAAACCTTCTAGAAATGATGATTTTTATCTGAATAACTCCTTAGGTTGACATTTGCCTGCACTTTTTTAGCGAGGAGTCCATTTTGGGGAGGGGGGAGGGGGGTGGGAGGAAGGAAGTGCCCCACAGTCTTCAACTTCCTGTTCCTGTTCAGCAGGCTCCTCCCAGTGCTTTGTCCATCTCCTGGTCACTTTTCATTTGGATCTGGAGCTGGAAGGATTACTTTTTGTGGATGCTGCTGGATATTTGGATTTGAGGCCTTTTTGACTTTCTTTGGATCACTGTTGGATTAGAAATTTTACAAGTAAGTTTGTTTGGGGCATTACAGTTGCTGCAACTAAAATTTTGGAATTTTCGATTTTTGGGCTGTTTTGGGGCCTTTTGCCCAGGGGTACTCAGTGGTGGGTGGACTGAGTCTTTCTGTGGGTTGTCTTGAACTTAAACATCATGGAGGCCATGGATGGATTGGGATTGTGCTGGTTTTTCAGTGATTTTCGATTTTTGGGGCTGTACTTGTGGCCTTTTCACCAGGGGTATTTGAGTCTAGCATGGACCTAGTCTTTCTGTAGGTTGTCTTGAATTTAAACATCATGGAGGGCATGGATGGATTGGGATTGTGCTGATTTTTCAGTCATTTTCGTTTTTTGGGGCTGTACTTGTGGCCTTTTCACCAGGGGTATTTGAGTCTAGCATGGGCCTAGTCTTTCTGTGGGCTAGTTTGAACTTAAACATCATGGATGGCATGGATGGAATGGGATTGTGCTGATTTTGCAGTGTTTTTCGATTTTTGGGGGTGTTCATGGGGAGGGACAGGCCATGTGGCTGGTGGCCATTTTGAGTGCAGCTACAGGCACTGGCCATGTGCTGGCAGGCAAGTGGCCATTTTGAATGCAGGCTTTGTTGTTAGGCCTGCAACCATTTTGCCTACTTTTCAACCTTTATTTATGCCCAGGGGTAGTGAGTCTTGCATGGGCCTAGTCTTTCTGTGGGTTGTCTTGAATTTAAACATCATGGAGGCCATGGATGGAATGGGATTGTGCTGATTTTTCAGTGATTTTCGTTTTTTGGGCCTGTACTTGTGGCCTTTTCACCAGGGGTATTTGAGTCTAGCATGGGCCTAGTCTTTCTGTGGGCTGTCTTGAACTTAAACATCATCGAGGGCATGGATGGAATGGGATTGTGCTGATTTTGCAGTGTTTTTCGATTTTTGGGGGTGTTCATGGGGAGGGACAGGCCATGTGGCTGGTGGCCATTTTGAGTGCAGCTACAGGCACTGGCCATGTGCTTGCAGGCAAGTGGCCATTTTGAATGCAGGCTTTTTTGTTAGGCCTGCAACCATTTTGCCTACTTTTCAACATTTATTTATGCCCAGGGGTAGTGAGTCTTGCATGGGCCTAGTCTTTCTGTGGGTTGTCTTGAATTTAAACATCATGGAGGCCATGGATGGAATGGGATTGTTCTGATTTTTCAGTGATTTTCGTTTTTTGGGCTTGTACTTGTGGCCTTTTCACCAGGGGTATTTGAGTCTAGCATGGGCCTAGTCTTTCTGTGGGCTGCCTTGAACTTAAACATCATGGAGGGCATGGATGGAATGGGATTGTGCTGATTTTGCAGTGTTTTTCGATTTTTGGGGGTGTTCATGGGGAGGGACAGGCCATGTGGCTGGTGGCCATTTTGAGTGCAGCTACAGGCACTGGCCATGTGCTGGCAGGCAAGTGGCCATTTTGAATGCAGGCTTTGTTGTTAGGCCTGCAACCATTTTGCCTACTTTTCAACCTTTATTTATGCCCAGGGGTAGTGAGTCTTGCATGGGCCTAGTCTTTCTGTGGGTTGTCTTGAATTTAAACATCATGGAGGCCATGGATGGAATGGGATTGTGCTGATTTTTCAGTGATTTTCGTTTTTTGGGCCTGTACTTGTGGCCTTTTCACCAGGGGTATTTGAGTCTAGCATGGGCCTAGTCTTTCTGTGGGCTCTCTTGAACTTAAACATCATGGAGGGCATGGATGGAATGGGATTGTGCTGATTGTGCAGTGTTTTTCGATTTTTGGGGGTGTTCATGGGGAGGGACAGGCCATGTGGCTGGTGGCCATTTTGAGTGCAGCTACAGGCACTGGCCATGTGCTTGCAGGCAAGTGGCCATTTTGAATGCAGGCTTTGTTGTTAGGCCTGCAACCATTTTGCCTACTTTTCAACCTTTATTTATGCCCAGGGGTAGTGAGTCTTGCATGGGCCTAGTCTTTCTGTGGGTTGTCTTGAATTTAAACATCATGGAGGCCATGGATGGAATGGGATTGTGCTGATTTTTCAGTGATTTTCGTTTTTTGGGCCTGTACTTGTGGCCTTTTCACCAGGGGTATTTGAGTCTAGCATGGGCCTAGTCTTTCTGTGGGCTGTCTTGAACTTAAACATCATGGAGGCCATGGATGGAATGGGATTGTGCTGATTTTGCAGTGTTTTTCGATTTTTGGGGGTGTTCATGGGGAGGGACAGGCCATGTGGCTGGTGGCCATTTTGAGTGCAGCTACAGGCACTGGCCATGTGCTGGCAGGCAAGTGGCCATTTTGAATGCAGGCTTTGTTGTTAGGCCTGCAACCATTTTGCCTACTTTTCAACCTTTATTTATGCCCAGGGGTAGTGAGTCTTGCATGGGCCTAGTCTTTCTGTGGGTTGTCTTGAATTTAAACATCATGGAGGCCATGGATGGAATGGGATTGTGCTGATTTTTCAGTGATTTTCGTTTTTTGGGCCTGTACTTGTGGCCTTTTCACCAGGGGTATTTGAGTCTAGCATGGGCCTAGTCTTTCTGTGGGCTGTCTTGAACTTAAACATCATGGAGGGCATGGATGGAATGGGATTGTGCTGATTTTGCAGTGTTTTTCGATTTTTGGGGGTGTTCATGGGGAGGGACAGGCCATGTGGCTGGTGGCCATTTTGAGTGCAGCTACAGGCACTGGCCATGTGCTGGCAGGCAAGTGGCCATTTTGAATGCAGGCTTTGTTGTTAGGCCTGCAACCATTTTGCCTACTTTTCAACCTTTATTTATGCCCAGGGGTAGTGAGTCTTGCATGGGCCTAGTCTTTCTGTGGGTTGTCTTGAATTTAAACATCATGGAGGCCATGGATGGAATGGGATTGTGCTGATTTTTCGTTGATTTTCGTTTGTTGGGCCTGTACTTGTGGCCTTTTCACCAGGGGTATTTGAGTCTAGCATGGGCCTAGCCTTTCTGTGGGCTGTCTTGAACTTAAACATCATGGAGGCCATGGATGGAATGGGATTGTGCTGATTTTGCAGTGTTTTTCGTTTTTGGGGGTGTTCATGGGGAGGGACAGGCCATGTGGCTGGTGGCCATTTTGAGTGCAGCTACAGGCACTGGCCATGTGCTTGCAGGCAAGTGGCCATTTTGAATGCAGGCTTTGTTGTTAGGCCTGCAACCATTTTGCCTACTTTTCAACCTTTATTTATGCCCAGGGGTAGTGAGTCTTGCATGGGCCTAGTCTTTCTGTGGGCTGTCTTGAACTTAAACATCATGGAGGGCATGGATGGAATGGGATTGTGCTGATTTTGCAGTGTTTTTCGATTTTTGGGGGTGTTCATGGGGAGGGACAGGCCATGTGGCTGATGGCCATTTTGAGTGCAGCTACAGGCACTGGCCATGTGCTGGCAGGCAAGTGGCCATTTTGAATGCAGGCTTTGTTGTTAGGCCTGCAACCATTTTGCCTACTTTTCAACCTTTATTTATGCCCAGGGGTAGTGAGTCTTGCATGGGCCTAGTCTTTCTGTGGGCTGTCTTGAACTTAAACATCATGGAGGGCATGGATGGAATGGGATTGTGCTGATTTTGCAGTGTTTTTCGATTTTTGGGGGTGTTCATGGGGAGGGACAGGCCATGTGGCTGGTGGCAATTTTGAGTGCAGCTACAGGCACTGGCCATGTGCTGGCAGGCAAGTGGCCATTTTGAATGCAGGCTTTGTTGTTAGGCCTGCAACCATTTTTCCTACTTTTCAACCTTTATTTATGCCCAGGGGTAGTGAGTCTTGCATGGGCCTAGTCTTTCTGTGGGTTGTCTTGAATTTAAACATTATGGAGGGCATGGATGGATTGGGATTGTGCTGATTTTGCAGTGTTTTTCGATTTTTTTTGTGCTGTATAACTGAACTGATGTTCCTCTGTCTTCCATTGTTTTTAGGTGCACAAGACTCAAGAGAACCACCAGTGCCAGGAAGAAGTCCTGCAGCGGTGTGTGTGTGCAGCATAACGTCACGCGACGTCACGTCTGGCCTCAGACAACTCTACAATTCGTGCAACTGCGGCCTGCTGTCTGACCTGCTCTGAAGAAGATGGCCCCAAAAAAAGGTCTCCGTAGCTCCTCTAGCAAGAAAGTTGCTAGTAAGGAGCAGAAGAAGCAAGTTACCAAGGAGGCTGGTGTGCCACCCGCCACGTTTTTTGGGAGAAAAAAAAAAGTACGCCTGCAGCAGCAGGATCTGCTGGGGACCAAGCTGGGAGCAGCACCCCTGCTCCATTGGGTTCAGTGCCTCCACCACCACGCCAACTTAAGTCAAAGCCCTTGAGTGCTTCAGAGGCAGTCAGTGTACTTCTCCAATCACCATCGACCAGTGATGTTGGCTCATCGCAAGAAAGTAGCAGCAATGTCCTTAAATCAACACAGGTTGTTGTAACTCATCTGACAAGTGTTGAACAACCACAGCCGCAACAACAACACCATGTGCAAGTACACGCCCAAGTACATGTGGAAGGAGAGGCAGCAAAAGGAGATGCGCAAGCAAAAGTGCATGGAGGTTCACAAGTGCCCACAATAGTTGTTCCTCACGAAGTAGGGGCACATCAGGAAATCGACAATGAAGCCGAGGTATCATTGGAAGCCACTCCTCCTGATGATCATTCATTGTCTTCCACATCCCTAGCAAGGAAAAGATCAAGGGGGGTGTCTACATCTTCTTCAAGCCCACCTCCTTCTGATGATACAGATCCAGCTTGGGAACCACAACTGCGGTCTGACAGTGAGGCACACCATGATCTGACACCGGTACCTAAGCGTAAACGGAAGGTCGTCGAAAAACTCATACCTATGGAGTGTGATGAGGCTCAACAAGAAGTGACAGATACCGCTGGTGATGAAGCCTCTCACGATGACGACGAGCCAGTCATCACAATAGTCACTGCAGCCCCACCGGGCATGCAGCAAAGAGACATTTTGACCCTATTCCGAGAAGCTGCTGAGTGTGATGATGATGTCGACGAGGAGGCAATGGAAATGGAATCATTAGATTTGGAGTTAAGTAGTACACCAAAACCTACCGCTTCCATATTTCTTCCTCGCAAGAAGGTACCCACCTCGACCTCAATTCGTGGTGGTGAAAGTGCAAAACGTACTGAAGTTCGGCAATCTACATCCTCCACTTCATCTGGCATTAGCAGCAGGACCACCACCACCAGTATCGCCGCCTCCTCCGGCCCCCAAAGACATTTCAAGTCTCCAGTTTGGGACTTCTTTAGTGTTTGCCCAAAAATGGAAAACGTAGCCATTTGTAGGCTTTGTAAGGTTCGAGTTGGTCGTGGGAAGCTTGGTTCTAACTATGGTACCGGAGGCCAGAGAGGTCATCTTAAGAGAGCGCACCCTGTCCAATGGTTTCCGCACCTAAAGGCGTTTATGCAAGCCAGAATTGCACGTAATGAAAGCGTTGATTTTTCATCTGATGATGACGAGGAGGAAGAAGACGATTCAAACACTTCACTTACACCCAGTACCCCTGTCAGCAGCACACCCCATGTGAGGCACACTAAGAGTGTGGGAGAGAGTGAGACATCAATGCGGAAAAGTTCATCAGCGAGCGTAACTGGGTCGAAGATATCATCATCATCCCGTAAATCCTTGGTCCAGGGCAACATTAAAAAGATGTTGTTTACAGAAACGCAATATGAACGCAACCACCCACTGACGCATCTGTATAACACTAAGCTGGCTAAAATGCTAGCTCTGGACCTTCTCCCTTTTTCTTTTGTAGAAGGGGTTGGTTTTCTAGAATTAGTGGCAGCGCTCTGCCCTAAATGGAAGGTTCCTAGCCGGTTCTATTTTGCCCGAGTTGCGGTTCCAGCACTACATGAAGATGTTCTGAAGGTGATTGGGGCAGCTTTGCAGAAGAGTGCTGTTCACACTATACATCTGACAACAGACATGTGGACCAGTGGCGCAGGCGCTGATTACATGTGCATCACTGCACACTGGATCTCTTTTTCAGGGGCTAAAGCAAAGCTAAACGCAGGTGTTGACGCGGACATTGTTTTTAAAGCTGCTCGGAAACATGCAACACTAGCCATGTTTGGTTTGGAGAAACGTCACACAGCAGATAACATTTTGGATGTCTTTAACACAAAGGTCCTTAACTGGCTGTCCCCACTAAAACGCCGGGTTGGTTATGTTTCCACGGACAATGGCGCCAATATAGTTAAGGCCATGAGGGACGGTTACTATTTCAGAGTGCCGTGTTTGGCGCACTGTATAAACCTGGTTGTCCAAAAATTCTTGGCTAATAAAGCCAGTGCAGCGTACAGTGTATTGGACACCTGCCGAAAAATGTGCAAGCATTTCAGCCATTCTTTTAAGGCCCGGAAGCAGCTGAGGAGCCTGCTATATCAACGTAAAATGCCAGTGAAAGCACTCATCCAGGAGGTGGTAACACGTTGGAACTCAACCTTCTACATGCTTGAGCGTCTGTATGAGCAGTATATGGAACTCGATCAATATTTCCTTACAGAGGGTACAGAGGAGCTGAGGATGGGTGGGCCGCAATGGAACATAGTTCAAAGCCTGACACGCATGCTTCGTCCTTTTGAGTTCTTCACGCGTGCAGTCAGCAAGGAGGACTCTAATTTGGGAAAAGCTATCCCATTGTTGTACATGCTGGAGGACCAACTGAAGGAGGTGTGTTCTGTGTTTGAAAAAGATGACAAAAACCAAGACTCTTTGCTTCTGGCTGAGCAATTATTAGAGCTCCTACAAGGTGATGAACGTCTTAAAAAGATCCACTCAGAAGAGCATTACATTTGTGCTACTATTCTGGATCCACGCTACAAAAAGGCGCTGGCAGGCCAAGCATTCTTTCCTTTTGATGATCAACATGTTCCAAAGTACAAACGTTGGCTAGCCTTGCCAGCCAAGAGGTTTGAAAGAGAACGGCTGGAAATTGAAGGAAATGGCAGTACATCAGCAGGCCATCCCCAGTCAAAACAATCCACTTCTGCACCTGTGGCTGTGGCACAAGTGACCTCTCAGCCGTTAAAGACACCGGCAACCGGATCATCTGCACGAGACACAACAGAAACATTGGAGGCTGAAGAGGATTGGCTAGCTCTGCGTGGGTTTGGTTCTCAAAAGGTCAGAGGCACAGCAAGAGCTAAGCAAAGTGGAGGAACCTTGGAAGAGGACCTTGAGTCGATGGTGAAGGACTATCTGAATGACTCAACAGAGGTCTATGTTAATTCTGACCCATTGGCGTATTGGCATGGGAAAAAAGAATTGTGGCCACAGCTCACCAACCTGGCTTTAAACTACTTGTCTTGCCCACTCGCAAGCGTGTCTTCTGAACGGGTTTTCAGTGCTGCTGGTGGCATTGTAACTCCCAAACGGAGCCGCCTCTCGCCCAAAAATGTGGAGAGGTTAACAATGATCAAGATGAATCAGCACCTCATACCACCAGATTTCAGAGTACGAGAAAGCGTGCCGGATGAAGAGGAGGTGGCCAGCAACATAGATGAGGGAATTTCTACTCTGTCAGGTGACACTGAGCTCACCCTGCCTGAATTCGCAGAGTATGATGACGAAGCCTTATTCTTATTCCTGGACCGTGATACCGAGCCCTGAAAATGAGACAACGAATCAATAACTTTCTTTTTCGTCCCTATTCACTTTTATTCCTGTCTGTCTGTCTTTCTTTGTTGTGCACAGTTAATATATTTCAAACTTTAATCAGATAATCACAAAATCAAGCCCATCAGCAGAACTGTCTTCACTGGTTTGCTAATTGATTTGAAGTTGCCGCAGTCTGCATTCCTCAGGTTCACAATTTCAGAAGAACATGCTCCTCTATCCTCCTCCTCCAGACTCCTATTTCCATCAAACCAGAGGGCTGGTTTACGCCCAATGAAGAAAGACTCAGCACTTGTGGGGGTGTTGTTGTACCTCTTTGCAGGTGAGTTGACGGCTCTGGGGCCATTGCTGGGAAGCTCTAATACCGGATAAAAGTGTTTTGGACCAAATCCTAGGCGGAAAATTATTTGTGTTTTTGATGACTTGCTTGCCTTTGAGGTGCTCTTAGGAGGGCTTCCTGGTGTTTGCGGGTGAGTTTCGTGGTCTGGGAGCACTGCTGGGACACTCTAATCTTGATTGCATTTGCTTTTCAGGAAATCCGTCGTGGCAACCCCGACTTATGGCCTAGCTACGCAGCGCGTTTGGACCGAAGGCCGAGAAATATTGCAAGTATGAGATTTTGCTTTTGGCCTGTTTGGGGGTGTTATGCTTCTTGACGGGTGGGTTGGCGGGTCTTGGGGCATTCCTGGGAAGGTCTAATACCGGGTAGAAGTGGTTGGGACAAAATCCAGGCCGATTTTTTTTTGGCTATTTCTGACATTTTGCTCAATGAAGCGTTTTCGGGGGCCTGTTTGGGGGGCTTCCTGGTGTTTGTGGGTGAGTTTCGGGGTCTGGGAGCACTGCTGGGACACTCTAATCTTGATTGCATTTGCTTTTCAGGAAATCCGTCGTGGCAACCCCGACTTATGGCCTAGCTACGCAGCGCGTTTGGACCGAAGGCCGAGAAATATTGCAAGTATGAGATTTTGCTTTAGGCCTGTTTGGGGGTGTTATGCTTCTTGGCGGGTGGGTTGGCGGGTCTTGGGGCATTCCTGGGAAGGTCTAATACCGGGTAGAAGTGGTTGGGACAAAATCCAGGCCGATTTTTTTTTTGGCTATTTCTGACATTTTGCTCAATGTAGCGTTTTCGGGGGCCTGTTTGGGGGCTTCCTGGTGTTTGTGGGTGGGTTTCGGGGTCTGGGCGCACTGCTGGCTATATATACTTTACTTTGCAAGAGGTTTGAAGCAAATCCATGGTGGCAGAGGGGAGTTAGGGCCTAGCTGCAGAGCGCGCGCGGAGTGATTTGGGAAATTTGTGAAAAATTGACTAAGTCCCCATTTTTGTACTTTTGCTCTTTGGCTGTTTGGGGGTCTTCTACTCGTTTTCTCCTGGGTTGACGGCTCTGGGGCCATTGCTGGGAAGCTCTAATACCGGATAAAAGTGTTTTGGACCAAATCCCAGGCGGAAATTTTTTTGTGTTTTTGATGACTTGCTTGCCTTTGAGGTGCTCTTAGGGGGGGTTCCGTCTGTTTGTGGGTGAGTTTCGTGGTCTGGGAGCACTGCTGGGACACTCTAATCTTGATTGCATTTGCTTTTCAGGAAATCCGTCGTGGCAACCCCGACTTATGGCCTAGCTACGCAGCGCGTTTGGACCGAAGGCCGAGAAATATTGCAAGTATGAGATTTTGCTTTTGGCCTGTTTGGGGGTGTTATGCTTCTTGGCGGGTGGGTTGGCGGGTCTTGGGGCATTCCTGGGAAGGTCTAATACCGGGTAGAAGTGGATGGGACAAAATCCAGGACGTTTTTTTTTTTGGCTATTTCTGACATTTTGCTCAATGTAGCGTTTTCGGGGGCCTGTTTGGGGGGCTTCCTGGTGTTTGTGGGTGGGTTTCGGGGTCTGGGCGCACTGCTGGCTATATATACTTTACTTTGCAAGAGGTTTGAAGCAAATCCATGGTGGCAGAGGGGAGTTAGGGCCTAGCTGCAGAGCGCGCGCGGAGTGATTTGGGAAATTTGTGAAAAATTGACTAAGTCCCCATTTCTGTACTTTTGCTCTTTGGCTGTTTGGGGGTCTTCTACTCGTTTTCTCCTGGGTTGACGGCTCTGGGGCCATTGCTGGGAAGCTCTAATACCGGATAAAAGTGTTTTGGACCAAATCCCAGGCGGAATTTTTTTTGTGTTTTTGATGACTTGCTTGCCTTTGAGGTGCTCTTAGGGGGGGTTCCGTCTGTTTGTGGGTGAGTTTCGTGGTCTGGGAGCACTGCTGGGACACTCTAATCTTGATTGCATTTGCTTTTCAGGAAATCCGTCGTGGCAACCCCGACTTATGGCCTAGCTACGCAGTGCGTTTGGACCGAAGGCCGAGAAATATTGCAAGTATGAGATTATGCTTTTGGCCTGTTTGGGAGTGTTATGCTTCTTGGCGGGTGGGTTGGCGTGTCTTGGGGCATTCCTGGGAAGGTCTAATACCGGGTAGAAGTGGTTGGGACAAAATCCAGCCCGATTTTCTTTTGGCTATTTCTGACATTTTGCTCAATGTAGCGTTTTCGGGGGCCTGTTTGGGGGGCTTCCTGGTGTTTGTGGGTGAGTTTCGTGGTCTGGGAGCACTGCTAGGACACTCTAATCTTGATTGCATTTGCTTTTCAGGAAATCCGTGGTGGCAACCCCGACTTATGGCCTAGCTACGCAGCGCGTTTGGACCGAAGGCCGAGAAATATTGCAAGTATGAGATTATGCTTTTGGCCTGTTTGGGGGTGTTATGCTTCTTGGCGGGTGGGTTGGCGTGTCTTGGGGCATTCCTGGGAAGGTCTAATACCGGGTAGAAGTGGTTGGGACAAAATCCTCGCGGAAAAGCCTTTTGGCACTTTTTGTAACTTAGGGTTCGTTAGGGTTAGCCCTAGCAGCAGGATTGCATGTGTTTCGGGGTGTTCTAGATTTTTGCAACTGAGTTCTGGGGTCTTAGAGCACTCGTGAGAATGTGTAATTTTGGTTGCAAGTCATTTGAAGAAAATCCATGGTGGGAAAGGGGGGATTTGGCATAGTTAAAGAAAGCCTTTGCCACTATTCTTAACTTAGGGTTCGTTAGGGTTAGCAGTATTTCTATTGCATGTGTTTGAGTGGGGGGATTTCGAGTCTTGGAGCGATGCTGGCTATGGCTACTTTTGCTTGGTTGCTTGCAAGTGGTTTGAATGCAATCCACAGTGGGTAAGGGGTAATTAGGAAGGGGGTACTTCGGCCTACTTTTAATTTCAAAGTAAGTTTTGTCACCAGTTTTCTGCTAGGCCTCGTTTTTTGAGATTTGATTGGGGGTCTTCTACATTTTTGCGACTGGCTTTAGTAAGGGTCTGGGTGGGAGCACTGCTAGGAAGATCTAATTTTGTTCTAAAACACAGTTTACAGTACACCTAGCTTGAGGGGCAAGATCCGCTACATTAATTTGCCCATACTTATTTATCCTTCAAAAGGTGACTCAGAGTACGCACTTTCAAAAATATTGTACTGTCTACTAGGAAAATCAAATTGTGACTTTTTGCACTCCACAGCCTACATACCTTATATTTATTTATCAGTGGTGTTGTAATATTATATCACTTCCTGTTTTTCGTTGAATAATTACAGGCCGGGTTTCAGTCTCTGCAATGGGGAAAAAAGGATGGAGTCAGGCTTCACAGTAGCGAGCCACAATTCAGCATCAGGCAGGCAGTGGACAGGGTGTCTTCTGGTGACCAACATCGATGGACGAAGCGTCGGCTGCAATGGAGGAGTGCCGCTAATAGGAGGATTTTTTTTCTGCAGGCAACTTACTTACCACTTCCAACAGGACCACTACAACCACATAGATACAGTATCCCTTGCCTTTTTCTCTGACTGTGACTGCATTTCTTGGATCTCTCTCTGCTTCTAAATTGATCCCTTAACACATCACTTAGTCCACTCCACTATCACATCTGCACCACACATAGTCATTTGTAAGTGCTCCTACGTAATTCACAAGTCGCAGCACGCCCCAGGCCGTAGAGGACTGGGATGGCCCCAATGATGAAGCATGTCCCCAAGGGGCAACCCTGGTGAGTGAGGGGACACCTAGAAAAAAAGCAATTTCTCCTTTTCTATCTACTATACCTTCCAGACCAACCCCATTGAGTGTTGTTGTGAATGGATTTATAGTGACCAGCAAGGCTCTCGGGTATCTGGCTACAGAGACCTTATGTTGAATATCGTTATCAATAATTCCACACAGGCCCTGTACTTTCGCATTCTTTCTTCCACAGTTGTCGAATGTACTACTTACTTTTCACTGACATGTATGCAGTAGTGCATGCACTTTCAAAGATTGATGGATAGGTTTGTACCCAAAGATTTGTTTATGTTCACAATTGTTTGTCTATGCTGTGCTATTTTTTCTTGTCTCCCAAAACCTTTCCCAAAAACCCCCATACCCATCCATTTTTCAAACCCTAACCCTCTTCCCCCGGGCTGTGTGGTTTTGATTGATGTGTGACTAAATGACAGCAATAAATCCACACACTTGCTGGGGAGGATAAGGTGATAGCAACAGGCTGGTGAAGAAATCCAAGGATATATTCTTACTCTGCTTGACAAAGAACCATTGCTAATGTGAAAGAACCTCAACCGAATTAGTAGTTATACTTTACCATTTGTTAGGCTACAATGTGGCACTGTTCTACTGTACTTCTGTCACCTGCTATATTCTCAGTTGTACCGTTGAATTGCTCAGGAGGACAAACCAGATTTCATTTTCTTTTTTTTCATAGGCAAGCAACTGCCACTGTGTCACACCACTAGTACCACCGCTATGAGGAAATTTTATCCGACCAAGATTGCCAACCATATTCGCTGTTTCCCGTGGAGCCAGCCCTGGGTCTAGCCCTACTTTCAAACACAAATTACAGGTAAGATAAGCGTTTGGTGGTTTGGGGGTATAATGGAGTATTAGTACGAGAGACAAGAGACTGAAGGTAGTACTACTAAAGTCCTAGGACTCTTGGATTCACTTCACTTAGTCTGTGAGAGGCACTTAGTGTTGAAAACATTTGGGCATTTATACTTAAAGGAAGAAAATGGAACTAAACTTTCAGGAAAACAAAGTCAACGTTAAACCCCCACCCACCAGGCAAGCAGTAAGAAACGGGTATGCTCAGATAAAGTTTGAAAAAATATATTTATATCCCTAACAAAATAATCTCCCGCAAGACCCTCCCTAACCCCAACGATTGTCCTTCAAAAGTCCCCAAAAACCCAACTCCCAATTCCCACCCCCCAAAAGTCTCTAAAAAGGGGCAAGGGACACTATGGGTGGATGCTGTCAACTTTTTGGGCCAGGGCATCATGCTCCTGGCGGAGCAAGGCGTGCTCTACGCGGAGCCCCTCCAACTGGTTGGAAAAGTGGTGGAGCTCCTGCTGGAGGCGGGACACCATCAGGGTACTGCGGCGCAGGCGTGCCTTCAATGCCTTGTAGGTGCAACGGCTGTGAGAGGAAGCTGTAGCTGTTGTCCTTGCTACTCGGCGGTGGCGTTTGGCTTTGGCAGCCCGGCTCAGTCTGGGTGGACCACTGTGCTGGGTGGCACTGGCAGCCCGTAGGGGAACGGAGGCCGATGCAGACGACGTAGTTGTTGTGGTCGACTGCACACTTTCTTCGTCCTCCAGGGCCACCAGCCGCCGATATTCGGCCACAGTGGCATCGATCCTCTGTTGCCGGGCCGCTCTAGCCAGCTCCTTCCTCCTTGTTCGTTTGGAAGAAGAACCTATATGAAGAAAGAAAGACATAGTCTGTAACCAATGCTCCTTAAGATTAACTCAATCATTCAGCAGAAATTTGTGTTGCACTACAACTTGCAAACGCATTACATAACTATTGAGGCCAGTATCTATCTAACCTCACACTTCTTCATCCTTGCTCTAACATTAGTGGGAGTTTAAGGAACAAATTCTACGAGCACTATGGACTTCCATTGGAGTCGACTATGAAAGTACACCAGTCTTATTCTTCTTCTTGTCTCTTGTTTTGGAAAATTGGTACGTTATCTTCTGCAAGCCGGCATAATGCCAGCGCAGTAAACTTGCACCCGAGAAAAAGAGACGCACGCCATGAGGAGTGACCTAGACTTGCGTTGCGTTACTGTACCCGTCCAGTACATGCAGGTGGTGAAGCTCTTACTTTTCTATTACGGGTGGCACTGAGAATACTCTGTTACAACTCAAGGGCTACTGCTTAATTAATTTAACTTTCACCCTGCAGTGGAAATGAGTACTAGAAATGGAAAATTGAAGAAGATAAATAATCTGATTATCTATCACTTCACATGGGATGTTTTTGCTTATATATGGGATGACTTTAGGTGCTTTGCTTTTTATTGAGTGACCAGTGATACATCCACACATGAATGACTACTAAACTTATTAAGAGAGGTAGGGAGTGGCCACCGTAATAACCGGATCTATGCAGTGCTTGCAATACAAACTACTGCTACTATTGATGGTAGTATTTGGACAAAATTAAAAGTTCTTTTCCTTGCCTTTCCTACACTGGAACGGACGTGCGGGTGCAGTGTTACATGCTCTTCAAAGTTACACTTAGTTCATCCACTGACCGTCTACTCTCTCTAGATCATGGGTACTCACAAACTTTCTCTCAGGGGCTACATTTACAGTGTAGTTTGGGGCCGAGGGCCGCACTGGTGGGGGCGGAGTCAGAGGGGGCGGGGCTAAAGCAAAACGATAACTTGTGACCATGAGGTTGCACACAGGTCCCTGCAGCAGATGCCCTCACCCACTGAGCCACCAGACCCAGCATTTACATACATCTCTCTCCCTCCTGCTCTCCCTCCAGCCCTCCCTCTCCATCTCTCTCTCCCTCCTGCCCTCCCTCTACCACCCCCTCTGTCATCTCACTGTGTGTGTGTCTATCTGTGTCAGCCTTCAGCCCGGGTTGAGACCGCTTCCTCAACGCGCACACACAGACAACAACACCAAAGTACTTAACAGATCTTTAAAAGACCATTAACATATTATTGAGGCTTTGTTTGTTGTAGCGCCCCTGCTTCTCCACCCTGACAATCACTGCTTGCCCGGCCCCACAGAGCAGAGGCTTTGTTCTATTTCACCTCTTTGTGGCCTTGCATCTCCACTCTGCTCTGTGAGGGCCGATGGAGCAGTGATTGTCAGAGTGGAGATGCAGGGGCACTAACAGGTGAAATACAAAAAAGCCTCTGCTCTGTGGGGGCCGGGGGAGCAGTGATTGTCTGCAAGGTCTGCGCACCGCCAAGGAAGGCTTGCCGGGCCACCACCGGCCCGCGGGCCGTACTATGAGTACCCTTGCTCTAGATACACATATGCTATCTAAGAGTCAGATAGTAGCATGATCCAGGTATATGGACACATACAGTTTCTGTGTCACCCACCCAGGCTGTTGTCCTTCCACCCATCATTGCATCATCATTCACCCAGCCATGCATCTCATATTCTTGCCTTCCCAGCTAGTCTTCAATCTCAATAAGTAAGGAATATATAAGAGCTTACTTCTGGCCGCCACCACCAACGTCTCAACTCTCACAGCCGCCGCCTCCTCCCCTGAAGAATCGCCCTCCGCCTCCGTGTCGAGCACCACCACCTCCACACTGGCCCCGCCACCAGATGTTCCACCTACAAAGTACATTTAAGAATGTTAGAATAAAGCACGCACTAGTCTTTGGTCTAGGAATGAAGACATGTGAAAACAATGTAATTTGTGACTGTCTACGTTAAAGTTAAAAAAAATGTCCCTTTTTTCCAAGGAAGGTTGTCTTGCTGCACTTTTTTTTTTTTTTACATTTTTTGAAAACCTTTATTGTGCATGAAATAAAGAACAAATACGGGCCCACAACCATCCGGCCGGCCACGAACTCTCATGTAGCACTAGAGCATGCGATACGGTGACATAGTAATACAGCTGCACATCGGTTATTAAGCAGAAATCAGACTGGAGGATGCCGCAAGACCATGACACAGGAGTAGTTAAGGTTGAGTTTTTAAGTTTTTCTTGCAACTATTAAGTTCAGGTCGTGTTGTTCCGTACTCACAAAATAATAAAATAAGAACAAGGTCCATGCAGGTGGGACACGACAGTAGCTACAGTTTACGATCAATCCACATCTCGACAAGCAGTCCCGACCAGGCAGGATGGCCACACAATATCCACGCTACAGGGTAGCAATCTCAACCTCCCACTTGTATCTACGCCGCCACCCCTCGCCTAGTATGCCTGAACACGGGCCAAGAAAAAGGAAAAAATATAAAAGAGGCAAAAACAGGTCCCATAGAAACTAACAAAAATGAAATATAACCCCCCACCCTACACACATGCAGAGGCTATGGGATACCCCCCCCCTAGCAGAGTGTCTGTCGCCCCATAAACCCGAAATACAGCAAGAGAAGAGAAGAAGAAAAAAGAGGCGAGAGAAAGCAAGAAAAGTGTAGAAAAAGAAGAAGAAAATGATAATAAACGAAGAATTTCAACACTTGAATATAGGGAGGAAGCAAAGAACAAGCTGATCTACCACTCCCAAAAAGAAGAGCGCAAAAGTGGGGAGGAGCCCACCTCACATCAGGTCCCCCGGACACCCCGGCCATAAATGGCTGTCTACCCCCTATTCAATAACAGAAACAAATTGCAGCAAGTTCAAGATGATAGGGCGAGATATCCCACAGGTCATGGCACGCGTTGAGAGAGCATCATATATACAGTCATCAGCCGCCACTCAATCACAACAGACAGAAGAAGGTCTCCTAGCCCTGACCAGAGCGTATGCGTCTCCCCGAAGACAGCCACCAAGGAGGACCCGCCCTGGACAGAACAAAGGGATAAGATGGCCGCCCTCGGTACTGAGAAGAAGCCCCAATGCAAGATAAAGAATGCCAATTACATAAAGTACCAAATGTCCAAAAGAGCGGTGCCCTCACGAGTCTCAGATGTTGTATGGCACTAATAAGCAGGAGCGCAGCTTGCAGTTCATAGGCAGTCTGTAGTGTCAATCGCTGTGCCGGTGGCACCACGGGCAGGGACGCCGAAGCTGCAAGCGAAGGCGAAGGATAAGGCAGGGATGGCAACACTGTAGCCTCATTGGCGGAGATGGGTAACGAGCCGCCAACATCGTCACCGGCCGATAATTGTTCCGTCGTTCGCCCGTGTAGTAACAATGTATCTCGGCCCTGGCACTGCGTGGGCCGAGAGGAGCAGTGCGAAGGATCAGCAGACACCATACACCTCAAGTCGAGTGCGGCTTCGTCCAGCCGGTCACCCAGCGCCGCAGCTCTCACACGCCATTCTGCACTCAAGTCAGCGAGTGCGGCAAGGATAGAGGCATAGGAGTATACAGGCTGTAAATCGCTCACTTCTACCAGCCGAGACGCCTCACGATGAACAACCATGTTCTCGGGTCCAGGAAGGGCAACACAGTCAGGCTTAAGGGCACGATCCACAATCGCTCCGCAGGAGCCGGACGCCATGTTAGGTTCACCAAGTGGCACACACGTATGAGCAGGCAAAGTACACTGTGGAAACCTGGGGACCAACCCCCGCAGCAGTCAGGGCCCTCCGACACTGGGCAACATCATATAAATTACCCTCCCCGTGCGACATCCAACAGGGGGCAATCGCGATGGAGAGGCACGGTAGCCAAATCGCCTCCGAGCGCAAGTAGGGGAAGCGGAGCGGCTCACCGTAGCGTCACACGGGGGAGAGATCGCAGGAGTAGCCTCCAAACAGTCGTCATCTCAGACCACCAAGAGCCATGTAGAATTTATCTCCAGCGAGCTGTCGGGCACCAGACGTCCGCTTCGTTTCAGATCAGCAGCCCACAGAGCTCCGGCCGTCCCCGGCGGCGCACCACGACTCGGGTCCGGTTCCAGGGCAG